>NC_081427.1:73356334-74556334 GCF_949786415.1 Peromyscus eremicus
GCTTTCCAAACACACACAGATGAAAGCTGCTTTCTCTTTACTCCATCTGTCAAGGGAGGCACCTGTTAAACGTTCCACGGTGTTCCCATCCTCAAATATCCGACATATAATTACAATCAAGTTCCAGACAAGCAGGCCAGCTTTCTTCAATTCAGCCAAGTTTTTTGACATTTTTCTCTCAGACAGAAAAAAGAAGTATTTAATTGTGGGAGGCAAGCATGCAATCACCGTAGGTAACTTGCTGATTACAATAGATACTGCCTGAGCAGCAAGCCTCGTGAAGCCTGGGAAGAAAAGGTAGAAAAGGTATGATTACTGTTAGCATTCTCATGCCATCACATCATGGCTTTCTCTGTGTGGGGATGTCTACCTTTTGTGGAGAAAATTATTAAGATGAACAAGTGCTTAATGCTTTCCCACAGAACTCCAGCAGGAACTCCTGCACTATTACCTGAGAATCTCCAAATTTCAAGCATGATTTTTCCTTCATAAATGAAAATTCAAAGTTTAGAATTATAATTTGTGTGTTTATTGTTTAAGATCTAATCTTTGAAGTACAGAGACACTGGTAACTAAGCAAAGATCCCCATGACCTTTGACACCATCCACCCTTTAAATGCTTTCTTCTTGTCCCTTGTGGTCTGTGACACAGCATCCCAGCTCTTCTCAGGACTGACTGACTGGCTCGTCTTCCATTCTTACCAGACATGTGACCTCCTCAGAGGGCCTCTGTAGCCATCCCACCCAAAGCAGCTCACTGCGCCCACCCCATCTCAAACCCAAGTCTCTTGCTTTCATGGAAACTACTCTGTGGCCTTTGCTGCAGTACCCACCACCATCTGAAATGATCTCATCCACTGACTCAGCATCTGTCACCATTCCTAGAATATGAGCTCCCTGCGGGCAGCGCTGTGTCCCTGGTTCAATAACTACTCATTGAGTACTTGAGTTAACTGGTTCATGCTTCTCTCTCCTCTTTGCTTGTTTGTGTTTCATGCTAGCTCCTTGTTCTCCTACCACTTCCTGAATGTGGTGCTTGCTTAGTGGTCATTGGCCTTTTGTCTGATGAGTCTACACGACGCCATTTGCTTTGTGCTGTTTCTTTGAAGGATGTATTGATGTTCTGTCTCTAAAGCACAGTTTCTCAATTTCCCACCATGGACAACTGTCTAATTCTTTGTTGTGTAAAGCTGTTCTATACATGGCAGAATTTCTGGAGCATTTACATTTCCACTAACTAAATGCCAGGAGCATCCCACCTCAGGTGTATCTCTGTTCCCTGGGAGCACATTTGTCCCTAGCTAAAAACTCCTCTTTACTTAATTTTATGCTATCACATTTTCTTTTATTTTGAGATAGGGTGTCATGGATCCCAGGTTGGATGAAAACTCTTTATCTAGCCAAGGGTGAGATCAAACTTCAGATCTTTCTGCTAGTATTCTCTTCAAGCCTGGTTTTATGAGGTGCTGGGGATCAAATCCAGGCTTAGTGCATGCTAAGCAAGCACTCTTGAACTGGATCCCCAGCCTGAAACTCACTCCTTTAGATGACCCCAGAACTTATAGTCTTGGCCTTCCTGCAGGGTTGCAATGCCACAGACAAACTCTCTGCTGGCATCCTGCTGCTCTGTGTCTGTTTTTCATCCCTTAACTCAACACAACCACGTGGAATACCATCCTTCAACTGGCGTGCCTCTCCGGCTTCCCTCCCTCTTCACCCCTTTCCTTTGAAATGTCTTCCTGATCCTTCATGTCTAACTGAGGATTGGTAGTGAGGAATTTTCCCACCTCCTCAGCTCTGATATCCTGTTTCCTACTAAGACTAACCTAGGGTGCTGGCTCAGTTCAAGCCCCTTCTTATACAGGGTACCCCAATAATGGCAACATGAACACCTTCTGACAAGCCATTTTGTATTCTTAAATTATTTTAAAAGTCTTATTCTTTATGTGTTTGAGTATTACTCTTCTATTTTCAGGTAGTTTACTTAGAGGATTTTAATATATGGGCTGGAGAGCTGGCTCAGTTGTTAAGGGCACTTGTTGCTTTTGCAGAGGACCCAGGCTTACTTCATTGCACCTACATCGAGGAGGCTCACAACCACCTGTAACTCCAGTTTCAGGGGATCTAATGCCCTCTTACAGTCTCCATGCATACCAGTCATGCAGATGGTGCACATAAATACATGCAGGCAAACACTTAATACATAAAATAAAAGATTTTATTGCCAGGCAATGGTGATGCACACCTTTATTCCCAGCACTCAGGAGGCAGAGGAGGTGGATCTTTGTGAGTTTGGGGCCAGCCTGGTCCTTGGAGTGAGTTCCAGGATATCCAGGACTATGCAGAGAAACCCTGTCTTGAAAAACCACACACACACACACACACACACACACACACACACACACACACACACACACACACAGAGAGAGAGAGAGAGAGAGAGAGAGAGAGAGAGAGAGAGAGAGAGAGAGAGAGAGAGATTTATTAAAGGATTTTATTTTATATTTCCTGCATCCTAAAGGGAGCTTAAATACAATCCCAAACAAACAATTCCAACTAGATAACAAGTATAATTCTCTTTGCACCTGAATGTGTACTGAAATTTCTAACTGTAAAGACCCAGGAACTCAAATCCTTAACTAATTCATTAAAGCTTAAGGCAAATTCCATTCAGGAGCTTCAAGTTGTCACCAAGTAAGTCCATTCTAACATGAAGGCACTGAGTCAGTGGGAGTTAACAGCACATGAAGAAGGGCTAGTAACAACCACAACGCATTCAGCTGTCTCTAGATGGGTAGACATCCATTCAAAATTTAATAATCCTTTTCAGATATGAAAGACTGTGGGCTAGCTAACTACAATATGGTAGCCAGATTTATGTTTATCATTTCTTTCTTTCTACATAGCTGGTACTATCATGGCATATTTGAGTACAAAAAATGTAAAACGGTTATTTAACAATAAAGGAAAGAAAGGCAAATAAATGTTTTTATATTAGTTTTTAGTACTTTATTTAATTATAACTATCAAATATCAGTAACTTGTTGATGTTAACGTGTGAGTTAGTGTTTTATTGTTTTTAAAATGTCAGCTTAATACTGCATGGTACAAACATCTGGTTCTAAGTTCACTTAGTTTTATTGGATGCTTTAGCTTTTTTTTTTTTTTTAAGGCACTATAAGAATACAGGTAAGACCTATGCAGCATATCTGTAGAATGAGCTGTGTTCTCAAAATTAAGACTTTTTCCTTTCAGTCTTAACCACAGGACAGACAAATCTGTTGTTGCAACTTGTCAATAAATACCCAACATCCATGTGCTCAACTCATTGTCCTTGCAAACTAATAGGAAAACATTGTATTTTCATATTTGCAAGATAAAGACCCAGTGATCACTGAGACACTTTATTTGGTATACTTTTAAGTAGGTTAGAAAATATGTATCTTAAGTATGAAAGTGTACAGATACGTTTTATTGGTAATATTGGTTTTATAAAACTAGTATTTCTAGTTTTTTAAAAATAAATTATAATAATAGCTTTTCATCACACTGCATGTATTTTTGCCACCAGAATCCTTTTTAAGAATCTCCCCATGGACAGTGGCCTGGATGAATGTTCCTTCTGGTGTTATTTGTTTGCTTGCTCCAGAATTCATTGTTTCAGTTGAAGCCAATGCTCCAAACAAAAATTTTCCCATAAAGCACTCTTTCCATTAAAAATCTTATACCACTGATAAAACAACATCTCAAATATATTTTACTTAACTGCTGTCAACGAAATAAAACAACATCAAACTAGTTCTTTGTGCATTTGCTCTTAAACACAATGGAACAAATATGAAAAAGCTGAGCTGTGTGAGAACCACATGCAGTTTTGGTCTCATGCCTTGTGTAACAGTTTGTGGTGCTCATTTTTCTAAATCATCTATTTTCTCTATATTACAGTACTTGCTGACGAAGAAAAGGTAGGAAACACACTTTAGTTTGCCTCTGCTGTGGTTCTGTGTTCTACCATGTGCATGCACACTAAGGACAGATATTCCTGTAGGTTCTATTTATCTTTGAGTAAGTTAGAATTCTGTGTTTAGAAATGCATCTGTAAGCATTTGTCATTGTTTAGACAAAGTTATAAAGAATATGATCATATCCCATTAGACTTCAACACTGGGGGGTTAACAGAGTTTGTCTTCATGTGTTACATGCTTAGTTTTGAAATCTTTTGCTAATCAAGACAATTTAATGCTGAAGGTTAATAAACCATGGCACAAAGCTCAGAAGGAATTCACTTTCAATAAAAATACATGGGAGCTCATATATCAGGTGATTTCCCCACACTTTTTCTTTCTAAATCTGATCAAATTATTATTTCACTTTATGACAGGACAGAGAAAGTGTTCATATTTGCAATGGAAATACATGATAGCATTCCCACCTTAGTACTGTGTATTCTGTGCTGTATCCCCAGCACAGCAACATGATCATGTTAGGGTCACTTGGATCTTTTGAGAGAATCAATTTTGTTAACAGCAGATTTTACAATACAGCATTGATCTATGCAAGAAGCTAAAGAAGGAATCATGTCTTCTTTCCCACCCCCTATTCTACCTCCAACCCCTCAGTGTGACAATCTTCAGAGAGAACTTTATAAAAGTTTAACTTGTTTCTTCCCATACCTGTGTCTGTTCTGGGAGTCCACACCCATCTCATTGTACTAGTTCCCTATATAATGGACGATAGAGTACGTGTATAGTATGTCCGTGGTCTTAAACACATAAATGTCTACTGAGTCAATGGATGACTGAATGCCCAACATGGAAATATCATCTGGTTTTAGTAGTGTCCTTATCTAAGGAGGATGTATTTCAAGAATTCGAGTGAATGTCTAAAAGTGTAGAGAGTACCAAACCCACATATCCAGTTTTATTCTTATTCATACATATCTGTAAAAAAAACCTTAATGTATAAATTAACAACAATAATAGATTAACAATAAATTAAAAAGCAGAATAATTTTAACAAGATATTGTAATAAAAATTATGTGAATATAGATTTTCTTTCTTGAAATAACCAAAGTAAATACTAATTATTTTTGAACTGAAGTTGAGTGAGGGCAATAAAAACCAGAAAAAGCAAAATTATAATACAGAGTGGAAAAAAAAGAGGGGACAAGAAGTACCAAATGGTGGTCCCTAAAGTGTTTCAGAACAGAGAACAGGAGTAAGAGTATCTGTTGTCATTCACATTTAGAAGGCACAAGATGGCCTGTAGCTTCACCTCCTCCCATCACTTGTTTCATATGACTGACACCTCTTTATGACTGTCTGTATACTGTAACACTACACCAACTTATAATGAAAAACACTAATTAGTAAGGAAGACCCAATAACTGGTGTATACAAAGTGGGCATTCTTAGGTTAGAAGCCCTTTCAAATGGTATGGAGAAATTCCAACAGGCTTCTTAGAAAAGAAAATAGTTTAATAGAACAACTGAGTAAACAGCACTCATCAAGTGGTTTAGCCTGCTAGTGATACCATGCTGCCTGGATCCCTAAGAGTGAAGGGAACATCCAAAAGCCAGAAGGAAGGAGACCTGTCAACAATGGAGACAACCCAGTGAAAAGGGGACATTTTCCAGTTTCAGTTAAGTATCTTTACTAGATCCAAAGGCAGTTTGATAGGACATTCCTAGGAAGGCCATCCATAGACAACTGCCTTGCGTTTGTAATGGAAGTCTCTGGATAAATGCTACTCTATATGGATCTCCATCGGAAAGAATGAAGGAAAGGCTAGACGCCCCAACTCACTTCTGTGGCTTCCAGTTGGAATGTTTTATTGTGGAAAGTTTTTCCTTGGCATTGAAAAATATTCTTCTTTAAATATGAACATGAAGAGACATTTTATTTTAGGAAAGAGAAGATTCACACAGATAAGTAATATGATATGAGAATGTAGAGATAAATGATGAGACAAGCACACTTGGTGAAGGATTACTCCAAACAAGACCAATAGATTTAGTCCAGAACCACAGGTCCAGGGAAGAGAGATTCCTATCAGAAAATTATTTACAACTACCAAACTAGGTGCTATTTGGCACCTAAAAGCTACATCTGAAGGTGTGTGAAGGGAAAAGAAAGTAAAATATGATGGTTGTAGGGTAAAGAAAAAGAAAACAAAACAGATAAACTATATGAGTGATTGTGAGGGCACACAGATCATTATCTAGATTTAAAGTAAGGAAAGGTCATCTGACTTCTGTGACTACTAATGCAAAACCAAAAGATTAAAATTCTGAAGTAATGATACACAACCAAGGATAAGTGGGAGAGGTCTTCCCCAGGGAAGGGCATGCCAATTGCTTGTCCAATGCCAAACGGTCAATCCTGAAAACATACATATAGGTAGCATTCTACAGACTGAACAGGTTATATTTAGAAATATATATGTATATGAATATACTTATGCATGCAATAACAATTAATAAAATAAAAAAGAGACCATAAATTTGAAGGGTAGTGGGGAAGGACAAATGGGGGAGTTTGGGGAGAGGAAAGAGCAAGGCTCTAGAGACATGTTAATCAAATTATAATCTCAAAAACAAAAATAAAGAAACAAAACAAATTTCAAAAAATTATGAAGTACTAATAAAATAAAAGAGATTGTTTCTTTAGGAGACACTTTCTTAGAGAACTAATGTGCTCACCTTTATTTGATTCTTTCCTTCTGAATTCTCTTGGAATATAATTCCATTCTTGTGGAATGCTCTGAAGCAGATGATCAGGAACACGGGGCTTGTTTAGGTCTGCCTCACTGTTTCTCCCGCATCTCATCATGGATACGACCTGCTGCACAATGTCCTTGACAGCGTCCATCAGCACCAATCTCAGACAGCGGATGACTTCTGGCTGGGACTCCGTGTACACTGAGACTTTAAAATCAAGGAGCATATTATGGTTAGCAGAGCCTGGTCACCAGCTGTGCCTTGTTCATCTGGGAAAACTGTTTCACAGTTACCTAGTTTAAATCTATAGAAGAGGAGAGATCAATTTAATTAGAACATCATATAATTGCGAATCAGCTCATAAACCATTTGAAATAGAAGTCTCCCCTACCTGGTAATGAAAGAATATCAATTAAGACTATGGTAAGTGGTGGGACTGACTGCTGGCTTTGGCCTCTGTGGTGGAATAGTAATTGTATAACCTTTATAGAGAACCACTTCTCAATAATACTGACATCCCTAAGCTGCTGGTGTAGCTTTGCTGTAGAATGCTTGCACCCAAAGGCCCTGGGCTTCAATCCTACAGCCCAGCACTAGAAAAGAGTCACCATGCCCAACATCGGCAAAACTTTAACATTTTACTTAAATACTGACTCACTCTTTTCTGTGAAACTAAATCCTAAGACACCGAGACTCTGTAAAGAACCTAAAGAAACAGGAGAAACCATCTCAACGTCCAATGAGCTCTCATATTCCTCTTTACCATAACGCTTGATAGTACACAGTTAAAAAACAAAAGCAAGTTAGACAAGAGTAAGGTACATCTTTTTTATTTAAAAAGGCCCATGTATGCACACATAATCTATTAAGAAGATGTGCTGTCTGATGGTAATGGTGGTTATCGATGATGTGATCTCAAGTAATGCTTCTTCCCTTTTTTTCTCTTTTTACTTTCTCTTCTCCTTTCCACCCTATAGCATGCTTTTCTGTCTTCCTTTTTAATTATCCATAATTTTCCACCATGGGTATACAGGACTTCCATACTAAATGTGATAAAATATCTGGTTTGCTTCTTTGATTTTTAATATGACTGCAATATGAAGGCTGCTATTTAAATCAAAAAGGAAAAATATCTGTGCTCCCTTTTCCATGGAATTCCTAAAAAACATTTCTCAAATGACTAGCTTGTTTAATAATGGCTTATTGTTAAGCCACTATGGTAAGAAAGATCTGGAAATAGCAAAACTGATAGTTTAATTTGTAAAATAATATTACCTCAGGTAGTCAAAATGTTGTTATTTATAGAAATGGTTGAGGGTAAAACTACGTGTTTTGTTTATTTGTTTGTTTATTTTTGTTTCAAAACTCAAATTAACTGGAAGACATAGGGAAACTATTTTCCCATATCAATAACTACTGTCTACTTTGGTTATATCTGCGGGCAAATAGAGGTTATCTGAAAATTCTAGGAAGTCCTTTATTTAGTTTTATTTTAAAGATGTTTTCTTTTTTGTAACTAAAGGTGTCGTGTATGGAAAATGATAGAGAAAACAGTTCTCTAATAATTATTCAAAAATAAATTAATTTATGTAACACATCTGAAATAGTAGCTGAATGCTGTATAAGCATTTGCTGGCATCATTAATACCTAGGGAGGATTTTTAAAACTACAATGTTAGTTTCAGAACACAGTTGCCAATGCTCATTATGAGACTCTGAGACATCTTGCTACAAACAAGCTTAAGCAATCTCCACCATCCTCACTCTCTGCCTCTCCTGTCATTGTTCAGACCCTTTTCACCTCCAGCCACTCTTTCTCAGATCCAATAAATAGAAGCCAGGCATCAGGTAATGGCTCTCAGAATCTTAACCTGACTTGATCACCTCTCCCTGTCTACAGAACCTTAGTTTTTAACATTGTAAACAAGGACAGGTGTGCCCTATCAAGTGCCACCTGACATTATAGCACACGGAAGACTGAGGCAGGAAAACTGTGGTGAAGTTGAAGAACCCTGGTTTTTTACACAGAGTTTTCTAGACCAGCCTGGGCTACAGAGACAGAACTTGTCTCAAAAAGGGACTGGCGGCAAGATGGTTCAGTGGGTAAAGGTACGTGCTGTCAGTCCCTGGAACCTACATGATGGAAGGAGAGAATATTCTCCTCTGACTTCCACATGAGTCTCTCTCTCTCTCTCTCTCCCTCTCCCTCTCCCTCTCCCTCTCTCTCTCTCTCTCTCTCTCTCTCTCTCTCTCTCTCTCTCTCTCTCTCTCTCTCTCTCTCTCTCTCACACACACACACACACACACACACACACACACACACACACACATTCAATAAATAAAATGCCCAAAAAGGAAAAGTAGGTACTTAAACTTCTAAGAGACATATTGTAGAGAAAATACATAATCATCCCAACTCCAGCTGCTACAGGCCCATGTATTAATTCTGTCTGATTGACATAAGAGAGGAAAGCAAGAAAAAGTATCATTCAATAATAATTTCTAATAACACTGAGAGAAGAGTAGACAGAAGATATTTATAGTCTTCCTTTTTATGACTTTATTAAGTCTTTTAAGAAGAAAATAATCAACAAAAACTGTAGCCCCATTACTTTCCTTCTAGGATAACACATAGGAGGTCTTTGAAGGAAGCTGAATGATGGCTGTAAGTCAGGTGAGCTTCAGGCCCACAGAAGAGCTTGGTTCCAAGAGGGATAAAAACCAGAGTTTAGGTGCAATGGTATTTGGGTTAAGATGATAAATGCTTTTCAATATTTACAGGAATAATCTTTAAAATTTGTTCATTTCAGAGATGGTAGAGCATACAAAACAAAAGAAACTTTATTACTTAAGTTTTTTTCTATAATTTCAGGGCTGAAGAGATGACTTAATAGTTAAGAGCACTGACTGCTCTTCCAGAGGACCTGGGTTCAATTCCCACCATCTACTTGTCAGCTCAGACCTGTCTGTAACTCCAGTTTCAGGGGACCTGGCAACCATGGCCAAACACCAATGCACTTAAAAGTAAAATATCACGAAAAATGCTGCTATGAACATAGTTGAGCATGTGTCCTTCTGGTATGATTGAGCATTCCTTGGGTATATGCCAAGAGTGGTATAGCTGGGTCTTGAGGTAGATTGACTCCCAATTTTCTGAGAAACTGCCATACTGATTTCCAAAGTGGCTGTACCAGTTTGCACTCTCACCAACAGTAGAGGAGTGTTCCCCTTGCTCCACATCCTCTCCAGCAAAAGCTGTCTGCAGTACTTTTGATCTTAGCCATTCTGACAGGTGTAAGATGGTATCTCAGAGTTGTTTTGATTTGCATCTCCCTCATAATTAAGGATGCTGAGCAATTCCTTAAATGTCTTTTGGCCATTTGAGATTCTTCTGTTGAGAATTCTCTGTTTAGCTCTATAGCCCATTTTTTTTTTTTAATTGGATTGTTTGTTAGTTTGATGTCTGGTTTCTTGAGTTCTTTATATATTTTGGAAACCAGACCTCTGTCAGATGTGAGGTTGGTGAAAATCTTTTCCCATTCTGTAGGCTGTCATTTTGTCTTATATGCCCAAGGAATGCTCAATCATACCACAAGGACACATGCTCAACTATGTTCATAGCAACATTATTCATAATAGCCAGAACCTGGAAACAATGTAGATGTCCTTCAACTGAAGAATGGATTAAGAAAATGTGGTACATATACACAATGATGTTTGTGTATATGTACCACATTTTCTCAGCAGAGAAAAACAATGACATCATGAAATTTGCAGGCAAATGGATGGAATTAGAAAATATCCTGAGTGAAGTAACCCAGACTCAGAAGGGCAAACATGTTATGTTCCCACTCATAAGTGGATACTAGATATAAAGCAAGGGGTAATCAGGCAACAACCCACAACTCCAGAGAAGCTAACTAACATGGAAGACCCAAAGAGGGATGCATGGACCACCCTGGAAAGTGGAAATAGTTTAGATCTCCGTGAGTAAATTGGGGATGAAGGGTGGGCAATGGAGGGTAGGGGATAAGGAATGAGAACATAAGGGAATGGGATGGTTGAACTGGAACAGGGAGGGAGGGGGAAAGCAATGAAAGAGATACCATGATAGAGAGAGACATCATGGGGATAGAGAGAAACCTGGTGCTAGGGAAATTGCCAGGAATCCCCAAGAATGACCCCAGCCTGGACTACTAGCAATAGTGGAGAAGGTATCTGAACTGAACTGGCTTTCCCCAGAGATCAGATTGGTGAATATCCTAACTGTCATCACAGAGCTTTTCTCCAATGACTGATGGAAGCAGATGCAGAGATCCACAGCCAATCGCCAGACAGAGCTCCAGGAGTCCAGTCAGAGAGAGAGAAGAGGGATTCTATGAGCAAGTGAATCAGGATCATGATGGGGAAACAGGCAGGGATGACCAAACCAAACTAGAGGGAACTCATGAAAGTTGGATCAATGGCTGTGGAGCCTGCATGGAACTGGATTAGGCCCTCTGCATGGTGAGACAGCTTGATCTGCTTGGGAGGACCCCTGGTAGTAGAATCAGAATCCATCTCTGTTGCATGAGCCAGCTTTGTGGAGCCCAGTGCCTACGATGGGACACTTTGTGCAGCCTTGAGGCAGGGGGAAAGGCTTGGTCTTGCCTCTACTAGATGTGCCTCTCCATGGGAGGCCTTGCTTTCTTGTGGATGGGAGTAGAGGATGGATTGAGAGGGGGAGGCTGGGGGGGAATGGGAGGAGAGAAGAGGGGGGAATCTTTGATTGGTGTGTTAAATGAAAGAAAAAAATTTCTTAATAAAAAATCTTTAATTTTTTCTATAATTTGAAAGAATAAGAACAAAAGTAATTAAGAGGTTTTTGTGCTACCTTCAAGAAAGATGTTCTGTATAATCAAGAACAACCTAATTCAGCTTTATAAAAGCAATGCACAGTACACTTGAATGTGTTTCTAGGTAAAAAGCATTGATATAAACAAGCAGGCTATGGGGAAAGACTTTCTAACTCTATATTGGCAGAGGATTCATAATGAGAACAAAGAACTCCAAACTACAAACAGCAACAAATTTCCTTTTGAAACACAGTATTATGTGAAATGAATATACATCACTAAAAGAGCCTTTAATTTTGCAAATTGCAAACAGGGTGCCATTTAAAACAAGGTTTCTTGCTAATATCTAAGTAACTAAGGAGTCAAAAGTAACAACATTAGTGAAAATCCCATCAAAATGTTATAATATTTTCTTTACTTAGAAAATTAGTGTTTCTTGGGTGTTTCAAAACTATAGATGATAGAAATCATACATTTAAATCTGTACATAATGAAACTCAATTTTTTAAAATTATGAAATTGATGAATCAGATAATATGATGAAACATGTATAAGTAATTAGGCAAAGATATAGTATATAGTATACATCATATAGTATGCAGTATACATTATACAGTATATGGGAATCAGTATACAGGATACATCATATAGTATGCAATATACAGTATACATCAGAGTATACATGATGTAGTATATAGGAATCAGTATACAGTATACAGGATACATCATATAGTATCCAGTATCTAATATACATTATATACAATGCAGGAATCAGTACACAGTATACAGTATACTGCTATGGAATAATTCTCTTGTACATTGTAAAGATTTTTCATTTAAATTGGTTTAATAAGATGCTGATTGGCCAGTAGCTGGTCAGGAAGTTAGGTGGGAAAGCCAAACCGAGAATGCTGGGAAGGAGGGTGGAGTCAGGAGTCCACGAGACACAGAGGAAGCGAGATGAGAAAGCCATACTGAGAAAAGGTACCAAGCCACGTGGCTAAACATAGATAAGAATTATGGGATAATTTAAGTGTAAGAGCTAGTTAGTAATAAGTCTGAGCTAACAGCCAAGCATTTATAAGTAATATTAAGCCTCCAAGTCAATTATTTGGGAAGCGGTTGCTGGGTATTTGGGAGTTGCTGGTGGGACACAGAACTGCCATCTACAGCATACAGGATACATCATATAGTATGCACTACACAGTATACATCATAGAGTATACAGGATATAGTATACAGGAATCAGTATACAGTATACAGGACACATCATATAGTATGCAATACACAGTATATATAATAGAGTATATAGGATATAGTATATGGGATACAGGATACATCATACAGGATACATCATGCAGTATAGAGTACATAGTATGCATCATACAGTATACAGAGCAGAGTATACATCACACAGTATACTGGATACACTATACATCTCCCCAGCAAAAGATCTTGTTAAGAAACTGAAACAGGGGCCAGGTGGTGGTGGTGGTGGTGGTGGTGGTGGTGGCGGCGGCGGCGGCGGCGGCGGCGGCGGCGGCGGCGGCGGCGCACGCCTTTAATCCCAGCACAAGGGAGGCAGAGCCAGGTGGATCTCTGTGAGTTCGAGGCCAGCCTGGGCTACAGAGTGAGTTCCAGGAAAGGCGCAAAGCTACACAGAGAAACCCTGTCTCAAAAAAAAACAAAAAACAAAAACCAAAAACCTGAAATAGGGGATGAGAAATCAGAATGCAAAGATGAATATGATAAAAATACAAGATATATAAATAGGGAAATGCCAAACAAAACTCATTATTTTGTACAATAATTGTAGTCTAACAAAAAAGAAATAATAAGTAATAAAAATAATAGAGAAGAAGAGGGGGAATGTAAAACGAAGTTTTTTTATATATTAGGGAAAAAATCAAAACAAGTAACTTATGGACAGGGTATAAAGAGTTCTTTAAAGTGACCAGCCAAACCACTAAATGAAGTAAACAGACAAATACTGAACAAATATCTTACAGAAGAATGATTTTGAATGTCCCTTAATAACAGAAAAACTATTACATATCATTAGTAATGATATAGTGTAAATTAAATTACATGACACTATGTAACAGCACATTCCTCTTAATATGACTAAAATTTAAAAATAGGTAATTCTAAGTACTGACATGGATGTGAATGTAATTGTCATACATCTGTGGGAACATGAAAAGCTATGATTCCTCTAAAGCAAGTTGGCAATCTCTCAGGCTGTTAAATATTGACTTTATCATATAATCCACCATTTCCACTTCTGAGCAGTTACCAAAGGGAAATGAAACATGCTCACACTAGCTTTCTTCACAGTAGCCCCAAACTGGAAATAACCCAGGTATCCATCCAGGCTGATGATGCAGGACAAAATAGACAGCACTAGAGAAATACTCAGGGGATGCTTACCAGCAGTGAGTAGAGATGAACAGTCCACAGAGCACAACACAACCAAAAGGAACAAGGTACGAAAGAACGCACGGATTTCAACTTCTGCAAGATTCTGAAATTGTCCGAAGTGATCCCCATGACACAAAGCCAGTAGTGTCACCTTCCAGGTAAGTATCTAAGTATCACCCAGAGGTAATTACTTAACATAGAGCTGAATGTAAGGACGCCTGTGTGTGAAAGGACTTGAGCATGACGTCTCCATTGCTGTGGTTGACACACAGTTTCTACATTGGCCAAAATTACTGAACTCTTCACTGAAAATGGGTGCATTTCATCGTACATAAACAAAGTATTTGGGACTGGGGATGATATACCAGTGGGTAATAATACTTGTTGTAAATTCATGAGGTCCTCAGTTCAGAGCCTCAAAATCCATGTACAAAGTCAGGAAGTGGCTATTTGTGGTTCTAACATTGTCCTGGGCAGGGGACACAGAGACAGGAGCGTCATTGGGGTTTGCTGGTCACCTAGTCAAGAAAGCAGTGAGTTCCAGGTTTACTGTTAGACTTTATAACCCAGGAATAAGCCAGGGAGTGACCAAAGTAGTCACTGAACATACATGTCTGGCCTCTGTACATGTGTGCACCAGCATGTCTATATAAATATAAATATAAATATAAATATAAATAATACAAATATAAATATAAATATACATACATGCATGCATGCATACATACATACATACATACATACATACTTACAGCCATGCACACATACACATATAAGTGAGACTGGGAGTCAGACAGACTCCCTGACAGGCAGACAGATAGTGAGAGGGACCATGGCTAGATAACAAAAAGGTGGCAAATCTCCAAGATGAACAGCTTCTTCCTCAACTTCCTGACTTAAGGCGAAAGCCTGGCAGCCTTGGTCTCCCACCGGCAGACCCCTTGTTGACAGACCCACTCCAGGAGTTCAGGACTGGATCAGGACATGTTGCACCGCGGTGCTGGGCCACTCAACCACCCCAGCTTTCTTCAGCCGAGCCACCCTGTGTTAGGCGAGGAAAACTCTTTAAACCCCAGTCTGTGAAGAGACTGGAGGTTTTGGCTTCGTGGGTGTCCCCTATGCTTTGCAGGGGTCTTTTTCTCCCTGTGTCTGCGGCAGGTGTGTGTTGTCTGCCTTCTTCAATGGCTGGTTCTGTCCCCAGTGCATGAGATTTCTCTGCTGCTATCCGGTGCACCTCAGACTTTTCATGCTCTTTAATTCTTTAACTGGCAGAGAAAACGAATCTGATAGAGCTCTGGGACTATGTCACAAGCACACACACAAGAGACGTTTAAAATTTTCTAAAGACACAGTACCACCAGAGACACACCACAGTTGTCCAAACACGAGGCTCAAATAAAGGAGTACAATGTAGACAGAGATTGTCTTAAACTTCTGAAATGCGTAATAAAGAACATCACTGGGTGGGATAAAAAGGCAGGCCTCTGCAAACCAACGTCAGTAACGAGAAAGAATTAAGCTATGTGTGCATTCTAAAGAGCTCTTACGAAGGATCCGTGGAGCTGAGAAAGATGAGCAGGAAACAAAGACGCAGCATCACATCTCCAGGTAAATTTGGAAATTCTGATACTTCACTGAGAGCTTCCCAACAGCCGTGAGGCTTTAGCGAGGTGACTCAGAAAGCAAAGGCTGGTGCTGCCCCAGGAGCCAACCGAGCAATGTTTATCGGGTCTGCAAAGTTTCAGGGCACTTTTGACAACAGTTTCCTCATTTATAAACCAGTTCTGGCCTTGTCATAAGAACTGGCTGCTATGTGTCCTGTGAACTCTAATTGGTCTTAATAATAAAAACCTGGAGCCAGATATCGAAGTAAATGCTGAAAGATCAGAGAGACAAAGGAACAAACCACAACAACCTCTCACCTCACCAACTCCTCAGCTGAGGACTGAGCTCCTGTCTCCCCTGCCTTATATTCCTTTCTCTGACCAGACATCTGACTTCCTGTCTCCAGCTCCCTAGTGCTAGGATTTAAGGTGTGTGCCACCACTGCCTGGCCTCGATGGCTAACTAGTGGCTAGCTCCACCCTCTCATCTCCAGGCAAGCTTTATTTGTTAGAGCACAACCAAAATATCACCACTGCTATGATTATGTTCTGATGACAGTTTTATTTGTTCTATTGCAGATGATTTGATTTGGTGATTGTCTTAAAACCTACCTCTTATAAAGAGCAGTTGCTGTTCAGATGTCAGCATTAGGCATCTAACATTTCTATCATAATCTTTTAAAATGAGTAATATCTTTAAATCTGATACATGTAAAGTCAAAATGAGTTTTTTGATGTCACAGTCTCACATTAGGCCACCCTCAGACTTGCTGTGTAGTTGACGATGTGCTTGAACTCATGATCTTCCTACCTCTACTTCCCAAGTGCTAAGATTACTAGCTTGTGCCACTATATCCAGTTCAAAACTAATTTTCAAAATCCATAATAACAAGATATCAACATTTTAAATGAAGAATGGGAATACTATGCTTCTCTTTCTAGTCTCCCTCACCCTGACCTCAGTCTACAAATACGACTTTTATCCAGTAAACCTTCTGGCTGTTTTAAATTTATACAACTAATGCTAACTAAAGCAAAGACTTCGGTTTGCTTTAGTTAAAAAGTTTAAATTTCATCTCTCTCTCTCTCTCTCTCTCTCTCTCTCTCTCTCTCTCTCTCTCTCTCTGTGTGTGTGTGTGTGTGTGTGTGTGTGTGTGTGTGTGTGTGTGTGTCCTCACAGGTGCGTGTGTACAGGTTAGAGGAGAAGTTGCAGAAGCTGGTTTTCTCCTTCCCCCTTCTGGGCTCCAGGGCTAGAACTCAGGTCACCTGGCTTGTCGCCTGTGTCATTACTAGCTGAGCTATCCTACAGGCCCAAGGTTTGTTTTACCTCCGTATTAGTCGGTGTTTAAGCCAACAATGTTAACAACTAGTTGGCTTTTTCTCTAGTGACCCCGGGAACCATGGTGAGGTTTCTAGAGCACCAACCACCTGTGGGGGCGCACATCTCTGATCCCAGCACTCAGTGGAAGCCTGCCTCACACACACTGCCCTCTTGTTTGAGTACCAGCACTGCAAATTTTAACTACAATAAACGTGCCAGCACAATGGCTCACTGAGTAAAGGTGCTAGCCATGCCAGACAAGGAGAGTCTTGAGTTTGAACCCAGAAAGATGGAGGGAGAGAACCGACTCCACAAAGTTGTCATCTGACTTCCACTCCATGGTACACACATACACACACACACACACACACACACACACACACACACACACACCCCTACACAATAAAGAATATGGCATTAAAAATTTTTAATAAAATGAAATCCATTCAAATATACCTGAGTGACTATAATCAGAAAGTCAAGAAATAATGAGGAGTTATCAAGGATGTGGAGAAATTAGAACCCTACATCCATCTGGCAGAAATATGAAACGAGGTAGTTACTTTGGACGATACTATGGCAGTTCCTCAATAATTAAGCATAAGTTTACTTTATCACCCATAAATTCCATTCCAATATATATGGTAAAAGTTATGAAGACATACATTCACACAAAAACCTATACATGAGCATTTCTTTATTTATTAACTTTTTATTGATTCTTTGTGGATTTCACATCATACATCCTGATCCCATTCTTCTCCTTGTCTATCTGTATCTACCCTCTGTCTTTGCAACCCCCCTCCCCAATAAAACAAAATTTAAAAGACAAACCAAAATCCAAACAATAAACAAACAAAAAGCAAAACAAACAAAACACAAAAACTCTTGGTGTGGAAGCTCTAGTGTGGCCCAGTGGGTCACACAGTGGACCTTTAGTCCACACATCTTTACTTGCAAGTGTTCATTGCAGTGAGTCATTGGTCTGGTCTGAGATCTCTGGCTTCTGCTGTAATATTGACACTGGGCCCTCATCAGGACCCCTCTTGGATATCCTGTTGTTCTGTGTCATAGAGACCCTGTAGCTTTGGATCTGCATGTCCAGCCCCTTAACATACTCTAGCAGTTCATAGATGGAGTAGATGTTGGGGTGGGTCCTAGGCCTGGGTGGTAGCTGGGCTGGTCAGCCTCCAGCATTCCCTCTTCGTCACCACCCAAGCAAGCGCTCCAGCACTGTCTCAGCTAGCCCACCCAGTGCAGCAGGCAGCAAAGAGCAGAGTTAGTTCTACTGCTCTCAGGCCTTCAGGTCTGGCTCACAAGCACCCACACCACCAGGGCCAGCTCTACTGAGTGCTGCAGTAGGTGAGGGGCAGGACCAGCTTTCCCACTCTCATGATCCTGGGGCTAGCTCTCCTGCCTGCCCTAGGTGGCAAGGGTTAGGGGGCAGGGGAGAGGGCATCTTTCCCTCACCCATGCTACCACATGGCATATGAGGGGGAGGGTGGGGTCAGCTCTCCTGTTCTCGTGACCTTAGTGCCGGCTCTCCTTCACCTCCATCAACAGGGTCAGACCTACTGTGCTGCCTGGGTGAGGAGCAAGGCCTGCTCTCCTGAGTGCTGCATCCCCTGAGGGGTGGTGTCAACTGTGTGTAGCCCTATCCTCACTGTCTTTGGTGGTAACAGGAGCCACAGACATCAACACAGACCTAGGTTGCAGCAGAGTCATGGACTCAGACAAGGCCCTGGGTGCAGCTCAGGCCCATATGATACCATGTCCTAGGGTGGCCATGCATGTCACTCAAGTCTGTATGGACCCAGTAGTGGCATGGCCATTGGCCACAAACATGGGAAAGGTGGTGGCCCAGACCTGGACATCCATGTTGCCTTTGGTGGGAACACAGGCCATGAACATCAACACAGGCTGTAGGACCATGAACCCAGACGTGGTCGTTGGCAGCATCCTGGGCCCAGATGTCATCATGGCCCTAACTGCCATCACAGGTCACCCAGTGGCAGCATGGGCCTTGAACACCAATATGTTCCCAGGTAATAGCCCGAACCCTGGGAAAAACCTTGGCCTTCAATGGTAACAGGAGCCATGGGCATCAACGCAGACCCTGACTGCAGTAGGGTCATGGATCCAGACATGGCCCTTGTTCACAGTTGGGGGTCTGGATGTCACCATGGCCCCAAGTGGTGGCATGGGCCACCCAAACCTGTATGGCCCCAGTAGCAGCTAGATACTCAAAAACCAATATAGCCTCGGGTGTCTGTGCAAGTAGGGACCCAGGATTGGCTAATGCAAAAGCAAGGTCATGTTATGTTTCAGCTGTGTTTCCTTTTCTATTATTTGAGAATATCATACATGCATATAATACGTTTTCATCAAGACTGCTCCCAATTCCCCTCCCTTTAATTCTCCCTCTATCCCTTCCACCACTACTTTTTTCTGCCAACTTCATGTTCTTTTTTTAAAAAAAAAAAAAAAAAAATCTCACTGAGTCCACTTAGTGATGTCTGTATTTACATGGGTGTAAGACCAGTTACTGGAGAGAGGTGACCTCTGAGAGGCAGATCCCTGAAGAAAATGGATATATTAACTTCTAAAGTGTTATACTTTCAAGTTAAACAGAAGTCATAGAAAACAAGATCACTTTTGTCATGAACCTGAATATTATCTTTTTATCATGTCATAAATAACCATGATTAGCAACAGAAGCACAGAAAAACTTCTGAAATTTTGGGGAGCGAAATGACAAGGGTATGAGCTATGAGCTCCGCAAATGTGTGTGTAATGAACACACAAATGCAAAGCAAAGCACACAGTCACTTGTTCCCTTTTGAAGCAGCACATTAAGTCGACCTTATCATTCCATGTCAGTACAGTTTCATGTCATGTTCAAGGACTTAACACTTGAAGAAGAAGGAGTGTTTGAAGTCTAAGGCTAACTGATTACAATCTTTTGAGAGAATTCAAAAAGCGCTAAAGCAGCAGGGTGGTGAGTTTAAGGGTTGTTTAATTTCTGTTCCTTAATGATCAAATTCTAAATAGAGCAGTCCTACATTAGTGCTGTACTAAAAAATCTGCCTGTCTTTTGGGGAAAAAGAAAGCAGTGAGAGAATGCAGGAAAACTAAGAGACAAGACTTAAAAAAGGATCATTGTCACAGAATCTTCACATAAATAGATTTTGTTTTTTGAAACCATTATATGAAGTTACCTAGATCAATGTCAGAATGATAATGACCAGGGAAAATGAAAACTACTAACTTCAGAACAGTAAAGTGAGATTAAAGTGATATGTGGAACAGTCAGAACGTCCAGGAAGATCAGGAACACCACGACTCTGAGCCAGTCAGCTATTCCACTCAGAGCCTGAGAAATAGTGGCAATAATACCAAAGCAGAGTACAAGAAAGCACACAGGCTGAGCAAAAAACGAAAATGATGTAAAGAGCAGTGGAGGGAAAGGACAATGACAATTACCTCCAAGTTCTTTCCCCTTTCTCCCGAAGACATTAAATATGGGTGTTTAAAGGTGGGATACTAAGAATGAAACAATGTGCAAGTCTTTGCCTGGTCTGAAGGTGAGCGTGCTGTGAACACCTCAGATTACAGCATCCCGACTTTAACATCCTGCTTTGCTGCAGGAAGGCAGGACACACGTGGAAAAGCACGTTATTGTCATCCCAGGGTGAAAATGCTAACCATGGAAGCCAGACAGCGAAGCATTTGTTTCTTCAATGCTCAGAACCTACATGAATCATAGCATGGCAGTGCATGTCTGGAAGTCCAGCATTTACATGTGAGGAGAGAGGCAGAGACACGGAAGAATCACCTGGGAGCCTGAGAGGGGAATGGGCTGCAGTGTATGGCACTGGAGAAGAAAACAAGGAAAAGCCTGTCTTAAAATAGTGAAGGAATTCACCTTCAAAGATGTTCTCCGACCGACAGACACACACTGTGGCATATATGCAGACACACACATACACACACACACACACACACACACACACACTGGCATATATGCACACACACATATACACTGTGGCATATAGGCATGTACACACACACTGTGGCACATATGCATGCACACACACACACACTGTGGTATACATGCATGCACACAAACATACACACATACACATATACACACATGCTGTAGCATATATGTATGCATACACAGTAGCATATATGCGTGCACACACCCATAAGGACACACAAGCACATATACACAGTAGTAATTTTTTAAAAAACATATTTTTAACAAAGGAATGAGAAGACATGCTAACTTTGAAGACAAAAGCATTACTTTCATAATAATAAATGTCCATTATCTAAAGAAGATGACTGGTAGTTTTGTCTGTTAGTTTCTTAGTTAGCTTTCTATTGCTGTGATAAATCACCATGACCAAAAGCAACATGGGGAAGCAAGTATTTCTTCCATCTTACACTTTCTGTCCTGAGAAAGTCAAGACAGTTACTCAAGCATGGTAGGAACCTAGAGTCAAGAGCTGAAGCAGGAACTGTGGAGGAGCATGCATACTGGCTTTTTCTTCATCTTGCTCAGCCTGTTCTCTTACACAACCCAGGAATACTTGCCCTCAGGTGGCACCATGCACCGGGCCCTCCTACACCAATCATTAATCAAAAAATGCCCTACTATTTAAGGCTTACTCCATGAGATGGAACCCAAACCTGGCAATGCTCAGGTGGCCATAAACCTGGGACTAGATAGGTCATGGCCTAGAAACTATTGCTCTGCTAAAGATGTGCAGCCATATAATGACACTCTGCTGTACTCACAGATCAGTGTCTTGCTTAGCCATCATTAGAGTAGCTTCCACCTGCAGTAGAAGGGAATAAATACAGAGACCCACAACCAGAAAATATACTGAGGGTGACAAACCTTGAAACACCCAGTCCTAAATGGTACATCTTCATCAAAATCCTCCCCTCAGGACTGAGGGAAAAAGACTGTAAGAGCCAGTGGCGATGGAAGACACCGAGGAAACAATGCCTTCCTGACGCTACAGGACTGATGCACGGATGAACTCAGACACAGCGGCAGCATGCACAGGCTCTGCATGCTTCCAGGACAGATGGGGACACAGTGCGAACAGGGGGAGTGGACAGATCTCCATCCCTAACCCAGAAGTTATCTCCAATTGACAACTGCTTGCAAAGGAAAACTTAGTGTTCTCCAGTGGAGTTTCTTCTGGTATACAAACCACACTCAACTCAAACCATGGCCAACTCGTAACAAACTCAATAGTATTTGGGGAGATATTTTGTCTTGTTATGGTTTGTCTGAGCATTATCTTTCACCCTACAGATATTTCGCTTATATATTATGGTTTCTGATCTTGTGTTTTTATGGGTTTCTTGTGTGTGCACACATGTGCATTTGTGTGTGTGTGTGTGTGTGTGTGTGTGTGTGTGTGTGTGTGCAGGAGTGAGTCTCAGTGTGTACATGTGCTTCTCATGCTCTTTCCTTGTTCTTGTTTTCCTTTTCTCTGTCTGTTTTGTTCTGTTCTGGTTTGTTTGTTTTTGCCTGTTTGTTTTCTAAAGAGAGGAAGAAGGCGTGGAGTTGTGAGGGTGGCGCGGTGGGGAGGCTCTGGGAAGGGATGGGGTGGGGAAACTGTGACTTAGAATATATTGCACAAAAATCTATTTTAAATTAAAAAGAAAGAAAGAAAAAGCCCTACAAACTTTGCCTACAGGAGGAATTTTCTCAACTGTGGGTCCCTCTCCCCAAATGCCTCTAGCTTATGCCAAGTTAGGACAATTAGTTTATAGAATACATGGGCCAAAGTATGACAAAATATTTGTCATATCTTACTAATATCTTATATGTTAAACAGCAAAACATAATGTATGCTAAATACAAATCGAAGTGTATTTCCTTAAAATCAGAAAAGAGAACATACATTCAATAATTTTCCCTTCACCTCTCTCCACCTTGTTCCAAGTACATCACATTTGACAGGAGATAAGTGGTTCATGGTTCTGAATAGAAACCCTTAGAATAAAAAGATGCATGGAAACTTATACAAAAGAGTCAGAAGAACTGGAATCTATCAAACTTTGAAAACACACACAAAGACAATGTAAGTACTAACAAAGCACTTATCTTCTCAATCTTTCCCATACCTGGAATGCTGTACAAAGAGTCCCAGAGCTGCTCTTCTTCCATGTAGCTCAGGAAAACATTCCCAAATGTTTGTGGAGACAAGTGACAGTGACACAGAACTTTAAAGATGGCTTCCACCACACTGCAGCCTCCCCGCTGGTCCTCTTCTGTGCCAGTAGCTTGTTCTGGAAAAGAGTGAAAATGTGGGGAATCAGTGGCCGTGACCACATTCTCATTGCTTCCTCTAGCACTGTCCTAGGGCACACACCTGTCTGCTATTTGCACTTCAGAAACTCCACAGTCTCTGAGGGCTACAATCATTCAACTTCACAGTTTCAGATGTATCTGTGGGTAGCTATTGAAAAGACATCTGTGAGAAGGACCATAATGGCATCATTTCAAGAGGTGAGGCCAATTTTCCTGTATGTCATAATTCTTTTTTCCCTTAAGGAAATATTTTTTGTCTATATTTCTCATTTAAAAATTATATACATTCAAGACATATTTTAAAAATCTAGATAACTTAGAAAACTAAAAGTGTACCATAAAAAATTCACTTGTTCTTTGAATCATGTAATCAATTGTGAAAAACAAATTGTGTTTCCTAAATATATTGACACCATCATTTCAGAATGAAACAACTTTTCAATTAGTTCCTTGATTAAACCTTGTCATTTTAATTGACCTTGTCACGCTTCCTCTGCCTCCATTATGGCTTCCTTTAAAGATCACTAATCAGAGAACCAGGCATCACTGGTAATATGGTACATGGAACTGAGAAATAATCCTTATTTTTCTTATATAATATACAGCTGAGTCATAATAAACAAAAATATGTATTGACTTAAAGATAGTATCAACTCATGTCTCCTAATATTTTTAATATCTTCAATTAATATAATCTAGGGTCATTGGAAAAGAGTATATTTCCTTACACTCATTCATTTGTAGGCTTATCACTTTTATTTTGTAATTTTATTTCTTGGTTTACATTTAAGAGTCCACTCTTATCTGGAAATTAAAAAGCAATGCCATAGATTTTATGCATATAGCACATGCTAGTTTTTCTTCATAATATTACTTTCAACCAAATTAATTTTTATTTAACTAGTCACTGCTGTCCATATCCACCTTCTTTGTCTTCTACTCAAAGGACACAGTTTGTTTGTTTGAGGGAAGCTGACTCCAGTCACCTGGGGTGGGCATGCAGCCAAGGCCTGGCAGATCAGACCTGACACCACTCATCAACTCTGATCAGTTCATAGATGGGCAGGTAACCAACAGGAAACTTCCTAAAGAATTTTGCTGTAATAATTGTGAGTGGTGCTCTTTTGACTGCATTTGATATGCTGGTAGAGTAGGCTGGAAGTTGCTTTGGGTGGTCATTTGGGGAAAATATGTTACTAAAAATTAATCTGCTACAGTAAAAATCAGAAATAAGACTGCTTTCTTTTCCCTGAAATTATTTTCCAATTCTCAGGCATCTGTTCAACCCAAAAGGATTCATTTTCTGTTGTTGTCCTGTAAAGGACTGTAAAATGCTATCTTCAGTGCACGGCAAAGTCATTAAGTAATGATCTCACATCAACTACTGCCACCTACATGGGGCCTGTATAAGACTGGGCTTGTCAACCATCAGTCATTGCCAGTAGGGTTACACAGGGCCATACCCCTCCCTACTGAACTACTGGCTACTGATAGATTCTGGGGTAGAGGAAGTCATTGCTTTCAGTTGTGAACCCAGTGATGAGCCCACCAGGCTCATGAACAGATCTAAATCCATGGTCACACAGGAGGATGGGTGGGTCACAAAACTAAGACACAGATGCAGGAAAAGAACTTGTAGAGGGGAGGAGGGATTGACGGGTAAGACAGGGTAGGGGTGAGGGCAATCAGAATGTACTTTGTACATTTCTACATGCATGGAGTTATCAAAGAACAAATTTAATAGAAGTTATGTCATTTAAAAACTATGTTCTCATATATGTATATATACATATGCATGTATATATACACACATTTATATATAATATATATGTATATGTTATGTATATAGAGAAAGATGGAGAGAGAGAGGTTGTGTTGTAGCTGTAATAATGAGGGCTGGGCACCCCACTGTTATCTCTGCATTTTGACCATTTGTGGATTTCCAAAGTTCTATAATTGCTTCTGCTGTATGTGTGTGTGTGTGTGTGTGTGTGTGTGTGTGTGTGTGTGTGTACCACATAGGGTGGTAACACTCATCCCAAAAGCATAGATTACCTAACAAAATTCCCATTACACAATACCACACAGGAAAACCCCTTTCTACAGTTACCTTTATACCCTTAGGTGACTGGAGCTCTCACTCTCATCGAAGCTTTTCCCCAGCAGATCAAGGATAGAAACTATGCAGATTCATAAGTAGTCACAGTACACAAAACAGGTGACGGGGTGTCCAGCCCCAGTTAGTACATCTAGAATACAATGTTTACATCCAAGGTTCAGGAAAATCACAGAAAAGAGGGTGGAAGGGCTGTGAGAGAAGAGGACCAGCAGTTACTCTGGGAGATAATGTCCTCTAGTCCTGACAGGCAAGATGCACCCATGCAATCTCAACAATAAGGTAACAAGACCTGCACAGTTGTCACACTGGTCACATGCCAACATGGATGGGGAAAATTTCACAAGCCCCCACCCCTACATGACAAGTCACAGGCAATCAATGACTTCTGAGAAAGAGAATCAGTTTTTTCCAAGATAAGCTAGCTCCCTGATAAATTATCCAATCTCAAGTGGTCAACTCTTGCACATATGAGTAACACTAGATGGACTGAGTAACTTTTACACACACACACACACACACACACACACACACACACACACGTTGTGCGATATTTTGTTTGTGTTCTGACTGATTAAGCTTGCCTGGAGATCAGAGGGCAGAGCTAGCCACTGGTTAACCATAGAAGTTGAGCGGTTGTGGCTCATGCCTTTAATCCCAGCACTCTGGAGGTGGAGAGAAGAAGTGGTAAGTCGGGGCAGAGACAGAATCTCAGCCCTTTTGGTCAGAGGATCAGGAGAGGTAAGATGTCACTGGTAGCTGCTCCTCTGCTTTGAGATCTTTCTCTAAGATCTGATCTTTCAGGTTATTACCCCAATATCTGACTCCTGATTTATATTGATAAGACTAATTAGGTTCACACTACACACACACACACACACACACACACACACACACACACTTGTATCATGTGTGTATATACTTAGAGAAAACAAGGTCTTGAATTTGAGAAGCAGTTGCAGGGCACTGGAAGAAGAGGAGTGCCAAGTGATGTAAATACAGTATTCGTGTGTAAAATTCTCAAAATTAATATTCTCACAATATTTCAGTCACTGGTGCATATTTGAGAGGCTTCAGCTTCTTGGTCCTCATGTGCACACATGAAATCACGACAGCAGTGTAAAGGTTTGTGACTGTCATTCCTGCTTGCATCTGTTGTCCTTACATAAATGACAGCAACACCCTCTTTCATTCTTCTTTAGATTTTTTGCTTTACTTAACGTGAATGCATGTTTTGCCTGTATGAATATCTGTGCACCATTTGAATGCCTGGTGCCTGCTGAGGCCAGAAGAGGACACGGAAACCCTAGATCTGGAGTTAAAGATGGCATGAGTTTCCGTGTGAGTGATGGGAAGTTTCTCTCCCCATCCGATAAGGCCAGGCAGGAGAGGTACCAGTCTGGATGTGTTTAGGGCTGTGTCTCGGGAACCTAGTAAAGACCATGGCCTTTGCCAAGTGCCCAGCCACAGTGCTTTCCTTTCCTTAGATTTTCCCCTCATACCCTTGAGGTATTCCTGTGCGGTCTCTCATTCTGATACTCCCCTAGTCCTTTCAGGAAAACTCACCTTGGATTCACTTTTTTAAAACCTGCTTTTATGGAGAGTAAGGGACCCATGCTATTTTTATGGCATTTGATGGCAGAGGGACAACTAGCTAACATTTGACAAAGTAGAATTGAGCATAATTAAATTGTTTTCGCATTTTTTTGTTTTATTGTTCATTTGTTTGAAATTCACCTACTTGTAAAGTTAGTCGTGAGGTTCAGGACACAGTACTCCCAAACATGGCAACTTGGCATTTGGGAAAACAGGAGTCATCTCCACATCTCTGAGCTTCTCTCCTGAAGCAGGGAACAGAAAAATTCTCATTTCCTCTACAGCAAGTCAAGAGGCCAGCACTGCAGAGGTCCCTCTCTGTACCAGAAGGAAAGGAAAGCCCTCACTTCTGAAGATACTGGCACATGGGGAGATCTAAACAAGCATTACTAAGTTACTGACATTAATTCCTACTAGATCACATTCTTTTCCTTTAGTCATACTCTGAACAACTGTGCACACATGGAAATATTCATGTTGGGCAGCAGGAACAGCTCAGTGGTTAAGACTACTTACTGTTATTGCATGGAGTATGGCAGTTCACAGCCACCTATAATTCTAGTTTAATGGATCTGACTTTCTCTTTAGGCCTCTATAGGTCCCTGTGTGCAGGTGGTGCACATGAACTCATGCAGGCTGACATAAATGAATAAAATCTCTAAAAAAATCGGAAATACACAGGCTACCCTGTTTCCATTGGTCTTCTTTACTGAAGGCCACTGCAGCAATATTTATAGTAAACAAATGTGTATGTTCCAGTTGGCTGATCTTTTCTTATAGGTGCCTCAGCTTACAGAGGGAAAGGGAGACATTACTTCTCCTTCCTGTAGTTCCTCCTTCTCTTCCAAATGCAGGTCTAGTCCTTTATCTTTTCTCCTTTTCCTTTCTTCTGCCTCTAGGTTTTATATTATATTTATAATATTTATATAATTACATATTGGCCTATCTAATATACAATTCTTTAGGTATGTCTTCATGATGCCTTTAATAGTGAAAGAAATAGAAATTGATGAGGTCTAAATTCAGGAGACAGAGATAGGAAGATGGATGAAGAGATAAACCAGCCAGGGCTACAGACCAAGATCCTTGTCAAAGGAAAGAAAACAAAAGAAGTCAAATAATCAGTGAGCTCTATATATCTAAAGCATCATTGTGCAAATAGACGTCATTGACTTTGTCATTTGCAATCAATAACTTTACTCAAGAGAAATTTTCCAATGTGACACCATCTTCCTTGTCTGTGTCTCTCATTGTCTTCCACAGTCAACCACTTGGTAGCTTCTCCACATTTCTCATTCTCCACACTATGGAAGGAGTCTCATGCCAGGAGCTGAGCACCTTTGAATTAATCCAGTGTTTTGTTTTGTTTTTGTTTTCTTTTGTGGCATGCCTGACTGTGGGGAATTTCCTTTTGACCATGATTTTTCCTTTAATTAAGACAGACTTTGCCAAGGCAAGACAACTTTGTTTTTCAGACCAAGAGGTGCTTTGGAAAGTGATCAGTAGGGAGCTGGGGCAATTAGAGGGACTGGAGTCAACACTTCAGTATTGCACTTTAGTCATATTCCCTGACCCAGTAATAAAGCTGCTACTTTAAATTGCATTCCTTTTATCAATATTTTATACATTTAAACAAGATCATTTTTTGATAATACTTGAAGAGAGGGCATTTTCACTGTGGATACCATTTTAAACTCCTTTTAAGCACTGAACTTGTTAGTGCTTCAAAAGAAGATTTGTGTCTGGCAAAGAACTATCAAGCCCCAGGAGACTGTTTTTATTGCTAACGCAGATTTACACCTCCATTGCACACTGGCATTTGCTCACCAAAGCTGTATACCTTTTACTTTCTACAAGATGTTAGTGAAGAGCTCCTGCTGACTCAATGAGGGATTTGGCAGCAATGTTATCAAAGAGTGTGCCATGTGTTCAGGGATGCTGAATCAACCAGACACTAACAGCACCACCGAAGAAAAGAGGCTGGAAGACTCACTCTGGACAAAGATGTTAGATGAAAAATGTAAGAACAGAACATACAGCATTCACTAGAAGAAAACCCCAAACAGTAGACCAATAAACTAGCCATGGCAGGGAGAGATCAATAGCACATAAAAAATAACTTTAAGGAGATAATAAGTTAAGTGTCACAACAGAGTTTACTATGAAAAACAACAAAGTAAAATTTGAACCTGATTTGAAAGTTAGTTTAATAATATTGTATTTAACATGCACCCCATGGGTCATGTCCTTATTCACTGTACTGTCTGAGAGCAGTAACCCATGTCCTAAATGTAGCTGAACTTCTCTCATAACTATATTCATTCACTTTATAAAGTTTGTCCTTCCCACTTCTCACCAGCAATCAAATCTGCGGAAACTAAATGGTATGAAGGCAATCTCTATGTACTCATGCTGACAGTTGCATTCACAGCCTCTAACAATGCCCGATACTATTTGATGCCCTCTAAATATTAGCCTAATAGAGAACTCAGTTATAAGATCAAGTACCTCATTTCCAGAAACTCACTCTTTCTAAAAAGACTCATCTCTGAAACTATTGTGTTATCTTTTTAATTCACCTAAAACAATATTCTGTCCTTTAAAAAGGACCACTTGAAAATCAAGTGGAAAAATTATCCAATTTCTCTGTATCTGTTTCCCCATTTGCAAAATGGTCTTAGTAATTCAAGGGTCATAAATGAACTGATATGTTAAATCACATTGAGTTGCATAGGGGAAACATGTTGCAAAAACTCATGATAGGACTACTTGGAGTCTGATGTCCAATCCCATTACATATTGATGTAGACGTACATTAACTACCAATGAAGATGTATGTTCCTGTAGTCATATTAGACATTTTAAGTACCATTAAAAAGACAGAATGTAAAATATTTCAGTCATTGTCAATCAAGATTATATCTGATTCTCTATGTGTGAAATATCATAGCAAAAGCCATACTGCTGATGTCTCAAACTATTTGTGAAGTTTCTTAAGGGGTAGTAATAGAATTTGAAAACATTTATTTCACTTAGTTCTTATCTACATGACAACTGCTAAGGAAATACTTTGCCAGGCACATCCAAAAGAAGGGAAACTTCATCTTCTACAAGACACTATTTTATGATGGCAGTTGGTGATCTTCTTCTACTGTGTAACTGCAAGTTTTCCTGTGTCCCACCCAGTCCACAGCCACTCAGACCCAAGTAAACACACAGAGGCTTATATTAATTATAACTGCTTGACCATTAGCTCAGGTTTACTACTGACTAGCTTTTACCTTTAAACTCAGCCCATTTCTGTTAATCTATATGTCGCCACATTTTCTGTGGCTTTATTTGTGTGCCATTACATGCTGCTCCCTGGAAGGCAGGCTGGCATTTCCTGACTCAGCCTTCCTCTTCCCAGAATTCTCCTCTCTGCTTATACTTCCTGCCTGGCTACTGGCCAATCAGCATTTTATTTATCAAGCAATCAGAGAAACACATTCACATCATACAGAGCGATATCCACAGCACTACTGTGTTTCCCTGAGATCAAGTCCTCAGGCTTTCAGAACAAGTGTTTTTTACCTACTGTAGTGTTCTGCAAGAGCAACAAGAGTTTTTAGCCAATTAGCCATCTCTTCAGCCACTCTATAAAAATTATTAAGGTACATTCTATCTTCTAGGTATGCAGTCTGAACCTGGACAGAAATGGAGATAAAATGGTAGGCTGTCTCTGCTCTTTGCACCTCACAGTGAGTGGCCTTGCTGTTCAACAACCTGTGGGACACCATTAGCAGGAGCAACATCACCTGTCAAAACTTAAAAGCCAATGAATTGGAATCTATAACTTTAACAGCATTCTCAGTTCCAGGTGTCTGTACCTTAACAACAAAACTTGATGGATATAATCATACTGCCACCTACTCACCAGCATCACCACCCATACCGCTGTAGATGCAGCCCAGCCTGGATGATAGCTGTTTGTGAAACTATACAGATTCTCTGGAGTCCACTGACATCTCCAGGCTAATCCATTGTTATTTTCAGAAAGGACCTTGGAAAACATTAGTATAAAAACACAGAGGTACTCCCTACTGCTCTAAGAACATGCTGCAAATCCAATTAAGAAAACATTGATTAATCAGAGTCCCGTAGTATAATTGTCATTATTGTAAATGCAGCCAAAGACAACAGTGTTAGGTGAGCTAAAAATACTGAGAAGGAGCCCATTTTCACTTTAAGGCATTTCCTAAATGGGGCTCTGATTAAACCTATGAAATGGTATATATATCTGTGTGTGTGCATGTGTGTGTGTGTGTGTGTGTGTGTGTGTGTGTACATGTGCACCATGACAAAAGTCTAAGCTAGCTTCTGCCATACTGTTTGATATTACCTAGAATATAAGGAAATTATACTACTTGGTAAGAAAATTTGAGATGATTCATCAATTTTAGGTCACCTGTTGATCACTAGTGCCAGCCAAACTTTAGAGTCTCTCCAGATCCATTTTTGGTTATTTTTGGGCATTTTGTAATTTTGTAAATCACACTGTCACAATTATCTGTTATGGTTGCTGACTGCTCCCTAGAATTCCTCAGCACTGTAACTTGCTGTGCACTCTATGACTTTGGTAGATCCCCTGTGGTTTGGAGGGCCAATCGATGCACATACTCCTAAAGCCATATGCACAGGCCCAATACTGTACGGCTGCCTACTAGCTCAGCAGCTTAGTTTTCTCTGTGATTCAGTTTCCTTCTTTGTTAAGTGGAGTGAGCCAACACACGGTACTATTATGAGGAGTCAGTGAGAGAACTCATTTAAGGCCTTTAAAATCGATTTCTGGGGCATGGTAAATATTATATATTTGATAGGTTACTGTTACATTATGGTGGAATACCACCAGAAGCCAAGAAGTGTCACTGGGGATTCTTTTGGAGACATCAAGCAAAGAAAGGCATGTTAGTAAGTAAGTTAGAATTAAGCTTCATTCAAACATCAGTTAGCCGGAGAGGCCACCCAAATGACAACTAGGAAATTGCCAAATGTTTTGTTCTTTTGATGCCACATGTAACAGCCTTGCAGGCCACTTGCTTTCAGCAAAGTCATCAACAAAATGATTGTCTTGAGTTTTGAAAGTCAATAATCCAAAGTAATGTCTTATAATTAAGAGCACTGTCTTAGGGCTTACTATTTCTGTGAAGAGACATCATGACCATGGCAACTCTTATACAGAAAACATTTAATTGAGGGTGGCTGGCTTACAGTTTCACAGGGCCAGTCCATTATGATCATGAAGAGGAACATGGCAGTGTACAGGCAGAGTTGGTGCTGGAGCTGAGAGTGCTACATCTTGCAGGCAACAGGAAGTCAACTGGCTGTCGCACTGAGGCAAGCTTGAGAAAAAGAGACCTTAAAGCCCACCCCCGCAGTGACACACTTCCTCCAAAAGGCCATACCTCCTGATAGTGCTACTCCTTTTGAAGGCCATTTTGTTTTTCAAACCACCATAAGCCTTTTGAAACATCTACAGCTGAGAGGTTTATTTCCTTTCGATTCAACATAGTCTAATGTAAGACCAACAAACATACCTCATCAGGAAACTGGAATGGATCCAATGAGTGTCACAAGCCACCTGCCATTAAAATAAGCTGCTTTCGTTTTCTTATCATGTTTTAGCAACATAGTCATTCCTTGAAAATACTTCAATTTATACAAGAAAACGTGCCATCTATGGCAAGAACCCGGTTCTACTTCTTAGAAGATTTAGTCTATGCAACACATTTTACTATTCACTTTTTAACCTTCGTTATTTTCTGACCCTGAGCGAAAATAGCTATTTCTCCATATGTTGTACTGATTGTTTTTCTAATAAGACATCTTCAACTGAAAGCTGAAGAGACTATTCATAGTTTGAGATGTTTCTGACTTTATATTATATGGTTATGAAGAAAAGTTTTGTGCCAAGTGTATTATATTTGAAAAAATGCAAAACCTGTGTGTATACATATGTATATATACTTACATATGACTATCTATCTAATCTCAGTATAACTCTCCCGGAGCCAACTTGAAATTAAATTTTATTAGTTAAACCAAAAAGAAATTATTTATGAAGAAAAGCTGTCTCTTAAGAAGCCAAGAATTATGTTGTTTAATTAATAATAAAGTTTTGCTTTCAGAAGCATATGATCAAACACAATTTCAATAAAAATTAGTACAAATTTATTTTATAAACACCATTACAATAGTTAATAACTCTCTGAGTATGCCATTTCTTACTGAAAATGACAAGAATTCTACAGGAGCTTACTACAGCAGTTGCTCAACTGACTGGCAATAATTTTGCCACTTCATCTTCAAGCTATTTGGAGGAAGCAGGAAAATTCAATATGGGACAATACCAAAGATGCCACATAAAGTAAACAGCTTTTACAATAAGTGATCTGTATTTGAGCAGTTCAACAAACATACTAATGTTTTCTTTAAGAACTATACATGAGATTGCAAGTCTCTTCTAAACAGCATCATACATACAAAGAGGTGGCCATTGGTTTTGAAAAACAAAGGGCAGATTTGTTTTAAAAAATCTAATTTATTATCCATAAGTACATTTGTTTTTCCTTTACTAAGTTGTTATCAGTATAGTAAGAAAAATGTGAGCTTTGATTTTTCATTCTACATCTGGAAAACTTTATCAATAGGAGACCATTTCTTCTAAGGGATGATGCCCTTGAGTTTCCATGATTACATCAAAGTAATTCTCTGAAATTTATCAGATACTATTCATGTCATTTAGCCGCCTTGTCTGAAAGTTCAGAACACAAACATGAAGAAAATCTACATGAAGTCACCAAATAACAGGGGAGAAAGATTGCCAACTGGACATTCTCTGTCACCAAATGAAGTTTCCAGTGCCAGCAAAGGGCTACATCTCATCAAACTGCTGCCCAAAGGGGCCCCATGAGAACACCCCAAACAATCCAGGCTATTACCAAGACTATTAATTGCTCTACACAATCTGACAGTAAGACCCTTTTGCTGAAGACAACACCACCATAACTCATTGAATGCAGAGAAGTTGAGCTGGTGCCTACATAGAGCCTTCACCCCTGTTGACTAGTGTTCATGGTACTAGAGCATACCCTGATTGCTACCAAAAGGAGAAAGGTGGACACCAACCCAGTTACAAACTCTTCAGTCTAAAATGATGACCTGCCTGCAGGATCCACTAGTGCAACAGTGGCATGAGCTTGTGAGAGTAACCCAAGAATCAAAGAATACTTGATTGAATTTGAGGCCCATTCCATGAGATGGAACCCATTCCTAACACTGCTTAGGTGTCCAAGAACCCTGAGACTGGAGAGGCCAGGGATGTATGGGAAAACCAAACACTACTACCATTCTTCTAAGGAAATACAGCAATAAAATGACTCCTGATGACATTCTGCTACTCTCCTAGATAAGTGTCTTGCTCAGCCATCAGAGAAGCTTCTATCTGCAGTAGATGGGAACATATTCAGAGACTCAGAGCCAGACAATATGAAGAGAATGAAAGACCTTGGAACACTCAGTCAGAAATGGGATGTCTCCATCAAATTCCTCCCCTCAGGGTTCAGGGGACTCCGCAGAAGAGGAGGCAGAAAAAATGAAAGAGCCAGAAGGAATGGAGGGCACAAAATGAAGTGTTCATCTAATTATTCTTTGTCAATAAAAACCCAAGAATCAGATATTGGGTAACAATATGAATGATCAGAGAAACAGTGGAGAAGAGACCAGTCACTTTATTGGCAGTCTCGGGAGTGTCAGAGTGCATTCAAAATATCCCACATTCCCCCTTTCATCTAAATAAAAAGAAAAGGTTTTGACTCTAACACAGTAAAACTATATACAATAAGAACAATTATCAGGTAAGAATTACATTTACAATGTATAGTCCATTTGCATTTGGCAAATTCAGAGAAAATACTCCATTATTCATCCTATCTAGGTGAGTCCAGCATTTTGTACCTAATTCACTTTCTATCCTAACTTGTATTACTAACCCAAAACTATCTTTTTAGATCTTAATACATTTTCCTAGATAATCAATTTAAGCTTTTTTGTCTCTCAACCTTATGCACTTTACACATCTTTTGTGAGTTTCTTTTCTGAATTTGGTAACAAGAAAAACTGTAACTACATCATGTCTTCAATTCCATCAGAGACCTGAGAAGGATATACTATTACCTGAGTAAACAGAAAATGCAAAGCAAACAATTTCCAAAACTATAGAAATGACAGAGACATTTGGGTGTCTGGACAGTCACCCAAGGTTCCTCTGCAACACTGGGGCATCCATCTTCAAACTCTTATAAATTTTGAGATAATATTTATACTTTTACAAAAGTTTTAAAGAGTCAAAATAAAACCAAAAGATTATGAGATTAGTGGCAATAGAAGAGTTCCTTAATTTTGGTTTTTCTTCTGTTCCATATCAGGTGGTTCTTCTGACAGAGGTTTTGGATTTTCCTTTAACAAACATGCTTGGGTTTAGCTTTAATTTTTAATTGAATTGACACTACAAAAGAGTATTTTCTTTATATGTCTGTAGAGAACAGGAGAAACAAACATATGGGAAGATTTAGGAAATTTTATCCTGTTGGAAATGTGATATAGCAATAGGCCAATTTACTCTTTTCCTTGGGACATTTTCTCTGGATGATTCTCCCTTCTTCAGATGTTTCATCTGTCCAGTGGTCTTCAGATTCCTTAGCTGAATGCCTTTATTCTCCCGGAAAGACAAAAATAAAATCCTGCCCCAACCCTAACCTTGGGGAGTTTCTCTTTTTGACAGGTTATAGCTGGTCAAATGAAAGGCATTTGTTAGTCTTATAAGTTAGTTTAGATTGAATGGCCATGCTGTCTGTTGAGCCTATCCTAATTAAGAGGTCTCTCCTGATCGAGTTTAATCTTTATCAGTTTTGATGGTATCCATAGCTTTTCTTCTATGAAAACAAAAGCAAAATCTCTTCTCCGACATAGCATATATCCTGGTCTCCATTATGAAGTCAACACATCCTTAACATATAGAGGCTAATTTAGTTTAGCTGTTTTTCCTACTATCCAATGTCTCTCCACAACTGTCACTCCTTTCTCACTAGCATTTAAAAGTTTAAAGTTAATAAAGCATTGTGCAATCTATCTTTGGGGATCTTTTTTACCCCTTTCTGTTTATTATGCATTTCTTTTAAAGTGTGATTAGATCTTTCAAAAAAACTGCTTGTCCTGTAGGATTGTGTGGTATACCTGTAATATGCTTTATGTTGTCATATGCAAAAAAAAACTGTTTCACTTTACTAGAGACATATGCTGGAGCATTGTCAGTATTAATTTGTATAGGTATTCCCATAATAGCTATAACTTCTAACAATTGTATAATTACAGAACCAACAATTTCAGAACTCAAAGTGGTTGCCCACTGAAATCCTGAATAAGTATCTATGGTATGATGCACATACTTTAATTTTTCAAACTCCACAAAATGAAACACATCCATTTGCCAAGTTTCACTTATTTCAGTAATCTTGGAGTTACTTCCTGCATGTCGGAGAGTTTGGTTATACAAAGAACAAGTAGGATATTTCCTTATAATTTCCTTGGCTTGTCGCCAAGTGATAGAAAAACCTTTCTTCAAACCTTGGCTATTAATGTGGTGTTTGGTTATGAAATCCTGGGGCTTCTAGCACATTTCCTACCAATAGCTGATCAATTTCATCATTACCTTGTGCTAGAGAGCCTGGTAGACATGTATGGGATCTGATATATGTTATATACAAGGAATAATTTCTATTTCTGATTACTTCTTGTTATTGAATAAATAACGAAGTTAATTCTGAATCACCTGGAATAAGTTCATAGGTTTCAATATGTAAAACAACTCTTTCTGTATATTAAGAGTCAGTAATTATATTAAGAGGTTCTGGAAAATCTATAATACCATGAGAATAGTATATAATTCTGACTTTTGAACAGAATCATAAGGGCATTCAGGTACTTTACTTAAATTTCCTGACGTATAACCTGCCTTTCTTGATTTTTTTGCATCACTATAGAATGTAGGGGCTCTCCAGAAATTAGTATAAACTGTACAATGTGAGGAAGGACACAAATAGCTCTTTCTATAAACTGAAGTCTTTTGCTTTTGGGATATTTGTTGCTAATCTCTCCCAAGAAAATACTGCAAACTCTTTGCCAATGTTCATTTCCTGCCCATGAGACAACTTCAGTATTAGTAAAAGGCCCCACAATTTCTGTTGGGTCTATTTCTGCTAATAATGAAGTCTAAATTTTCCTTTCAGAATCAATTCAGGATCATTTTCTACATGGGTCTTTAATTTTTAACTTTTTATGTGGTAAAAATATCCATTCTAAGATGCTGTCTTCTCTGTTCATAAGAATTCTTGTGGGAGAAAGTATAGAAGGTAAAATGACAAGAATATAATCAAGCTTTGGACCCAAATGATCCACATGTGCATCCTGTAATTTCTTTCTGAGCCTCAGCTGATAATTTTCTTGGACTATTTAAGTCCTTATCACTTACGGTTTGAAATAAATTACTTAGTTCTTGAGTAGTTAATCTGACTATTGGTTGTAGACAGTTAATATTTCCAGAAACTTTTGAAAATCATTAAGAGTTTATAATTGATCTCTCCTGATTTGTACTTTCTGTGGTTGAACTTTTTTGTAAACCTATCTTATATAATAGATAATTAATAGAATCTCCTCTTGGGATTTTTTTTTTTCAGGAGCAATTTGTAATCCCCAACAAGGCAAATTTTTTACTTCTTCAAACAATTTTTTTCTTATATATCTGAATCTGAATCAGCTAGTAAAATACCATCCATATAATGGTAAATTATAGATTGAGGAAACTGTTTTTGAATTATTTCCAATGGTTGTACAAAATATTGACACAAGGTAGAACTCTTTAACATTCCTTGTAGAAGAACTTTCCACTGATATCTTTTAACAGGCTAGTCATTATTATTATAAGCAGGCATTGTGAAGGCAAATTTTTAGCTAACCTCTTCTTGTAAAGGTATAGTTAAAAAACAGCAGTCTTTTAAATCAATCACTATAATAGACCATCCTTTGGATAATCAAGAAGGAAAGGGAATTCCAGATTTTCAAGAGCCTATTGGCTGAATTACCTTATTTATGTCTCTTAAATCTGTTAATGTTCTCCATTTTCCAGGCTTCTTTTTAATAACAAATATAGTGGAATTCCAAGGACTGGTCAATTCTTCAATATGTTGACCATTTAGTTGCTCCTGTACCAGCTGTTCTAATGGCTGCAATTTTTCTGGTGTCAAAGGCCATTGTTCAGTCAGACAGTTTTGTCAGTTAACTATTTTAAAGGTAGGGCTGTTGGAACCTTTGGAAGATCAGCAGCTGTTGTGTCTTGCTTCTGTACAACCTTAATGGTTGGTGACTGTTATTGATAATATCTTTTAATATTTTTCAGAAAGCATACTTTACTTTATGGTTTGTTCCTGAGATTGGAGGAATGCTAATGTGGGTTTTCCATTGCTGTAACAAATCATGTCCCCTTAAATTCATTGCTTTGTTATCTACATATGGCTTTAATTTTCCTATCTGTCCTTCTGGCCCTATATATTTGACCTACCTTGTACTTTGTTTTACTTGAGATAAAGTTCTAATCCCTAGAATCTGAATATTTACCTCCTGAAGAGGTCAATCTGGATGCCAAGATGTTGCTGAAATTATTGTTACATCCATGCCTATGTCTAGTAAACTTTCAATTACAATGCCATTTATTCATATTTTTAGCTTTAGCTTTGTTTTATGTCTCTCCTGAAAATTTGTTTTATCTTCTGAAGCTTTTCTGACATCCAGAGCAGGATGGTTTTTAACAACAGGCATTATATCTCTTAATTGCTCTGTGGAGGAGTTGCCTCAATGATGACAGGGAATGATTTAACCAAATTTGATATTGGGGCCTGTGAGAAGCCCCCCAAGGCATTCCTGATGGCAAAAGATTACCTTTTCTGACCCTTGTTGATCTGCATTCATTAGTTCAATGCTGGCCTTTGCCGCAACTTCTGCATATTCCAGAAGGCTGAGACCTTCTCTTTGGATTATCTCTGGAAAAAACATTGTTTCTAGGAATGCCTTGCTTACAACTCCTTTCCGACCTTGTTTACCATAATTAAAACATATGACCTTTCTATTTTTTTTAAATATTTTTAGAAAGCACTTCTATCCAAATATCATATAAGCATGAAATCCAATCATAGCTATATTTCTTGTCCAGTTATATATTGATACTGCCCTTGCTTTTAAAGGCCTAATCATCCTTCTGCATTCTGAATTAGCATTTTCAAAACACAAAGGTTCAATTATTATTTGTCTAACTTCTGGATCTGATATCATTCTATTTACAGCTAAAGCCAATCTTTTTAAAAGATCAGTGATTGGGCCTTGTACAATATTAGTAAATGACTCTGTCCTCTTTCCTGATTCTTCAACCCTGTCCTAAGCATTCAAAGCTGCAATATGGCATAGGATGAAGGTACGATCATCAAATCTACTGTCTTTGAAAATCAGCATACTGGCCATCACTGAGGAGCTGGTCTCTGGAAATTTCCATATCTCTAGCCCTATTTCATTGTTCTATGACCCTAGTTTCCTCTCTATACCATGTTTTACATTGTAATTAAGGACCAGCTTCAAATCTTGCTGTAGCTAAATCTTTCCAGTCTTGTGGTATAATTCTGTTCTGAGTTGCCCATGAATTTAATATCTGCTTCAAAAGGTGAATGCATGACATATGAAACTACTGCTTCCTTAAATCTCTTCAAATCTAACATTTCTACAGGATCCCAGTTAACTTCTGAATAGCCTTGCGTGTGCCTATCTTCTGGTGGTTGTTCTAGAAATGTAACTGGATAAACTAAGGTTGGCTTACTAATAACCTCAGCTGCTCCTCTTTGTTTTATACTGTGATGACATGGTAGGTTCTGCTCTAAACTTCTCTGTCTGTGTGTGAATATTTTTCTTAGTTTTGTTAGTAGGTTTTTCTAAGTATTATATATTATCAATTTTTAGTATTTAGCACTGATATCAAACCACTTTTTTAAGGATAAAACATGAATTATCAAATTGATAATGATTATAATTGACAATATGTCAATCCCAGCTAAGTTGATTATCCCTTCATTTAATTTTTCCATTTTCAAAACATCCATTGTGGAACCACATAGAGACCTAATTCCCCATTCTTCACATAGGGAAAAACTTTTTTAAAAAAGCTAATTTCCCCCCTTAAGAATCCCCAGATGTCTCACCAGATCTGCTGATGACCTTAGCTGTCACTGCACGGCATGGCTGGACAGGGAACGTGGGTGGTGCAACGTCTGGCTGAGGGCAGCTGCAGCTGCTTTCATGTAGCTGGGGCTGAGGATGTGCGGTGGTGGCAGCAGCAGTAAAAGCCCGAGCAGTGTCAAGGTGGCTGGTCTGGCATGGCAGTGGCCCAAGGAGGGGGTCTAGGGGAAGCCCGCAACCCATGGGGACAGGGAGCTGGGCGCCTGAAAAGCAGACACATGGGGACGTGTGGAAGAAGTCTGTGTGGTGGGAAGTGAGGGTCTGGGGTTTGCCTAAATGACAGACCTAACTCTGGCAGTGGGTGGCTAACTCTGGTAGTGTTTGGGGCCTGTAACAGGAGGCAGCCAGAGGACAGAGGACCTGGGGGAAGGGAGAAAAACCAGCTGTGGTGGTGACTGCAAAGCCACCAGTGAGCAGTGAGCGGCTGCCTTGTAATCTAGTGCCCTGTGCTGGATGCCAAATGAAGCATTTATCTAATTATTCTTTATCAATAAAAACTTGGGAGTCAGATACCCAGTAAAAACCTGAATGATCAGAGTAACAACCAGTGACCTCCTCTTTCTCTCCTTCCTTGGTCCAAAATGGGCAGAGAATCTTTCCAAGCCCTACCCTACTACTTCCTGTGCCTCTCTATATGTCTCAGTCCTCCCAAACCTCTATGGCTAATTTTGGTCAGATAGTAGCTAGCTCTGCCCTCTGAGTCAAAGTAAACTTTATTGGAAGTGTCAGGAATGGTGTCTCCTGTGAATTTGTCAACTTGATTACATCTGGGATTAATTAAAGCCCAAGAGGCTGGGCACAGTTGGGGCTGTCTCACACCATACACCAAAAAAAAAGGAATGGTTGAGCTCCCTTAGGTCCAGGGTTCCGAGCTCTCACTCCTGCTCCTTCCTCTGTAGCCAGCACTCAGTGGCCCAGGTATTAGCCAGGGTCACAGTGGCTCCAGATGCCGTTTTACCCAGGGACTGACCCTGAGCCCCCACCCCAGCTGAGCCACCTGAGTCGCTGGCAACCCTCAGCTCTCTTCTTGTCTCTCTTGTCTCTTCCCGGTTCTCTCTGTTTGTCCGACTGCCTGCCTCTCTCATCCCTACTCTGAGATGGCCTTTCACTCACTCTTCCAGTCCCCCAATCAACCTCTTACACTAACTCTGTTAAGCTTGGTGTGTTCTCTTAGTGGCATACCTTGGCAGGGCCCATGAAACGTACCCACTTTGCTTTTTTTTTTAACTTTTCCATTGGTAACAAAGGCTCACTAGGTTCTCCTGGCATTTGGTCTGACCATGCTAGGATCCTATCTGCCTGCTTCACTCACAACAGATGCACTCTCCCTGCTTGTTCTGTCTGCTCTCCCACCCTAAACTGCATAAATGTCCTGTCCATACCTTTGTTACAACACGGGAGTCAGAGTCAGAGAGGCCAGTGTGCCCAGCACACCCCTGTTCTCCCTTGCAGCGCCTATTGATCAATAAAGTAAATACAGATCATTTGTCTAAGAACTTGATTCTAAATTCTAGAGTCCAGTTCTTCAGCTGCTGCTTTCCTCTGTTTTGTGTTACCATCCATGCAGGCACATGTGTGCTTGTCTGGTTCCTGCAGAGTGCTTGCGGCAGTCTGGGAGTCCCACAGCTTACTTTCTCTCTCTCCTGCTCCATGGACTCAGATTTTATTACCATAGCTTGGCCTCAATACAAATTAGTGGTCAAAACTGGCAAACAATTTCCACATCCTCACGAATTGTTGAATGTTACTGCTGCAAACAAATGACTACATATCTTATACCTAATCTTGTTCTGCTGCACTTCCAAAGTCCCTAACCTCTAAGGTTCTACTTTCCCACTCCTAAAAATCTTTTATCTCTATGCTTTTTTTTTGCACTCTGTTCTATATCTTAATATTATATTTTAAACTTTTATGTCAAGATTTGTAAGTTGCTCATCCGGCATGTTTAAAATCTATGTAATTTGCAACAAAGTCTGCTTCCCAACAAAAGTTTTGTTTGTTTTGTTATTAGACAAGTTTTGTCTGTTTTGTATATATGCATGGATCTGTGCCTGTAAGTTTTCTTGCAGACATGGAGCCACAGATAATTGCATCAGGCTCAGTTAAAAGCATAAATGTATGGGGCCAGTGTATGTTTGCTTCTGACTGGTCTAGCCTGTGCAAGTTTACCATGTTCTGTGTGTCCTGGTGATAGCTCAGCTGTTACTGTTGAAGCTAGCTGTGTGGGCTCAGAATTTGCCTCCGGGATTTCTGGCCAGAATACTGAATTTGATGTAATAACAGATTCATATGTCATTTGGGTATAAATAATATTAAAGTTGTTTTATGCTGTCCTACTTTACTAAAAAAACAGCTAAGGGAATTAGGTATGATTAAAAATCTGTAACAAAAGTTAACTTGCAGCTCTGAGTTGGAGCTGTCCCGGGAATAACACGTGGTTTATCACCGTCTTAAGTGCAGCTATGTGGGCAGTTGCCCTTTTGACAAGGGTTGGGGAAGCAGAATGTCATGTGACTTCACCACCATCTTTGGGCAGCCACATGGCTGTCAGCCATCTTTGATATGGTTGGAGAAGAGGGATATCATGTGACTTCACTGCCATCTCGATTAAAGGTGACCACATGGAGTGGACCTACCGAGGAGGCAACAACAGGTCTCTAAGATATTTGGGATTAGGATGGACTTTTGTGTGATAATTCCTGTCCTGTCTTGAAAAAAAAATGTTTATGAAAAATAGAATTTAAAACAATGCTGGTTTAGTGAGGTCTTAAAGCTGCACCTCCATGTGTTCATGTACAGGGACCTATATTGCTGGCAGCCAGACTTTGTAACTTAAGAGTAATCTACTTGGTATTGATTTTACAGACACTGAATTGTTTACACTGTTGAAACTTGGTTTTGCCTTCTATAAATTATGGCTTTTCTCTATATCTTCATTCTTGAAATAAAAAAGATACTTTAGTTGGATATTACCAGAACACACAGTTGGGAAACCTTAAACTTCTTTAAAAGAAAATTTTAGAGTTTTATAAAGTTGAAATAAATTAGATATTTTTAAGAAACAGTTTTAAAATGCTTAAAATTGCAAATTTGTAAGACTCTGGGACATTTTAAAATTTATAAGGTATTTTATTATAATGCCTTCATTAATATATGATCTTAACAAATAGAGAAATAAAAAGATAAGACTTAAGACCACAGGTAAACACCAGAGACGGTATTCCTGTCTTATGATGCAGCAATACAGTGACCAAGCAGTCTGGCAAAGGGTCTTTCCTTACCTGAGGTCTATTCAGGCTAACAGAGACTGGTTTAGGAATGTATGTCTAACCGTCTTGCTTTGATTAACATTGTTAAGCAGTAGCTAGTTTGGTAAACTAAGTCATACAGAAAACTGTTGTGTTCAATAATAGTATACTATAAAAGAGTAAGGAAAGTCCCCAGTATCTTTTTGGACTGTGTTTATGAGTTAAAAGTCTTATCTTGATATTAAAAGTGTTTCAATTCAGAAATTGTTACTTTTTAAGGCAAAACTTAACAGGAATAAAGCCATAAAATCCTAATCTCATAAGACAAACAAGTTATAAAATCCTAATCTTATAAGACATACAATAGTCAGTCACCTTATCAAATTCTTTGATATGTTCAAATTTATGATCAAATTCTTTGATATGTTCAAATTTAGCTTCTTATATATGTTTTCAAAGTTAAGCCTAAAACAAGTAGCTGGGAACAAGCAACACTTGTCTTCTTTAGATTTACTTAACAGATAACAGTCCTCAAATGCTTCAGAAATCTGAGAATACAGCATTTAAAATGTCTAATAAAAAAGATTTTCATTATAGAGAAATGTGCTGGCTCCTGGAAGCACCCCTACCTCCTCCAAAGAAGATGGTGGGCACAGAAGAACCTGGAGCTTGTTTTAAATGTGGCAAAGCTGGCCACTGGGTGAAAAGCAACCCTTCATCTCAACTGCTGCCAGGACACTGACCAGACTGTAGACAAGCAGGACACTAGGGAGTTGATTGCCCTGCTTTGCCTAGACAAGGCAAGCTGGTCCTCCCAAATTCCTACTGTAAGAATTCTGTATACACAGCACCTCAGCTGCTCAGGAGTCTCATCTGGCACCTTATTATGTCATCAGCAGGCGACTGTGTCCCAGCCTAAAAGCCAAACGTGCACTCCCACGCGCTCTCTCTCTGCACACTCTCTGCGCGCTCTGTCTCTCTCTGTGTCTCTCTCTCTGTGTGATCTGTCTCTGTCTTTCTCTGTCTCTCTTTGTCTCTCTCTGTCTCTCTCTCTCCTTCTCCTAATAAAGCTCTAAAAGGTATCACTGGGTTCTGTTGTGACTGTGACCTTTCCACGTGGCAACAAGCTCCAGCCACCTGTGCCACCCTATACCCTTACACCTACTCCACAGAAAACTGTCAGATCTTCTGGGCCTAACAGCTGAAGATATGCTTCCCTGGGACCTCTGTCCCTAGTGACCATGAAGGACCTGTGGTAGCTGTCTAGGAAGACAGTAAGTCCCTGTCATTTTTAATAGATCCAGAAGCTGCTTGGTTTTCCCTTGTGCTTACTCAGGTGAAATTTATCCTTCTCAGATCTGATGGTGTTTGATGATTAGGCTAGTGCTAGCTTCGTCAGTTTAAAAGCTCCCCCTCTCCAAGGCTACAACCATGTTCATAATTTATTAGTTCATTAGTTAAATCTCTTGTTAAAAGTACAGACAGGTTTGCCTTTTTCATAGGCTTCATAGTAAAGAATAAACAGGTTTAGGTGTAACTTTCCACTAAAGAAACACAGAAAATGGTTTAATATGTATAAATGCAAGTTATAAAGCTATAACTAAATTATTTAAGGTATGTGAAGACATTTCAGACTTCTGTCCCTTTTGCTGTGCTATTGTTCCACTGGGATTTCAGAGGTTCAGAGTTTCAGCATTGATAAATGGAGTTCTGATAAACTGATAGAGCATTGACTACTTACTATTCAGTCACAAGCTCAAGTTTTTAAATTTCCTTTGGTTGTTTTCTAATTATAGACTTAAAGGTGCATTTCATCTGGCTAAAATCGCGCTCTCTAGACACAGGAAAAGTGTTCATGCCTTTTTAACCCAAAGCCATAGCCTTTGCAATTCCACTGAGGTGTGAATCTGTTCCAGCTGTTTTACAGACACACCTGCATGTTCCTGGGGAAAGAGTGCTGCTACTGTATCATGGAATCTGGCCTGGTGGAAACTCATATCGAGCCACTCTACAAACTGGCTGAAGAGCTTGGCCAATACAACCAGGGCACATCTCTGTACCATTCTTTCTGGCAGTCTTCACTCTTCCCATGGCTAGCCCCATTCATAGGGCTGGTGGCAATAATCTGAATAGTTTTCTCCTAGCACCTTGCCTTCTCTGCTTCCTCCAGGATTTCTGAGGTCTCCAGGGTGGTTATTAACCAACTGTTTCTTCACCCATACCTCCTACTGAGCCCACTGACTCCGGACTCCCCCTCCTCAGACTATCCCATGCCAACAGGAAGCAGCCAGATTTGAACCGGGGCCCATATACCCAAAAAGGTCAGGATATTCACTTGGAACCTCCAGTCTGCCCCTGCATGGTCCAGAAGGCCGCATTCCTGTCTCTCTCCCCAAACCCCACTCACTCAGAGTCTGAACAAAGGAAAGGCACCAAATATCCCAGTTCCATACTCTATTGCAGCATCCTCTGCTGAAGTTGCCAGCTGCCCAAGTCCTAAAGCCCTCAGCTTTTGATGCCATATTTGGACACAAACCCAGCTTGCGGAGGACACATCATTACCCCTCACCTACAACCTAAACAGTTTAGTCCCGTCTCTGGGACTGGAGAACTTGCTCAGGAGTTGCTTTGCTCCAACTGCTCCAATAAACCTATTCTTACACTTTTAATATTTGGCTTGATCTGGTTTACTGCACTGGCAGAGAAACCAATTTTTGTGGGGCAGAAAAACCTATTAACAAGGACTGGGGAGCTGAGGAAGAAACACATGAGATCCTCCTGGTGGCAGTGAGAAAACCCAAAACTTACCAGAAATGACTGGAGCAGTTTGGACAAGGGAATGCCATGGGCCTCATTTATATACCCATAGGCTAGTAGTATGCATGGACATTTTCCTCATTCACACATAAAAGTAATATGGTAAGCCAGATAGAGAACACTGGGGTTCAAAGAAACAAGAAGCCAGGATGAAGAATGTTCAAGCATCTGGAACACTCCAGGCTCCTGCATACTGGTAGAAGCAGAGTGGCTTGGGGGTCTCTAGATAAGAAAACAGAGAGCCAAGGTATAGAGAGAACACACATATGGGGCTTTGGGCCCCAACTGTAAAGGGTTAGGTAGGTTTGTGGTACCTGTAAGGGAATACTTGAGTGGAGGGAGGGTTATAAATCAAAAGGTCAGAAAATTCATCTAGTTTGAGTGGCAGAAGGATCTGGATGTGATCCTGCATATGGAAGCTAGACAAAAATGAGTTTGAATTAGGAAGCTGACTATTTTGGATTCATGTGTGACATAAAGAGGAATCCACACAACCTGTGAAATGGTGAAAACTCTCTATAGGTGAGTGGTGGGACACGGGAGGACATTCTCACAGCATTCCTCGCCATTTCCTAAACAGTATTGGCAGGGAAGACATTTTAATTAAGAGGATTATGGCTTGTTACTCCTCAGTTTTCAGCCATAATTCTCTTGATGTTCACTTCTCTGTCTGAAGTGGAAATGACTATAACCCACAGCTGCTGAAGTACTCTTCAAGACAGACTAAAATTTCAAGTGCTGATCCAATATAATTTCTACTTATTTATTATCTAATTCAGGTTTGTGCTTTGGAAATGTAACTGCCTCCTTCCAGTTGTCTTAGGCATTTCAAAGCCTGGATGTTGATACTGTTTAGAAAGATAATCAGGTTGGTTAAGCAGGTCAGTAGCTCCGCTGCAGTGACTGCCCAGCACTCCCAGCCTGTGTTCAGTTTCCACCCTTCACGCAATATTCAAGTAGGAAAAAGTTCCATTCGTCTCTGGCAATGACTGGGTTTGGTTTTTTTGTTTTTTGTTTTTGTTTTTGTTTTGCTGTTGTTTGGCTTGTTTTTGTTTGTTTGTTTTGTTTTGTCTTGTGCTTAGGACATTCTTGAAACTGCAAATACTCACTTGAACTTCTCAGCAGGATTCTTGGTATGAGGCCACCACTGTGTAGCAGAGTCTCCAGAAGCAGGTTCCACTTACAGCATGGCTGGGATAAGAGTAGTTTCAACTGACCCTCGGCGTTCAGTTCTCTAGCTGATGGTGGCCTTTCAAATGCAAGATAAGGCAGAGTAATGAAGTTAATCTGTCTATGAAATTAATAGCCTTCAAGTCCAGATGTAATGCCAACTCCTTGAAATGTCAATTCCTCCCAGATTACTCTGAAAATGCTTTCATGCTTGCTTACTTTAGGGTTGCTCAGGGAAGGAATTACATTTACTCTCAACTAGCTAAAAGCAAATTAACACTTGGTAGCCTGCCAAACCTAAAACTGATACAAAATAACCATGCCTCTATTTTATAGAACCTAGTTTTCTTTTTCTTTCTTTTCTTCCTTCCTTTTTTCTTTTTCATAAGAAAAACCACTTATGCATTGTTTTGAATGTCATCATTTGTTCATTCACTAAAGGCGTAACAACTGACTACTACATACTATTTGCTTCTTTTCTTACTGGGGAAAGATGTTCCAGTGGGCTTTGGAATACTTTGAACGTTGCTATATACTGAAATTGCTGCTAAAACTTAAGGAATTATGAAGGGTCAGCCACAATCTAATTATTTAATAAGAAAATCCTTAAATCAACATGCAATTATCAGAATTAATGCTACCACTCACCCTGTGACCTACTTAAGTAGTGTCATCAGAGAGAAATAATTCCAAGACAAACAGGTTTCTGCTTTCTAAACTGTCATCAGTTTTGAGCTGAAAAGTAGCTTCCCCAGAGGACTACTTTCATTTCCTGTGTAGCAGCAGGGCATCAGAAAGCAGGAATTATCCACAGCATTATTCAACGTTTCCTTCGAAAATCCCCCAGTTTGAGTCGTATAAAAGTCATAACAAGGGAGACGAACTTACAATAACAGCAAACAGAAGAAAGAGACCTACCCTGTGGTGCTGGCTACAGGGACTGTGGAAATAAGCCACATAGGGAATGAATGGTGTGATTTGGGTGGTTGTGGAAGTGGGAACATGAGGGGAGAATTACAGCAGTCTGCTGCACCGTCATTAGCAATGGCTCCTTAAGTGGTTGGGCACTCGATACCAGCACATCTAGACTCTTGATCTCTGGCTTTTCAAACCTTGGTTCCCATATATGAAGCAGCAGCATGAAAGAATATGCTCAAATGCAAACATGCAAATTCTTCTGCGTTTCTCACTCTCAAGCCTAGACTGGCCCGAAACTCAACTCACAGTATAGCCCAGTCTTGCCTTGAACTCAAGGTAATCTTTCTGCTTTGGAACCCTAAATTATGGGATTATAGGTATGAATCATCACATCTGGCTTAAATTGTGAGCTTCCTCTCATTAGAAATTGCAGGAGTAGGTTACAGAAATCTGTGCATTAAGAAATTCTGCTGCAATCAAAACAACTCTGAGATACCATCTTAGACCTGTCAGAATGGCTAAGATCAAAAACACTGAAGACAGCTTATGTTGGAGAGGATGTGGAACAAGGAGAACTCTCCTCCACTGTTGGTGGGAATGCAAACTTGTACAACCACTCTGGAAATCAGTATGGCGGTTTCTCAGAAGTTGGGAATAAGTCTTCCTCAAAACCCAGTTATACCACTCTTGGGCATATACCCAAGGAATGCTCAATCTTACCACAAGGACACATGTTCAACTATGTGCATAGCAGCATTATTCATAATAGCCAGAATCTGGAAACAACCTAGATGCCCCTCAACTGAAGAACGGATAAAGCAAATGTGGTACATATACACAATGGAGTACTACTCAGCAAAGAAAAACAATGACATCATGAAATTTGCAGGCAAATGGATGGATCTAGAAAATGTCATCTTGAGTGAGGTAACTCAGACTCAGAAGGACAAACATAGTATGTACTCACTCATAAGTGATACTGACAGGATACTAAATGTGAGGGAAGGGATGGCCAGACTGCAACCCACAGCTCCAGAGAGGCTAGCTAACAGGGAAAGACCCTAGGAGGGACACATGGATGGCCCTGTGAAGGAGAAGTGGGTGAGATCTACATGAGTGGAGTGTGTGTAGTGGGGGTGGCAGAGGGCAAAGAGTGGGGGATGAGAACATAGGGAAATGGGGGGGGTCAAGCTGGAAGAGGGATAGAGTGGGAGGACAGGGTGGAAGATACCATGATAGATGAGGACATCATGAATAGGAAGACGCAAAGTGCTGGGGAGGCTCTCAGGAATCCACAAGGTTGACCCCACCTTGGTCTGCTGGCAGTGGTCCAGAGGGTGCCTGGACTGGTCTACTCTGGTGACCAGCCTAACAAATAACCTAGCTGTCATCATAGAGCCTTTGTCCAGTGACAGATGAAGGCAGATGCAGAGATCCATAGCCAGGCACCAGGCTGAGCTCCGGGAATCCAGGTGATGAGAGGAGAGATACTGCAGGTGAGGGACGTTGAGATCATGATGGGAGGATGTGCAGAGATGACTGGCCACACTAGTGGAAGCCCATGAACTGTGGACTGGTGGCTGTGGAGCCCCCATGGGACTGGACTAGGCCCTTTGGACACGGAAGATGGTTGTTTGACTCAAACTGTTTGGGGGGGCACCCAGGCAGGGGGATCAGGATCTGTCCCTGATCTATGGGCAGGCTTCTGGAATCCAGTGCCTGTGGTGTGACACCTTGCACAGCCTTGGTGCAGGGAGGGGGCTTGGACCTACCTAGGCACAGTGTGCTGGGCTCTGCTGACTCCCCATGGGAGACCTTGATTTGGGGGATGTGGGGATGCAGGGTGACTTGGGAAAGAGGGCTGGGGGGTGGAAGGAAGGAGGAGGGGACCTGTGGATAGCACATGGAGTGAGTAGAAAATTTCTTAATACAGAAGGATGAAGAAAAAAAAAGAAATTCTGCTGTGTGGTAAGGCTGTTACAGGTAGTGCTTTCTTAAACACAGTAATAGAAACAAGAAAAGATTCATATCACCTTTCAGTCCTTGAGGTCTTTGTACCCATCCAACATTGGCTTTGACTTGCTGCCAACAATGGACTAAATGTTTGTGTTGCTCCAAAATTCAAATGTTTGTACTTTAATTACATACAATGTGGTATCATCTGAAGAAGGGGTCCTTGCAGGGGAAGGTTGGGTCAGGAGGTAGAGATGTCATGAATGGGATTAGAGCTCTTAGATGAAAAGGTCAGAGAACTAACTATCTTGCCCTACTTTGGCCATGAGGGTACAAGACTTTTCCTGTTAGCAACCTGAATGAAGGCCTTCACCAGAACCTAACCGTGGTCCCCTCATGTCAGACTTTCGCCCCAGTATCTGTCACAGCATCCTGCATTAACTAAGACACCATTTATCCATGGAGCTTTGTATGACTCTGTTTACCTTAATCTTACCCATCTGCCCTGGCTAGTTTTAGTCAATTCCATATACATTGAATGATCTGAAAGAAGGGAATTCAATTGAGAAACTGCTTGCCTAAAATCTAGTTGTAGGTAATCACAGGGCATTTTCTTAGTGATTGTTGTGGGAGGGATTGCCCAGCCCATTGTTGGTGGTGTCACAACCCTGGGCTGGTGGTCCTGGGTTCTAAGAAAGTAAGCTGAGCAAGTCATGGGAATCAAGCCAGTAAGCAGCACTCCTCCACGGCCTCTGCATCAGCTCCCACCTCCAGGGTCCTACCCCATTTGAGTTCTTGTCCTAACTTCCTTGGACGATGAACCGGAAGCATAAGCCAAATAAACTCTTTGCCTTTTGCTCAACTTGCTTTTGGTTGTGGTGTTTCATCATAGCAACAGTAACCCTAAGACATCACCCTTTAATTTGTAGCAAAAATTTCACTTTCTCTGAAAATTCTTGACTAAATGTTTCTTTTCAGAGTGGCCTCTGAATTAAATAATTTACGACAAGCTTACATATTTCAGCAGTTATTATTTCTTAAACTAAAATTTAATCTCTCCATCTAGACTCAAGTGTCTTGAGGATACTTGTTTTATATTACCCAAAGTTTCTGATACTGCGTAATGCAGACGTTGCTGATTGACTGACTTGATTTGTTAGCATGTACATGGATAGGCAAAGAATGAAGAGAAAAGAAAAGAACTTTGCATTTAGAGTAAGAGAGAAGAAAAAGAGAAGTACTAAAGATATAAACAAATAAATTTCAAATCATCTCCTCCTTGGCATGGCATCCAAAACATTTCACAACTTCATGATGTACAAAATTCTTCAGTCTGTACTTAAACTTTGGACCAATTTAGGCTTCCTTTGTGAAGTCTTGATAACCGGAAGCAAGAGTAACTCCTTGGGCATTTGGGCTTTCTGACATGGGTGGCTAATGGAGGAGGAGGAGGAGGAGGAGGAGGAGGAGGAGGAGGAGGAGGAGGAGGAGGAGAAGAAGAAAGTTCATTCTCAGTCAGAGTAGTCAAAGCCATGGCTTCTGAGTTACTTTCCATTTACTGTGCTGGCTCTTTGAAGTTTTGAGCTTGGTTCTAAAAGACACCAAGGCCATCACTACTTCCTGAACCTTTGTGCTGGGTTCCTAAGAAGCTCTGCAAGGCAAGATAGAGGAAAAGCTGCTGGTGGCAGTTGCTACAAGTGTCCTTGGTTGGCTAGCCTTTCCCATCTACACATTACACTTGAGTTAGCAACACAGCGCAAGGAAAGTTCTGCTAGAATATACAGTGAGTTTTCTGACAGACAGTTGGAAGATGACAGGAGCAAGATCATGGGGGAGTCTGGTTTCATGGTGGGGTTCTCTATCTGCTGAGTTTAAAATGGGGGAGTTTCCTGATATGGTTGCAGTGTAGAAAACTGATTGGAGATAATTTGTGTTTTTAACTCAGTTCCTCAGTTGCATAATAAAATAACAGAATGTCATTTCATTTTTACTTTATCGGAGTACTTGGTTAATGATAAAATCCTTCATTTAACAGATGAGAAGATGTTCACTGAAATGCACCTTAGTTCTTGAATCTTCCAACTTGCCACAGATTTTGAAATGTACAGTAGAATGAATCACTTTGAGGAAAAATAAAACAGTACAAACATTCTTCAGTCACCAAGCTCTGAGTAATGAATGCACTGAAGAGTCTGTGTGGGGCATATGGAGAAGCATATGTTCACTCATCCTTTGAGCTGGTAGAGCTGTGAAAGCGAGATTAGTCTGAAAAACGACAGAAAGGGAGAATTTGTGTGTGTGTGTGTGTGTGTGTGTGTGTGTGTGTGTGTGTGTATCAAATGTGTACATGTCAAATTCTACTATGACATACAGAAGAGAATAAAAATTTACAAATCCATCAAAACTCATACATTTCATCCTGGAAGACAGAATAAATTCATGGTTGAGTTGTACTAAAATTATACTCCAGTAAATGCTGTGTTTCTGGGCTGTGGATTAGCCTAAAGAATTCATCAAATCCAGAAGCAATGAAGTTCAATCTTTATTGGTTTATGGAAATTACAAATGACTATTATGGAATAATCATGAAAACTTTTAGCTCTACCCTAGCTGTATGACTATAAAGTAGCTCATTTATAATTCCTCCATTTTTTATATGTACTCATACAGGTTTTTTAAGTCAGTGAACTTACCCTACTCCTAGTACACTTTTTCTTCTTTCCACCTTTACTTTAAACCCAGGCCAGGAGTTCTGCATCATACTCAAGTTATGATATAAGTGGGCACACTGCCCAGATTTTATGACCATAAGTGAATTTATCCTACCAAAGGCATGTCTTGGAGAAGCTACTAGATGGTGAAGTATGGAATGCACACCTTGTGATACACCCAGCAGTGGGAGCTCCTGTCCTTTATGACAGCTGGCTCAACAGACTGCGCAGGTCTAGGCACCAAGAAGTAAAAGTAGGACTGTGTTTTTCAAAAGTTCATGGTGACCTACTGGGAAATTATTGCTTTGCACCCCCATAGCCTAAATCCTATAGATTTTGTGGGAAAGGAAGCCCAGCTTTTTTGGTGAAATGGTGTGGGAGCCGAGCAAAGTTCTGAATAAATGTGTGAGGAGTGGATGAAGTTCTGAGTGAATGTATGTTGTTGACGTGACCACAGCCATGCCAATTGTCCCAGTATCTCAGACCCATGGGAATTATTGCCAAGGCCTTCCTCAATCTGAGTGCAGATGCTGACAGTGTGTACAGAAACTATCAACCACAGCTTCCTCCTCCACGATGACTGCAGCCTGAGACTACTCCCTTAGAGAAACCTCCTACAGAGACTACCTAAACCTGCCTCCTTGTGTAGCTGTATACCATGAACCTGCCTCCTTACCCAACTGTATACCGTGAACCTGCCTCCTTACCCAGCTGTATACCGTGAACCTGCCTCCTTACCCAGCTGTATACCATGAACTTGTCTCCTTATCCAGCTGTATACTGTGAACTTGTTTCCTTACCCAGCTGTATACTGTGAACTTGTCTCCTTACCCAGCTATATACTGTGAATCTGCCTCCTTACCCAGCTGTAAACCATGAACATGACTCCTTACTCAACTGAATACCATGAACCTGCCTTCTTATCCAGCTGTATACAGTGAACCTTCCTCCTTATCCAGCTGTATACCATGAAGCTGTCTCCTTACCCAGCTGTATACCATGAAGCTGTCTCCTTACCCAGCTTTGTACCATGAACCTACTTCCTCATTCAAGTGTATACAAAACTCATCTCCTCACTTCAGATGTATAAAATAAACACACAGTTTATATCAATCGAGCGTATGGCCTGCTTGATCCCAGCTTTTCTGTATATGCGTCTGTGTGTCTGTCTTTTTGACATTCCCTCATGGGCCCTGTCAGATCGACCTTTGAGGATGGGGGTCATAGTGACTCTACTCAGCATATGATATGAGTCAGAAGACACAATGCACAGTAGTGATAGGAAGATAGGATAGCTAGTCAAAGAATGTGATGATTATGATGGTGATAATTATCACTTGCAGATTTGAAAAAGAGAACTGCCTACAGCAGGAACTACTCTAGTTGTCTTAATGCCAGTCTGTATTTAAACTTCTTGGGGGTGGGAGTGGGGTTAAGACAGAGTTTCTCTGTGTAGCCCTGGCTGTCCCAGAACTTGCTCTGTCCTAGATCCAGGTTAGGCTCAAACTCTACATCTGCCTCCTGAATGCTAGGATCAAAAGATTAAAGGAGAGTGCCACCAGGCCTTGCTAAATCAATCTCTCTCTCTCTCTCTCTCTCTCTCTCTCTCTCTCTCTCTCTCTCTCTCTCTCTCTCTCTCTCTCCTTCCTTCTTCCCTTCCTTCCTGCCTTTCTTTTTTTTTTCTTTTTTAGAAGTTGTGACCAGGCTTCGTCATGAAGACTCAACAATAGGATTCTCAGCACTTAACATGGGGAATAAACTTCAATAATATAAAGAACAGACCATTTGGGAAGTCAGTAACTCTACATTTTCTTGTCTTTACCTCTTGGCTCATGCTAGATAGATCAAAGGGGGAAGGAATGCATACAACCCGAATTTCCTTAACTTCTAGACAAGATAGGATGTACTGCCAGGGAATTGAAAGTCCTAGAGAAGAGCTAGGGAATGTAAGTCAGTTGGTAGAGTACTTGCCTAACATGCACAAACCCATGTTTAATCCCCAACACTGCAAACACAAGTGTGGAGACCACAGCCATAACCTCTCAGCACTGGAGAGGATCAGGAATTCATGGTCACCTTCTGCCATATCACAAGCTCGGGGCCTTTTGTGAAACATGAGATCTTTTCTCCCAAAAACCGCTGAAGTAATGACTGACTCCTGAGAGTTGTTTAGGTGTATGCTTCAGAATCCTCATTCTTTTGGTTTAACAATTGGAACTGTGTATTTTGCATTGGATCCCAAAATCCTACCTCAAATCTCACAGGTCACACCCATTGACAAAAACCTATGTGCAATTAAGGAGTGTGGAGAGCTGAGGAAATAGTCTTTCCCAGGGAAGGGCTCCCTAATTTTATCTAATACTAAGTGGTCGGCACTAAATTATATACATACCAGTAACACTAAATGGAATGAGCAGGTTGTATTTATATGTTTTTGGTACATACACATACACACCACTAACAATGAAATAACTTCCTATAGGGAATGGTGGGGGTCCACGCATGGGAAGTACTGGAGGAAGGAAGGGATGGAAAGAAGAAATTACATCACTATGCTTTAATTTTTAAAAATTAAAAAGATGAATTAAGAAAGAAAATGTGTTGACATATTAAAACAAAATAACAAATAAACAACCCGCAGCTCTCCCCAAGGCTTACTAAGTTGAGGCACTCCTTCAATGTTGACTTGAAAGATGACACAAATCTCTCTTGACTTCACTATCTCCTTCTCTCCCTCCACTTAGAAAAAAAACTATTTTCACCTGAATCTTTGTTCAGGGATCTGCTTCTTAAGAATATTCAAGTTGGGAGGAGCATAAAGGTACCTACTGTATATTTCAATCCTTGTTTTAAGAATATTGAACAAGTACTCCAAAGACATTTAGTTAATAGACGTGGCTACTTTAAATCCAGGTCACTCTGCCCTCAAAACTGATGTTCTTTGCCTCACTTCATGTTTCCCCTAATTGAGTTTGATGGATATTTGGTGGATAAGTTGCATTTTCTGGCACAGAAGATGTTTGGCTCCATCAAGCCTCCTGATTGAAGATACCAAATTTTTATCCCCAAATTGAGTTTGGTCTTAGGGCTATGTTCCAAATTGGAGCCATGTTACTTAAGGTATAGAGAATGATTTCAACCAGATGGTTTCTGGCATGTATCACTGGGACCAATTTATGTCAGAAAGCATAAGGGACATTATTCAGAGAACAAAGTCAAGACCATCACGCAAGACAAGCTGAGGGTGAGGATCCTGGTGCAGGGAAGCAGGAGCAGGTGAGTCCTAGCATCATGACAATACTCTGCATGTTCCATAACTTATATTTCAGAACATTTCCAAGAAAAGAAGCAAAGGAAACTTTTTTGTTTGTTTTTCGAGACAGGGTTTCTCAGTGAAACAGTCCTGGCTGTCCTGGAACTCACTCTATAGACCAGGCTGGCCTCAAACTCACAGACATCTGCCTGCCTCTGCCTCCTGAGTGCTGGGATTAAAGGCATGTGCCACCACTGTCTGGCAAGCAAAGGAACTTTTAAAGTCACCTTGTCATCTTTCTACAAGAAGATAATTTTAGTACCTGAGAAAAAAAGTCATGGAAATTAAAAATTCAAAATATATTCTTTTCAACTTTGACAAAAATGTAAAAATTCCAGGTAGTTGGCACTGAAAATATTTATAAACAGTTGATATCTGTAGCATGAATCTTAGAAGGTCTTATTAATAAAGCAAAACTCAGAGCCAGGTATTGGGGTGATGCTGAATGATCAGAGAAACAGAACAAGCCACAGCCACCTCACCTTGCCAGTTCCTCAGCTGATCCTGTTTCCTTAGACTGGAAACCTCTGTGTCCTCATCCAGAATGAATCTCAGATGAACTGCTGCTTGAAAGCCTGAAAGCTTAACGAGCCAAATGCTTAACCAGCCAAATACTTCTAGTTCCTGGTCCCCATACCTTATATACCTTTCTGCTTTCTACCACCACTCCCTGGGATTAAAGGTGTGAGTCACCATGCTTGGCTGTATCCTTGAACAGATGGATCTCTGCCTCTGGAAGGCTAGGATTAAAGGCATGTGCTACCACTGCCTATCCTCTATGTTTAATATTGTGGCTGTTCTGTCTCTGATCCCAGATAAGTTTATTAGGGTGCACAATATTTTGGGGAACACAATACCACCTTAGATATCGATAATAGGCATAGCTAATTCATAACAGTATTTACAATTACAGATGATTGAGAAAGTAGAAATTGGGGGATGCACATCTGCATATGTATGTGTGTATGTATGTATGCGTGTATGTATGTATGTATGTAGAACTTGCCTTGATATTCAAGCTAGCATTGTCCACTAATATAGAGTTACATTCTCAAAAAAAGATTACAGGCCAGGCGGTAGTGGCACACACCTTTAATCACAGCACTGGGAGGCAGAACCTGGCAGATCTCTGTGAGTTTGAGGCCAGCCTCTTCTTCAAAGTGAGTTCCAGGAAAGGCTCCAAAAGCTACACAGAGAAACTCTTTCTCGAAAAAAAAAAATGATTACAGGTGTGCATCCTCATGCCTATGTATGTAGTGCTGGGAATTACTTTGCAGCTTTGTGCATGCTAGGCAAAAACTGTACTAATTACGCTCTCTAGCACTTCTCTACGGGTTTTAACTCCCTGGCATTATATCCAACATGGTTTAACAATTAGAGAAATTCTGGTTGTATGCATCCTTTCCCCTGTGGTCCAAGTAGCATGAACCAAGAGCTGAAGACAAGAAAAAGTGGATTCATTAGCAAGTGCTTTCAAGGTTAATTAATTTTAATTTTGAAAACACGTAACAGTTGAAACATGAGTTGAGGAGTCTCTCTAAAGTCCTAATCGAGCCCTGAGTCAGTAGAATACTGTATTCCTGACAGCACAGAGTCACTGGCCATCCCTTGTAGGAGCCACTATCTCTCTGGCGTCAAGGGTTATTATCAGTACCTGACCCCCAGATGAGACCCTATGACTGGTAGTCCCAGAAAGGTTTCTTTTAACATCATACTTCTGATAAGTGTGGACAGCCAGTGGGAAAGCAGTTCAATTTTCTTTCCACTTCATCACCGCTGTAGTAGATCCTTTTAACATGTTGCGATGATTGATAAAGTCTGCCACTTACTGAAACCAATAGCTCTTCACTGACTGGTTGTTCTGAGTGACTGCTGGGTGGATATTTAATGTGAGGACTGGCTTGGAGGCACGTTAGCTCATTTAACTCTCATAAGCCTCCCATGAGAATATCCTGGAAGGTAAGGGAAGAAGATTTTTTTTTTGAAAGAGGAAATAAACAGTAGTTTTGCATGGAATGTCTAAGTAGATCAATAAAATTATAGAATATTTATGTCTCAATGCTGTGGGATGTTCTGTACGGCAAATGTGTTGCTAATTAGTCAATAAATAAAACACTGATTGGCCATTGGCTAGGCAGGAAGTGTAGGCGGGACAAGGAAGAGAATAAAGCTGGGAAGAGGAAGGCTGAGTCAGAGAGACACTGCCAGCCGCCACAATGAGAAACAGCATGTGAAGATGCCGGTAAGCCACGAGCCATGTGGCAAGGTATAGATTAATGGAAATGGATTAATTTAAGCTGTAAGAAAAGTTAGCAAGAAGCCTGCCACTGTCATACAGTTTGCAACCAATATAAGTCTCTGTGTTTACTTGGTCGGGTCTGAGTGGCTGTGGGACTGGCGGGTGAGAGAGATTTGTCCTGACTGTGGGCCAGACAGGAAAACTCTAGCTACGTCTCAACTTCCTCCTCAAAACATAAAATGAAATGGAAGCTCACATGGGTTAATTCACTTTCCAAGATCACAAAACCAAACAAGCATAGAACACACTTTCATTTATTGAGGTTGTCTGTATGATCACAGTGTAATCTCAATTTTGGTGCTTTTCATATAATACTTTTAAGTCATAATAGAATAAGCCTTAAGATACCTCTCTGTCTGTTTATCCATCCATCCACCCATCCTTCCATCCATCTGAAATTCCTAGTTCAGCTGATATTTTTAGTTCTTTTAATAACGGCCTGATTCACAGATACTGACTTTGACCTTGAAAATCCTTTCAAAGACACAGCCATTTGTCCATCATTCTCTGGAATGGCTACACAGCAGTCCCAAGCTGCTCCCCGCTGGCTCTGCTTGTACTTGGCATCTCAGAGTACAGACTCTCTCAGCTCTGTTACTCAGGGCTGTGTAGCAGCTTGCCAGCAATAGCTAGGAGACTCTTAAAATATTTTATATCGAAATATACTTACATCATAGCACCCATCCCTTTCCTAGGAGGCAATTTTTGTCCTCTTCTCTAGATGGTATCTCCTGAGGATACTAGAAATAACCAACTCATCAAAATCACACTTTCCATACCTAAGATCTACCACTCATATAAAATGTTAGAAATAGTCCATATTTCAAATAGTTCACTACTTGGAACTAATCTGCTAATTCATTCATTCATTCAAATAATATATATTTGCTGACTTCTAGACCAGAGAGACAGAAGAATATGCAACAGAGGAAAGTCAAACTAAGATACAGCAAAAAACCAAAACAAAAAACAAAACAAAACAAAAAAACCCAAAAGAACAAAACAAAAAACCCAACAAAACAAAACAAAAAACCCTAATCTTTGGGGTTAATGAAAGGCTTCCCTACAAAGGTCATATCTGAGCTGAGCTATGAGGGTAAGCGGGTGTTCATTCACTAAATAAAGATGAAGCGGTGTTAGGGAACGGAAGAATGGTATGGCAAGAAACAGTGGGAAGGGCAATGTGTGAAGAGCAGAGTTCACACTGTGACGGTTGTCAGAGTTTGGAGATGTAGGAAAGACAGACTCATATGCTTGTGACTTTTCTAGACCATGCCGTGTGTGTGTGTGTGTGTGTGTGTGTGTGTGTGTGTGTGTGTACGTGTACATGTACATGTGTAGGGTACTCACTGAAAGGATTTAGGTCATAGGCATGAAATAATTAAGTTTGAGTTAGAAAAATTGGCTTGTATCGGATGGCCAAACACCCTAACTGTTGTGATAGAACTCTCATCCAATGTCTGATGGAAGCGGATGCAGAGATCCATGGCCAAACTCCAGGTGGAGCTCCAGGAGTCCAATCGGCACGCGAGAGAGAAGGGATTCTGTGAGCAAGAGATATTGAGACCATGATTGGAAAAAGCACAGGGACAAATAGCCAAACTAGTGGAAACACATGAACTGTGAACCAATAGCTGAGGAGCCCCCATGGAACTGGACTAGGCCCTCTGGATAAATGTGACAGTTGGTTAGCTTGAACTGTTTAGGAGGCATCCAGACAGTGGGACCAGGACCTGTCCTTGGTGCATGAGCTTTTTGAAACCTAGGGCCTATGCTGAGACACTTTGCTCAGCCTTGGTGTAGGGATGAGGGGACTGGACCTGCTCAACTGAATCTATCGGGCTGAGCTGAATCCCCAGGGGAGACCTTGCCTTGGAGGTGGGGGGAATGGGGAGTAGATTGGGGGGAGAAGGCAGGGGGTAGGAGGAGGGAGGACAGGGGAATCCATGGCTGATATGTAAAATTAAATTAATTATAAAAAAAAACAGGCTGGGCGGTGGTGGTGCACGCCTTTAATCCCAGCACTAAGGAGGAAGAGCCAGGCAGATCTCTGTGAGTTCGAGGCCAGCTGGGCTACAGAATGAGTTCCAGGAAAGGCGCAAAGCTACACAGAGAAACCGTTTCAAAAAAACCAAAAATAAAAAAATAAAAAAATGGCTTGGGTTTGAAAAAATTATGGCTACAGTTTAGAAAATAATGAAAATAAATGTCAACACATAAATTATAGAAAACTTGCACATTGGGGTCCAGGGCACTGTTCAGTGGGAGAGTGCTTGCCCAGCTCAGGCCAGGCTCAGCACCAGCAGGAAGAAGCAAGGCCAGGCTGTCACTGCAGTGATGGGGAAATGACGGTGGTTTGCACTAAAGTGAAGGAGGCTTCCTAGAGGGTAGATTGAAGGTTTAAGATTCTGGAGACCTAGAAATAGGGTGGGAATGTAGGCAGAAAGGAGGCTCTAGATGTCCACCTGGGAGTCAGCCTACACAACTGAGTGAGCTTACCATTAGCAAGACAAGGCCAGATGGAAGAGGATCAGTTGGGAAAGGACAGTGTCTGTAACCTCCAAACATAATCTTCAGGAAACTATTCATGGACATGGACATCTGTGAGACTATAGTCTTTGGAGAGACTCCAGCTGACTTCAACACAATGGAGTACAGAAGAAGTGTAGGAGACCACAGAGACCACAGCATTACTTTTTAAAAGTTACAGAGCAGAACACTGAAGATAATCAGTATTTCAGGGGCAGGTCTGGGTACATGATATAAAAAGAGACATAAAAGCAGAACAAGAAAGAAAGGAGGAAATTGGTGGAATATCTCAAGATGGAGGAAGCCAACAACAGTACTATGTGGTTGTCAAGTAGGTCCCCTTAAGTTAGGTTGTTGTATTCTTGTGTTGAGAAGGAATTTGGTCCAAATTTCCTTAACTGCCTCTTCCCTTACCTGTAACACACAGCATAATAGCTTACAGGGAGAAAGTCTGTGAAATACATTTATCAAAAAAGTGATTGGATATGAATTTACATAGTATCATAGAGTGAGGCCAAATATAACTTATATTTAGGTGGAAGATTGTCGGAACATGGTCAAAAGAACGACCGTGGGAAACAATGCCTTGGGGAACTGAGAGAGAGGCTCCAGGAAAAAAGGCAGAGGGCCTTTGACCTCAGGCCATTTTGTTCCCGGGATTGTTCTTGGATGTTTTCATGACTCCTGTGACAAACATGTACACGTATTTATAAGACATGTTTATTCTTTTGGACGTCAGAACACAGCTATAGAACCCAATCTGGTCAGTGTGCCCTGAATCTGGATATGCCCTTCTGCCTTGCTTTCCTGCTTTTCCAGATATAATCTACAGTATGTGGCAGGAAATTGTGTTTAAACTGGTCTGTCCTGAGAGAGTTCTTGGAAAGGGCTGCTCTGTTAACATTTAATATATGCTTATTGGTGTTTACTTACATGTTTTTCTGATCATATTTTTTCTGAACTCAAACAACCTTCTTTGGCTAATTGCTTTATTTGTTTTATTAGTGTATAAAAGGACACTGAAATTGAAGTAAAGTTGTCTACAGCATTAGACTGTAGGCCACCTCATTCTTCCAGGTCCAGCAGACAAGATCTGCTCAGGTTAGCTGAACAGTCAACAGATGATATATAAACATAAACAGTATTATCTTAAGTAAAAGCAAGTTCTCCGGCTGAGGAGAGACTAGCCTTGTATCACAGTATCGTGTGCTCAAAGAAGAAAATGAGAAGTAGCAGTGAATGCATGCTTCCTCACACTGATCATGCTACTCAGGTACAGAGTGGACTTGTGACCTACTTAGCTAAGGGAGACTTGAAAATTACTTGGAAGTATTCAAATAGTTTACTGAAGATCAAAGGTTAGGAAACACAAAAGCGTTAAAAGGAAACATACTATAAATTACTATGAGGGCACATCTGGAATCAACCACGACCCAAGCATCTGGGTACACCTGTGAGGAATTAGTCTCCACTGGGTCATTTAAGGTGGCAAGACCCATCCGAAGTCTGGGTCATATCTTATCATGACAGTTTGCATCAAAGGGCACAGAAGAAGGAAACATTTGCTTTTAGGCTGCTTGTCCTCTCTCACCGACAAGTTCATCTATCCTGCTGCTGAGACATTCCTTCACTGGCCTTGGAACCCACTTCTCCTAGAGTCCAACACGGACTTAAGATCAGCTGGGATACCCAGCTTCTTTAACCAAACATCATATTCTTGGTCTTTCTGTCAGGAGACAGGCATTGTTGGACTAGCCAGACCACAGCATATAAGAGCCATAATAAATCTCCTGTTAGTATACATAGATTCATTCTATCAGGTCTATTCCTCTCGAGAATCCTGACTACTACAATTACCAAGAGAATATTCTTTCTTAAATATTTATATGAAATCACTGTATATTAGCATGCTATTAGCTTGATAGTGATATACTGACCAGGTTCTTAAGTTTAATCTACTGTGAAACCAGTAACTTTTTCTAAGTCACCTACACTATTGGCCAGTACCATTGGTAGAGACCTTGAATGTAGTTTATTCTACTTAATACTTTGGAAATACATTAATTTTCCTAAATACAGGTCTTCAAAACTGTATTACCAGAGCCTGGGAGAGCATGGAAAGGTTTTCATTTTACTTATTATATACCTCATAGTAACCTTATAGACAATATAGATAAGTTTATTTTCTATGTAACTTTCAGAATTTTGACTGGTTTGTTTTAATTTCATGTCTTTCTTGCTCCTTTTCTTCCTTCTCATTTACATTTAATAATGTATCTTCAATATTTCTGAAAGCTGACTCAAATGTTTCCTGAAATAATATATAGGTACAAAATAAAGAGATGTTATATTCATTAAGATGTTGGATTGGCAAAATGGCTCAGCAGGTAAGGGAACTTGCCTCTCAGCCTGATGACCTGAGTCCAATCCCCAGGAATGCACATAATGGAGGAAAGAGAAAACTGACTCCCGAAAGTTATCTGACTTCCATAAGAATGTCGTAACATGTACCCTCCTCTGCACAATAAATATAAATAAATAAAAACTTTAATTACTATGAATTTCATAAAGTTAGCTATTTTAGCCACCTCATTTCTCAGTTTTCTCCTTTCTCATATGATAAACCTAACATGTTTTACTTTGCTATTGTCTAACTCATGTATTTCCCAGAATACGTTTGTTGCTAAGGTGATGAACACAGTTTTCATGAACAATTTGGGGTAAAAGAGAAGTAGTGATTGTAAGGATTCTGTCCTTAATTACGTCATCAGCCTGGGACAGCATCCCAGCCTAAAAAGCGGGTGGGCCCTCTGTGCGTCCCTCTCTTTCCTTTCTGCTCCTTCCTCCCTCCTCTCTCTCCCTCTCTTTTTCTCCCTCTCTGTCTCCCCCGCAATAAAGCTCTAAAAAGGTAACTATGGATTGTGATTTTTCCGATCAGCACTCTCCTCCACCAGCATAGCTGCTGCAGGCGGCGGCCAGCCACGAGCAGCACGCCATTTAACCAACATTGGTGCTGTGACTCAGATACACCACTGAACACTGAGGACCTGCTGTGACCACTGACACCTGCCGCCTCTTCCCCCATCCAGCAAGACCGCGAGACCACAAGCACACGTGCATCCCTCGCCGCCTCCGCTGGACCCCTACACAGCTACCGCTGCCGTCACCACAGTGAGTCTGCTGTTCTTGCGGCTGTAGTCTGAGCTATATTCTTTGCAATGGACACCCTGGGAGTTGTCCTTGGGCTGTACTGGCAACAGCAGGGACATTTTCGCTCCTGACGGGAAGGTCAATGCTGTCTAGGGTTCAACGGTGGACCAACTGCAGTACAGCCGCAGCCCTTCCCATCCCTTGATGAAGAGGACTCGTGACTTGAGCTGATTCGTAGATCTCTCTCCACTCTCGGGGACACCTGAGATTCTAGTCTGATCCCAGTTTGTTATTTTAATTTTTTATTTTTCTCTTGGCTACAGCCATGAGACAAAGGGGCAGATACATTTGCCACCTACATTGGCGGATAGGGGTGGGCACAGCGTAAACCTGGCCACATAATAGCATAAACCCGGCTGCATAACAGCGTCGTGGGAACTTCTGCCAGCGAACAGACAAATAAGAGTTACTTTATCTCCAAGCTTTTTGCTAAAGTTCTAAACCCTTCTCCTTCCCCACTTCTGTGTCTCCACGTGCAACCTTTTCTGTCTGACTTCCGCAGGCAGTGGGCAGGCTCAAATGGGCGGGCTTGGACGGTTTCTATGACTCTAGCCCTAACTCACCTTAACTCCACCCACTCATTCTCAAACTGCCTTGAGAGACACAGACAGGTCTGGAAGCGGCTAAGATCCATACAAATAAGTTTACAGTAGTCAGGATGGCTCTTAAGCCAAAATCAGCTTATAGCCTCAGACAAGTCTTCCAAAAGGATCGGTTTATGGTCTGCCCCCTGGCAGATCTTCCAAAAGCTGTCCTTAAGCCACCAATCATCAGGAAAAAAAAAATTCAGGACACAGAGTAAAATCCGTCTCTTGTTCCCCAGACCTCCCCGACTAAAACTTAAGCATCTGGAGAGCAAGGCTCCTGACCCCACAGGCAAGAAAGTCATCTGTGGCATTTAATGTGTGCCAGGGAAGAGATAAAAGCAGGAAAACTAAATTGCCAAGTGCTGGCACTCGCTGACTCCCAAAAGCTGTTGGGTCCCTGTTTTAAGTGAGGAAAAGGCCACGGGCTAGCGAATGCCCTGCCAGGCCATCAACAGCCTTGTTAAAAGTGCCACCTAGAAAGACAATGAGTCAGCTGACTGCCCCCAGGCACCAAGATGCATGGGTACATCAAGCTAAGACCTCCAGCAGACCTAGGCTTGGCTACAGACATGGCAGGGAACCCAGAACATAGCAGGGAAGCGATCCGTTTCTTTCCTTCTGGACACCAGAGCCACTGACTCAGTCCTGGGAGTTTGGGGATGTCACCTCTCCTTTATTCTTGGGTACAGAGGACAGCCTTACCACCTCATCAGATTTAATTGCACTTTCAGAGTTACTTAATGAAAAAAATATTTCCACCTAAAATAAGAGCTCATTGCTTCACTCCAGATCCACTGCCTGTGTTTCTCACATGCATGCAGACAGGGCCCTGATCTTTGCCTTGTCCCTAATTCCAAAAAATAAATTATCATGCACCACAAGTTTTTCTCTTCCCAGTTCCCTGTTCTAACTCACTGTTCAGCTAATGGTACAGGACCACCACAGAACCGGAATCCAGAGATCATCAAATAAAAAACTGAAACAGCTAAAAGCATCTTGTCAAACAAAAAGTTCCCAGCCACAGCCAAGAGGGATATGTGTCTCCAGAGCAAACGGATGACAGACAGCATTCCACAATGCCTGTCTGCCTTGGAAGACTCCCCTTCTCCATTCTCCATTCCCCCAGAGCCAACCGATGTCCAAGAGTCAGCTGGAAGCAGTTTTTGAGAGGAACGACGCCCCTAGTCCCATCTACCTGCTTTTTTTTTTATAATAAGGGAAAGTCTGGGATGTAAGGATTCGGTCCTTAATTACGTCATCAGCCTTCGACGGTGTCCCAGCCTAAAAAGCGGGTGGGCCCTCTGTGTGCCCCTCTCTTTCCTTTCTGCTCCTTCCTACCGTCTGCTCTCTCTCTCTCTCTCTCTCTCTCTCTCTCTCTCCCAATAAATCTCTAAAAAGGTAACCATGGCTGTGATTCTTCCAATCAGCACTCTCCTCCATCGGCATGGCCGCTGCAGGCGGCGCCCAGCCACGAGGAGCAGCGCCACAGCATAACCAACAGTGATAGCTAGCTTAAGCATGGGGAGTGGGTTGAAAGGGAGAGGTTTTTTGAGCCACATATTGCCGGTCTGGGACCCCCCAATTACCATACCTGGCAAATGCAAACCGATAATGATTTATTTTAGAATGGTTTTTCTTGCTGCCCAGATTATATCACTGTTCTAAACATGCTGGGCTGTAAGTCAGAGGCACCAAGCCTTTCTCAGCATATCATATGTCCCTAGTAAACAGTTGCCAGAATGTCAGGCATCGAGTGGGATTCAGGAAAGGGTGATCATATCATACTTTGCATGGAAATGCAGACAAGGGAATAAAGAACCCAAGGAGTTCCACAAGAAGAAACCACATGGATAAGGTCTAAAGTTGAGAATGAACAGCCAATACAAGTTAAACATGGCCAACTCTGAGGCATGTGTGAGGAGAGTGTGCTAACTGACAGGGAAAACTGGGGGTGCTTGGGAAACAGGGCACAGTAAACTGGGGGTAAAACAAGCTACTTTAGGGTTCTGGGGAGGAGAGGGACATAATGAAAACTGTTCTACATGTGTTAAATAATAGTAAAATGAACAAAATTCCCTATAGTGACTTGGAGAGGAAGGCTGGCTTTGAGAGGATTTTTGAGACGCTGTTTACTGGCCATGAAAAGGCCAGACAAGACTAAGGAATAAAAATAGGCAAATAAAGAGCTCAGAAGGTTCCATCTTTTAAGGGTTTATGAATGATGCTTGTGTATGCAGAATAAGGCAAGAAGGGAGGAAGGACAAGCCACTATCACAGTAGATAACTCAAGAAATGTGGGCATCTGGACATAAAATGTTGAGGGAAGGCAAACACTCAGCTAGAAATGCAGAGGTACAACAGTCTTGACAGAGGTTGTAAATTAAACCATGTGGACAAAGAACAATCAGAGAAAATGGGCTTGCTTTCTGCTTTCTTTAATTGTTTCATATTAATAAAGTATAATCGTATTCATTGTAAGAAATCTGGAAAATACAGGTAAAAATTAAAAATACTCGCAAACTCACCATAAGAGATAAAACCTAGAGAGCCTCCCCAGTCTACACCCTTCCAGTATTTGGGGGGGTTGTCTTTCATTTGCATTTTTTCTGTAATGCTCTGTGTATGGTAGAATTGTACAGGCCGGTGTTTCTCCATTCTATCCCACCTCCTAGTAACTGTTCCTTGCCCAGACACCAAGGCTTCTCTTACCCAGGAAGTTTAGGGGCAGCTGTAGATTAGCTCAGATTGCCCTTAGGGAGGAACACTGTAAACCAGCATGTGAGGGAACCATGCAAAGCTGAATAATCAAAAGCACACTTTACACAGTGAATAACTGACAGACTGTGCAGGGGAATTCTTCAGGAATGCCTGTTAACATCAACTCGGAATGGTTTTCCCTTTGAAAGGTGAAGATGCTCTTGCCAAGACCAACTACAAATGGAATGGGACTGAGATGTGGACCTGATCGCCAGCTTCTTTTTCTTCAGAAAGTTGCTACACACACTACTCAGCACCTTTCTCTCCACAAAGGAAGCACACGAGTTCTTACTTACTCAACAAAAGCTCACAGAGGGCTAAAAGATGGTCAGTGTAAGGCACCAAGTATCAGATGATTGTTGGCACCAGGTCTGTTACACACACTGCTTCAAAGGGGGCTGGATTGACTAACCACATACTAATTAATCTGCTCGCTCCAATTAACTATAAATCACAATGATTTCTAGAAGTTGTCAAATACCTTTAAAAACCAACCCTTTTATTGATTCCTTACTGGTCTATTGTTAGAACTCTCCTATATATGATTTTTCCAGTAATAGTATAGAACATTAAATTTTCAATTTTCTCTTATAAATCATATTTTAACAGCTATTTTACATATAAAACTTTGTTAGCATCTTCACTTCATTCCTTACAGTGGATTTCTAGAAGTGGATTTCCAAAAATGTTTTTAAGTTTTCAAAACAGGCTATTAACATGGTCCTAGAAAGCTGGCGCTGGACACCGTTTACACTGGGAACCAACAGCCACTTGGGACTGAATCCTTCTGTTAGCGTAACAGATCATTTAGCAACAGAAGCATGAATAAAGACACTTCATGTTTCATTTACATTTAAGTACAGAAAAAAAAGAGACACTAAATATAAAAATTAACTATTGCTGTGAGAAGTTCCCAGGCTCTAGCTGGGCTGAATTAAGCAGGACTGAAGGAAGTATTATAGAGTCTCACCCAATGGGGAATTGGTGGTTCCAAAGAGAAAAACAAATGTGCTGATGGTAGTGAGCAAATATGCTCATATGACTATGAAGATGTGAACACAGACAGGCGGTAACAGCATGCAGAGGACCTATATCGGTCAAGCCAAATGGGGTCCCAGCACTGAAAGGGGAGCGGACCCAAGGCCTAACCAATCTGTAATTGCTAATAATGTATTTCCAACATGAATCAAGACTCCTTCAGATCACCAATATCTCCTTTAGCTATTCATGATATTTTATTCTCAGGTACAAAGGAAAGGTATTTTTCCAATGATATATTCTACAAAGAATCAAACTGCCATGCTACATAATGCCACAAAATGTCATCAGATTTTCTTGGAAGTGCATTTTACACTGTAAATCCTTTTTCTGATTTTTAAGCGTTGTTAATTAAATAATAAAAATGAAAAATCTTGTTCATAATTATAAAAGTTACTCCTCCAAACTTGTACCTAAGATTCTGAGTCAAGTTAAATTGACTATCTAGTTGCTATCTATATTAGATAATTAGCTGCAGAACTGTCAAATCCCCAATCATAGATCAATAATGAATTTTTAAATGTCTAGGTAATTAGCTTAAAGAGAATGAAGTTCTCAAAATCCACCGTTTCCATTATATAACTAAAGTTAGGAGTTAGAGAAATTATTACGAGTGCTGTGTCTTTGATTCTTGGGCTTAAAAAATAAATCATGGAATTATCCTTCCCACTTACTTGATTACTGTTAAGTTCCTTTTGCAAGACTCCTTGATACCCATGATGTAAAGTTTCTGTTACATTTGTAAAAGAGTCACAGACTTATATACAGTGTGGCATTTGGAAGTTCTCACCTGAGTAAAGAAGGGTAGAACTGTGACATGCAGGAAACCCAGTGAAATGGTTGATTAAACAATGATGCTAAGGAATTTGAAGCTGAGTCATCCATACTGTGCTGAAAAGTCCTAGGGAAACAAAATTAATTATTTCAGAATATGCAGGAAACATTAACTATGGGGAGCACTGATATAACTTTAGAATTTTACTTAGTTTTCACAAGCCAATTTTTTTTTTTTTTTTTTTTTTGGTTTTTTCGAGACAGGGTTTCTCTGTGTAGCTTTGCGCCTTTTCCTGGAACTCACTTGGTAGCCCAGGCTGGCCTCGAACTCACAGAGATCCGCCTGGCTCGGCCTCCTGAGTGCTGGGATTAAAGGTGTGTGCCACCAACGCCCGGCCTCATAAGCCAATTTTTAATAGAAAGTGGTCTCATTTTATTGAGGACAATGCATCCACCAAAATGACAACAAATCTAATCCCCTCCTCAAAAGAAGAAGAAGAAGGAGAAGGAGGAGGTAGAGGAGGAGGAGGAGGAGGAGGAGGAGGAGGAGGAGGAGGAGGAGGAGAAGGAGAAGAAGAAGAAGAAGAAGAAGAAGAAGAAGAAGAAGAAGAAGAAGAAGAAGAAGTAGAAGAAGAAGAAGAAGAAGAAGAAGAAGAAGAAGAAGAAGAAGAAGAAGAAGAAGAAGAAGAAGTAGAAGAAGAAGAAGAAGAAGAAGAAGAAGAAGAAGAAGAAGAAGAAGAAAGGAAAAGGTAAATCCAAGAATCAAGAAATAGTATTTTAATGAGCCTTTGTAGAACAATCCTTACACAGGGAAGGTATAGTTATGTCATTATTATTTAATTTTAGAAATTCACACTAAAAAATTTGTCAAAGACAAATCCCACAGAAAGTGCAATGAATACAATCTATGTCTCTCAGAACGAGTATTCTTATATTTCACAGGATTCTTATCAACTCAATAAGTGTTAATATTTGTAATATCTGCTGAATATAACAATAAATAAAAACTTAAAATTAAATTTATATGTTTTTAATGGTTCAAGAGACCTTGTAAGAGGAACTTAATTATGAAATGTATTAGCATCACGCAAAATATAGAATACTTTTTCCAGAATGTCTTGTCTACAGCTACATTTTGGAAATGACTAATATTTTTCTAAGTTGGCTCAAATTCAACTATAGATCTAGATCTAATAAGGAAGGATTCGTTACATGAGCGATTAGTAGATAGTTTGGCAAGATAAAACATGACTGGACAATCTATTTGCCCACATCAAGTCAAGAGTAAAGACTTTATAAATGGAATTGTTTGAAATGGCAGTTTCCATATAATGAGGAAATGATATTGTCTTTTTAAAAATGAAAATATGATTACATCACTGTCCCTCTTCCTTTTCCCAAGGCAGAGGTCAAAGGATCTTAAGGAACACAGCTCCAACAGATACATCACAGAAGATGGGCAGAAAGGTTGTAAGGGCCAGAGGACTAGGAAGTCTGCTATCTCTCCTAGAAATGACTTCCTAAACAGATAAGACCTGAAAAGTGAGAATACCAACAGACAGGCTTATGTAGAAGGTAGAAACTGGTCAAACTAGAATACAGTTCTGTTGTGAAAAAGCCACCCTACCTTCTTCTCACTTCACATCTTGCATTTTGTATTGTCCTATTTTCTAAACTTGACTTTTCTTTCATTGTCTTGAGGACAGGGATTATCTTCAATTAATTATACTTGGAAGATATTTTTTAGACACATAATATATCATCATCTCCTTAAAGCTATTTTTTTCTTTAGCTTCACTAAATTTTAGATCAGAGAAACATCCCCAAATAGTCAAAGTCAGGCTATAAATACTCACTCAATGCAGTCCACAGAAGGAACTATAAAGGCAGACAGAGGCTAGCTCAGTTCCAGGGTACCCTTTTCGAAGGGGTCTCTCTTTTGTACCAGCAATGAGGAATTTATAGAATGGTAGTGATGTTAGCTGTTAGTAGTTTCACATCTTATAAACAGAGTTCAATAGCAGTAAGGGATGTGGATGGAGGGGATTGGGGATATAATGACTATGATACTGAGCTAGATCAGCAATAAGAACCTAAACTAAGTAAGAGACGAAAACAAGAAATCCCAAGTTAACAGAATGAGCAGCAGTCATCCTTAATGACAAGGGTTTAAGATGACAGGAGAGTGAAGGCAGCAGAGACAGCTGCGTGTAGAGCGTAGCCTAGAGGAACTTACAGGAATTTCACTTCATTTCAAATTGTCACAGAGGCTCATGGGCATTTGAAATACATCTTAAGAGAGGCATAGAGCAGGAATCTAAATTTACAGGTCCAGTATATACAAAAGAAGTCTGATTTGAAGATACCCATCTGGAAGTCATCCCATGCGATGAATTCCCCCACTGAAAGAGTGTGAAGTGAAGAGATAGCCAAGGACAGAGCTTTGGATCAACATTTAAAGCATGACATGAGGAAAAGAAGTACTAAAATGAAAGTGCAAAGAAAAAAAATCAGAGAAAAGGCGAAGAGCCAGGAGAAAATTACGTTAGGGAGGCTGGGGAAAGAGAAGATGGCTAACAATGTCAACGGCTGCAGAGAAAGTAAAAAGAATATTCTACTGGAGTTAGTCATTGCGTGCACATGGTGGAGGGAGAGATCAAACTGCAGTGACTGAGTGAGTGGCAGGACACACAGTAATCGGAAGTGAATGAAAACACAGCAGTAAAGGAAGAAGGCTTCCCCACGGGAGAAGGTCAGGGGCGTGAGACAGAAGGTAGAAACTACATTTCACAGACTATGGCCATAGAATGGTAGATAAAATTTGTCAGAAGATTAGTTGAAAAGATGTACTATAGCTGAGAAAATAAACACATTAATCAAAAGCGTATCAAGAGATGCAGTGGTAAATTGGGATGAAAATATTTATTAAGAATTGATGTGGATGGTATAGTTACCTAAAGACTATGGGTTGAAGCCTGCAGGACCAGATTAAAACGTGAGAGGACAAAATGAATGCATAATGGGCTGTATTTTCCGAGAAGTACAGGGCAGGGCTACCTGCTGAGAAAACATTGAATGAGGCAAGGTCAAAGAGATGACCAAAGTTGAGGAATCTAGAAGGAGTCCCCCCTATAGTGTCAAATGTTGGAGTTGTCAGCAGGTACAAAAGTACTTAAGTGATAATCTAGTTGTGGGCCCGAGTCTAGTTAGAGACCAGTTGAGTTTGGAGGGAAGAGACATGCAATGGTAAGGATGTAGGAAGAAGATGCTGTTTAAGGAGGAGGATGCAGTAAAGGCTTGTAAAGAAAGACAGCTTCAAAGGGAGTGACAGCCCAGGATGAAGGACTTCACAAGTCACACACAGATCAAAGCTTATCCCACTTTCTCTGGATGCCTTTGAGCCCTTTGCATGGGTCCCTCTTTGTCCAGAAACGAGAGGGTGCATCATGCAGCACGGCCCCGCCATCATGGTCAGCCAGCTCCATAGCTGATTCCTGATAGAGGATTTTCTGTGTTAAGTGTTCCCTGATACTCTAACATATCTCTTGTCACTGTCTCTCTTTTACTTGGTTTCTTCGTAGGACTTAGCTCTACCTTCAACCATTTCACATTTACTTTTTTCTTTTCTTTTCTTTTTTGTCTTCTCTGTGCCCCTAGGAGAGGGTAGCTGAAGGTTATTGAGAAGCAGTACTTATCACATGTAGGAGAAATGAATGCAAACAGAGTTAGGATCCAGTGTAGACTTTATCATTAGATTTGTAATACTTTTTTGACAACTTACTTAGCCTCTGTTTCCCAATTTGTAGAATGGGATATTACAGTGTGTGAGAATTCTGTGAGCTAATGTATATGAAGTGCTATGTTTTATTGTCAACAAGGGCTCAGAAAAGACAAGGTGCCTCTGTGAGCACAGCTGCAAGGTGCTGTAAAAAAATGCCTATAAATATCTCAAAACTGTTACGAAACTCCTATCAGTTGAAATAGTTAACTACTTGCAACTTTATCCTCAACATCGGAAAAAAATAACACAGGATCTAACAATAGTGGAATGGTTAACTATTGCCATTTTCTTAAATTTCAGACCAAAGAAAACGCAGTATTTAGCTGGGTGTTTCTGTCAGGACATCTCCTCTTTTACTGAACCTACAGATTCCTGGGCCTGGCAGGAGTAAGGTTACTTGACTATATGGGGTGTTATGGCAGATGTTTATGGTCTCAGAGGGGGTGTGATCTGTGTGAGCTTTTAATTCCACAGCAAGAGCCCAAATTAGTTTCATTATTCTGGAGAGTATAAGTGGGTGAAAATTAGTCCATGAGCTCGATGGGGGAATGAGATTATGAATTCGCTATTAGATAACCTCTAATGACATTTCAGTATACAACTAAAAGAGACGATATTCTGAATAATTTATATCAGAACATTAAATTACAACCTTAAAAATCTATAGTTATATATTTTCTCCAATAACATAACATTTTATAAACCAAATTTACATACCTTAAAATTACTAAGTGCTTAAAAATTGAAGCAGAACACATCTTCTCTGCAGGTTATCAGAATGTAAAGAGAGCTTTTTAGGGAGGATAAGCATGGCTTGTCCTTCTTTCAAGATGGGGCACCAGGCCCCAACCCTCTCCTTCACACTATACTGCCTCCGCACTGGCCAGGTCACCACATTTGACATGGTAGCCTAGATTCATTTTCTTTTGCTTCTCTGATCCTCACGCATGCTACTCTCTTATTTTTATTTTATTTTCTTTCCCAACACATAGACTTGTTCTTGGGCTTATGTAATCAGTTGCTGGGATAAAATAAATCCAAGGCACCTCAGAAGTGAGGAAAACCAAGAGCTAAAAAGACTTAGCTGCATTTATGCTTGGCTTGTGCCACTTGGAATCTGGCTGCTGGCCCAGCAGAGAGGTTCTCCAAATGATGGTAACAGACTGTACTTCCACAATGGAGTTAAAGCATCTCAACAGAGTGTGCTCTGGAAAGGTGAAGGGATCATGTCAAAGTTCTTCCATCTCTGTGCATAGCCCAGTGCCTGGGTCACTAGACACATTCAATTAAAAAAAGAAATCCAATAGAAAAACATTGTCTTGGAAATAGAATTAAGTTAAAACTGAACTATTGAGATAATATGGGATACTAAAAAATATGTGGGCTTTTTTGATGGCCCTACAATCATGAGCAATCATAAATATATAGAAACAGTCCAAACAAACACTTCAACATTGAAATAGCATCCAAATCACTGCTTTATTCTTTTTTTCAAGTGTCATCTATAAGTTTGAGGCTAGCCTAGGCTATCTAGCAAGATCTTGCCTCAAGAAAAAAGAAAATAAGCAAGGTATATTGGCATACAACTTCATTACAGAACTTGGGAGGCAGAGGTAGGTGGATCTCTGTGCTGTGGAACAATCCGTTTCTATACTATGAATATGTCTTACTCTCACGGGTTAATAAAAAGCTGACAGTCCAGTAGCTGAGTAGGAAGTTAGGCAGGAAAGCCAAACTGAGGATAATGGGAAGAAGGAGAGCAGAGTCAGGAGAGATGCCAGCCAGCCGCCACCGAGCAAGCAGGATGTGTGAAAATGAGGTAACAAGCCATGAGCCATGTGGCAAAGCATAAACAGAAATATACGTTAATTTAAGTGTAAGAGTTACCTAGTAACAAGCCTGAGCTATTGGGTGAGCATTTGTAAGTAATGTTCAGCCTCTGAGTCGGTTATTTGGGACCAGGCAGTTGGGACAGGAAATGTTCAATTACATCTCTGAGTTTGAGGCCAGCCTGGTCTACATAGTGAGTTCCAGGACAGCCAGGACTACACAGAGAAACCCTATCTTGAAAAAAACAAAACAAAATAAATAAATAAAATGAACAAATAAATAAGTAAATATAATAAAAAACATGTTTTCTCTGGGGCCATATGATGTTTAAATGTCAATGTGTAAGTGTCAAAGTAAGACACTTGAGTAGAAGAAGGTAGTTTCCTCTATTGCTCAGGCCATGAGCTTGCAATTCTCAAATGAAAAACAGCACCTTGATATTAAAAAAATGATGACTTTAAATTAGAAAACAACTAGCAAAATGCACAGTCCACAGTAAGGACAGGATGAAAAAAAGGGATGAGTAGAGAAGTTGTCAGGCCATGCTTAGAGGAAAGGAAAATGGATTTTCATGTCCATTTGTGAAGAGCATGCAGCCATAGGCAGGCTGGGAAGAGGGCATCTGGTGCGGAGAGAGGCAGAATGAAATGTCACATACAGCAGAGCCAACCAGATGAAGGTTCAGCATGCAGGCCATCACCAATGCCCAGCCATTTCCCATGCTCCAGTTTATTAGGACCACATACAAAGCTGTTGCATTTTTCTATTTTTTCAAAGATATTTCCCAAGTAATATTTAGATGGAAGTATACAAATGCATCCATCTTATAAACAAAATTGCTAGGATAAGAACCTTTTTGGGAATCATTTTGGATTTTAAAGCATGTTTTTTTGTTTGTTTGTTTGTTTGTTTGTTTCAAATTTAAAATATTTTTACTTCTAGTCAATACTTTTTCTACCGAAGACAAGTTCTTGCTATGTGGCCCAGGCTAACATAAAACCTGAAATACTCTCTTCTTAGCCTAAGGCATGAACCATCATACCAGGCTAACCTAGATTCATTTTAGCAGCTTTACTTAGATATGTAATTCAAATGTCACAACATCTGCATGTTTAATGTATGCAATAAAAGTTTCTATTATATTCAAGAGTGGTTTAACCTTCATATCCATTAGCTCCCTACTTCCCTCTCTCCTTTATCACTACTGATTCCTGTTTCTAAGATTTGCCTATGCTTGATGTTTCTAATGAATGGAATGCCTGTTCTTTTAAACTCAGCATAATGCTTTTGTGGTTCATTTTTGCTGTGGCATGGTTCAAAATGCCATTTCATTTATACTGTAGGATAGTATTGCTCCATATGTTTATACCGAGACTTTTTCATAAGAGTGGGGGTTGTTTCTACTTTGTGCTACTGAGAGAAGTGCTGCTATGCCAATTCCCATAAAATTTATATTTATATTTTTTATTTATTGTGTGGACACGCATTTTCATTGCTGGGTCATAAGATCATATGCTTGAAATTTCACTTAAGCATATGCTGTACTCAACATTTTAAAGAATTGCTTGTTTTTCAAATTATGTCATTTATTCTTGAGATAGAAAGTTTTAATTGAAAATATGTCATTCCCTCGAGATTATGAAATAGTTAGAAAAACCATAGGCTAAGTTCATAATCTCAAGGACCTAACATTAGCATGGCTTCTAAGCAGAGCTATGGATATACAACATTGGCATACTCTGAAATTTGATGACTCAAAAGCCGTAGTCGCCATATCAAATGAACTCTAACATGAATCTACATCCTTCCCTGTTCCCTATGATGCTAAGCTTTGACTGCCATGTCAACATTTATACTGAAATACCGCTGAACTTTGTTACTAAATGTTGGGCCTACCAACTTACAGCAACTTCCCACAATTAGGACTTTTGCTATGACAGATCAAAACATTTTAATTTTAATAGTCAGAATTTATCAATCTTTCCTAGAATTGATTGAGAGCAGCTTAATAGCTCACTGTGGTGTCCCTTACACATAATCACAGGGCCATGGAGGGAACAGTGTTTTGTTTTAACAGAAATTCATGAAGACAAGTTTAGGAAAGAATGAACATTTTTAACATTTTTGTTACGTTTCATTCTTCCTGAACAGATTTTAAAATCATGTATCCTTGCCCTGGGATGTAGTGGTCCTACACTAGGCTCAGAATGAACACACTTCCAGCTTATCTGTCAGAACCACTTGAAACAAAGGCGACTGCCTTCTTACAAGGCACGTCATGCCAAGTGACAATCGCAGGCACAGTTCACAAAAATTCAATACATTCAGCATCCTATTGTTACTTTTTCTTGCCCAAGTCCTCAAAGCATGTGGCTTAATTTTGATCACGAGTTAGAGATGGAGGTTTTTAGAATGCTAATAATATGACAGCTTCATATCCCAGCGTGTAAAGCAGCTTGAAAGCCAATAGGGTTTTACAAAACACACATATCTTCCTAGTTGGTGAAGAACACTGACTTATAGACTTTCTTTGTCACAAAAATCAAAATACATTTCAAAGATTTGATTTATATTCCAGGAAAACAACAAAAACTGAATCAACATGAATCGATAAATTTGTGAAAATTTTGGCACTGAGAACTTCCAAAAACATGAAAATGTATTTAGACTTTTGCTCATGCATGTAAGCGACATAGGCCTATGTTTTATATTAAGAAAATCTAGAGGCAGTGTTTGGAACAAAACGTTCCACAATCCTGGTTGAAATTAGCAATTTAAATTTGTTGAGTGAGGTTACAAATGCACAAATCACAGAGATTTGAGAACTTGCATAGTTGTTAAAAATGTATCAAAAGGCCATAGGTTAAAAGTAATGAATGTATGTTTCATTATTATTATTATTAAAATATACAATCTGTGATCATAATTTATTTGTTTTACAAATGCATTTGGAGGTTAAAATTTTTCAATTCATCTGTGACAAACCATGAAATTCAATATTGCTCACCGTGACCAATCCATGAAATCTGTCAACTTTGTTCCTGGTTTTCACAAGGCCTTTTTCTGAGATGAACTGACCCATTTGAACTGAGAGCGCAGCAATTTTTTCATCTATGGCAAATCAGTTTATTTTACTAGGATTTATTAGGGGCTTCAAATTTAAGCTTTTTATATTTAAGCCATTTATATATAATCTCAACCTTATGTTGGTTTTACTCACTGCTCCTTCTCCTCTCTGAAAGAGTTCTCTGCTTCTAAAACAAGTTCTCAGCCTGTTTTGCAAGAAGGAAGTACCTGTTGGCAATGGTTATGCTTCAGGTCAGAGTGGGGAACTGAAAAGAAAGTTGTTAATTATTCTTAGGCCAGTGACCATACAAGCTGAGAATGTTTTCAGAAAGAAAATGTGTATATCACTCTAACCAGAATGTACAGAGAGGAGCCTTCTGCCTAATTTAACCCAAGTAATAAAAATATTATATGACCTTTTTACTGTTCAATAAAGTAAGAATGCATAATTATTTGAATATAAAAACAAACATTTTGGAGGGAAATTTAAAAATGATACTAAAGTTTGTTCATAAGAACTATTCCAAGTTTTATAATATTACCTATTAGAATCAAGCTAAATTGAAATTAAAAGTAGTTTGAATTTTTATATTTTACTTTTATTTATAAGAAAAGTGTTTTATTTTTTCAGTATAATTACCTATCTGCTTCTACTTGCCATTACTAGTTAAGACATTAAAACCTAATGTTAAGATCTATGCCAGACTTATTGAAAGTATGAGACCATTAGATCTCTTTCAGGTATGAGCACATGTAGAATTTTTTAATTGTATCTTTTTAAAATTAGAACCAATTATATCACATAAAAAGTGTAAATTACTGGGGCTCAAGAGACAACTCAGTGCTTAAAAGAAAATACTGCTCTTGGAGTACACAAGTTCAGTTCCCAGAACTGGCATCAGGCAGCTACAGCCTCCAGTTCCAGAGGATCTGACAACTTCTGGACTTATAGGCACCAGCACCCACCTGTGCGCATGCTGCCCCCACCCATAAGACAATTAAAATTAATTTTTAAACAGTTGAAAGCTATTAGATAGACAGACAGACAGATAGAAATAAGTAGATAGATTCCACTCAAAAAGTGAAAGCTAATGCCTGGCATAAATGTACAAACTCAATCCCAGCACTCAGGGGAGGAGACAGAAGGATTTCATCTTTGAAGTCAGTAAAGGCCAGATATTAAGACTGTTTCAAAAAACAAAATAAAAAAAAGTGAAGCTTATTAACTGAAAGGGACTAACCAACAGACATGAAACATGTTTGGAGTAATTATAGCTTTGAGAACTGACTCATGTTTGATTTATAAAATATCCCAATTGATATTAAAATTGTACTTCAGAGTACTTCTACTTGGTATTAAATACAGAGTTCAATAACAGGTATGACAACAACTGGGTTAAACAAAACGTATTTGATACTCACTTATATAATTCTGTTAGTGGTGCTGTCAAAATGGCTAATGTTGTCAAGAGGTGGTTGCAATGAGTATGAATTTTAAAAATTTTGTTGTTGTTATACTCATGAGGATTCAAAATTTCCTGTACAGATGTACAAACTGACCATAATATGTTCTCAGTGCATATCAAGATTGCCGTGACATCAAGTCTATTGGAAAGAGAGAGAAGAAAAGTCATGTGAAATAACATAGTGCTTTTGCCTGTTGTATACACTGTAATCTGTGTGTCCTAAGCATATGTAAGACAAGAAAGGTATGCTTAGATATCAGAGCCAAGCCAGGAAGTGTCAAAACATCTTGTGGACACTCAGGGATTGGATGGCCCGTCACATCACTACTTTTTGTGAAGCCAAGAGCTGCAATGCTGTTGTGGCAAGCCTTTGGGTTCTGTTTGTTTTAATTTTGTAGTTTTACTTTTTTTTTTGCGAACTTCATCCAGCAATGCTGCCTGTAAATCATTCCTGCTCCAACTTCTCCTGTGCTCCCTCTCAAATCATGACCTCTTCTTTAATTATTATTATTACACATAAGAATACTCCATGAAAAAGTATTTGCTTTGCATTATCAGAATTCTCTTTCAGAAGCAAAATAGGAGCTGGTTGAAAAGAACAATGATCTATTACACACACATACACACACACATACACACACACACACACACATACACACACATACACACACACATACACACACACATACACACACATACACACACACATACACACATACACACACACATACACACACACACACACACACACACACACATTGTAAGTAAGTATTTGATGGCAGAACATGTCACATGTCTCCATGTCATCCACAAGTAAACCATCAGAACGAACTCGGAAGGTCAGGTAACATACTCTCCTAGGAAGGGGGAGATGAGAAGCCATGACAACCAGAGCACAAGCTGAGATGCCTATAGACCCAGAAATTTCTAAAATTATGTTTATTTGTGAAAGAAGACTGTATTGTCTTATTCATCAACATTTTTATTTCTATTGCTCATGTGGTATTTCAAAATTTTAAGTGCATTTTTATTGTAATCAACACACACTAATTCTACATATTTCTGAGGTTAACACCTCAACCCATGAACACAATGTGTGAAAGGTATATATACTAGTAATATATAACACATGCATAAATCATATATATGGATTTGGCCATATGTTATATGAAAACTACTAGAGTTTAGTAACCAATGGTAATTATCAATAATTGTTGCAGGAGAATTTTCCATACTGCCACTCTACTATGCCAATAAAGCAACCTTGAATCCAGGATGGAGTCAGCGATTGGCTGACTGGGATTAGCCATAAAGTTCTTGGAGGGCTCCTACAGAGGACAGGCACAGACTCAGGAGGAGTTGGGGGTGGTGTCTGGTGCAGGAGGTTCTGGGGAATGTAGAAAGAGGGTCAGGCATCCCCTCCACTTTCCTTGCATTCTTCAGGTCTTTATCTCAATTTCCGACTCCCGAGAATGAATTAGGTAATCATTTCATCTGACAGCTACAAATAATCACTGGCCATTATCAATAATCACTGGTAATTATCAATAACCACCTTTAGGAAGATTTGATTTTTGTTTTATTTACTTCTGTTTGTTAATAGTTTCTAATCCAAGATACACACACACACACACACACACACACACACACACACATTTTGATTTCTGTAATAATGATGGTTAATTTACCTCTCATATACAAATATTTACATATTTCACAGTGAAAGTTTAAAAGGAATAATTCTAAATTTGCATAACACTTTTGTGCAATCATCCAGAACAAAAAAGCCGGTCTCTATCTCACCATTAATTAATTAAATAAATATTACTTATTTCATGAGCTAACAATAAATCTGATAATACAAATATCTCGTAATTATGAGCCACATAACAGCCAAAAGCGATTTCTGCTTCATAAAAAAGAGAGTAAATGTATTCTTTACTCTGAAAAGGAATTTTACATCTACACTTCAGAGTTCTACTCTTTAAAAATAGCTTGATCAGTAATTCAAAACAGCCTGTGCAAAATACCACATTTATGAAACACTGTAGCAGGACCTAAAGGACCTTCGAGTCACAGTGCGCTTTACAAGAACATGATTAGGAAATGATTCCTCCTGCCAAAAACAAAGGAAGAAGGAAGTCTCTAATGCATGTTGGTTCTTTCTAAAATATATCTGAAACCATTATTTCATACCTGAATCCAGGTTTTAATCACATTAGGTCAAGTACCTAAAAAAAAAAAAAAAAAAGTCTTTTCCCACGTAGCTCAATGTTACTATTAAACTAATTTGCATAATATTCACTGCTGAAATACTAGAATCACACTCTAATTCAGTCTTTTATTTAAAACCTAGTGATTTTTGCTTCTCATTTTCACAAATTGGCTTTCAGTAATAAATACAGGGGCAAAAGGAAAATAAAAGGAAAGTCAAGACAATAAATTAGACTGTTTATTACTATTGCTGTTGTTTTTTGTTTTTTTTTTCAAGACAGGGTTTCTCTGTGTATCCCTGGCTGTCCTGGAACTGTGTAGACCAGGCTGGCCTCAAACTCAGAGATCTGCCTGACTCTGTTTCCTGAGTGCTGGGATTAAAGATGCCTGCCACCACACTGGGCTAGAGTATGTTTAAAACAAAGTAGTTTTCTCAGTGAAAACAGCTACTTTGTGCTGAAATCCTTCGGTTGTTTAGTAGGACCAACTCAAGTTCGCTGCTCGTCACAGCGTGGTTGCTGTTTTCGCTGCTACAGGACAGGGCCTTTCTGTGCTCTTATCTTATTGTGTACATTTGACCTAGAGTAACACGTGGGAACATTTTCTGCCGGCAAAGGGGGTTCTAATGCTTGTAAGGGGGAAGAGCAGGGAAGTCAACCGGATCCAAGCTCCACTTTTCCACACAATGCCTCAGGAGAAGCAGCAGCACCCTTTCCTCTTGGATGTTAGAAACTCGCTAAACACACAGACTTTGTCTCGAGCTTCGGAAGAGCATTCTGCTTTACAAACTGACCTCTAAAAAGAAGTCTCCTTGCAGAGCAGCTTTCATTACCTTATCTGTGCAATTCTCTTAGGACTGGGACACGCCCGAGCATATCTGGAGGCTAGTAGACCCAAGGACTTCTCCAGGACCTCTGCTAGAATCTCCTGGGCCAGCTTAGCGGGTAGTATGGTCCAGAGATCATGACGCAGAGCCCAGCTGAAGTAATGCCACATCTGGATGGAGAAGGAGCATCTTTCCCCCTGGCAAAATCATCACACATTAAACAACAGATCACATCTTCCAAAATGTCCATTTGTTTCCTAGGAACCTAATTAGTTCAGGCTGAGAGGAAATCGTTGGAGAGTCTGCTAGATGACCAAGAAAGAATTTTGACAGGATGTTAAACATCCTATTGACAAAGCAACATATGTTTTATTTCAATTACGAATGAGATATTCTAGTGTAACTCCAGACCACAAGCATAACCTAGCATATTCTTGATCCACCTGGTCTTGGCTTGCCTTTTGAATTTTTCTTTTAAGCATCAGCTTTGTAGTTACTTAACAAGTCGTGCTGATTCTCCAAAATTAAAATCTGTTTAAATTGTTGATGGAGGCACATTTCTCTGAGACTATTAGCATGATTGAGTTAATTTTACAAATCTTTCAGATTCCGTATGATAATGGAACAAGAGGACGGAAAACAAACACATTTGCTAAATCTTAGGCACATTCATGAAGCCAAGTGGGATGCTTAACGACTGAAGAGCACATTAGTACATTAGGCTTTTCCATTAATGGCGTTTTAACAATAGTTTATGCTAGCAACAGATAAACAGTAATCAAATTTTATACCATTTTGTAAACGTGCGTATTATCATCATTTTACATACTTCCAAAGGGTCAAACTCCCATTTCCCCATCCCTCCACAGACCCCTCTGTGTGCTAACTTTTGTCTGACTTCAGAAGGAAACTCAGCAGTGACTGGGCCAAAGGGAGCAGGAGGTAAGGAGAGGGCAGCCTGCCTCAAGTGATTTGCAAGCAAGTGTTAATCAGGCAACATGCTGAGGGGGAGAGGGTATTTGGCATCATTTCTTCAAACCAGATCAAAAGATGATCTGAAATAGGAAGAAAAGAATGCATGCATGCTTCAAATTTAATTTGGTTATGTAAATATATCAAAACATAAGCCATTAAAATTTCCTATTTTATCCCTAGACATTTCTCTTTTGCAATGTGCTGTGTCCACTAGCATAGTTTCAAATAAGTGTTATCTAAGAAGTGTCTGCTCTTGCCAAGGGCGATGAGTCCCTTGTCCTCCAGCAGCCAGGCTGAGCTACATAACAAGTTCCAGGCCACTCTGGGTCACAAAGGGAAATTCTGTCCCATAAAACAAGCAAAGACAGCCTGCTCTCCTCCTAACCCAAAGTTACCACCTTCTCACACAGATATTTTCTTAACATGGCATTCTTTCGACAGTTACATTGATTATTAAAATATTATAGTCATTAAGATAATAGTGATTGATTTTCAAATGATAATACAAAAATGAGTGGAACTATTATTCTCTGTGCAGAAAACTTGGGCTAAAATTATTAGAGTTAAGTTTAAACAGAAAGGGATTTAGACTAGGTGTTTTCTGACTTCCCAATTAGATACACCAAATTACTTAATGGAAAAATGTATAAAATTAAAAACAAAGCAAAATTAATGTTCCATTTGTGGTGTGTTCTAAGAACTCTTGTCAAACTAAGAGAGGAGTCTCTAAGCTGGATTCACTGAGAGCTTCAGATGTAAATGAAAAGGACTCTTGAATCCAGCTGATGCTGGAACTGGTGGTGGGGGATGTGGCCTAAAACTGTGTGATCAACAAGACTTCTCATAATTTTCAAATACAGAACACCAGTGTCTTTTATAGCTACCTTTTAGCACAGAGATTTTTTTCTGCTCAAATGTAATATATGCATTTTAAAGACTATAAATTGTTCCATGCTTTTTGGGGAGCTCTGACAAAACAGCCTTTGTTCTAGCAATTCTTTCTAAACGAATACAACTTCAGTGTACGTGTGTGTGTGGGGGTCATTAAACTAAATATGACTCAAGTTTTGTGACCCCTGCTTGTTGTCATTTCAAAAGTATTCTGTAGTAAACATCTGTTATTTTTATAAACCCACTGTAACGTAAACAGATGTGAGCTTTTGCTTAGATTATACATCAGGAAACAAGCAGCTGGACTTTATTATGGAAGCCACTCAGTATTATCTCTGTACAGATAATTCTTTACTTTTTGACTATTGGAAAACACAATTTTCTAAAATTGAGCAGATGTCAACTATACAAAAAGCTTAATTTTAAACATGCAATCTCAATACCCATTGTACTATCTGACCAACGCTTCAAAGGAGAAGGCCCCCAGCTCGTTGCCTCGAGCAGCCTGACATGTTTAGAACACAGAAATGTATGTCTGTAGTTCACTTGCCATCATACAATGCGAGCAAACACTGCTCCCTAGCTTGTAAAGTCTTTTACTCTTTTTCTCTACTTCGCTGTGCACATGGCCATAGGTTCCTCTGAGATCTCTCTTCGACCCTTCATTTCCACTCAGGCATGCATCATCTCTTTCCTCTTAAAAGAAGCTTTCTAAAATGTAGTCTGTTCCACAGATCAGCTGACATGATCTGGGAAGGAGAGGAGGAGAAAGGGATTCAATAAGTGAGATACAACTGTGTCAGGTACACCACTCATCAAAACAGTCCAAAATCCTGGCTATTTTCCGAACTATCTTATTTTTGGTAAATAGGACATTAGTATCATTTTTCTTCCTATGCATGAATAAGAACTGTTAACTCTGCAATTAAATTGTAACTACTGATCATGTAAGTATATCGAAGCTCAAGTACTGTGTAATCACAGAGTAACAGTTCCTTTATTTCTGTCTTTGAAGCTAAAGCCTTGCCATAAGATCTAAGAGACGTGTGCTACATGGTAATTCGTTTTGTTTTGGTAAATACTCAGTAACTCCAGTAACAGGTTCTCAGTGCACACACTTCTTTACACTGTACTGCTCTTCTGGTCCCTGATTGGCAAAAGAAGAAACACATATCCTAACTACATACTGAGATGATACCTGTTCCTCACTGTAAACATCTTAAAAGGTTGTTTATTAGTACCTGGGCATACTGAAATAGTGTGAAACATGATGGTTCCACTTTCTGTCACTCTGTTACCTCAAGGCAAGCTGAGTCTGCGATGCTGCCAGGAGAGGGGCGACCAGGACTTTGCTTCTTATCTCCGGCCACCAGCCGTACTTGCCATTTTCTCCCTCTCTGCTCCCTGCTACACTAATATTTGAAATACAGCGGGTTTGAAAATTAGGTATGGATGCTCTTGCAAAGAGAAAAACTATCTGGGGAGGGCTCAAAAGAGATGAAACAGCCTGAGGAAGCAGGAAAGTCGCTAAGAGATTCTTATTAGTGGGTTATTAGCGGCCGCTGTTTTTACAACATCTATGATATCTCAGGCACAAGTACAGCCCGTGCCTAGGGATGGCAAGAGTGATTGCCAAATAAAAGCCCACTCTCTTTTCTAAATACTCCATAGTGGTTCAGATAGTCAAGGAAAATGAAAATCATAAGCTGTGATCCAGAAGAAAGGGTATGATGGAACAGCTAATAAAGATGAGTCTGATCATTGAAACTTTTAAACCTCAAAAATATATTTTTAAATATATATAAATACTTTTGCCTAGCATGGAAGTAATTTCAAATATTATATGATCTATATACACTCTGTGGGACTGAGTGGGAAAAAAAACTAATGAAGCCTGGTCATGAATAATTTTAATTGGTTCTTAATTTGGTTATGCTGGGGAATTATTTGGGCTTTAATTTGGTAGGTATTTGGGATTTCAAAACATGAGCTAAATGAAAACAGTGAAGCATAAAGTGTTAAGATGGGTCTTAAATATACTCTTAAGAATGAGAAGTAAAAAAATAAGCATAAAAGTAAAGCTGCTTAATAACAAGTATTTATTAAACAAGATGGAAACACAATAAGAAAAGACATCAGGACACCTATAACTGGCAGCTTTGGGAAAACACAAAGGACTGAGCTTAGCTCCTGTTATCTCTGACTTGTCATTGAATCTCATTATATCCCAGTTCACACAGTGCTGCAATCCTGCAACTCAAATCAAGTTATTTTTACTTTTAAGCAGAAGGAGAGTTCTGATGTCTAATTTATTTCAGGTTTCCAAAGACAGTGTTTTTCCTAAATACAAATTCAATATTTAAAAAATATTATCCTAACAGCCTTCGTGTTTTAGTAATACGGAGCTCATGTTTCTAATTAGCCAGAAAGCAGGTAGGCAGTAAAACATATTTGTGTAAAAAGGACGAATAGTAAACTGAACTTCACACCTCATAAAAAGCTTTGTAGTCGTCCCAGTGGTGGCTCTCAGCATCCTGTAAAATGCTTGTAGCACAAAGTCTGACGCAGTAGTCCGTAACCTGAAACTGTAGAGTGTTGATGAATTCCTGATATCGCTGGACAGGCACCAGGAATATGGGTCTGCTCAGAGGGAATGATCAAAGAGACAGAGATTTAAGGCCTGTGCGGTAGGAGGCAACAACCTCCAGCACTACAAATGGTTTTCATTATTAGATATCAATCATTCATTTCCTCCCAAAGCTGAAGGCTGTATCCACATTCACTTTCCAAAAAGAAAAGTGGGTGGGGGGAGTTTGCCTTTGTTTTTCAAGTCCTTTGAAAACGTACATCTGCTGTTCTACAAATATGCACTTCAACTCGAGACAAACTGTATTGTCAATACATCATTCAAAACTAAAAGTATTCTTTGTAAGCCTGTTATTAGAGATCAGTGCATTATTTAGGCATTAGGTTATCATTATTACTGAAGAGCAACATGCACTTCTCAGAATCAACTTTTCTAAAGCTATCACACATCCCATAAACACTCTTTTTATTTTTTAAAAGTTGTAATTTTGTAGATGTCAATTATCTCATAAACTGCTTTAAAATAGTCTACTGAAATGAAGTGATTTCTGGCATATTTTGTTTATAAATTCAAGTATGAATCACAACATCTGACTACTTATGAGAATTAAAGAAATAACATAACTGTATCCTACATTGAGCCAAATTTATTTCGCTTTTATCTTCAGCTATTTATATCACACTTCCTTGTTTCGTAGCTAGGAGACTATGCAGGCTGAATAAAGAATAGAGAAGGGGTTCTTGGGTTGCACTGGACTGGTGAGTCCACATGCTCCTTCCAAGGAGCCGCGATAATTTCTACAAAATTCAAACATAACCAGAAAGACCACTTGATAGCACCCATGGCAACTTTTATCTCCATACCGAAAACATATTGTATTTTTAGACTACTAGTGCATGAGAATTAAGATTGGCAGATGCTTTCTCTTCAAATATTATGGATCGTTTATTACTAAATAGATGTCCTGCAATATGTTTACACTAGGCACAAAGATAGATTAAAATGCATTTATTCACTACGGCAGTTCCTAACAGCCTGTTGGATTAGAAGCAGAATGGAGAAGTGAATATTTCACAAATGTTTATATGTGGGACAGAAACAAGTGTAATTTTCCTTTTCTATGTGGTCAGCTTAATGTGCCTCATGAAAGGGATGCAGTAAAATTCTTATCATAACAACATGCAGATCATGGCTGCCTTCTTTCATGCATGTCTTTAACAGAGGTTCCTTTGTTATCATCTACACATCTAGTTTAATGTAACCCATATTTGACCTTTTAAACATTTCCTAATCAAGAAAGATGAAAATAATCCATTATATTATTATTTTCTCCTCAATTATTTACATCAGCATTTTAATTCTCTGAAATCTGAAGAATGCCTGTGTCTTTGAGCATGAACATCAACTTAATTTAAAAGACACTCACTTCCTAGTTGTCTCTCTCATCAGATTATCATACTGTGTAAAACGCTGGGAGACGTAGGCTGCCGTGGAAAGGAGAACGTACAGGTTCTTCAGGGGTGCTCTGGAAGGAACCTCCTTGCCTCTCTCGTGCAGTCTCTCCAGGACAGCTGTTGCCACTTTACAGCAGGCCTCTATGAGGTTCCCTCTAATTTCCTGAAGAGAATCATCTCTGCATGCCAGAGCCAGTGGAAGCATTGTGTCAAGCTTTTCCATGATGTCAGAAGAAAACTAGGGAGAAATAAATGTGGCACTGAGTTATTTGTATTCTGACAGCACCATGTAATTTATGTGCAGTGGAGCCAAATTCCTAAATAATGAACTTGGCATCAAGCATAAATATAATGACGCAGCTTTGTAACAATCAATTTCTCAGTTGTAGAAAGTTAAATGTTTCATGTCAAATAAGGAAATACCAAAATGATGTCTCTCTATATATAACCTTCAAACCTTATGCTCACCAGACAGACATGAAAAACTCAGAGCAGCTTTACATGACAGTACCTTTATGTGTATTCAACAGAACTCAAAATATATGTATCCTTGATATTAATTTCACATTACTTTTGAACTTTCCCTAATTGACTTCTACTAAATTTCCATATATAAACATATTTGACTAGATAATACACAGAATATCAGTTTGGCTTAAATAATCCACAAGCAACAGAAACAACTCCATGAAGGACCAGCCTTAATAATATATTTCCCAGGTGCTCAGAAGAGAAACTATGAACAGTGAAATTTATTTTCAGGAAATGAATCTAAGTCAGTCTATTTTATTCCTCTGGGATAAAATCCTATCTACACAGCTCTAGTTCCATACTCAAGCCTAGTTCCTTTCTTCCTTGATTTGTCTCTACCTTTATGTGCTGTGCCCTCTAAGTTCTATCTTAATTCTCTCATCTTAGTTCTGCCTCTCTAGGTCCTTCTCATTTCGTTCTTACCCATCTAGTACTTTCCCATCTGGTTCTTCCTCATCCTCCATCCTGACCTCCAGTTCTCTAGTCAAAAATCCTCTCTAGCCAAAATCCTCAATATCCTCTTTTTGTTTTCCTTATACCTGTCCCCCACCCCCACAGTCTCTGAGGTGTTCAGTTATAAACCCAAGCCATAGTGATCCTCTGGCAGAGCAAGGTCACCAGTCTTGAATTCTTACAGGATCATAAAAGCAGGTAAGAATTTTCCTTAGGTAATGGCCAGTAGGCTTTCTTTTACAACCCAAATGAGTGATAATGATTGGTTAGTCAAAAAGGGAATTTGCGTGCTCAATCTACATTCCTAGAACTGGTTAGATAAGAAATTAGGAGTCTATTAGTAAGGCTGTAAGGAAGGAGGTTCTCACTCTAAATTGCACAAGAAATAAAGCTATCCGGGAGGATGGGAGGATAGGATGAACACCTAGGAGACAGGTGTTGTTTCATTTGGCTTTGGAAACTTGATAGGTATTTTAGATAAATACTCTGTTATGAGTTCTTGGAAGCATGCATAGCATTACAATAAAATCATTGTAGGAACCAGCTAATATATATACAAAAGCTAAAATATCACCAAGACTTCTTAAGCCATGGCTTGACCTTTGGAGAAATCCTTGACTTTTCCAAGTAGTAGCTTTTGTGATAGTAGCTGCATTCCATTATGTTTACCTGTGGCTTGCGGCACTCTTATGGGTAAGGAGCCAGGATCTTTCAGAAGTGTGTCTGTTTCCACTATTTACTATGTATCTGGTCTCGTTAATGGTAGAGGGGCTGTAGGCACAGCCTGTTCTATACATGATCAGCCAAGAGAGTTCCCCCAGGGAGCTCTGGAGCCTCGGAGTGCCAGAAGGAGAAAGTAAGGACTTATAAAAACACCCATCACAGGCTGCTGATCCACAGCGGATGAATGCACAGTATCTGTAATGACTTACTGCTGTGGGATGTTCTATATGGCAAATGTGTTGCTAATTAGTCAATAAATAAAGCACTGATTGGCCATTGGCTAGGCAGGAAGTGTAGGCGGGACAAGGAGGAGAATAAAGCTGGGAAGTGGAAGGCTGAGAGAGAGAGACACTGCCATCCACCACGATGAGAAACAGCATGTGAAGATGCCGGTAAGCCACGAGCCACGTGGCAAGGTATAGATTAATGGACATGAATTAATTTAAGCTGTAAGAACAGTTAGCAAGAAGCCTGCCACGGCCATACAGTTTGTAACCAATATAAGTCTCTGTGTTTACTTGGTTGGGTCTGAGCAGCTGTGGGACTGGCGGGTGAGAGAGATTTGCCCTGACTGTGGGCCAGGCAGGAAAACTCAAGCTACAACTTACCTCATATTTCCTGGGCAGGTCCTGTTGACTTTCAACACAGATGGGATATTCATTTAGGTGAAAAGATTTTATACGTTCACAGAAAAATAAGATGGTATCCCCTTTAACCTGCTAAACTTCTATGTCATTCCAGCTCTGTCAACACTCCCCAACTCACTGAGACCCTCTGTGGGTTACCTCAGAATAAAGGGGTGAATGTCAGCAAAGAGACACACAACCTTTTTGGTAGTTCTGGGCTATAGACACCAGAGAAGAAAACTAGTCTGACTAGTTTTCTAGGGTACCAGGCCCTTTCCAAGGCACTCCATCAGTTGACCTAAGGGCTACTTTCACAATCCTTACATTTGCAAAGAGTAAGAATAAATACAAGTGATGCCACACCTGCCAGCAGCAGTCTGAAGCAATCTCCTTTGGTACTTGCCTTGGCCACTTTCTTTGGTTGTTCCTCCTCAGGAAATGCGTGACCTTCTCGCCAAACTTTCGGGACAGTTACAAGGTTTATAGCGTAGCTCACACCTGAGGATCTTTCTGTTTGCTCTTGTTGGAGGACTTTTGTGGAAAATTCTTCAATGGCTGCTGATATGGAGTGTGCCATGACAAAAGAGATTTCTTTAAATGCATTTCTCCAGCCAAACTCTGGTAAAGTAGCCTGAAATATATATGCGTATAAAATCATATTCATATTAATTTTAACTTAGGAACAAATATTTTGACATAAAATTATTACTTTCATTCAACATATTGAATGCAGGCATCCTTTGATACAGTCTGAAAGCCATTCTGACAACCTGAAGAATATTACCTTGTGAATGAAGCAATACACACAAACAAGTACATTCTTTACACACCACAATATACTGACATTTCACTTTAATTCCTCTGTGGATTTAATCAAAAACCCTTTTCAAAATTTAATCTTTTAAGTATAGTTCAATAAAACCATCTTTAACGAGAGCTGAAAGCTACAGTTACAGCCTATACATAAAACAACCTTTAAATTCAATACATTTAATAAAGTCTAAATTAGATTTTTATAGTCTTTTTACAGTTTATTGTTAACAAGAATTGCAACATAAGTTAGCATTTAATATTCAATCTTTGATTTCTCCTTTAATCTCAGGATTCCAGACAAGCTAAAAAAGGAAAACAGCAATAAAATGAATTTCTCAGAAAAAGCACACATTGAACCTTTCTGGTTTTAACTTGCTTAAAATTTTATTTTGTCTCTCCTTCCAAAAAAGGGGTAGGCACTTTGTTTTGTTGCAAGAAATGGGGAAGTAAAGTGGTCTGCATTGCTTTGTATGCGGGAGGAGCATCACTGAGATCATAACCATTCCGTTTTTCTTTAGTGGCTTCACAGTATATTTTTATTATATAGTCTATACTCATATGCAGCTTCTTCAGATAGCTTTTCTTTCTTTCACTTTATTTCACATTTTAACTTTTTTAATCCTATATATTGTGATCATATTCTTTCCTCCCTCTATCCTTTCATATCTTCCACCTCTTCCCACCCAACTTCATACAGTTTCTTTCTCTTACAATGTTGTAACCTTGAAGTTCCAATTTACTTTCATTACTGTGATAAAACACCATGACCAAATGCAACTTAGGGAGGGGAGGGTTTATTTGCTCACACATGCCAATCACAGCTGATCATTGAGGGGGGTCTCAGCAAGAACCTGGAGACAAACATAAGCAGAGAACACATGAAGGAGTGTTGCTCACTGACTTGCTCTCTGTGGCAGGCTCAGCTTAGTTTTTAATACAGCCTATGACCAGAGGTGGCGCTGCCCACAAAGGCATGCCTTCTCCCACATCAATCATCAATCAAGAAAATGCCTCACAGACTCACCGACAGGCTAATCTGATGGAAGTAATCCTTCAGTTAAGTTCCCTCTTCCATGACAAAAACTAATCGACACACTTGGTTTAATTTTTTTTTATTTTAGTCTTGGTCTCATATGGAAATATATCTGTAAATGTAGATGTCCCTCAAGTTCCTTGATGTTCTCTAAAGCACTAAAACCATGAGTAGTAAGTAGACTAAACTATGCTTAGAAATAGAGCTGTTTTAGCAGATCCTCTTTGTATTAACATGTCACCTACTCCAAATACAGAAGACTATGGGCTTAGGGCTAGAGAAATGACTCAGCAATTGGAGTGCTTACTGCTCTTGCAGAAGATGGAGTTCAGTTCCCAGCACCCATATCTGGTGGCTCACAACCTCCTTTAATCCAGTCCCAGTGACCCAGTGCCTTGCTTTCTGGCTTTCTCCAGCACCTGCACACAGGTGCACATAACACTCTCCTAACCACATACACACTTTATTAGTTAGTAAATCTAATAAAATATTTTTAAAAGTAGATCCTGAGTCACTAAATCACTGATTGATCTTTTGCTTTTCTTGATATCAGAGTTTTTAGTTACAAGACTGAGTTGAACTGGGCAGTTCCTATGTCCCTCTCAGTCAAAGACTTCTGCAATCAGGACCTGTGAGAAGGCTCAGTGGGGTAAGACATGGGCAAATGAACTTGCTATGCAAACTCAACGACCTCACTTTGAGCCCTAATCCCAGGGTAGAAGGAAAAAACAGACTCCTGAACATCGTCCTCTTATCTTCACTGGTGTATCGTGGCACATACGCACTTTCACTGGCACTCGCACTCACACGCACATGCATGCGCGCGCGCGCGCGCGCACACACACACACACACATACACACAAACGAATCATAATAAACCTATGAATTACTAAGATTAAAATCATTAGCCTAATGTTTTGTATGTTTATCCAATCCAACATCATTTTAACACATTTTATACAAATATAGAAAATAATAGATGGTTTATATAGAACTCAGGAGTCTACAACTCTGTAGTCAAAATAACCACCCCTGTTTTACTATAGTTAAATGCAACTGAACTTTCCTATCTAAAATTTATTTGATCCTTTAGCAACACAGAGCTGAAACAAGTCTGTCAATTGTATTTGGGTACAATTAACCAATAACTAAATCTCCTTACTTATAAGTGATGGTCAGAGGACAACTTTCAAGAATACGTTTTTCCTTCCACCTGGGATGTGGGCATCAAACATATAGGTCATTAGAGGTAGAAAAATTACAGCCTGTGGCATAACAGTAACTCTTTGGAACATGTTAATGATAAAAATGTTAAAGGAAACTACCTCCATAAAAATGAAAAGCAATAATAAAAGCCCTGGTTTGTTTGCTTGCTTATATCTCTATTGGAGCACAAATATTCATTAAAATCTTCCAATCATGCAAAGAACATATTTGGTAGAAATTGTGACTGATTGTTGTGGCTGGAGTCACTGTTCCTATCCCTGTCCATGCTTTTTTCTCTGCCTGCATAGGGATGATCTTTTCCTGTGGTAATTGATATGTGGCTGTAATATGCTGGCCATATGAATTCCCCTCTAAGTACGAGAAACAAAGACATAAATCACTAGTCATACAAAGAAAACTGCAAACCTCTACACACTGACACCATCTTCTAAAAGTCTATGTTTTCATGAAAGATTGCTTATTCTCTTCCCATCTGATATTTGGCATCACACACATTCCAGTTAAAATAAAGAACATTTGTTAGTTAATCCAAGAAAACAAGAAAGAACTGAGTGGCTTTCTTTTCAGTGCACAACAGTTCGGAATTACTGAACTTTATTTTCTATTACATAATGCTAGATTCACACTGAGCTTGATTTTCTTCTTGTTGTTATTGTTGTTGTTGAAGCACTATATATACTTTAGAGTATTCCTGACCATATCCCTTGCTTTCTAGATTGGGGACTGGGAACTGTTATAAATTATACAGACTTTGGTCTTTTAAAATATTTATGCAGCATATTACTCAGGATTAATTGAGAAAGCAGAAACCATGTAAGGAATTCAAAAGGAAGAGTTTAATGTAGGGAACTAATTGCTGTTATGGCTTGAACGGGCAATGTTTCTCTACAGCAGTGGTTCTCAACCTCCACAGGTTCTCAACCTCACAACCCCTTTGGGGGTTCAATATCAGATATTTTGCATATCAGATTTACATTATGATTCATAACAGCAGAAGAGTTTTAGTTAAGAAGTAACAATGAAATAATTTTATGGTTGGGGGTCACCACAACACAAGGAACTGTGTTAAAGGGTTACAGCATCAGAGAGTTGAGATCCACGGTTTTACAAAGTCAGGCTTGCACACTCACTCCCAGGAGGTGGTCTTTTCTGGGGAGGCTGTTGAAATGTTAGAAGGTAGAGCATAGTAAGAAGATGTAGCTCACTAAGGAATGTCCTTGTTGTATTGATTTGGGATGCTTCCTGTCCCACTGTCTGCTTCCTGTTTGTCATGATGTGAACAGGCTCCTGCTGACGTGGACTGAGCTGCTTCTGCTATCATACTTCTCCCACACCCATTCTGGGATGAAATCTGAACCCGTAAACAAATACATTCTTATTTCCTTAAGTTCCTTGTGTTGGGTATTTTGTTGAGTGAAGCACAGGTAACTAACAGTGACCCAGGTGACGGATGAAGGGCAAAGCCAAGCCAACTGGGAAGCACAACACAGCAGCAAATCATAATCACACCCAGGACTGGAAAAGCAAAGCAAAGTCACTGTCCTCTGAGAGACCGAGGCTGTCAACAGAGCTAAATCAAGGCACAGCTGCCCAGTGGGGCTCCAATCACACGCAGAATGTGGTGTGGAGTCACAGCATTGCCACAGGATCACAGAGCTGGGGGATAGGGAGTTTTAATTTTTTTCTCTGCAACTTCTGCACTCCAATATTTCATCAATACCTTTAATTATACAGACATCCCCACAATCCAGAAAGCATGAGAGCCTGGTAGATACGATTCTCTACTGTACAGAATAGAGTAGAAGCATAGCAATGAATCCTGAACAAGTAAACAAAGAGATTCATTTAAACCTTCATGCCTTTCCTTTGAAAATCAGAATTTTATCACTTTTCAATGGTTATCTATAGTTCACATTCTCAAAATACAGATCCTGAGCCAAGATGGGAACAAAAATTTCTTGACTTCTGTTTTCATACCATTCTCATGAACCTGATTGTGCAAGAGAACAATGACCCAACTTTATTTTTGTTAAAAACATTTTTAACTTGTTAGCTTATATTACTTGTATAAATTAATGGGTCTTGTTATGACATCTTCACATACTTATCCAAAGTATTTTGATCATATTCATTGTTATTCTCGTTTCATATTTTCTTTTACCCCTTACCTCTAGCTAGTCCTCCATTACTCCTGTTAGACCCCCTTCTGCTTAAAGTCTTGTCTAATCTAGAATCCACGCTCTGAGCGAAACATCCATTTGTCTTTCTGAGACTTGCTTATTCACTTAATGTGATGATCTCTAGCTCCATATACAAACAAAGTAAACTGAGTAAACAAACACAGACCAGGTCAAACTGTCATGTCCCTTCAGCCTATCATCTTTATTTTCATTTCAACAGCCTTGTGTCCACAATGCATCATGTCACTTTCTTCTTTATGAATGAATAAATCTGTTGTGTATATTCTACATTTTTCATCCATCCATTTTACTGCCTGATTCCTAGGATGATGCTATAACTTGGCGATTGCTAATGGAGGCATAACAAAATGAGTAAGTAGCTATCCCTACTGTGTGGCGACTTAGATTCCTCCTTGTATACAGCCAGGAGTGGCACAGGAAGATCTCATGGTTAGGTGTAGCTGTTCACTCCACACTGATCTCCATTGTGGCTGGCCTAATTTACATTCCCACCAACAGTGTATAAGGATTAGTTCCCAGTACCCTTGTCAGCATCTACTGTTTAGTTACTTGATGGTAAGACTTCTGGATTTTTGCCTACAGCTTCTGAGGAATTTCAATCAAGATTATTTGGGAGCAAAGGGAAAACTCAGATATTTTGATTCACAATAGACTCAAAGAAATGTAAACTTGTTATATGTGAATAAAAAGTCTCACCTCTTTGACTGGTAATAATGGCTCTGGAGGAATGTTGGTTTCACTTGACATATGTTTCTCTACCATGGCTTCCGTATCAGATTTTTCCAATATTCCTAAGCAAAGAGAAGGAAACAAATACAAAATCATTAATTTAAAAAGAACAAACTGGGGTTGGAGGGATGGCTAAGTCACTAAGAGCACTTATTGCTCTTTTCGAGGATCCAGGACTGTTCCAGTACTTCAGGAAGTTCAAAGCTAACTGTAACTCCAGTTCCAGGGAATCGGATACCCGTTTCTGTTCTTTGCAAGCACTGAAAGCATGTGATGCACACACATGTACTCTGGCACACACACACACACACACACACACACACACACACACACACACATACATATTAACAAATAAATCTTTTTTCAAAAGAACCAACTATTCTAGTGTGATTTACATACTAATTACATAGAAGAGCAATATACAGTAGATACATACACATAAACATATACATATGTGGATACATAGGGAATATACTCAGTAGGATACAGGCTGGGGGTAGTATTACAATTATGCAGGCATATACAAGATAGAGACTTCTTTTAAATACACAACTTGATGAAATCTGTATGATTGCAATTATATTCATATTTGGCATACATGCATGTGTAATCTGCAGAATAAAGATCCTTCCTCTACACTCATTGTTGACAATACAGGACGACATAAGAGTAGAAAATAAACATTAATTTCTTTGTTAATTTCAAAAGTTAAATTCTATCTGGTCTGGTGGAACAGGCTGGAAACACTTCATGAGTCTAAAGTCAGCTCGGGCTTCACACAAGTAACAGTTTAGAGTACTACACTTAAAACTGGCGGGGTTACATAAAATACTAACATTTTCTCAAAAGAAGGGCTGGGGAAACAACTCAATTGATAAAGAGCTTGCTGCACAAGAATGGGGACCTCACCTTGATCCCAAGCATCCACACCAGGGGCTCTTGACTACAATCTCAGCACTGAGAGGCAGATACAGAGGATCCTAGGGGGCTTTCTGGCCAACTAGTATAGTTCAACTGTAATGTGCCAGATTCAATAATCTGGTGGTTCTGCAAAATGGCTGAGCAAGTAAAGGTGCCTGCCTGATGACCTAAGTTTGATTCCCATGACCTAAATCATAGACATAAAGAACTCCTGAAAGTCGTCTCTGATTTCCATATGTGTGCTGTGGCATGCACACATCCACACATACCGGCACACACAGAGACACATAAACACAAATGCAAAATTTAAAACAGTTGGAGAGAAATTGAGAAAGACACCCAATGCTGACTTGTAACCTCTACTTGCACATAAAAACATGCACATGTATCTGCACACATGAGCATACACACAAATACATACACACACACACCATCATCATCATCATCAAAGAACAAAATGCCTAAAAGACACCAGTAGATCAGGAGTATAAGCATGCTTTTAGTAATTATTACCAATGGTTAATTTGAAAAACAAAAACCTGGGACAGACATGGAGAGACATAATCACTAACTCTTAAAATGGAATTATTTTTGCAATGTTAAGTTTTATAATGAATGAACTCTTTTCATGGTGGGAGAGAAGACCTTCAAAATGTAGTAAATAAATACAAGAAGAAAACTTACCACTTTTCCATCAAGATTGCATTAAATAAATAATTTAGCATTTACCTTTTTGTGGCTTGGAATTAGTATGGGGTGATAAATTACATACTATAATCCCATTTTTCTTTTCTTTTACTAGCCTTCAAGGAATTTTAAGAATTAGATTCTCTGTATTCTCTAACCATATTGGTGATTTTCTCAGTAGAGACTAACCAATAAATTCATTTAGTAGATGGGTATTGTTTTCCTCTTGAATGTGGTTCTATGAATTTAAGTGTGAATATGTTCTAAGGAATAGAATGTCCAGAAAGATATAACACTTGTGTATTCTGAATATACTAAAGGAATGCCTACTTAGGTTACAACACCTCTGCTTCTGTTTGGGTAAGTGTCCCTCAAATGACCTGCAGGGTAAAGCCTTGGTCCCTAGCTTCCGGAGCTATTAAGAAGTGGTGAATCAGTTAACAGATGGGTTGTAGTGGAAGAAAGTTAGGGTCACAGAGGTCTGCCCTTCAAGGACATATTGGATCTCTGCAAAAGCAGCAAGTACTCTTAACCACTGAGTCATCTCTCTAGCCTCTAGTTCTCCTATGTTTAACATCTTATGGTGATGTTGTATATTTGTGCAACTGATAAACCGATATTAAAACATTATTACATATGTTTACAGTTTCCCCTAGGATTTACCCTTTGTGTTAAATGATTCTATGGACACTGTCAAGTTCATGTCTCTACCACGAATGTGTCACATGGAATAGTTACACTGTTCTAAAACCCCTGTATAACCTGTGTAGCATTCCTTCCACCTTTCCCTGGCAATGTAGATAATTTCAGTGTTTCTGTAGTTTTGTCTTTTGCTAATACAAAATAGTTGGAATTGTACAGTATATAATCTTTTTAAATTGCCTTCTTTCACTTAACAATATGCATTCTTGGTTCTTCCATATCATTTCATGGCTTGAGAATCTTATTTTTATTGATGAATAATATTCCATTATATTGATATACCACAGATTGTTTATTGACTCACCTACTGAGGAACATCTTAGTTGCTTCCAAATTCTGGTAATTATGAATAAAGCTGCTATAAACATTCATAGGCAGGTTTTTGCATGGACATAAGTTTTCAACTCATTTGGATAAACACCTGGAAGTGCAATTACTCGATCATATGGTAAGACTATGTTTAGCTCTGTAACACAGTGCCAAATGACTAGCAAAGATGCTCTATCATTTTACATTCCTAGCAGCAATGAGCAGAGTTACTTTTGTGCTACATACTTGCCAGAAAGTTGTATTTTTAGCATTCTTTGGATTTTTGCCATTCTAATAGGTGTACAGTAATATCTCATTTTAATTTGCATTCCCATGGTGACGTACTATTTTTTGCATCTTTTTTTTCATATGCTTAGTCACCATCTGTCATCTTTGGTCAGATGTCTGCTCAGATATTTTATGTATTTTAAAATCAGGTTGCTTGTTGTCTTGTTGAATTTTAAAGGTTCTTTGTATATTTGGATATGAATCCGTTATCATACATGTTTTTTGCAACTCTTATTTTTAGTTTGTGTCTTTTCATCTTCTTTCTGAACATGACTATTTATTTAACAATTCTACATAAGAAACTTACCTTCCAGATAGAGTAGTACAAATATAAGACACAGCCCAAGAAAGTTTCCCAGAGTCCAAGAAAATTTGCCATACCATCATGCTAACAAATGAAGTAGAGAATGCTAAATGTTCATCAATGAATACCTAATTAAATTATGCATAACAATGGAAAACTGTTCATCATGTATAGCAAATATGATTATGATTAGCATATAGACTTCATCAAGTAGTATATTCATAGGAGCTCTATATCTAGTATACGCCTGCATCATTTTAATATTGGCAACAATCAACATCTTAACGCATATATTCCCTGTATATTCATATATTTCTATGTTTAGGTATGTGCATCTACTCTGTGTGCAGCTTATCTACACCATTATCTTAACCTGCTTGAACCCGAACATGTTAATCACATCTAGAATGGTTGATACTTTTTTTCTTAAGATTTATTCTTTTGATGTGCATGTGTGTGTTTTATAGCATATGTATTACACCATACACATGCACAGCCTGCCAACGCCAGAAGAGGTCATTGGATTCTCTGGAACTAGAGTTATAAGCAGTTGTGAGCTGTACAAGCTGGGTACTGGGAACTGAACCTAGGTCTTCTGGAAGAGCAGCAAGTGCTCTTAATGACTGAGTAATCTCTCTAGTCCCAGTTGGTTCTTTTAGAATTAATGACTTTGGATTTGCTTCCTTCTCTTTGATCAGGAAGTGTTTCTGCATTTTCCTAATTATTAATGAACAAAACCTTTGTATAAAATGACAATCATTTATTACTTTAATATAGGAACATGTGTGGAGGTAGTTGTTTCCAGAAAGTAGACAAGTAGAAAAAAGATGCAATTTCATCCTGACTATATGTCCCTTTGTTTCGTTCAAAAGCTTTATGGTATGCATATAGTACTATTCGAAACCAATTTATCTGAATACTCTATAGAAGCTCATAAAGCTAGCTAGTTTTAAGAGGTATTTACCTTTGAAGCATAGTCTTTTCAGATCTATCTCTGGAAGTAACTATCTGACATTGTAGAGCTAGAGTTTAAGTCTTAGGGAAGAAGTTGACTACCTTCTATTTAACATTTCACTCCCAAATACATTCATTATACTTATTCAATAAACCAAGTGCCCAGATGGTAGAAACCACCTGCTAACCTTCACGATGAGTAAGACAAAGACAATATTCCTAAGCCTTTTCTTGCTGGTTCATGAATCCAAAATAACTTTCAAGTACTTATATTAATTTTTTAAATATAATACCCCCAAATTAAAAGACTTTTAAGAAGCTTAACTTTAAGTGCAGAAGTAAAATCGGTCATTTTTAGGCAGGATTAGTAATACTGGCTACACACTAATAAAGTATCTCATGGATACAACATTGCTGCATTTTTATATTTATTTGTAATTCAACTGGTCAATTTCAAAACTTGACAAACTAAAATTCTATGAGTTCTTTGAACAATTGGGGAATTACTGTACATACTTAAAATATATTGAAAACTCTGTACACACTTTATTGTCTACTTTTGGCACAGCATTTGAAGACAGTTATTTGCATGAAATCTACAGTGGCCTCTCTAAGCATATGCCCAGCTTCAGAACCTCAGAAGAGCACAGAGGGTCACAAGAGTGCCAGCTGCTCACCAGCTTCCCCTACAGAGTTCTCTGTGGTTATTTTACACTTCTGGCTACTTTGCACGCTGCCGCTTTGCTCTCTTTCACAGGGACTGGAGGTTGGCAGTACTTCCCTGTGACATCCACTTTCACACCCAAATTGGTCTTCATAGGTTCCCATTGTGTGCACTTCAAAGCAACTTGCCTTGTTGGCAGCTCTGAGTGGGAAGTGCAAGTCTTTCTTTTCTTCACTGCTCTTTTCTGGCTCACAAGCAACCTCCCACCAAAAGCTGAATCTGTAGAAGAGACTACATCCAAGAGATAATACCATAACAAAGTATGAAGAGAAGCCCAGGTGGCCACCTTGCAAATTTCCAATGTGGAAGCCTTCGACCTCTCTGCCCAAGAAACAGCTAAAGTCCTAGAGTAATGAGCTTTAGAAGCCCTAGGAGCCTCTTTACCTTAACTACATACGCCTCCCTAATACAATCCCTTAACCATCTAGCTAAGGAACTCTTAGAAGCCATTTGACCCCTCTTAAGACCCCCTAAGAGTACAAACAATCTTTCAGAAGATCTGAAATCTTTGATTCTTCTGAGACAAACCCTAAGTGTTCTTCTTACATCCAATTGAAGCAGCCATTGCGCTTTGTCGTGGCTGGTGCTAAAGCGAAGCGCGGGCCAAGAAGCCTCTTGGTTTAGATAAATCTCAGATGCCACCTTTGGAAAAATTGAGGAACTGCCCGAGAACTACTTTATTCTGAAGAAGTGTCAGAAATGACCCCCCAAAATCAAACCTAAAGCAAGCCCGTAAAAATACAACCACACAAAAGAAATGCAGTATGGCATCAGTTCAGTCAATCACTTTCTAAACGGTGAAGTCAGAAAACCATCAAATCTGACCAAACAAAAACAAACAGGGAGAACTACTAAATTTTCTTTCTCAAAGATTTCTCTTGTCTCTGCAAATTCTCTTGTTCACATTCTGATTACTAAGAGAACTGCCAATTTGGCCGAGTCTATAATATAATAGTAAACATTAAAGTAGAAAGTCAGATGTTTGGTTAATTATCTTTATGTTTTCTGTATTGATGTTAAGCACGTGGATATTTTTAAAACATCTGGACAATGGGGAAAAACCTTTACTTTCTTTGGATTGTTTAGATCATATAGTCATATAAGGTCACTGTTTTCAAGCTAACAAAATACACTTCAATGAAAACAAAGACCCAGGAAGCCACTTGGTCTGCTCTCTTTCCCTTCATTCTCTCCCAGAAAGAGTTTCTAGAAAAACATGTACAGCTAGGTCCCTTTGCTTTCTATAATCATTCAGCTTAGGGTACCTTTCCCCTTCTAATTTGAGAAGCCAAAGCTTTTGATAAGAACTGATTAACACTGACATACTCAAAGAAACATAAGATTTTTTCCCCCAACAATTTCCTTCAAGATCATTCTTTACAGTCGTTTATATAAAGTTATGTAGAATCAAAGCAATCTTGGTTTTCTTATGCAAAACAAAACCAAGACCCAAACCCAAACCCATGAATTTCAACACCAAAGAATGCATATATCACAAAGACCTGTGGGATAGCTCCAGGGTGGGGGTGCTTGCTACCAAGTCTGACAAACCTGAGTTCAATCCCTGGAACCGACATGGTGAAAAGAATCAGTTCTTACAAGTTGTTTTCCTATTTCCACTTGTGCCCCCCCCCACGACACTCACACAAATATGCATAAACTTTTCAGTTTATTGTTTAACAACATTTCTAGATCATTAGTATGAAGTGAAATTAGAGTAAGTTAGAGAAATTTTAATATGATTTTAATCAGCAAATCTGCATTAACAGTATTCTGACAGCAGACATTATTTTAAGTGTTAGGGAATTATTAAAAATATTGTTGCAGCACAATAAATATTTTGAAAAATTAAAGAATACACCTATCAAAAAGAGACGTTCTACTACTGAGGTGTTTCTTATACCTGTCACTCAAAAATTACTTGTAAATATTGAATTTGATAACCCACAAATATGGGTTAGCAGCAACTGTATATTGTGAGGTGATTACAGATTTTTTTGTAACAATCATAATGCCTGCTCTTGAGTGTACAGAGTGTAGAAGCCTCACCAAGGCTAAACCCTAATCTAAAGCAGTGGAATAAGCCTTTCTTTTTTTTTCTAAAATCAACAGCTAACATCTTCTCTTCCATTCTTGTCTATTTCAGCTTTATATCCTTACCATATTCCTCTAACAAGGTTAGTCATGTTGCACTTAAGAACAAAGCTCTCCCTCATAATTGATACATATCATCAAGGGCTGTACTAGGATGAAAACAAGATGATGGGGAGAGACCTTGACGCGCTAGAATTCACTCTATGTCTTTACTTCTGAAAAGAACTGAACACAGGAAAGTGAGGAAGCATTATCTTGGCTGGTCATGATGGATGAGTGCCAGTAGCTAATATCAGTTCTTTGAGGCTTTAGCATATCACCAATAATTTGAAAGTCTTAGTGCTCAAAAATTTCTGAATATCTAAATCAACTCCATTTAGATAACCAATTAATGCTCTCATTACCTCCTAATTAAGTCTCCATTTCCTGTTTGTCTTTTGCTTAAAGCATTTTCTGTCTTCCATGATGGCTAGCATCAGAAATCTGTACTCCTCCCTTATATTTTTAATGAGCTGAAATTTGGTAAAGTGATGGTTATAGGTTGGGTGTAATTGGAGTATGTCCCACAAGAGTTCTTACGTTAGAGTTTAGCTTCCCAGATGGTAATGAAAGAGTGGAAGACATTGGAGGAGGAGAATGCACTGGGTGGGTACTGGCAGCACCATCCTTGGGAGGGTCCTCTCCTGAGTCAGCATACATTTTGGACTTTCTCCAAAAGTAGGAGGTAAATAAACCCCATTACTTTCTAAGTTATCCAGGCTCAGAAAGTTCGCAACAGTAATAGAAAATGAACATATACAAGATCTATATTACTTACTTTATAACAGTGCTACCTAAAGCTAACCTGAAAGACAGAAAGCCATTTAACTATGCTAAACATGAAACAAACTTCAAGCCCCAGTTATTATCTTTTCTAATATGTAAGTCAAAGTAAATAAAGAAATACAAAACTATATAGGGAGAGGCAAAAGATTTCTTTTTCTTAGATATGGGGTTTGTACATTAAAAATGTAGATAGTTAATCCCTGCCTCCCTCAATTTGTTTGGAAGATGGAGCCACTTCTTCAGCATGCTGCATGGTAGTATGTGAAGAGAACATCATACATCATTGTGAATAAAATGAAAACCCTTAAAAACACACACAAGACAACAAGAGTGTGTCTTGGCCATTGCCTTTGACTTCTACTCTTACTGTCAGAAACATTTCAACCCACGTGGTAAAATGTTCTTCAAAGAGATTTTATTTCATATAACTTGGAACAACAGTATAAAATTACAAAAAGTATTTATAATAACTCACGTTTGTTGATTGGTGATTCTATCTTTTAAATATCTTATGTAGGACCTAGTGTGCTAGGTCATTTAATTTTCACAACTCCATTTTAGATATTGGACTATGAAGTATCTGGCCCTACAAAGAGAGAACTAGTGTACTCCTCCAAGACTACTGGAAGGGTGAGAGAGCTCTGGCCTACTGAGACTAGGAACACTGCTGCAGGAGGTCATCAGCCAGAGCACAGGTGCTCCACCACCAGTCTGTTTAGTCTTTCAACAAGCCAGCCTGTGGTTCTTTTAAAAAAAAAAAAAAAAAAAAAAGGTACAATTTTATCTAAGGGCAATCATCCAAAACAAATTCAGGTTTTTTTTTTTTTTCCCATTAGAATTAAAGACTCTCAAAGTGTAACAATAAAAAAACAACCCACACAGTGTGTCATGCTGAATATTAATCTACATAACTTCACCATGTACTTCATTCAAATAATGGTACAGATTAAAAGTGGCAGGGAGCAATCAGAGGAAAATCGTCTATGCATTATTAACTAAAGAGTACAGTACCTGGAGAATTCCTGGGCATCTTAAGCAATAAAAACATTTCTTCAAACAGATCCTGAATGTTGTTTTCCAGCTTCAAAAAGGATTCTGTTAGCTGCGCTAAGAATTTGAGTTCATCTAAGGATAGAGAAGAGTGTCTTCGCTTCTGCGGGCATGCAGGGCTAACTGTGAAGAAAAGATAGACACTGTTTCACATTTTATTGATTTCTCTGGAAAATTTCAGAACAATTTATTTGATCTTATATACCATAATATTGACAAGTGCTACATAATTTAGAGAAGCTTCTTCATTACAAAACACATATAAAAATCTCCTAGGAGAATCATTTCTTCCAAAAAGCTAGAGATAAATATCATCTTTGATGCAATTATGACAAATAATTAGCTTGACTCAGAGTTATGAACAGGAATGTAATTTGTTATAAAATTGACATCTTATAAAACTATAATTTTTAAAGTCTAGCATAATTTGACTCTGATTATGAGGAAACATCAGACAACCTCAAATTAAGGGACAGTCTACAAAACAGATTGTCAGTACCTTTCAAAAATATTCGTGCCAGAACACCAAGGCTCAGAAATATTAGAGTGTAGAAAAGTCCAAAAGACATAGGAACTGAGGTCATTATTTGATCAACATTTTACTTTACTATAAGGAACATCATACTAACAATATCTACAATCCAATACTCTTCTCATATGCTTTTTAATTTCTTGGCTTAAATATTGAACTGTAGTTATAAAAAAGATACTTTTGATTTGAAATAATATATTCTGCAGAAAATAAGAATAAATGTCTACCATGTAGTCTTAATTAAAATAGTTTTGAGGAAAGAATTAGAAAGAGGGAAGGGAGAGAGACAGGAAGATAAGTGAGGAGCCATAAAATGCAGACTTGTAGTAAAATAACAATACTTGTGCATCTGAGGACCCTGGATAGCAAGAAAACCAGGACATTTCCCTGGTATTCAGACAGCTTTCTTTATAAATCTGAAATTTAAAATATAAAAGAAAAATATGTAAAGATCAGATGTAACTCCTCAAACTATTCTGTATGTTATTTTTATATCATTAGAAAGAAACAAATCAATGTGGCAAATGGGTAAAAACTATATAATAACTACATAATCCATGAAGTTATGTTTAAAATTCACTTTTGTATGAATAACTGTGGTATATATTTTATACATACAAATAACAACTTAAAGTTTGATATTTTTCCTCATAATTATACTACTAGTCAAATCACACTTCCATTTAATTACAATAGAAAACAGGATACATTAAGGAGTAGAAAGAAATGTTTCCTTACTAGGCACCTTTAATTTCAATTTGTTGCTTTTCTATTAGAAATGTATCACCAGATGGTATTTCTGACTATATGTTCAAGGATTTAAAGAATCTTTCTTCTATTAATTCCATTTATGGAAACATATTTAAAAGGATTAATTGTAATTAGAAAATTCACAATCTCACTATAATAAGCATCTGGTGATGTTAGCAGAAAAACATGAAGGGTGATAATCAGAAACTGAAGAGAGCTGATCGTGGAACACAGATTGCTCTCATCACATGGGTTTAGAAGGAAGGTTTCGGAAACATGGTCTTTTACAGGTAATCCATTTCACTTCAGTTAAAAAGCTAAGACACTGACATCAAACTTAAACCCACAAAACATAGCCTTTCAGCGAGGACCAGTCAAAACTATCATTTTATCTTTGCAGGTAATCTGAGAAATCTATCTACAAATTACAACTGTGGAATTGAGTCCTATTCCTAAAAAGCAAAAATATCTGTAACTTCCTACAAAAAGTCTATATTCATCCCCACATTAAACATCATCCTACATTTGAAAAAGTCTCTAAATCGCTCATCTTCTACCTGTGATTGTTTTAGAAAGATGCACAAATACATAAAGTGTACAAGCAGCATACATAACAAAAAAATTCTAAAAAAAAATTATGTTCCAAAAAAGGAAAAGGAAAGATGAATATAGCATGTCCATTATAGTTGTTGACCAATTCCATATCAGGCTGTTTGATGTGTGTATGTGTGTATATTTATGCATTTGTGTGTACATGGAAACTAGAGACCAACCTTGGACATCCTAGGGAAGCTGTTTACCTTGTTTGGTAATAGAAACAGTCCTCTCACAGAGGCCTGGGCTCCTAGTTTAAGCTTGGCTGTCCAGTTATATTAGACACCACCAGAACTTTCTTTTGAGCTTTACTTATTCAAATAAGGGGCTAGTGACCTTTTAAAGTCCCAAGTTCCTTTTGTAACTCGCATACTTTAAAAACAACTTCCATATTCTTTTTTTTTTTTTAAACTTGTTTTCTATATTTTATTATGGCCTTCATTTATTTATTGTGTGTGTGGTGGGGTTTCTCCAGGCCCTCTGAATGGGTGAGACAGTTGATTGGCTTGATCTGTTTGGGAGCCATCCAGGCAGTGGGACCGGGTCCTGTGCTCATTGCATGAGTTGGCTGTTTGAAACCTGGGGCCTATGCAGGATCGCTTGGCTCGGCCTGGGAGGAGGGGACTGGACCTACCTGGACTGAGTCTACCACGTTGATCTCAGTCTGCAGGGAAGGCTTTGCCCTGGAGGAGGTGGGAATAGGGGGTGGGCTGGGGGGAAGGTGAGGGGGGCGGGAGGGGGGAGAACAAGGGAATCCGTGGCTGATATGTAGAACTGAATTGTATTGCAAAATAAAAATAAAAATTAAAAAAAAACTTCCATATTCTTTAAGAATACTTTCTAATGTTTCATTAGGCAAAGCTACTCAATAGTGTGATTTGGAAGTAAACATAGTTAGAAGCCTTTATCTGGTTCAAATCAAAGTTTAAGATATTACAGACGTTTATAGAATAAGCAAAGAAACACCTGAAGAAACATCTTCAAGAGCTGAAACACTATAACTTGAATGTCACTTATCTAAAATCATGTAGGGCTTGTGGATTCTCCATAAAGAGGATTTACTTTCAGGACCAGCAGTTACAAGGACCTTGTATCGTAGACATACAACATTATTAAAGGCAAGTCCATTTTAATTCATTGACTCTATAACTTATTAAAGAGGGCCAAATAATATGTATGACCTAAATCTAATCATTTTTGTCCCAAAGAAGCAATGATTACTGAGGAGGCTCATTAATTAGTAGTCCTTATTTCCTACCACTCTTAGACCAGAATTCTCCCAAGGGGCATTGTGAGGGTTCTTAATTTATGGAGAAAATAATTCTGTGACAAAATCATTTTGTGAAAGGCCAATTAAAACAAAATTAAACACAAAGGATGGAATTGCATTTCCCCAAACTTACTTATTTTCTCCACACTATCTCACAGGACTTGTTTCCTAATCACCACACTTTACCTCAGGAACTCTATCCCTGTGCTTCCTAGACTTCCTCCCATTAACCAGATCAGGACAGGATATCTTCAAGCAGAAATTCCTTTTATATTATTCATTATTATTCTCTCCCACTCTTCTTTCAATGCTATTAGTTTATTCTTCTTCAAATCACCTGCTCAGAAAACTTCATCTGCACAGAACAAGGTGTCACCCTTCCCTAAATCAAGCCAATTTAGCATTTATTACTTATTAAATTATTGGTTTATTTAATTGATTATTTAAGTCACAATGAAACTGTCTTGCTTTCAGTGAAGTTTAGGCACACGTGATTATACACAAGGAACTACATTTGACCTACTTTGTCAACCATTGCTGTTTGAATTAATAATCATTGCTTTGTTTATGTGATGAGCTTGCATATGATATGCACAGGAAAAATTAATTCTAACTAAAATATAGATATTACAAGGGAAAAAATAAAATTTTCACTTAGAGCAACATTATCATCAAGGAGCAGTGATCAAGTTATAGTAAGGGGTAGGTGGCTATTCTTTCTCTAGTATTTTAATAATTTCTTTCCTAAAATGCAGCATGAAATTCTGTACTTTATTTTTATTTTTAACTTATATAATTTACTTTTATAATAAAGTGAAAACTTTTAAAATTGAATATTTTGCAAATGTTTTTGGCCAGGAAACACCAGCCAATTTACCAACCAATCTATTAACTTTTGAAATTTTTGAGGAAGGGAGCCATTGGTGCACACTTTTGTGATGACTTGAGTAGGTCTACTGTGTGCCTTTTTCTTCGGTTGGTAGACCTTTTTCATTGAGAGTTGGTGCCTGATTTTGATAGTACTCTTTTTCTCTTGTTAACTGTTGCTTTTAATGTCATCATGGTATGTTTTTAGAGACACTATTGAAAATTGGTGAATGTTTCCTAAATCCTCCAAAATTCTCTTGTGGAAAAATAGCCACAAAATCCATTTGAGGGCTAAAAGAAACCATCTGAGGACCACACATGATTCTGAAAGTAAGGAATAGTCCAGGATCCTACTGAGCACGTATAGTGGGTGGAGATGAACACCTAACACTGCAAATAACTATGATAAGAATCATCACAATCCAAATAATCACTTTTAAAATAATAATAAAATAATTATCATTTGCTGGGGTAGGTGGTACAAGCCTATGAATCCCTGGACTCTGGAGACGTTGGCAAAAGGATTGTGAATTCAAGTTCAAGGGTAGTCTGGATATCACAGCAAGGCACAATTTCAAAACAACAAACAGATCCCTTTATGTTGGAAAATTATTCTCTCTGTATGACTATAGGTAGGTTATAATCCTAGAAAGTATGTAAAAACACAAATAACTTTCAATAAAATTCTATTTCATTAATGCTCAAATTTTTAAAATTGATTTTTAGGCTAGTGTACGAAGTAACAGACTTCATCACAGCGTTTCATATGTTACCCTCCTCCATGTGGCCATTTGTTTGGGAGCAGTAAGAAAGGAGGGTGGATAAGACCAGAGCGCGCACACACACACACACACACACACACACACACACACACACACACACAACTATGAAAAGGTCATAAAGAAACCCATTCCTTTCCTTTTTATGCTATTCTGGAAAAAAATATGGTACAGGTGGAGAAAACTTGAAAGGGGACATCTCATGCAACTACCATGAGCAAAAGAAACCTTGTTGGAAGAATAAACAGTAGAAGTTTACTTTTTACGTGTGTGTATATATGTGTGCATATGTACATGTGTGTATGCATGTTTGTGTTTGCAGTTGTGTGTGTGTGTGTGCTCATGTGTGTGCAGGTGTGCATGAATGTGGAGGCCAGAGTCAAACCAGCCTCAGGAATGTTGCTGGCCTTCCTTGAGACAGTCACATCGGTCTGCAGCTCTAGGCCAGGCTGGCGGCTAGCAAGCTTCCTAGGTTCTTCCTGTTTCTGCTTCCCCAGAGTGGGATTTTAAACCTGTGCTGCCACACTCGGCACCAGTTCTGATGGAACTTGAGTTCTCATGCTTGTGAGGCAAAATTGCACAGATTAAGCCCTCCCTCTAGCTCTTGATAGAAGTTCTTCAGAGACATTCTCAGAAATACAAAAATATTTTCCCAAGGCCAGAAACTGTCCAGTGTTTTCATTTATGTTTCAGGACCCAACACAATCACTTATAAAAAGAAATAGTTAAAAAAAAAAAAGAATGAAATCTCAACCATCCTAGATATACCTGGATTTAATTGAAAATAAATAAAGGCATTTTTCAAAACAATAAATATTTTAAGTTTGTAAATAAAGAAAAATTATGGTACTCTATAAAAATTACAGTATTTTGTTTGACAAAGCTATCTAAAAATCAACCTCTAAAAAGGAAATATGTGCAAAAGAATATAAAAGAAATGGAATAAAAACCCAAAGGGGTGTAGTCCTACAATTTACACTAAAATATAATTTTGTGTGTTTAAAATTTTTAATTATTCCTTACAAAAATAACTAGTTATTTAAAACATACACAAGGTATTCTAAATTCCATTCTAAAATTAAATGCGTGTATGTGTATACATGTATATATAAAGTATATATTTATGCAAATATATCTATAGATGTATTAGTAATAAAGAATGTAGATTATAGATTACATATTTACAAACACTTTTGCTTACTGTCTAGTAGACAAAATATTAATCCCATTGTCTTCTAGTAAAATGTAGGACACTGGAAATCGATCTAGAGAAATATTAGGGCTCGTCACATTGATCTCCAACAAGCAGCCTTTAGAAAAAATATCAAACTCCAGCTAAATCAGATGAAACCATAGAAATACAGGCAGTGGCTGAAAGCACATATTATTTTCCAAAACCATTAGCAACAGAATTCTTGTTAATAATAGCATTAAGATACTGGAGAAAAATGAGAAGCTGCAAAATCAGATAATCTGAGGCTGGTGGATCAGTATAATAGGATGAAAGGCACACATTTCAGTTTTCCCAAGAACGAACATTAGCCACCCTGTTATTGACTGTAAATGGATCCATTTTCGGTGAGGAGGAATTCTTAGTCCACCAGACAAGTGATGTAAAAAGAAGTGAGACACAAATGCTATTGAAAGTCCTATTATTCCAGATGAAATTCATGACGTAATCCAAATGGAATGTATTTGTTCTGGTAAAGAAAACTTTTACACAGCATTATAATAAGAGGTCAGCAAGGACTGCACAGTGACAGAAAATGAACAGGACTTTCTCCAGTACTCAAGTCGCCTCCTGAGAGCAGGTGGAATTTGGAGCCCACTAAGTGGATACCAGAGGTTCAAAGGATCACTGGGCCTCCTTCAGTGCTGGGTTCCTTGAGACCATGGCAGGGGAGAAGCGGAATGAAAACATCACTACCCAGGGTTTGAAAAGAACTTTCTTTGTCATGCAAGTAGGTAGAAATGTCATCAGGACCTATAGGTAGTGCTTTTCACTGTGTCTCGTAAGGCTCCTCGAAGGACAAGATGAAGCCTGTGGCACAGCTAACATATGGAGTTTGAGTTCAAAGCCAGGCCTATCCCTGCTAACTGCGTGACATCAGAGGAGGTGTTCAGCCTCTTTGTGGCTCGGTAGCTCATGGGTTTAACTGAGTTACCACACTAGAACTGTTCCTGAAGGCAGGAAGTCTACACACTGTAGATATTACTGCTGCCTCCTCTGAAAAGCTGCACTCACACCAAGGCAGACAGGCTCTAGAGCTCAAGACACCTGTTTCACCTCACACATACTTTTATTTAAACCTTAACCATGTCACATTACATTTGTTCACTTGAGAACTACTTCTTACAACTCTAATCTACTTGCAGACAGAGCTCTTTTTGTCTTCGCAATTACGTTCCTATTATGTATCACAGTGTCTACACAAATGAATGATTTAAAAATGACACTAGTGACTGTCAAAGACAAAATGAATTATTTTCAACTCATTTAAGTTAAATTATTTTAACTCATTTAGGTTACTATAAAATAATGATTCCTTGTGCCATTTCAAACCACAAGGAATCATTATTGCATAGTAACCTAAAATTAGATATAGTACACATAAGTGTGTGTGCACCTGTGTACCTTTTTTCTTGGTGGTGTTTGTTTTCTTGTTTGGTTTTTTGAAACAAGGTCTCATCATATAGCTCTGGCTGTCCTGAAACTCACTACGTAGACCAGTCTGGCCTCAAACATACAGAGATCTGCTTGCTTTTGACTCTCGAGTGCTGGGATGAAGTTATGCTGCTTGGGCTGACAGTGTTCCCCAAGAGCCATAGATTATCCAACAACCTCCAGTACCAGGCATGGGAACCTAATTTCTGGCTGCGTTCTAATTACTTATCCTTACAAACACAGTGGAGCCTTCATGCTTCATCAAAGCAGCTCTCTCTGCAGAAGATGTAGACTATTACAGAAAACCACGACTGGTCAAAATGCAGAGAATAACTGACTGTGTGGTCCTCAGCACCAATGGATATATCTACAACACAACTTCTGCACTCAGGGCTCAGAGAACATCACTGAAGAGCAGGCAGAAGGACTGTAAGAGCCCGAGGACCAGGAAGACTGCTGTGAGAGTGCACCTCCTAGAAACGACAAGCAGCTTCATCCATGATACCTCAACATGGCTGCCTAGAAAGACCTGAACAGTGACAACACCAATGGACATGCTGTCAAGGGAGAGGGAATTCTCACAGGGGTTTACCCCTAGACAAATAAACACAGACAAATCACAGCAGCTGAGAAAAGGAGAGTCAGTCTTCCCCAGAGATGTGCCCCTTAATTGATTATCCAATTCCAAGTGGTCAGCCCTGAAATCGAATACATATAAGCAACACTAAACAAATTCAGCAGCTTGTATTTATATTTTCATGTGTATATATGCATATATGCATATATATATCAAATAACAAATAAAGGAAAAGAGGCCATGAAACTGACAGAGAGTGAGTGGGGAAGGGACATAGAAGAAGCAGAAGGAAGGAATGAGAGGAAAAGGGTAAATTATGTAATTTTATTTTAATGTTAAAAAATTATATTTAAAAAATTTTTAGTTAAAGAAATTTGCCTTTTCCCCCTTTATAATTATGTCTCTTTAATAAAATACTAGAAACTTATTAATATGAAATCATATTAAAAAAACTTTAATAGTCATATTCTATTCATATAATTTATATACACTAATTATTATGTACCAATCTTATATCAATTTGTTTCATATTAATTCCCATGTAGGAATTTTTTTTACTTATTAAGACAGGGTTTCTCTGTGTAGCCCTGGCTGTCCTGGAACTTGCTCTGTTGATCAGGCTGGCCTTGAACTCACAGAGATCCATCGGCCTCTGCTCCAGAGTGCTAGGATTAAAGGTGTGTACCATCATGCCTGGCTCCCATGTAAGAATTTCATTAGGAAATATTTTAAAGAAACAATTGTAAACAGTGCATTACATTTCACTGTGAATATTTAATATTGCCATTTCATTTACTGTTACTGTCCTCCAGGGAAGTATCTATAATATTAATGATGGTGCTATCCCAAGACCCACCTTTGCAGATCTGCTGTGCCAAAACTATAATCTGTTGTTTGTTTATGACTGTGTGTGTTCATCATCTTTTTAGACTCCAATGTAAGTTTAAAAACCTGTGCATCTATGTCCATGGAAACAATGTGGGCAGACAGTTCTAAGAAATATCCAAATGAGCTATTGATCATCTGATTTGGGTTTCCTAACTTGAGTTGCCCAAGTTTTCAGAAATTCCCACTATGGAGACTTGGCAGTTACTACTAGTGTGTACTTCTCTTTGCAAGACTAAACCTAGTCCAGCTTTTATCTCATACCTCCCTATTGCTTTTCCCAAGTCACGGAATTAAGTGTCTTATTCTATTTAAGTAGAGTACTCTCAACAGACTACTACAGCAGGCTCTGGGTGGGGAATGTACCAAGACATAACAACTAATGGATTCATCCTTTCTGCAACTTAGACAAACACACGGATTGGACAAAGTGGCAATTGATTTCATAGTGGTAAATGACAACTAAAATGCTCTGTTAGGAAAAGGTGAATTATTAACATAGACCATATCTGTACTTTCTTTTATACTTATTCAAGTTGTTGCTGTTGTTCTGCATGTGGGCACACGCGTGCATGCTGTATGCTTGTATGTGCACTGTGTGGATCCCTGAGAGAGCACTTGTAGGCTGGACATCAATGGCAGGTGTCTTCCCCGTCCCTCTCCACTTTGGTTTTTGAGACAGGGTCTCTCACTGAAATTGGTGCTCACTGATTGGCTAGGACACCTCTCCAGTGATCTCTGGCTTTCCACTTACTTAGCCCTGGGATTATAGGCATAAACGATGGCATATGGCTTTTTTTGTGGGGTCCTCATGACTCAGTAGTAGAGCACTTTACCAGAACCATCTCACCAGCCCCCATATCTTTGCCTTCAATTCTTCTTTCTTGACGGTTTTGGGCCAAGACAGATACTACATTGACAGAATTGGTAGTCATCGCCCAAACCAGCAGATGTGTGAACCGAGAGAATCCCAGTGTTTGGGATAAATCTTCCCGACGTACCAAGAGCCTCAGCTTGAAAAAGAGGTTCTCTACCCCTAAGAGTGACCACACAGCAAATAACATTTTGCTTCACATGCCAAGGAAACCTAACAGGGTGGAGATAGAGTCATCTGAAGCCACTCTTGTGTGCCAGTGGGAAAAAGTAAATTCTGCTGCTTCTATTATTCCCTTTTATGGCTTTCAGGCACCACTGGCTCCATGAACTGTTACCTAAACTTACTGCTTAATGATAACAAAATTCTCTCACAGTCCACTCTGCCTTCTCTGTTACATGAGCCAAGATCAGACTTCTTGCTATCTGACCAGGCATGGCACTCCTCCCTTTTCTGGGTTCTGTCTTTCTTCTTTGGTTTGTTTTGTCTGACCAAGATCAGGAACAAGAATATCCGGCTCCTAGTGTGATCACTGTTACTTAAAGAGCTACTCAGAGAATGGTTGCATCAATACAGCCAAAGTACAGAACTCTATCCAGCACAATTCTTGAATATTTTCTTATCTGACTTGTGTTTTACAGAGGTTTAACTCCCAGGTGACCCTTTCAAAGAGCATCTTAAGCTTAAAAAGACATCTCTAGCATAACAAAGTGGGTTTTAAATTTTAAGTATTGTGTGCTAATGGCACATTGCTAATCAAATATCTTCCTAATATCCCTTTCTCAATCTTAAGTTTGCTAGAGTTCAGTTAATTATACCTCTTATCATATGTGCTACTTTCTCTCATCATGACTAAAATTTAACCTATAGAAAAAAACTTAAACTATGTTAACAATTCATTTTTACTATAGCCTCAGGTTGTATCTAAGAGTTGATATTTCATTTTTAAAGGAATATGCCATGGCAGAGAAGTTACATTATCACCTCTTAATACAACATGTTAAAATTAATTTTAAAAATTTAGTGTGGGAATAAAAATAATGCCAACACCAAAAAGATGAATATAAGTTCAGAGACACCGGAATATGACCTGCTATATTTTCTAAAGGAATCATAAGCTTTCAAAAGATATTGAACATTTCCCCTCTTTTATAATAAAAATTAAAGTATAACACTTTATCCACTTTCTTTTGCCTAGGTAGAAAATTATAATGCCTATGAATGTATGTCAAAATTCCTCTGAAAAGAGGTAAGAGCAGTCTCTTGTTTGCACCTGGAAAGCTGTCTTCACAGCAAGACACAGGCCTTGGAGGGAGGGAGACATTTTCCAGGTGTGACGACACTTTGTCTAGTGAGTTTTATCGTTAATTGTACCCTTTTAGCTGCCTTCCTCACCTAGAAAACTCTTATGTGACCAGAAAGGTAAAGTCATACTTCCTTCCAATTTCAGATATGACTCTGGAGCACACTGGGGGCAGACGCCATCTTTTTTACATTGTCTTCCTTGAAAGGCCAGTGATGCGCAGAAAGCATCTTCTGTGGGTTTCACCTGGTATTTAACCAAGATATGCCTTGTGCCGTAATGTATGGAGCAAGTCACTGTGGGACATGTCTCCATGTGTGGCATAGATGCAGAGTAAGATCCAAAAGCAGGGTCAGTGACTTGCATGTAACAAGCCTCACACTATATGCACTATAGTCCTTGTGATAATCTGGACCATATTCCAGTTTGGAAGGGCCTGTGCACTAACCATACTCTTTCTCTTTAGAAATGAATGGGATGACAACACTCAGAAGAAGAGGAATATTTCAAAACATTTGAAAAATATGAAATTCAAGTTTCAGTGTGCACCAAGCTTCATCGGAACACATGACACTGATTGTATTATTACTGTGCTTAGTGAACTACCACGGCAGATTGAGTACTAGAAATAGAAACCTAAGGCTAACAAAGCTTAAAGTATGTACTTTCAAAGCCCAGAGGAACTATATGTTCATCTTTGTGCCTGAAAATAAGAAGATCACAAAACTAAGTTTTCACTCAATGTATAAATGTATGGCTGAAAGTGGGGGGAGACTAAATGGTAGACAAAAGAAGAATTCCTAACTAAAATTACTGAATACATGCTATAGAGTAAAAACAATATACAACGTTCTTTCTAACCTTCAGAACTTACTGTTATGGGCCAGCAATGAAGAAACTAAGGCTCAGAGCAATCGCTTGTCATCAAATAACAAAGTGAGTAGAAGCTTTGAGTAAACCAGTCATGGAGCCCGATTTCCAGGGAAGAGCAAAGCATGAGGGGCAGGAGCTATTTCTGTGGATGTTGTAAATTGGTAAGATCTATTTTAGGGAAATATGAGCAATATTTGGTCATCAATCAGTGCAAATGTATGCATTATCATTTATACAAAAGCCTTTCTTAAAACATCAAGATTTAGTAATACTAATAAAAGAAAATTATAGGATAATTACTAAGTGTCGAGTACTGTTACAAGCATCCTACACATTTACACTTGTTCCCTCTATTAATCTTAGTATTTATGTCTGAGGCACAAATAGATCAATTTTGGAAGTTTCTACAGCTCATGTGCAGCAGCCAGGACTTGAAGGGAGGAGGATGGGCCCCACACTCTATGGTACAATCAGAAGTGTGCATTTTGTGCATCAGAATCACCCGAGGAGCTACCCAGTATGTAGACTGCTCTGCCCTCCCCTAGAGCTTTTGGTTCAATGAGTCTGAGAACCGGCATGTGTAACTTTCTCCAAGGGCTGCTGCTGCTGAGATGAAAACCACATTTCTGCTCAAATGCCTGTAACAATAGCACTGTTTGTAATTTAAGTGTCAAACACTGGCTTTCCAAGACTCCTGCTCATTTTTTCCTTAGTTATATTTTGGTTTTGGTTTTTATTTGGTGTTTTTGTTTTTGCTCATTCCTCTTATAATAATGAGCTTACCCCTTGGCGCTTGGCTTATCAGTAGCCTTTGCTGAAACCTTCTGAATTGAGGTAGTAGGAAGCAGCTAGAGCATGAAGAAGGTGCCAGGGGAATGTACCACAGGAGTGGAGAGGAAGATCTGAGAACAAAGTGATTATACAGTGTTTAAAAAATAGAATCTCTCCACTGATAGGAAGATTTTCATCCAGGTTCTTCTAGACAGCTCTCCTTTCCTGCATTCTGAATGATTTAAGGCTTTACACAAAACATTTAGTAATTAATCTAAACATGGTCCTACACTCTCTGTGGTGCTTTGTGGGTTACTGTGTGTCCACCCCAACCCCACCTAGAGTCGAAAGCATTTCGGATATCACACAGAATCAAGCACCAAACTGATTTCAGATCTCAGGGGGAAGTTCCTGGGGAAAAGTAGTTCAAAGTAGTTTTCCCCGACGAAACATTAGTGATTGACCACCACAGCTGGAGGGGTGTCAGGACGGGACCGAGCTCCAGAATGAGGTTTTAGGTAGAACTCCAGGCTTGAATCAGGGGGATGGGAGAAAGCAGAAGGCTGGAGAAGTAGGCTGGGGCTTTCTGGCTCGCCCTGTCTTCTGCATACATCCCTCACACCGGAACTCAGTTTCAGAGCTACATGCCTTCTCTGCACTACAGGAGAGCACCAGACAGAAAACCATGCTCCGTATCTCCTTCTTCTCCCTGAGACCCCAGGACCTGCTCACCCTGCAACTAAAACGGTTTTATTTCATCTTGATCACCCTGGACTGAAGTCAGAAAGGACCCCTACCTGTTGAATTATTTTCTTTCCAGAATTCTCCAATTGCTTGTCTGCATAACTCCTGGCAGCTTTTCATATATTCATATTTTATTTCTTGATCTAGATGGGAGGTAAAGATTTTATTCTTTTTGGAATCCCCATTCATCTTGGCAAACTATTTTTTAGATGGTAGGGACTCAATTAATAAGTTGATTAGTTGGCTACCCATGTAGACCATTAGACCTCCTGATACTGATTTATTTTAAGAAAATTGTTCAGTTAAAAAATATTCATTGAATTCCTGGCGTGTGTTAGTCAGTGGATTGGTTGTTGGAGAAAATAAATAATACTTGCCCTTGAGGTGTTTAGAGTCCATATGGGGAGACAGACCCCTAATTAGATATTTTAATAGAATATGCTAAAAGCCTTGAGAAAGGCATATGGAGATGCTGTGGGAACAGGGATTAGGGGCTCTGGCTTGGAGAAAGCTTCCTAGAAGAAGTGACACACGAAGCTTCATAAAGCATCACGGGGAACTAGGCAAGAAGGGATGGAAGAAGACAGGAGCTGGTGCACATCACACCATCCCAGGGCTTCCTGTCAGTCAGATAATGACAGCCAGGAGCTGGAGAGAGGCACTGGAGGTGGGAGAAGTCAGGGGCTCGGCTAGGGAAGGCTGGCCTTCCAGCACCGTGTCCCTGGGACTCTGTGGCAACAGTGACAAGCAGCTACCGAAGGGCTTTAAACTGGGGAGTAAGTGTTCAGGGCACACGACTTATAGGAACAAGGGTAAGCAGAGGGAATCCAGTCAGAGAGCAAAGTGTTGTAACGGCTCAGATGAGAGATGATAAAGGCCCAGCCGGCAGGAATGAAGGAGAGCAGAGAATATGGAAACACTTCTGTGATGATGAAAATTAATACTCGTGGTGATTTCTTTTGATCACAGGAAGTGGGAGATGGGAAGAAAGTAGGACAAGGAGTTGTTGCTGAGTGCTTACTAGGGGCATTAACGTAGACTGGGGAAAAGAGCAGAGGTCAAGGGGATGATGAGAAGTTACTGGTTGTCCCTGAGCCTGGAGAGCCTGGGCATTATCCAAGGGAGCACATGAGCAGCATGTTGGTGCTGAGCTAGATGGAGCACACACACATAGCAACTCTGATGAATGTTTAGAATCATGAGGCAAATGACACCCATGACACTTATTATTTCCAAAAGAAATGGATGTCTCATTACTAGTATGCATTTTGAAGTTGTAAAAACTAATATAGCATTTCTAGAAACACATTCAATATTTTAAAGGTAAAATAAAGGACTCTGGCAATGTAGCTCAGTAGGTAGAATACTTGACGAGAATGTATGAATCCATGAGTTCAATCTCCAGCACTGCATAAAACCAGCTGTGGTGGTCATGTATATAACCAAGCACTCCAGAGGTGGAGACAAGGGGATAAGAAGATCCATGTCATGCTCTGCTACAAGGTTGAGTTTGAGGCCAGACTGGGATACATGAGACCCTCTCTCAAAAACAAAACAAAAATAAGTAACAAAAGGTAGGGCAAAGTCTAGTGGTACATGTTAGTGACAGAGTACCTGCCTAGCATGTGCAAGGCCCTGGGTTCACAGATTGGGGAGTGATCGATATGTATTTGATCTAAAATATATCAAATATCGAGCAGCTTGTCATAGTGGTGTTTGTAAACACTACAATAATATATACCTTGTCAACACATTACTGCAGGTATTCATGCATACAGATCTATACTTTAAATAAAGATAAGAGCATAACATGTGCCAGATACTATGTGTGGTATCTATATTAACACTAAGACATAATGAAGCAGGTTTTATTATCATTTCTATATAGAGTAAATATCAGACACTCATTGAGAAAAAGAAATCTATGCAAGGTTTCATCACCGCTAAATGGCAAAGCTAGCATGCAAAGCAAAATGTGCCTGGCTCCAAAGCTCCTAAAAACAACAGGACATTATGTGTTTGGTACCCTTCCTCATAGCATTCCTGTCCCGTGCTCAGGCCTCTTTTATTGAGAGACAGCAGTAGCCTTCCTAATCCAGAAGGAGGCAGGAGAGCACAGCGATTTAATGCTTAGTTCAAAATCATACTTAATGAATAGTTAAAACGAATTCTTGCATTTGTGGAGAAATCCGTGCATCTGAATACAGCTTAAAAATCCCTGGGTTAGAAGTATATATGTCAAGAATTCTTTGCATTAGATTAGAAATATCACTTTAAGGAATAAAACTTTCTACAATACAATAAAGAGAAAAAACTGGTAAACTCCTAAAGTTTATAAGTAGACTTAATAAAATGATTGCATTATGATATATATAATATATAACTTGAAGCCTATAAAAATTCATATAGATGACCCTATGAATTAGTGAAAAATAGGCATATGATACAATAAATTACAAAAACAATAGCATAAGGATGCGTAGTGTATTGTTTAAGTGTGGGCAACCACGTGCTATGCTGCTAAGTTTACTTTTGGGATGCTATGATTAAGAGGAATAGGCAGCTAGAGAGATGGTTCAGTGGTTAGAAAACTAGATGCTCTTCCAGAGGACCAGGGGTTCTATTGGGCACTAACATTGGTGGCAAACTGTTTATAAGTCCAGTTCCAGGAGATCCAACTTCCTCTCCAGATCTTGGCAGACACCAGGCACACATGTGTTTCAACATAGGCATACATGGATGCAAAACATCCCATAGGCAATAAAAATAATAACAATTTATGGTAAAAAAAAGACGTTATACTTATACATACTCATATATAAATATGCATAAATAATTTAGGGTGAAAGATATTTTATTTAAATATATATATACATAAATGTGTGTATATTTATATAATCATTGACAATAGTGGGCATGAATTGTTTTTAAGAAAAAAATCCTAAATCTAGTGAGCCTAAATCTAAGAAGACTAAAGGGAGTCATATACAGATGTTCTATGTACACATATATTATTGAGTGTCTTGGTGCTATTGAAAAGACTAGTTATACTATCATGGAAGACAGTCATGAAATATTAAATGAAAAATTCACAGTACAGAAAAATATGCCTGGATTGATGCCATTTTTAAAATTGCAAAGGTATTTGTCATTATTATATGAAAAAACTAAACATTTCTAGACTATGAACAAAATGTTAGTAACAGTGGTAACTGTGGAGATTGAAATCAGCCAGAGGAAACTTGAGGATGTTCACTTTTTCCTTCATGTATATTTCATATTGATTTTTTTTTTTTTTTTTTAGTTTTTCAAGACAGGGTTTCTCTGTGTAGCTTTGCGCCTTTCCTGGATCTTGCTCTGTAGACCAGGCTGGCCTCGAACTCACAAAGATCCGCCTGGCTCTGCCTCCTGAGTGCTGGGATTAAAGGTGTGCACCACCACTGCCCGGCTCATATTGATTTTTGTAATGAAAATGCATTACTCTAACACTTTAAACAATACAAATAACCCTAAAAATGCAGTCATACCCATGGATCTTTGCATGCTTAATGATATAATGAAGAACGGACAAAAAGCAGGCAACTTTAAATTTCATATCTCAGATTCCTCTTTCTTCCCATGCCCAACAGGTCTCTTTATGTAATCACCTTGCTAAATGAATAAGCTAACATTCTCTAGAACAATCTAAAGAATATCAACTTCATCACTTCTTTCCCTTGCTAATACTGAAAAAATAAGTTCAAGACATTCAGATGTTTCATCTTCACTACTTTTTTACTTCTGAAGAAAGACTGCAGAAATACTATTGATACATTTTGGAAATGGAGCCATCCACCCTCTGGCTCTGGCTGCCTTCTCGTGAACACACAACTGAAGTTTTCTTTGATGGAGAACTGGGGAGACACTGCTGTCATACAAGTCAGGATGCATGCCCCACCTCTGATCTACTTCCTTCCTTGGGCACCACTTCATCATCTAAGAGTGTCAGCCCAGCCTCTGACCATCTGTTCACAACTTGAGCACTCTCCCTTCGGTCCACGAAGATCTTTGGAGAAGACAACTTCAAGCTTCAGAAGGAAAACCTTGTCACAGCTTTTGGGAGCTCATTGGTTGTGGTGGTATTGGGTTCCCCAAAATATTGTGTATCCTAATAAACTTATCTGGGGTCAGAGAACAGACAGCCACTAGATACAGAGGCTAGAAAATGGTGGCACTCACACCTTTAATCCTAGCATTCCAGAGACAGAAATCCCACTGGATCTCTGCGAGTTCAAGGCCGCATTGGAAACAGCCATGCATGGTGACTCACGCCTTTAATCCCAGAAAGCAGCCTTTAATCCCAGGGAGTGGTGGTAGAAAGCAGAAAGGTTTAAAAGGCATGAGGACCAGAAACGAGAAGCATTTGGCTGGTTAAGCGTTTGGCTGGTTAAGCATTCAGGCTTCTAGCAGCAGTTCAGCTGAGAGCCATTGGGATGAGGACACAGAAGCTTCCAGTTTGAGGAAACAAGACCAGCTGAGAAGTTAGCCAGGTGAGGTTAGCTGTGGCTTGTTCTGTCTCTCTGATCTACCAGCATTGACCCCAATAACTGGCCTCGGGTTTGATTTTATTAATAAGAACTTTTTTTTTTTTTTTTTTTTTTTTTTTGAGACAGGGTTTCTCTGTGTAGCTTTGCGCCTTTCCTGGAACTCACTTGGTAGCCCAGGCTGGCCTCGAACTCACAGAGATCCGCCTGGCTCTGCCTCCCGAGGGCTGGGATTAAAGGCATGCGCCACCACTGCCCGGCTTAATAAGAACTTTTAAGACTCATGCTACAATTGGTATTCTGTGAAGAGAAGGGACCTACTCTGTGTCTTCTGATCTCTGACATCTTAGCGATCTGGTCTGTGTACTCAGAACCAAGCACTGCCACACTTCCTTTTAGGCTGTGTTGGGGGTCGAACCCAGGGCCTCAGGCTGACAAGCACTCTACCACTGAACTACAGCACCAACCTTTTCACCTTTCCTTCAGAACGGCAGGGAAATGGATGGGCACACTGTGGGAGATGATTATGCCAACCTGTGCATCAGAAAACATCACGATAGGCAAAGATGCACTTATAAATTGTTCTAACTTCAAGCAAGATACAGGAAGTGTTAGCAGAGCCCTCACATGTATTAAGGAAGGCTGTGGGTAGAACTCAGTGGTTGACTGCAAGCCTAGCATATGGTATGGCACTGGGTTTCATCCACAGCATCACAATGAAAAGAATCCTTTCATTTATTTTATTATTGAATATAACTTTTTTCTTACAATATATTCTGATCATGGTTCCCCTCACCCAGCTTCTCCCAACTGCTCCCCAGCTCCCCACCCCTCCCAAATCCACACCCTTTCTTGTTCACTGTCATCAGAAAACAAATAGGTGGGACGGGGGGGGGGGGGAGGGAGAGAGAGAGAGAGTGGGAGAGAGAGAGAGGGAGAGAGAGAGAGAGAGAGAGAGAGAGAGAGAGAGAGAGAGAGAGAGAGAGAGAGAATAAAAATAAACTAGACTATGACAAAACAAACAGGAAAAAAACGCACAAGAAACAGAGACACAGACACACACACAGAAATACTACAACACCACAAAACTCCAAGCTATAATATAAAAACAAAATACCTGTAAGATTAAAAAAAGCACAGACAAAGCACTATGAAACAAACAAACAAAAAAGACTTCCAAAAAGACTACTGAATCTGTTCTGTGTCGGTCAAATACTGCAAGGCATGGGGCACACCTTTGAGTGTGGTTTGTATAAGAAGTGACACCTCAGTGGAGAAATAATTATTCCTTTGCATGTGCTTATCAATTTGAAATAGCTTCTGGGTTAGGGATCTGGTTTGTGCACACTTCCCCTCTCAGTGCCGGGATTCATCTGGCTTAGACCTGTGTAGGGTCTGTGCATGCTGTCAGTCTCTGTAAGTTCAATTGTGTCTATCCTGCTGTGGCCAGACTGCCTTGTTTCCTTGGTGTTCTCCATCCCTACTGGCTCCTATAATCTTCCACTCCCTATCCTGTCGAGGTCCTTGAGTCACGAGGGGAAGGATTTAAAGGAGAGGTCTCATTTAGGACTGAGTGTTCCAAGGTCTCCCACTCTCTGCACATTGTCTAGTTGTGGGTCCCTGTATTTGTTCCCTCTAGTGCAGGAGGAAGTTTCTCTGATGATGGACAGGTGAGAGGCTGACCTATGGGTGCAGCAGAACCTAAGTAGGAGTCCTTTTATTGCTATGTTCCTTTAGCAGAACAGTACCAGTGGTAGATACACAGTACACGCTGATGGTGACAACAGAACTCACTAAACACGGAGAAGTCGAGCTGGTGACTACAAGAGATCTAATGCCAACTGATTAGTGTTCTGTGCTGCAAGGTACTGTGCATGCTACCAGAGGAGAAAGGTAAGCACCAACCCGGCTACAAACCTTCAGTCTACAATGGTGACCTGTCTGTGAGACACGCTGTTGAATAGGGAAGCAGACATGGTGGAAGTGACCAGTCACTGTCTGACTGGACGCAAGGCCTGTTCTGTGAGATGGAACCCATGCTCCACTGCTTGGGGAGCCAAGAACCTGAGGCTAGACAGGTCCTGGACCTAGGGAAAACCAGAAATAATAGCAAAAAACTTCGTGAAGGAATGCATTGACAGGTCGGTTTTTCTCAAAGATCTTTGTTACTACAAGTAATAGAACATTTGCCATGGGAACAATACAGGAGAATGTTGCATGAGCTAAGGCTTGTCCTCTGACTTATCTGCCTCGGATGGGAGGCAGGTCCGTGATGACACGGTCAGTGATGACACACTGCTGTGAGGTCACCATGTTTTCCCCCTCCCTCCGACAAGAGGTTCAGGAGACAGCTGCTGACAGCTGTCTGTGGACCAAGACTTCTGCTCTGCCAGACAACCGGGTGTGCCTGAGATTCACTCGTACTCCAGGATGCTCCAAAGGGCTGACGATAAATTAGATAAAAGCCTATCCTCCTTTATTTCTACGCCAGAGTGGAGCAAATGATACCAAATCAGTAAGCAAACATTTTTAGTTTTGTCAATGATCCAACATAAAAACAAGATTTTTATCTCATAATGTGTAAATCCTGTTGTTTAAAATATACAAATCTACTCTTCCAAAAAGAAACCACAAATTTGAAAGGGTTGTCTTATTAGAAACCTTATAATTACTAAAAAAAATAAATCAAAGTTGATATTTAGTATTATGTCCATATGATACCTTAAAATGTTAACCACCCGTCCATCCATCCATCCATCCATCCATCCATCTCTATCATCAGCATCTTTATCTTTTATCTACTCACTCCATCTATTATTTATTTTTAATCAATCTATCATCTATCTATCATCACAGAAATATTAACTTATACTTAAAGGCTATTTCCCCTGTTCATTTTCCATTGTTTCTATTTAAAGTGAGTGTTTTACTCTGTACCCTAAGCTGGCCTGAAAGTCAATATGTATCACAAACTAGTCTTGAATTTGAAACAATCATCTTGCCTCATTGGAATTACAGGCATGAGCCACCCTACTTAGCCACAATTTTCAAGATTTAATAAAGACTATTGTGTAATAACTAAGAACATAATATCCATTATTCCACCAATAAAGATTAAATGCTCCTACATAAGAAAATAGAGACAACTATTTTCCTTTGACAGCTATGTTAAATTTTAAAATTAGTGTAAAATTGCTACATATTTTTAAAATGAGTCATCTTAAGTCAAAAAATGAAAAGATAAAGTTCTAAGAGGAAAATGATAAAATTAATGATACATACTGCATGTAACTAATCATGCATCAAATACAGTAATAATTTACCATAATATTCTAATTTTATTACGTTAAGATTTAAATTCAGAAGTCTTTGTTATGATGTTGAATAATTCAGTCTTCTGATATTTAACATTAGTTTTGGTATATACCAAATACACTTTTGATTAGTTACCATCAATTAAATGTGTTGACTATTGCCCCCAAGTAGCATTTGCTTCCCATTGGTAGACATTCCTTATGCTCTAACTACTATTGCACACTTCATAACTTGTTAATGAACACTTAATTTTCCCTTTGTGGGGGGAATAATGGCCATTGCCATCACCCACTCTAGCAAAACAGTAAAACGCTCCCTCTAACAATCATTTTTTTCCGACTACCTTGTGATCCATCAGATCATACTCACATGCCACATGAGAGCCTTGCATAGTATATCAGGCTACACTCTGTTAACCACTCAACTTTTAAAAGAGCTGTTAGAGATAGTTAACTTTACTGGTAACATAACATAGCCATTGGGATTATTTTCAAAACTCAAACATTTTGACCTGTGATATGAAAATTTCAATCCTGAAGATTTAAAGTTGTATACCAAAATCATTAAAGTTTGGTAGGTATTTACTATTTGACAACAAATGTGATATACGCATTCCTATAAGATATTAAGGCAGATAAACACAAATACTGGATATTAAATCTTAGGTTTGTGCAGAGACAATGGCAGCAGCATACAGCTACTTTCCCTAGACAAGAGAAGCCATTACAAAAGATCAAAGTTGGTTTCTAAGCATTGTCCATGCTTTTCCAATTTGGAGAAAAAAAAAATCACCTATCTGTTAAAATATATTTTCTTTTCTTTTCTGAGCATGAGTGAATACAATAGTGATAAATGTTATTTCTTTTGTGTATGTATGTGCATGTGTGTGCTCCTGTATCCATGTGTTTATGTGTGTTTGCAATGTGAGTGTGAAGGTCAGAGGCTGACACTGGGTGTTTTCCTCAATCTCTGTCCTCTTTGTTGTTCAGACAGGATCTCTCTCCACCCCTCATGTCCATCCATTAGGCTATATTGCCAGCCAGCATGCCCCAAGGGATCCTCCTGTCTCTGATCCAGGGCTGCTGTTATAAGCATGTGTCACACACCCCTGTTTTCACATGCTAGCTTTTAGAAACTGAAATAAGGCTCCCACACGTGGCAGTCTAGGCCATCTCTGCAGACTCCTAATATATCTAATTTTTACTGAGTTCTGAAATGTTATTATGGGTTACAGTAATAAAGTAGGTTCTCTGTGGGTAAATGACACTCATACAGGACAGTACCTTCCTATTCTCCACCTTCCTTCAGATGAACCAGTACAAATTATGTTAAAATTCTGTGTAACTGGACTATGATTAAGACATTCTATGTGATGATGGTGATGTTCAGTGTGACACAGTGACAGAAGGGCCACATAAGTGATCACACACACAAACAGAACGTGCAGCCGAAGTCCTGAGTCATTTCAACCTGGTTAGAAGGACAAATTCTCAAACATTATTCTGATTAAGTTGCTTACAAGAAATTAAAAAAAATACAAAGTAGCCAAAATAATAATGTAGATACGTGAAATAGTAAAAAAAACAAACAAACACAAAACTTAAGAAAACTGAGAAAGGGCACAAGATGTAGTTCAGTGTTAGAATATATATACCTGTGTAATTGAAAGGCCCAGAGTTTGACTTCTAGTACTGGAAAAATTGTTGAAAAAAGATTTTCTTGGAAAAACAAAAGAAAAATTCATATCAAGCATGTACACTTATAAACTAATTAAGGCTCCGGGCGGTGGTGGCGCATGCCTTTAATCCCAGCACTCGGGAGGCAGAGCCAGGTGGATCTCTGTGAGTTCAAGGCCAGCCTGGTCTACAGAGCGAGTTTCAGGAAAGGCGCAAAGCTACACAGAGAAACCCTGTCTCGAAAAACCAAAAAAAACCCAAAAAAAAAACACAAAAAAAACAAAACAAAACAAAAAACAAACAAACAAAAACTAATTAAGGCAAGAGAAAGCAAATCTTCATTGGTTGACATTACCAAATAATTCCAAATTTTCAATTGTGGTTAATAATAATCCAATCAAAGATTTAAATAGCCATGCACTTAAACATACATTTAAAAAGAGAGTGGGAGCCCAGTGTGGCAGCACACGATGGAATCCAGCACTTGGGAGGCTGATAGAGGAGCATGACTACAAGCTCCAGCCAACCTACACTTACAGTGACAATGTGAACAACAAAAACCCAGAACAAACAAAACCAAATAACCCCAAAGTCTAAACAAAAAGTCTTAAAAATAAGAAAACTCTAAGGTTTAATGTTTATCATACAAATAAAAAGTAAAAGAAAAAATCTGAAATCCGCATTAGGCTAAATCAGATGTGAAAGTAGCTGCAGACAGTAAGAGCAAGGATTTATAGCAAACGTGAACTTGGGAAATATAAGGAGTAACTTGCCAAGGAGAGATTGGGGAAATGCGTCATTATCAGAGTAGTGTTTTCCTCTGGTCATGGTGATAGCAGTTTGACATGACTCCGAATCTGCTGTGGCCGTATCTTGCATTTTTGACAGCATTCATCCACTGCATCACTCCCGAATACAGGAACTTACAAGCCCTTTCCTAAGCCCGTCTGCACTTACCGTTGATACAGTATTTTATTTCTAGGCACTAGTCACAAATTGACCTTTTATGCCATGGTGTATAATTTTCTTTCTTTCTTTTCTTGTTCTTTTCCCCCCTTTCTTTGCTAACTGCAGGTTTTAAATATCAGTACAGCTAGATATAACCACTAATTTCCTAAAATTGCAAAAGGCAACCTAATATTTCTGCACAGCAGCTGTAATAGACAATATTGAAGAACTAAATTATTACAAACAGTGCCAGCAGCTTTCTACACTCAGTACTTAGATAATTATAAAAAAAATCATCTTCATTATGACATGTTAGCACTTTTTAACAGTTTAATTTAGATAGGTTACAAAATACATTCAAATCACACAGTTATAATTATGGTAGACCCGAAAAGCTATAAAATGTTCCCAACCAAATCCCTTTGACCCTGTTAACTTCTCTTCCTTGTTAATCTAAGGTAAACATTGTTTGTAGTGTGCATTTGTTAAAGACTATGGAAGGGGTGGGAAATCCCCTAGCAGTTGTTATTGATTCCAGCACTTACCGACAGAGAGTTAAGTGATGTTTACAAAACAGAACAGATGCAGATGCCGACAGAAAGGTAAACAATTGCTGCATGGCTTCCTGCCAGATTCTGAACCAATACATTAAACTGCAAGTGAGGCACATTTCCCCTATGGATTGCACTCACTGCCACTTCATTTCCTATGTGCTTGTCTCTCTATTGCTGTGCCTGGCACTAAGCTATTTCCAGCTCCTTGCTGACCCTTGAGGCCTGGTGCTACCACACACAGCCATTAGAGAAGGGAATTGCATGTGTCTGACACGGCCTGAAACCAATTATTTGATATTTTCTTCAGAATGATGCCCAACTCTGTTGGGAATGAGCAATCATGAAATAATTTACCTCCTGATTTAATTTTTTCCTGCACAAATTAGTTGTAGACAGAACTGACACACAGCTGCCCGGGACATAGCTCTGTCTTATCAAGATGATACTTGGAATGAAACAGCGAGGTCAGAATTGAATAGGTTGGGGAATCCTGCTTTAAAGAGGCATTGACAAGTTTATCAGATATACTGGTCACATGTACGCTCTCTGATTGAAGATGACAGAGCCGTAAAGCGGCAGGGAAAGGATATGACGACACAAGCCAGGCCGGCAGTTGATTTTTTTCAACACCTGTCTGATTCTGTCTGGTTCTGTGCACCAGAAACCTAGAAGTATAATTTAAAAAATTAGCAAAACATTAAAAATTAAACTAAAATTGGTTTGTATTTGGATAATCGTCAATTTCATATTTATTAGCCTTGTTTTAAAATATATGCTTTTATGGGATCCCTGCGTGTGTGAGCATGTGTGTCTACGTTTCGTGTGCTTTTTCTTCGGCTCCTTTTCTCCTGTTTGTGTGTCTGTGTTGTCCTATTCTTACCTGCTTGTTTTACCTTATTTTATTTAGTTATTATTCTTTAGATGTTAGTCAGTTTTCTGATGAGAGACAGCAAGGGTGTGGATCCAGATGGGAGTAGAGACAGAAAGGAAATTCAAGTAGTTTGGGGAGGGGAAATAATAATCAGAATATATCGATCCAAAAAAATCATCTTCAACAAAAGAAAAATAGAAAAAATTAAAATATATGATGGATGCCACATCTTTCTAGATAGCCATCCACTTTTACTTTTTTCTTTTACATAGCTAAAAAGTATGGGTTATCCATTTTTAGTCATTCTCTATTGATAAAACATTTTTATCCCATTTTTCCTATTGAAAATGGTGCTGAAAAAAGCGATGCATAAAACCCCTCCTGGTGGCTTGAAAAAGAAACCTCCCTCGTAGGCTTACAGATCTGAACACCTGGTCCCCGGTCGTGGTGGGGCAGTTTCAGGAGGCAGGCCCTTGCTGTAGGAAATGCCTTGCCCCACTGCAGCTCCATCTCTCTGCTTCCTGGATGTGGCTGGAGATAATGCTCTCTCTGCTTCCTGCTCCAGCCATCTGCCACTGTGCCTTCTCCACCATCAGGGAGAAGTTCCCCTTCCTGAACTGTAAGCCTAAATAAACTTTATTCTTTAAAAAAACACAAAGACATAAATGTCAAAGGACATATTCTTCTGTAACTCAAGTCTCTAAAAATATCTTCCCTGAAAACATAGCAGACCTACGCTTTTCCTTTTGTTGCCTTTATCAAGAAGGCAACGTATGACATATCAGTTTTTATTAAACATAGAAAACTGGTATAAATTTGCATATACCCAAATAATGAGAAATTATAAAGAGAACACAGCCTCTTCAGGGAGACATACTAAATGCAAAGTTTCAAGGAGATCTGTGCTTCCATATCCTGCTCATAAGTTCAAGCAAGGACTTTCTCATTTTTATATTTTCATTCTATACTTGGTCTTGGTATTAAATCTTAAGGGTCTATAGATGCTGTGTTATTTCATTCCATTTCAGGTTCCAGGCTCCACTCACTAGTCCCATGAATTTTACAGCAATTCTGATCAAGATTATGAAAATGCCCATTCAAAGAATTCACTCCTCAAATAGTTGATCACATTGTCTTACTGCATCACAAGAAGAACATTATCAATTGGTTTCAGTGCAGTTTGGGGTAAGAAGATACAAGGCAGCAGCATAAAAACATCTTAACAATACAGCTTCTTCTGACAACCATCACAATGTTTGGAGGTAATTATGTTTTTTGTTTGTTTTTTTTTTTCCTCTGGAGTGATTACTTCACAAACCCGGGTGTCCAGTCCAATAACCACACTGAAATTTAAGCTTAAAATTTTTCTACCTTGTGGGACAAAATAATGACGTTTATTCTCAAATCAGTTTAGTGTGACTATGTTACAGAAACTTAAACAAAACTTGAAATTATTTAGTTTTGTGTATTCACTGACATCACAGAATTCTGATGGCCATAACAGAGCCCCATCTTGAATGTGGACTTACCTGCTATTCTGAGCTCATCCATGTGGTTATAAAAGTTTCAACTAATAGTGGAATAAACTACACTCTTCTATTTGTATTTCAGGCTGAGAAGTTGTCAACAAAGGCTGCTTGGTTTAGCTTTTGATAGAGGCAACATACACTACTCTACAATTTGACGTAACTTCTCATGTCTTTACATGTGTGATCTTAGATCTCCTTTGAGGTACTGTAATCATCAAAATCCTTATGAAAGTTCTTGTAAGACCAGTAGTAAATTTAAAATCTATGCATAGACACAGGAAGTGTTTTAAGAATTTCTGGCTGGAAGTCCTGGGAGACCTTGGAACATTTTGTACAACATTATTCCTCATCTCCAAGTGTGCCAAGTGGAAGCTGGGTCCTTAAACTCAGTGTAACCAGTAACTGTTTAGCCTTTGTAAACTTCCACGCAGAGATCAGTCCACACTCAGAAAATGCCTTTTCAGATAAGCCACTCTCACTGTGAGGTGAATGTTTGCATCCTCAACCCCTCAACTCACAGCTGGGGTCCTAACCCAAAGGGGGTGGTGTTTGGAGGTGGAACCTTTGAAAGTGATCCCAGGACCGTGCCCTTATGTACACGATTATTGTCCTTATAAAAGAGACCCCAGAGAGTCCCTTACCCCCTTCTCCATGGGAAGAACCAGAAGAGACCTTGCTAGACCTCATCGCATCTGCTGGACCCTTGATCTCAGATTGCCAGCCTCTGAAATTTGACAAATAAATTCTTTTGGTTAAGACCCCTACTCCCACCCCAAGTCTATGGTGTTTTGTTATCTGTTTGGTGTTTGTAATCTGGATGGACTAAGACATTTTCTAAGGTAAAAATAAGTATCTGAAGATGTTAAATGACAACTGTTTTCAGGCAGATTTGTTTTATATTTGACTTCATAGATGTGATGCTGACGGCCTAAGATTTTCATACTTATCCAAAATTTGAACAAATATGTTATAACATAATGTATACTTTACCAATATGATTTTCATGATGAAGACTGCTATGGACAAGCACAGTCACTAAAAATCTCAGGCCACAGCTAAAATAATTTTTCTAAAAAGAAATGCTGGTTTGTGTGCTTATTAAATTTCCTTTTTGAATATTTATTTAAAAACGTTTCTATGTACTAACCACTGGTTGATAGTATAAAAACCAGAAGTCACTTTCTTAAAACCTGAAATGTTAATTCAACGGTATTTAATATAGATAATAAATAGTTACCTGGAATGATGAACATGTGCTAACTGAGAGAGTCATGATCTGTGAACAAGTCAACATAAAACAACAGAACTAAGAATCAACATTAATAATTACATTCATAAGTTAGGGTGTAAAATAACAGAATTTTAAGAGGGTAGAGCAGAAGCCAGAGGGGCACTATGAGGTGCCATATGCCTTGGCAACTCACTCTTCCTCCAAAGGAAGGTTTTTCTGGCTTGCAGCAGCCTTATATGTACTTGTCCACATTCTTTGCTCAACACAGAATAGTTGTAAAATAAATTTACCTCACTTTGTGAAAAATTTTACTTGAATTTTCTTTCCAACGATTGTTTTCAATTATTTCTATTCTGTTCTTAAATGTGTTACTCATATTTTTAAACAGTTGTCATTTCCTCAAGTCAAAAATGAGACTTTTCTGAACCTCAGTAGTAGGCCGGGAAGCCTGGTGGTGATGGTGGGGTTGTTAAGTGGTAGAGCACATGCTTATCATGTGCACAGTCCTGAATTCAGACTCTAGCACCAAAATCAAGAGCCAAACCCACAGCATTTTAACCTTTGCAGCTTTTAAGTTCAGTTCAGAAAACTCCATACCCTGCCACAGAGATGTACACACCCTATGTCTGTGCACTAAAGCAAAGTGGAAGAACCTAGCGATGATGAAATCTCATCCATATATAAACTGGAATATTATTCACCTCTGGAGAAACAGGAAATCTCTAAACTAGCGGGAAGATTCATGAACTTGGAATGTATTATGTTAAGCAGGGTCACCCAACGACAGAAAGAAAAAAAATGCTGCACAACCACCCTCATATGTAGCTCCTCGCCTGCAGTGCACACACACGTGTGAGCTGTACCTGTGGGTACTGAAAGGAAAAGGATCGGCTCAGGACCCTCAAGACCAAGTTCTCAGCACAAAGGAGACTTATTTGCTCCAGAGGGACAGAGGGCAGAGAATAAGAGACAAAGACAGGAGATAGTGGACCAAGGAGAAGGGGAAGGGAACAAGAGAAAGGGGACAGGGAAATGTGTCCCTGAGGGACAAGGGACCGCCTCTGGGTAGAGAGGAGACAGATCTGGCACATAGGAAAAGAGCAGTTTATAAAGGTACAAGGGGAAATCCCATGTTAGGATGAGAGGTTTAATTTTAACTGGGCATGTTAATTGGGTTAGCCAATGAGGGTTTCTGATTGCTGGACTTCAATACTGTGATAGCTGGACCTTGGTAGTCAGCCTCTGGAGGAGGAAGAGGCCAAATAAGGGAACAGACCTTGCTGGCTAAATTTGGGAATGTAATCTAATGGATCTTAGCAAGGCAGAGGGAATCCAGAGGGAGAAGGGCAAGGCCTGCCAGACCATGCTTGCCACGCTGAAGATGGCCAGAGTCCCTTCAGGTGCAGTGTAACGCAGAGAGAGGAGAAGAAGGGGTGGTACCAGCTGGTATGGAAGGATAAGATACAGGACGAGGACACAGGAGTCATGAAGAAGCGAATTGTTTTTCTACTGTAACTGTCAGGGTTCTTTTGTGGTTTTGTTTGTTGTTTGTTGTGTTTTGTGTGGTGGATATGTGTATAAGAACATAATTGACAGCAAATCACAAAATCCTAGGTGAAGCTATTTGGCTCCACAGACTTGGATCTGGGTGTGGTTTGAATGACTATATTAATCTAGTGGTGTGATTTTAGTTTATTTGCAAGTTCATTACAATAAAGTGATTTTATTTTTTAGAAACATATTAAATTGTAATAAGGTTTTCAAATCTCAGAATTAAATATGACTCTTCAGAAGAAACCAAGACACTGAGTCATTTTTGATCTTCTAGTTATAGTATCTGAACATCCTAATTTTAAAAAATAGCAGGTAAAACTGTCTTTCTACCATTAGGAAGAGCAAATGAGTATTACAAAAAGAGAGGGAGCAGACTGAAAACTGAATGAAATTTAGTGCTTGCTCATTTTTGCTTGACAGGGGCATAGTTATTAATGAAATTCACCTTACATCTACTTTCTCTCTCACTGAATGTACTTTCCATCTCGTCCTTCTGTCTGTAAAACATTGAGAGGCACTGAATGAAAACACTGAAAACCCTGGGCAGAGTGTCAGAAATTCAGAATCCATAGATCAGAAAGCGAAGTTCTCTGGAGACTAAAATATATAAGACACATGTTATTACCTCCTACCCAAACACAACACACATTCCCACCATACCGGTATACAGGAATCTTTTCCTCACATAGGCATTTCCTTAGGGTAAGAACTGTTTGTTTAATAAAACTTTGTTTCTTAAGAAGCCTTGAAATAGCCTAGGAAGAAGTTTCACTCTGATATTACTAGCATTGCCAAATTAAACGTTTTTCACCCACAAAACATTGTCTGGAATTGCTGAACACTGCAATTTCTGGGTAGTAGTGTGGCAAAAATAAGTTAAATAAAGAAACCAAAATATTCAATAGGTAATGGTGGCACACGCCTTTGATCCCAGCACTCGGGAGGCAGAGGCAGGGGGATCTCTGTGAGTCAGAGGCAGCCTGGGCTACAGAGCGAGTTCCAGGACAGCCAGGGCTACACAGAGAAACCCTGTCTTGAAAACAAAAACAAACAAAATGTTCAAGCCTTCTATAAACATAATGTTAACTAATGGTGTCATTAATACTTCAGTGACAAAACGAATCTCAAAACCAGTAACCAATTACCTGAAATATTTCAGTATATTAGTTACTTTTAGCTAAACTTGTGGATTGACTCTCAAACATAATTGTCTATTTGCATCTCTTGGAATAAAATGAAATTCTCAAAAAAAAAATGAGATTCTCCATCCAGATACCTTATATATATAGTAAGTAAAAAAATTAAAAGTAACAATTTCCTTTTAGTGCAAAACTTTGAATTTTTTCTTTCTATATCATTTCCAAATATAAAACTTAAAGACGTGACTTGGCACATCACTACTAATGTTCCAAATTTCACATTATTTGATTTTATATGTAGAGAAACAAATGTACATTAAATTAATAGAAAGTTCGATCACCCCAAACCAGTTCATAACAAGTAGTTAAAATAAAAACTATCTTCACATTTTAAAAGTATTATTTCTTACAAATCAACTCATTTAATATAAAGAACAAGGAGTCATAGTAGTTAAGAGGATCGCTGTAACACGAACTGCTAAATGGTCTTATTAATAGAAAACCTGAAGGCAGATATTGGGTGAAAGCTGAAAGATCAGAGAAATAGAACAAGCCAGCCACAAGTTCCTACCACGAGGAAATGCTCAGCCCCAAAGAGAGCTACTTCCTGTATACTCACGCCTTCTATACCTCTCTGTGCCCTGCCATCTTACTTCCTCTCTCTGCCCAGCTACATCACTTTCCTCTTTCTGCCCAGCTCTATCACTTCCTGTTTGTCTGTGCAGACCTCCAGAACTCTATGATTAGATGGATTAAAGGCGTATGCCACCACACCTGGTTCTGTTCCCAGTGTGGCCTTGAACTCACAGAGATCTCCTCCCAAATGCTAGGATTAAAGGAGTGCTACCACCGCCTGACCTCCATGTTTAATATAGTGGCTGCCTTTGTCCTCTGACCCCCAGGCAAGCTTTGTTTGTTAGAGCCTAAATAAAATATCACCACAGTCAGTTTTGTCATAATGTGTTTGAATATCATGACAAAGTCATTACCATGTTAAAATCTTGAGTTCTGTATCTAGGAAACAGGGATAACACTCAACATTTCAGGGATGTGATTAGCACTGCACATGGTAGGAGAAGCAAACACACAAACTATGAATGATTTTACATATTTGTAGATAGGTATTGAGGGAAATGATAAAGAGAAAACATTAACAAAATATAATTTTGCATTTTTATTCTGCAAATCTCATACTTCAAGTGTTTTCTATAAAATATATTCTAAGTTATTTGTGTTTTATTAAAACTGAAGAATTAAAATGGGCAGTGGTGGTGCACGTCTTTAATCCCAGCACCTGAGAGGCAGAGGCAGACAGATCCCTGTGAGGTCGAGGCCAGCCTGGTCTACAGAGCCAGTTGCAGGATAGTCGGGGCTATGCAGAAATAAAAATAAAAATAAAAATAAAAAACAAAAAACCCCTGAAGAATTACAATAGCTGATGACTTCGAACATAAAAAACCCTATTTTAAGTCCCATGAAGATCTCCTTTGATCCTGTCTTCTCTGAAGAGGATAAATACAGACAAATAGATTTAAGCCTCAGCCAGTAGTCCCTTAGTGAACACCTACTGTGGAGAGAGAGGCGGTATAGAGAAATGAGGTTAAGGGCTGAATGCCCCCAAAGAGGAAGACAATTCTCTTTTGTTCTGCTGATGGTATGGCCAGATGGGAATATTCCAGAAAGCTGAAGATGGTACTGAGAATGCCATGTAAATACAGACATGGTAGGAACAAACTCATCAATTTTATTTTCTTTACATGTTGAAAGATGACTTAATGTCAATTAGGAAGCTTCAACATGTACAACTACTGTATTATAAGAATGAAACTCTTAACCACATCCTTGGAATGAGACCACTCCAGTCTAATGCTCTCTAAATGAGCTACTTCAGGTACCTAAGGTCACGATTTTGTGCTTTACAAGGCCTTATCCCAAGGAATCACTGTTTTATTCATACAGTTTGGAGTAACGTTTCGTGAGAAAGTACTGTCCTTGCCTACTATCTGCAGCCTTGCAGAAAACAGCTGGCTCTTCTGTGGGCAAAACACATGTCATTATTAATCCCTGCCTTGTTTGATTTAAATAATACCAGAGAAAAGACATATGCACTTAGGCATACTGAATCCTTTCTAATCAACAATACAGAGTAATAATTGTATGTCTATTTCTCGTATGTGGTCCTAATTTTCAATTACTTGTTTAAAAATGCTCCTACTAAAAAACCCTGAAGAGTAAACATGAAACAAACATGGTTATGAGATAAAAGGGAAGACAAAAAAATAAATGACTAGGAATATTTTAAGATGTAAGCTGGATGGAGAAAACGTCACTTTTTAGTTTTGCTTATTGTGCACACTCTTCTTCCCATTCTCCCTCCTATACCAAATACCAGGGCATGAGAATGGCAATTTGCATGTTGTGAATCCTAGGCTTTGCTTAAGGGAAGACAGCTCTCCCAGAGAGAGATATTACAGGAGTCTTTTGCATCTTTTAGGTGACACTCAAAGCTATATACTGAGCCAATATATGTATAACATATCTCTGTCTATAGAAAGAACAAATTTGGTTATTCTTGGTGTCCAACTATAGGCATGCACTCTTGTTGTAGAATCAGAAGAAGTTTAAACTTCAAAGGATCCTTAGATATTATCTAATGCAAGCCTTTCAAAGATTCCAAAGTGAAGTGACTTATCGAAGGTTTAAAGCAAGGGGTTGCACCAGGCAGTCAAAGCCAGAAAAGATGACTTATAATCAAAACTGTACTTCTCACTTTCTTAATACAAAGCAATTGTAAACAAGGTATATATAACAGTGTTTCCCCTAAAATAGCAGCTATGATATAAAAAAGCTGGGGGACAAGTGCTCATTAACAATATAATTTATCAGCACTCACAACAGTAGTACAAAAACCAAATACAAATAAAAACCCTAGAAGGCTATTACTTTTTAAAAAAACTGATGACTTAATAGGCATTGCTGTCTGTTATTTTTACCTCATTTACCATTTTGTGTTATCTCAAGTTGTACCTTCTGGTTGTGCAGAATTAGGAACTAGTAAGGGTAATTGGCTGTGGAGATCTTCGCTCATTCCTAAGGAGCACAGGAGCCTCAGGCTCCTCTAGGGCAGTACTCAGCTAACTGCTCTTCCAGCCTGTAGTTTATGTGCTCACACAGATAAACTTCACCCTTTCCTGCTCACAGCTATGGGAGGCTTTGGACGGCTCAGGATGCAGAGTGCCTTTTTATTCGCTTATTTTTCAAACGTGTCCTGTCTAAAAGTGTGTCATCACTTTGCCCTCAAGAAGGGCCTTCTTAACGAACGGTGGTGGCTCACACCTTTAATCCCAGTATTTGGGAGTTGGAGCCAGGCGGATCTCTGTGAGTTTGAGGCCAGCCTGGTCTACAGAGCAAGATCCAGGACAGGCACCAAAGGTACACAGAGAAACCCTGTCTCAAAAAACAAAACAAAACAAAACAAAACAAAACAAAACAAAACAAAACAAAACAAAAAAAGGGCCTCTCTGGACTCTGGAGTCTGTCTTTTTCAAGCTAACAAGAACCTTAAGAATAACTCAAGTAAAAGATGAAGGGAGTTATGAGACTTATTCTAGAATTCTAATCTCTTAATTGCATATTTCATCATTAAAATATAGAGCATTAATTTAACTGAAATTTGCACTCAAAAATAACTCTCTTCCCCAAATATTTAGAATACTACTTTTAAATACAAAGGGAATAATATATTTTTAAAATTAAAATTAGTTTCCTTAGTAATTTCAAACTTAGATATAAAAATGATTCTCCTGAAATAGGGATCAAATATGAAGACATGTAAATATGATATGATCTGCAAAGAACAGATCTAGTTATAATCTAAATGCTAACTGCAAATCTCAAGCTTCCCAAAACTATTTATTATGGTCTTCAGGCCTTTCAAGTGAAAACAGAAAATATTATACATAACATTTAAGAAATAATACTTTCCTCACAATATCAGAAGAGGAACAAGTAACAAGCTTATTAAAAATGTCATGGATCTTAAACTACTCTGAAAGCTCAGGCAAGGCGTGTGCCTCAGTGACAGAGCACCTGCCGGCGTGCACAAGGCCCTCGGTTAACTCCCCAGTGCTGCAAAAAAGCAGATCACCAGAGCACAGAAGAGCAAGGCACACTGCACAGCTGGTTTGGCAGCTCACATCTGTACCAGAGAGGCTGGGGGCTCACATCTGTACTAGAGAGGCTGAGTCAGGTAAACTGTGGACACACAGGAAGTTTAGGTCCTGCCTGGGCTACAGAGTGCTACTATTTAATAATAGTGATAATAATAACAAAAGTAAAAGACTATCTGCAAAACAATAGTTTTCTAGAAAAGATCACTAACTTAAGATTTTAAAACCTTTATATTAACATCATTTTCTTCAAATAACAGATGCTCCAAGGAAATGTCCAAATCTGTGTGAACATAAAAGCAAAATTTGCCAAACAACACCAAGATGATGAATTTAACTCTAGGGATAAGCTTATATACAAGTAAAAATAATGTCTGTCTTGTACCTTATCACAAGAAAATGACAGAGGTTTTTGTATGTGTATACATACATACATACATACAAACACACATATATACATACATATACATGTACATGAGTGCATATGTGTGTTGTATATACATATATGCATGTATGTGCATGTGTGTGCATGTGAGTTGTGTGTAAAACCAAGGAAGCTCCTTTCTGTGACTTAGTAGTTGTGCAGCTGTGAGAATATTGCCTCTTCTGGTCTCAGTTTCCCCATATAAAATATGAAGAACTGTTCAAAAGATTAAATGAACTCACATGGAATAAAATCTTATACACTGTGATCAATAGTAACACTTTTTTAATGATCAAGTAATGGAGATGAATCACAGACTACTGTGGAAAGAACGTCCAATCTCTACCTAAAATCAGAGGCAATTAAAAACATAGTAGGTCCAAACTGTCTTAGCTCGTACAGGACTTGGAGGTATTTGTGCAGACAAGACTACAGCACACACACAAATATCAAGATATACGAATAGACTGCAGAAGGGGAACAAAAACAAGATAATTTCAGACTGGAACTGTGTCCTTTTCGAGTCGGAAATACAGTCCAGTGTGGAGAAGAGCAAGACAGTGACCGCATGGACGGCGAGTCAGAGGCATGTTCTGTAATGGTTTGATCAGTAGAGTGTAGTCACAGAGTAAGGGATCTGGAGTCAGACGCACATTGATCTGAATCCCAAAGTCACTTATGACCATGTGGTTATTACTTAAAATCTTTATTCGGTATATTTCCATTGTTTAATGGAGATATAATGACAACCACCTTGTCAGGAAGTCAGAACTAAGTAAGCTAGTACAAGTCCCTATTTGAACCAATAAATTTTTACATAAGAAATACTCTCTCTATAGTCTTGGCTGAAATAGTGAAGACTCAGTGATCATATATTAAAGATAATACTTTCCCATTCAGCCAATCCAGATTTTATCCCAAAAGGAATGTAAATTACTGATTCTTCTTGAAGTTGTAATTTATTAATAAACAAAATTTTGTCATTGGGTCAAAACAATTGTGTTCTTGGAAGAAACAAAACCATTTTTTTGTTTTTGGTCTGCTGAGCTACTCTGTGCTTCTCACACGGCAGTAATGACTCATTTGGTTTTCTCACTAACCTAGTGTCTGGCTCAGAATCTTAAACATGTTTGCTACTTCATGAACTAGTTAAAGGCAGTCAATAAAGCTGAACTAACTTATTTTCAGGTGGGTCACTTGACCAAGAAAGTTTGAAATTTCAATTATTGATGACAAAACATTTAATTCTGTACTTTGAGACACAGTCCAATAGTGTGGTGGTTGAACACATGTGTTATAAAAAACAAACAACAACAACAATACACACACACACACACACACACACACACACACACACACACACACACACCTGTATGTGAATCTTCAGTGTGAATATGAATCTTGACTGGACACAAATAATCCGGAGTGAGTTAATGTAAGTTTATTTCCCTCCCCCCCCCCCCCCCGGTAAGTTTATTTTTTAATGTAAAATTGAAATAAGAGAGACTGGCTATCCTCAGCACAGCGCCTAACTTATGAAAAGCCCCATTTGAACATGGTTACTGTGAGAACTCAGGAAACAGTGTCTGAGAAGGATCAACGCAATTAGGTTTGTGGGAATGTTTCCAACCCCAGTGTTAAAGTGGGCTTACATACTTTGCCTCTATAGCAGCCTAAGACTCATTAGCAATTTATACGTATTTTCAACTGGATGATCTTACCTTCTATTATAAACTGTATTTAGCCCAGAGAAAACTTTATAAGTAGACAAGATTTTTAAAAATATATACAATATTTTTAGAAAGCAAGCACAGGCATGAAACACATTTCAAAATTATGTGTTCACAATTAAGATGAAAGTATATTTGCTTGGGGCAGACTCACAGTGTTGTTGAATCAGATGACCATAATGTCACTGTCATCCCACTAAGTGACTGACTCATCTGTTACACAGTGTGAGTTAGAATAGAAAAAACTGTAATTTTGGAAGGATATTAACTTACTTGAAAATGCATCAATCACATTAATTTGGTCTTCTGGTATTTTATTAACAAAGTTAAGTAAAATATATAGTAATATAGAAAATATCAACTGATACATAACTAATTCAGCAATGGATAATTTTTAAATACTTAAATGATATATAGTTCAGGAATTCATTTACAAATTGAAATTCCTTAGTGTTTCATGACTGATAACAAAACAATCATACTTTTATTTTGATTTTTTCCCATTGGTGGAAAATCAAAACCATAACAAGAAAGTTTATTATAGTGTTATTTTTTTATTCTTTAATATTTGAATAAAATTAGGAATTTTAAGTCATATTTTATTATATATTATAATATAAAATAGATATTTTTAAATGATTTATAAAGTGCTATACCTTCTAAGCAATGAAAAAATATTTTATGATTAATATTTATAATTTACATTTACTAGAATTGTCTGACTAAAATGTAATTTTTTGACTTCTAATTTTAGTTAATGTAAATTTAAACCAACTTTCAACAACTCCTCTTAAGTAATACTGTTTCGGCTTTGGAAGATATAATACAGTAAAGTTCATGCTCTTCTGTTGTACATATATTTGGACATATATTTATATCTGCATGCACAGACATAAGTTTCTTTTAGCTAATATTTAATCATTTATTTTATGCATTCCAGAAAAAATAAAACTTCATTTTTATATGACTTCCAATTTCAGTGTCACTAACGATTTAACAAGAGATGAAACACTTCCCTGACTACACTCACAGAAACAGCAATGCACGAGCTCAAAGCTCATTTCTGCTCATTTATTTTCTGGTTAATTTTGAAACTTGCAATGGGATTTAACCATATACCAACAACAGGAAAGCCAGAAAAGTAAAGATGTAAAAGGCTGAAGTGAAATCAAACAGAAACGTAGATGTCACTAACCCAAAGCATGCACTGTTCCTCTGTGCTTGCTGGCGCTCTTGCTTGCTTTAACTACAGGAACAGCATTTTCTTTGAACTGCAGCTCACAAAAATTTTCAAGAATTTTTGCCATTTCTTCTGTAACTGTATCCAGGTAAGTTTCTTTAATGAACTGCACCACTGAGGACGGAGCTAAAATTTCACACAGTATGTTAAAATCCTCTTTTATCATTGAATATAACGTGAGCATTGTACTTTGGTATCCATGAGCAATTACTTCTAAATCTGAACCTCTGTTGCAGGAAGGGAAGGCATTTTGCAGAAATTTAGTCAGCATTCTCTTCTGTATGCTTTGGTACTTGACAAGCACTTCTGATTCTGGGTAGAGCAGGAGGAGTTGCTGTATACATTGACTTTTCAGTTTAATTCTTGGCTGTGAGTTGTTTATCTCATTATGGCCTTCTAACCTGTTCACTAGGAAGCGTCGAAGATGTAATCTTACATCATCCCAAATAAACTTTACATCCACAGAGGAATAATCTTCAACAGAATGCAGACATGTCCTGGAGAGGAAACAGAATGAGGTCCCTCCTAGGGGCGACAGGAATGAGATGCTTCTCTGACAGGAGAGGTCCCAGAGTAAATCCAGGATCATTTCTTCTTGATTTTCTTCATTATTCAATAAATCTTGCTGATAAAAGTAAATCACAACATTAGACATGTAATTAAATCTAAGAAAAACAAAAATTATTTCTAAACATACAATTTCATAAAATGACTAAAATTTAGAATGACTGTCCTATACTCCTCAACATATTTTTGTATTGCACTGGGGATTTAATCAATGCTGGCAGTATGGAATGTGTTAACTTCTATAGAATGAATTTTGCGAAGTCCAGCTGATTGGCTCTCTGTTTAGTTATGCTTCTGTACATGTACCTTTCAGCCCTCACTAGTCTCTGTAATCTGAGCTGTAGCAAAGCTGAAACATTTCTAGATACAGAGCTGTTAGAGAAAACAATGAGTTCCTAAGATAAAATAAAATCAAGATCATGCCCTAATTAATCTCTGGAAGGGAATTTTTATGCCTGAGTGACTATACTTACTATAAAACCTCAAACAAAATACAATCCTTAAGATAATTCTAGAAAAGAAATCATTAAATATTGTTGGTACCTAGGGGTTACTAATAGCCGCCATCCTGAGAAATAAAATGTAATACATTGGAAGATTTCAACTTTCATTTAAATTCATTGCTGAGAACAATGTTAAGAAAGATTTTTACTTTAAAAATTAATCTGAGAATATTTCTGTTCTCTCCAAAGAAATAACTAACTCAAAACGGGATAAAGAAATCTTCAGAAAGGCTCCCCAAAAGATGTTAGGGAATTATTCCTTTAATCTTTCTGTGTTGGTAGAAAACAATGGTGAGAGTAATTGGGAATAATAAAAGAACAAAAAAAATACTTTCTTCTTGGACTCTGAATAGCACACACATTCTCCATACATGATGACTTGCCTAATTATATTCCTTTCAGCCAATACTGAAATTAGTTCATATTCTGTAAGTAGAAACATGCTGATTAGAAAAGAAATGGAAGCAAGGCTCCAGTGGCATAAAAATTAGTCTGGCTTTGAGATTTCTTATTGATAAAGATACCACAGGTATTATGTATAATTCAGAGTTAAACAACTAGACAGATTCCTGGAATTGGCCCTCAGTCACTCTAAGTACTGCAATGCACATTTAATGTGCAATTTTAATAATTATAGCAAATACCTATATTTTATTACAGAAAAAGCATTTTCCATATATTATCCAGTTTATTCACAAGGAAATCTCTGTGATGCTGATATTTGAAAACCCTAAAAGCCTAATTTCTGGATAAGGATATCTGATGTGATAAATGCTAAAATGACTTCTCAAACGTCATATGTGAGTTCTGGAGTGAGGGACACCACTATGCACAAACATGGCTTCATCCTCTCCACATGAGCATCCTGCACAACTCTCACGTCTCGTACAGTTTAGTTCTTTGCATATTTCTAGAAAGGAAATGTTCTCACTGAGTCTCAGACCCAGCAGCACTAAGGCAATTCAATGAATCAGATGTGTTATATAAGCCAGCTAATAGTCGTAAATATTTGATCAAACAAAAACCAATAGACTACAGAGGTTCAAACCATGTGTTTTGTATGATTATTTAAAATTTGAAAATAGCATCAGTATAACTATCATACTAAGAACCAGTTTCATAGCTAATTAATAACCTTTTGTAAAAAATAGATATATAAAAATGCCATCGAGCTTGACGCAATTAGCATGTAAAAACTGACTTATTTTAATTTGAATCTGTTTTGATAACAAGATTATTTCCTCAAAAATAATATGATCAATTATGTAAAAAACATGAGTTTGAGGAGAACTAAGGTGGCCTTTGCTTTGCAGTGAATAGACAATGAGTTGTGTCTGACAGATTAAAAGATAATTGAAATCCTTTGCTTTTAATTAAATGAGAAAGCATTATTACATCAACATTGGTGAAACACAATACACATGGCTCCTAACAGAAGAAATTAAAGGAATAACTGCATCCATATTTATTCTTCAAGGCTCTACCCTCAAGAGATAATGGGTGAGAGGAATTTCTTAAAAGGTTAAGGCTTCAGGGCATATAGTCTTTCTTTATCTTCCTTGTATTACTTCATGAGCATGAAAGAGACAACTGTAATAATAGCAACAGACAAAAACTATTCCATCTGATTCTGTCATCCTAAACCACCTAAACCTCAAGATATTTTCCACATCTGCTTTGGTCAATGTTTTTGATGTTTGGACAAAAACAGTCCTTTTCTCTCTACTAAATTAAATTAAAACCATAGCTAAAGAAATTCTGCTTCCTAAAAATTGTGCTGTTTCTTTGAGAATCTGTTTTTGTAACCTAGCCACCCCTGTAGATGTGGGTATAATAATAACTATTCTTGTTGAAGATTAACAAAAAATTCCTCTCAAGTAGGCGGCCAGCAATAAAGGACCACCAATTAACAATAGTCATGTGCACATTTCTGCTTCTACTGAAAGAAAACAAAACGAAACAAAAGTGGGTATTATTGTAAGTTCCAAATGCAGGGAATGAGAAATCAGGCCACTTAATAGATACAACCAAGGGGCTAGTACTGTCTTTGGTTTTGAGCACAGAGAAAATTAGTGTTGGGAAAGAACAGAAAATCTAATGATATGAACTTCTTTGGAGACAACTGTGGATCGTATCAGTGTGCTCTGCATTAACATGCTGCAGAGCATACGACAAGTCACCCAGGAAGGAGGACATTTAACTTCCATTTCCATACAATTTACTTTGGTGCTACAAGTAATTTTAAAAATATGTCATAGAAATTGATGGGGGAAGAAATAGAATCAACAACAATAACAAGAAGACAAAAACATACCCCAAAACAAAACTCCTACATGAGACAGGATAATATTACCAACACAATTAATATTAACATACTGTAATTCAACCAGCTGTATTCCCTGCTCCCCACCCTACCATAAAACAAGCCATTTTTACCATTATTTTGAGGAATTTTATCAAATCTCCATGGGAAATGGATGGTGACTTAGATGAATGATAATTATAGTTAGTTAGCCATGTGAAGCAGTCCGCTGTTGTTTGCAGCTGCACATCTGGACAGAGTTTGTTTACTTCAGACTGTATTTCTTCAACGCAATGCTCTATGCTACAAAGAAGAAAAATAATTATTTGGCAGGATGTAGGCAATACCATCTCACAATATTATCATTTCTTAAATGTTTACATGTTATGTGACTGTATATAATCTATACTTTATAGAATATCCACATGATATTAAAATAGCAAGAAATGGGTTACTCATTTTCATTCATAGTTGGAAACAGAGTTCAAATTTTTATAGAAATACTGTAATTGGAGAAATATGAAATATCCAACTCCTTGGAGAGGGAACAGAAGTTCCCTTGCATTAAAATATACATGAGGCACAGATGTAATGCTTTAATGGCACTGTTGATTAGCAGATAGAAGCAGAGAATACACCTGATGGCTGTGAAAATCAGAACCATACATTATATGCCAAAAGGCATAAATGATGGTATGTGGAAGACTTCAATCAATGGAAGAGTAAAAAGTCAAGAAGCAATTACAGAAAGCTTGGAATTTGTAACACCACATTCAGAATAATAGTACAGCTAAACACTTCTGTTGATGTCCAGTTTATTCCAAAACAAAAATACATAAAAACTGTACTTAAAAAGGCTGGACGAAAAGAAAACAAATGTTAATAGTAATGATATATGTGTGATGATTGGATGAAGTTTAAATTTTACTTTTTCTCTATTTCTAAATGTTTATATAGTCAAAGATGAGCCCAATTTGCAAAAAAGTTTTCAAAAAATACAATTAAGTTTATGATATGTATCTGTTTTAAAATTTGTATTCATAAATGTAATGCTATATTAATATCTATATAAATTTTTTGTATCTATGCTTATAAATCTTCTATGGGGCAAACTGGTGACCCAAAAGACCGTGGCATGTCTAAAGTACAAGAACAAGAAGGTTTATAGAAACAGATAACTTTGACATAGAATTTACCCAAATCTGACAGTTATGTAATTTTCTCTTAACACTATCATGGAAGATTTGTTACTAAAAGATAAAGTTACTGCTTTGAAAGTGATAATTAATAATTAAATAATAATCAAATAATAATTAGAAAGCAATAATTAATTGTTATTAATTACAGGTTTCACAGGATAGGACGATATGGAGTTTAGAGGCCAAGTTCTGTTTATTAAAACTGATGTTCACATCCCTGAAATTTATTAGGTGTGGGTTGCCAGAGTGAAGCTTTCCAGGAGACTTCTGAACATGAGTGAATTTAAATGATGTTACCTTGAAAAAAAAAAATTCTGGAAATCAAAGAGCCTTTTCATGAAAACAAAGAACTTTTTTCTATTCTTTTTTTTTAATTTTATAATTTAATTTAATTTTACATATCAGCCACGGGTTCCCTTGTCTTCCCCCCTCCCGCCCCCCTTCCCCTCAGCCCATCCCCCATTCCCATCTCCTCCAGAGCAAAGACTCCCCTGGGGATTCAGCTCAACCTGGTAGATTCAGTCCAGGCAGGTCCAGTCCCCTCCTCCCAGGCTGAGCAAAGTGTCCTTGCATAAGCTCCAGGTTCCAAACAGCCAGCTCATGCACTGAGGACAGGTCCTGGTCCCACTGCCTGGATGCCTCCCAAACAGATCAAGCTAATCAACTGTCTCACTTATCCAGAGGGCCTGATCCAGTTGGGGGCTCCTCAGCTATTGGTTCATAGTTCATGTGTTTCCATTCGTTTGGCTATTTGTCCCTGTGCTTTTTCCAATCTTAGTCTCAACAATTCTCGCTCATACAAACCCTCCTCTTTCTCGCCAATTGGACTCCTAGAGCTCCACCTGGGGCCTGGCCGTGGATCTCTGCATCCGGTTCCCTCAGTCATTGGATGAGATTTCTAGCATGACAATTAGGGTGTTTGGCCATCCCATCACCAGAGTAGGTCAGTTCGGGCTTTCTCTCAACCACTGCCAGTAGTCTATTGTGGAGGTATCTTTGTGGATTTCTGTGGGCCTCTCTAGCACTTTGCTTCTTCCTATTCTCATGTGGTCTTCATTTATCATGGTCTCTTATTTCTTGTTCTCTCTCTCTGTTCTTGATCCAGCTGGGATCTCTCACTCCCCCAAGCTCTCTTTCCCTCGACCCTTGCCCTTCATTACCCCGTCCAGGTTGTTCATGTAGATCTCAACCATTTCTCTGTCATTGGGCGATCCCTGTGTCTTTCTTAGGGTCCTATTTTCTAGGTAGCCTCCCTGGAGTTGTGAGTAGCAGTCTAGTCATCTTTGGAAAACAAAGAACTTTTAACAATACCTCTTCTGGCCACAGATGTTGACATTTCCTGATGGGATGGTCTTACTCAGAAATGCCAGTTCTGGGTCAGACAAGAGACTGACATGCATTTTCTTACTTATGTAAGCTTTTCTATGGACTGAGAAACACGATGCCCTAGGCATACATCTCAGCTCTAGATACCCTTTATCAAAAGTTTGTATTATAGCATCCTCATGTAGCATGAATCTTAAATGGTCTTATTAATAAAAACAAACCCAGGGCCTGGTATTGGGGTGAATGCTGGAAGATCAGAGAAGCAGAACAAGCCACAGCCACCTCACCTCGCAAATTCCTCAGCTGATCATGTTTGCTCAGACTGGAAGCCTCTCAGTCCTCATTCAGAATGAATCTCAGCTGAACTGTGCTGCTCAAAGCCTAAAAACTTAACCAAGGCTAAAAGTTTCTAGTTTCTGGTCCTCACGCCTTATATATCTTTCTGCCTCCTGCCATCACTTCCTGGGATTAAAGACGTGAGTCAACATGCTTGGCTGTTTCCAGTGTGGCTTTGAACTCACAGAGATCTATGCCTCCAGAAGGCTAGGATTGAAGGTGTGTGTGCCACTATTTTCTAGCCTCTGTATCTAGCCTCTGTATAAGTTTATTAGGGCGCACAATATTTTGGGGAACACAATACCACCACATCCTCACATGCTTCATTCAGTGAAACCTAATAGAGCAAGTCATGTGAACGGGAAGGATTTGGCACCCGCTCTCAGTTTCAGTCTACACTAGCCCTCTCAGCTTATCTCCAACATCTGAATCTCAGCAGAGGTCAGGAACTGTGCTTCTAAGAGTGTGAAGCCACCAGAGTGTTGGATACTTCACTAATTTGTCCAAACACTAATAAAGGGATTAAGCAGTTGCATTGCAGGGACCTCCCTCAGGACTAGGAACCAAAGCAGCTGCACATCCTTTCCCTGGATTTTGTTTTCAGTGGCCTATAAAATATCTTGTTAATCTGTCATTCACAGACCATGTATGCATCTTGTTTTAAAAACTCAATTATTTGATTTCATGTCAAATTATTATATAAAAGACTACTTTCAAGACTTCAGTTTCCAACCAAGTATGCCATCTTACCTAACAAATCATCTTCTTTAACTGAGGTCAAAATTAAACAAAAAATTAACTTTATACATTTTAAAGGTAGTATTTTCAAATATTGTATTTCAAATATTTTCATGTATGTGTAGTAATCCTATCAATAGATCTTAGTCTAAGTTTTCTTAGATAGCATGTGTTGTTATTTGAATTAAATATTTCCTAATTGTAAATTACTTCAAATTTCATTTAGCAACAAGGTCAGTCATGAAAATATTACCAATATAATGCAATGAACAGTAATACAATAAGCATATTTATTGTCAGGACTCAAATATTACCACAAAATTTAAAGAGTCTAACAAATATTAGACTTGCCTTTCTAAATAGCCCAAATACTCAAATTGACAACATCAATTGTTGTCAATTTAGTGAGATGTTTTTAAAGCTTCTGTCTAGGTATTTTTGTATATTAATGTCACTGGAAAAAGAAAAAAATTTAATCATCATCCCAACTGTAGGATGATTAAGTGAGGAATAGAATCATGAATTTAAAGTAGAATTACACCTTCTAATGTGAAAATATGTAACAAACATAATCCTGATGAGAAGATAAATATGAAAGGACACAGTACGGCAATGTTCATGGAATCATTTGAAAGAATACTTTCATACAATGCCACATCATGCCGAGGGCTGCAAACATGGGGAATGAACATGTGAGGAAACGGACTAGAACGGTCCTCACTACTCCCTCCGGCAGAGAAAGGATGGGAGCAGATAAAGCTGGGCTGATACCATCTTGTTTTTCAAACTGGATAGATAATGCCTAAGTATATACTTCTACAGTTGTCCACCATGCCTCTTCATGTTTCAAAATTTTTAAACAATTTATTTATTATTATGGGGTGTGTGTGTGTGTGTGTGTGTGTGTGTGTGTGTGTGTGTGCAAGTGTGCCACAGTACACATGTGGAGGTCAGAAGACAATTCTGTGAGAATCAGTTTTCTCCTTCCACTGTGGATTCTGCAGATAGAACTGTAAGCATCACACTTATGAAGGAAGAGCCTTTACCTGCTGAACCATTTCACCAACCCCCCTTTTCAATAGTTTTTAATAAATTTGTATCTTGTACTTTAATTCCAATGATTTAATTATCCATATTAATAATGTGTACAAATGGCTGTTCATAAATTTATGACCAATTTTAATGATTCGACATCAAAACGCTTTTCAAGTTTTTTTTTTAATTAATGTGTTGTGTGTAGGTCTACACGAGTTTTTGTGCACCACGTACATACAAAGAGTCCGCAGAAGCTAAAGGAGGGCATCAGATCTCTTGGAGATCTGATCAAGTGTCGCTTGAAGTGGGTGCTAGGAACCAAAAACAGGTTCTCTTCGAGAACACTACATGCTCCTAACTGTTGAGTCATCTCTCCTAGCCTCTTGAGTATGATTTCACTCCTAAATTTCTTTACTATAAAAAAGGCTTAATTTCCAAACGAATGGAAACACATGAACTATGAATGAATGGCTGAGGGATCCCCAACTGGATCAGGCCCTCCGAATGGGTGAGACAGTTGATTGGCTTGATCTGTTTGGGAGGCATCCAGGCAGTGGGACCGGGTCCTGTGCTCATTGCATGAGTTGGCTGTTTGAAACCTGGGGGTCTATGCAGGATCGCTTGGCTCGGCCTGGGAGGAGGGGACTGGACCTACCTGGACTGAGTCTACCAGGTTGATCTCAGTCCGCGGGGGAGGCTTTGCCCTGGAGGAGGTGGGAATGGGGGGGGTGGGCTGGGAGGAAGGTGAGGGGGGAAGCGGGGAGAACAAGGGAATCAGTGGCTGATATGTAGAACTGAATTGTATTGCAAAATAAAAAAAGGGGGGGGCTTAATTAACAGAAGTATTGTATCTGGTAGACATAATAGGGGCTGAAATACATACTAGAGATACATACAGTATGATACCATCTCATCCCTAAAGGAATTCTGTCTAGCTAGACAGACAGACCTGTTAGTAAATAAGCAGAATACAGTAAGACTTGATTAAGAGGTGTGTTACAATGTGCTAAGGAAGTACACAGGAAGGAGCCACTAAGTGTGCCTATAAGAAGTATTGAAATGGCTTGTCCTGGTAGAAGACATTATATGAAAGGATACTGAATTATAACAAAGAAAGAAATTACAACATAAACTCTTACTACCTAAGCCTAAGCTCTTGTAAAGACTTCTGCATCATTTAAAATCCAATCTTTTCAATCAGGTCATAAAATAGTTAAAAGACAAAGAAAGTAAAACTTACAAAAAAGGCATAAGGCTAAAATACATGCGTGTATGTTTTCAATAACTGTTAGAATATTTTTCAAACTTTTATTAGTTCTTTGAGATTTTCATACAACATATTTTAATCATATATACCCCTCTCTCCACTTCTGCCAGATCCATCCCTCCTTCTCTACCCACCCAACTTTGTGTCCTCTACTTTTCTAATACCTGAAGAATGTTGTGTGCGGTTCATACACTTCACTGCAGTGTGGTCCATCAACCAGGACCCACAGCCCTAAAGAAAACTGACCCTCCCTCTCTTAGCAGCCATCAACTGCCAACAGCTCCTGAGCAAGAGGTGAAACTTCGTTCCCACCTCCACCAAACGCTCCATGCTGAGATTTTGTCTGGCTTGTGGAGGCTCTCATAATTACTACAAGTTTATGTGTGCAACAGGCCTTCAGTGTCCAGAAAAGCTTGTTTCCTGTGTTAACCACCATTGAGTCACAGGACACAGAAAATAAACCCACATGGAAGCTACAGCTTTACTCAGTAAAGGGCTGGAAGATGTTATGCACACTACCAAGGACAATAGTGATCATCAGTCTTACCTAGTCATTAACCTGGCAAGGGACAACAAACAGCCCGGCAAGACACAACCACTTGTACAACAGGGGCATGGCTGTAGAGTAACCAACATCTTGCTGAATAGAGTCAAGGCCAACTCCACAAGATGATACTCATATCTTTCACTGTTACTGGGGCTAAGAACATATGGGTCATAGGCACTAAGGGAGACCCTACTACTCCAAGTCTGCTAAGTAGCCATAGTGATAAACTGACTCCTAATGACTCATTGTTATACCCATAATTTAGTGTACCTCTCAAAACTCATCAAAGAAGCTTATTTTTGCAAGCAATGCCAATTAACACAGACTTAGAATATTTTTGAAAATTTTATTTCATAAATCCCAGCAGAAGGCATACAGTAAGCTCAAAGAAAAATGTATTATTTTTATTGTGTGTTTTTAATACTTTTAAAATTAAAATAGAATTGCATCACTTTCCTCCTTCCTTTTCCTCCCTCCAGACCCTCTCATGACTCTCCCTCTCAAATTGATAGCCTCTTTTCTTTATTATTGTTATGTACATACACATATATATGTCTGTGTGTGTGTATCTATATATCTATATATCTATAGATACATAGATATCTATATATATATAGATACACACACACACACACACACACACACACACACACACACACACACCATTCCCAGCACTTTCTTTCCGCCTCCTGCTTGCAGTCTAGATGCGAACTCTCAGCCGTTCCTACCACCGCGCCTTTCTATGCTATCATGATTCTAACTCCCTGAAACTGTAAACCCAACTAAATGCTTTCTTTTATGTCATCTTCGTCATGGTGTTTTACCACAACAATAAAGAAGAAACTAAGGCAGGAGATATTTGTTCAACATATATGAGAGAGAACGATAGTGAGGAGACAGCAAGAGAGGATGAGAAAGAGAGAAGGACGGACATTCATCTCCACAGTCTTTCTACTTAACGCCACCTCTATCTACAGGTAGCACCAGACTTCATGTTCCAAACTTGATAGGATGATTGGAGAAAACTAAAAAGTGAGAACTTTGAATTGGGCCAGAGGAAATTGAGGTGACTGAGCTGCTTAAGCCCAGCATCCTTGTCAGGAGAAGAGTGATACAACGGCCTGGTCAGAAGAAAGGACAATGTGGCTTTGTAATGTCTGACTAGATTATAGTGATAATGAAGCAGGTGGCCCTTTCTGTTTTCTTTCCCTGTCGCCTGGTCTTGCTTAGTAGGCTGGGGCAAGGGACAGAGATTCTACCATATAGAGTATCAGGTCCAAATCAAACTGCAATCACAGGGAGCTAAAAAAAGCGAATACTATTTTTTCTTCTTAATATTATTAGATAAATGACAAAATACTACCAGGATTACAATAACAATATAGTATTCTTTGAAAGGTCTTTCATTTTATGTAATTTGCCATGGTGACAAAACAAACTCTGCATACCATCAGATAGATGGCTTTTTCAAGAGAAGCTCAAGGTTTGTAGATTATTTAAAGGTTTCTTTCGGTTACTTCATCTCTCTAGATCTGTAAACCAACATGTCAGAAACTCTAAAGAAAGATTTATCAGTAAGTGAAAATATTAACCATGTGAAATATAAGTGAATATATGGAGGATGTGTCCTCTTTGGTTAACTTATACAAGTAATTTACAGAACAGTCTCCCACAGGATCCTTCTCCCAGCACATCTCCCATCTCTTGAACTAAGTCAAATGGCATTTTCCCAGGTAACACATACTGTGTTTTCCTGAGATGAAAACAGTGGACAATTATATCAGTGTCAGCAAAATTTGATCCAAGAACTACATACAAGTTGTCCTTAATGAGAAAACAAAAGAATAAAATAAGGTTTTAATTAAACAGTATCTGTCTAGTGTTCTGTACCTCTATATCTTATTAAACTAATAAATTCCAGTCAGCTCAAAAACTGTTTCAAGGCTTTGTGCAGCTTTCTTATTCAACTGTTTGTGGGTACAGTTCATAATACTCATCCATGGCAGGTTATTTACACTTTTGTTGTCAGTTGTGATAAGTGTTTAAGGTAAAGAATCCATTGCCATTGACTTCTATCCTCAAAAGTAGAAGAAGTCCATAGCTTTGCTTGAGTGGAAATGAAGAGATTGATGGAGAATGACTTGAGAGAATGACTGCCTCTCTTGAAAGACAGGTGAAGGTTCAGTGACCTCTGGGCACACTGGTCCATTCTGGTGAATCACTGCTGTGGGAAGGTGGAAGACCCCATGGCTCATAAAACTTGATGATATTAAGAAGAGGGAAAAGGAATTCACACTTAAGTTGTCAGGGTCACTGTAAGAAATACAGCTTGGAAAATTCAAGTATAAGAAGAAATACTGTATTTAAGAGTGAATTGCTAATGTCTCTTTTCTTCTAAAAGTAATGTGGGAAACCCATATCACACAGATGTTCATTACTTATTCAATGTGTGCCAACAGGAGATAAATACAAGTCTTAGAATACGAAATACCAAGGGTAATTCAACCACTAAAGTGTAAGTGTAACATAACTGATTCGTCATGACACACAATTTTCTAAAAGCTATTCTGTTAGAAGGCAATATATGAGTGCATAAATGATTTATACTCTTGTGAACCATAGTTATTATTCAGTATTTTATTTTTGAAAATATATGTACTCTATACTATTATGTTTATTCCCAAGAGTATAATAAAAACATAATTGAATTTGATGAAAAATAGACTTGATTCTAAATGTAGTAAGCAGCACATACAGCTACTCCCTTCTATCCCTGGTGAAGATCAATGGTCACTTGAGGCTGTAGGGTCATTTTTAATATATGGGCAATAGAAGATTTTTAATGTAAGAACTGTATTCTATACTATGCTTCCTTGTAAAATCAACATCAAATTTCAATCTAAACAATAATTTATGAATTTCAAAAGTTTAATAATTATTATACTCTTAAATATGATTTTTATTGATCAGGTGGGGAAAGGAAACTAAAGAGAGAGCAATTTGGGAAATAATGAAGCAATATGTAACAAAACCATCACTCAGTGTCTTGCTTTGTTTTGATGGGGACAAAGCAATTACTATGGGAGAAGTTTATATTTTAAAAATCATTTCTATTAAAAATATAATTAGCTCTGTAATGTACATAAATGACTTGTTGATCTATTTTATTTAATGTTCTTTTCATTTCTTAGGTTAGAAACTCTATCATATAATACATAACACAAATGTTACACAAACCAATTATACTAAAATCTTATTCAGTTATTTTATATTAAATACCTATACTTAACTGTATGACTATGTCATACGAGTGTTACCTTTCACATATATAAGGACAAAACTAAATTAAAAATAAGAAGTTTAACTTACCATATTGAAATTAAAAGAAATATTTCCCTCCTCTCCTTTTTCTTAAAGCATTGGTCATAAAAACTCAATTAAAGTATTCTTGCCTTGTTTTATATCAGGGTCTCACTAGACGTGCCTCTCCATCCATCATAGTGTGATTATAGGTATGTATGTATATCCCTTGCTCTAAAATAATTCCGTTTTGGGGCTTTGTTTACAGAACTTATGATGAGACACCATCATTTTATTTTGATTCTTTAGTCTCAAATTAAGGTTTTGCATTTATCATATAAGCAAGAATGCTAATTTCTAAGTGTATTAATGAAAATCTGGAGCTGAGCACGGTGGCTCAAGCCTTTAATCCTAGCACTTGGGAGAGAGAGGCAGGCGGGTCTCTGAGTTCAAGACTAGCCTCAAAATCAGTAATCAATGTCTTTTAAGAAGTTAATGGTAAGGAAAACATATGATAATAGAAGAGATAATCCTGAATCCAAAGAAGATGATTTTTATGTGAAGAAGAGACGGAGACAATTGAGTTTGAACAGTAGCAATAGTTACCTTGTGGCATTTTTTTCCATCTGTTCACCAATGTCACTGAAGATCTGCTTAAATTCCAAATCTCCAGGAAATGAGTTTAATAGACATTGTAGGTCAAATGAATTACAGGAATATTCATTTAATCCATCCATTCTGTGAAACAATAAAAACAAGCAAGTTATCACAAACTGAGGGACAGGGGGTGGACACAGCCCACCCCAAGTTCTGATACTCTGCCCAAACCAGTAATTTCCATTTGCAGACAATGAGTTTGAAAACCAGGGCATTATAAAGCTTGTTAAATTTTGTTATTTAAATGTCACAATTTTCAAATTCTTCTGTGGCTTAAAAGCTGAAAAGTGCCAGAGAGCCCCAGCACCGTAATGCTCCTCTCACCCTGAAAGCTGCAGAACAAACTACAGCCTTGGGAGCCATCTTGGGGAGTCGCCCAGTCACCACTGAGCACACTCCCTTGGAACCACAGACCTGGGAGTTTCACCCGAATTCTCAGAGGCTCCAGCACTGTGGGCTTACTTCTATGTGGAAAAAAAAAAATGTGATTTCCTGGGAGCTATCCCGTGTCCCCTTGACAACAATCATATTATTATTCCTTAAGACACATACAGAGGAACTCAGAGACTGTGGCAGCATGCACGGGGCCTGCACAGGTCTAAGTCAATGGGATCCCATCTCTGAAAGGAGAAGTGGACAGAAACCCCCATCCTTAGCCTAGAAGCTATCTTCAATTGATCCCCTATCAAAGGGAAAAATAGTTTTCTCCAACAAAGTCTCATTAGGTGCTATGGGATGTCTTTCTGTATGCTGTGAATATGTGCTGCTCTGATTGGTTGATAAAATAAAGCTGCATTGGCCTATGGCAAGAAAGCTTACAGCCAGGCAGGAAATCTAAGCAGAGATAGAGAGAGAAGGGCAGAGCGGTGGAGATGCCAACCTGCCTCTGAAGATGCCAACATGCCAGCAAACCAGTAATGGCACCGCCACATGGCAATATATAGATTAAAAGGGATGGGTTGAGTAAGTTGACAGAGCTAGCTAATATAAGCTGACCTATAGGCCATTCAGTTGTAAGTAATTTAAGCCGCTGAATGATTATTTTATAAGCTGTTGTGGGACCATTGGGCCAGTTGGGACCCAAGAAACTCCTGGTTACAATTAAGTGTACAAACCAGACTTAAGGGAGATCTCATGCCCAACAGTAGAAGGTCAACACACACCAAACTAAATGGTATTTTTGGAGATTTTTGGCTCATAATGCATTGTTGGAGCACTTTTTTTAAACCTTGCATGTCTTTTTGTTTATATATTGTGGTTTCTGGTTTTGTGTTTTTATGGGATTTATGTGTGTAAATGTGGGTATCTCTGCATCTGTATGTGTTTCTCATGCTTTTTCCTCGGCTTTTTTGTTTGTTTGTTTTGTTCTACTCTTGTTTGTTTTTATTTTATTTTATCTTATTTTTAATTTATTTAGATTCATGCTTGTTTTCTAATGAGAGACAAATAAAGAGTGGATTTGGATGGGTGGGGAGGTGAAGAGTATGTGGGAGGAGCTGGGTGAGAGGAAACTATAATCAGAATATATTGTGTAAAAAAAATCCATTTTCAATAAAAAAGGCACATGCATTTTCTCACTATCAACATTTTAACCATTGATTCATTCTATATATAGATTCATCAAATATTTGATAGGTTATGTAGTGTGATAGGGCTTGGAATGTAGCTATAATATGTTAATGTCCTTGCCTTTAAGGAATTACTATTTTAGCAAGAAAAATAATTATAATTTTAAAACATAAAGACATAACATTACAAGAAGAAGTGCTATAAGTCAAGTGAAGATTAGGAATGAATTAGGTTAATTATAATTTTAAAACATAAAGACATAACATTACAAGAAGAAGTGCTATAAGTCAAGTGAAGATTAGGAATGAATTAGGGTTAAAAGTCAGAGTTGGGATAAGGTGTGAACTATTTTAACTAGGAATATCAATGCAGATTTATAAAGAAGTGGCCCATGTCTAGAAGAAAAATTGAAAAAGCTGTTGAAGAAGCAATAGGAAAGAACAACAAAAAAAATCGTTTCTTGATTACTTTGCTCAAAAAAATTATAAAATCACATCTGCTCAGATTTCTCTGATGAGAACTAGTCACATGGCCCAATTTGGAAGCAGATGTGGTTAAGAAATGCTGTCATTTGGCTATGGAGCTAATTCCAGGAAACTCCTTGCTATGGGTGGTGCTATGGTGTAGATCTTTTTTTTTTTTTTTTTTTTTTTTTTGGTTTTTCGAGACAGGGTTTCTCTGTGTAGCTTTGCGCCTTTCCTGGAACTCACTTAGTAGCCCAGGCTGGCCTCGAACTCACAGAGATCCGCCTGCCTGTGCCTTCCGAGTGCTGGGATTAAAGGCATGCGCCACCACTGCCCGGCTTATGGTGTAGATCTTAAATGCCATTCGCTAAGCATCCATGTGCTAAAGACTTAGTTGTCAGACTAGTAATGTTGGAAGGTGAGGGATGTTTATGTGAAACACAGTGGGAGGAAGTTAGGTCGTTGTGGGCGTGCCATTAAAGGGAATACACCTCTATAAACTGACATGGACCCTTTCTCATTGCTTCCCAGGTGCATACAGTGAATGCCTTTGCTTCACTGACGTGGTACCCACCATGATGGTCAGTCTTACCACAGGCCCCAAAGCAACAGCCAGCTAAAAGCATGAAGCCTGCAAAACCGTAAGCCAAAATAATGTTTCCTTCTCACCTAACCAAGAACTGTCATAGCCACCGAAAAAATACCTTTCCTTCTAACCTAACCGAGAACTCGTCGTAGCCACCGAAAGCTAACAAACAGACGGCGATCTTTGTCACCTCCCCTCTGCCGATGCAGTTCTTTTGGTTAACTCAATACTTCCATTTTTTTTTTTTTTTCAAATCCAAGCTTCTTAACTGTGAGCCACATAACTGAATGCAGAGGGTCTTGAAAAACTGGCAGAAGCAAAATGATTCAGAACATGAACTATAATGCATCCAGGCTATTTCTGGCAGCATTTGCCCATGTTGCATTTCCACTTTGGTTTTGAACATGACTTGCTCTTTGCAACATGCATGCCATCGTAACACCCAGGACAAATGAAAATCCCTAAAACACTGCAGCACAGATTCAAGATGACTGTATGTTAGTGGTCCTACTGTGCATACAAAGTTTCCTCCTCTTACAGAAACTAAATGGCTTATATAGAAATGAAGGAGAATTTTAATACTTCCCTACACTCTTCCTTAGCATATACAAAAGCAAATCAGCAAAACTTTGTGTTGTATTGTGTTCGAATTTTTTTTTATCTTAAAATTGTTGTTTGAGAGACAGCAAGATGTCTCATAGGAAAACGCTCACGCTGCCTAATCTGCTGACCTGCATTCTCAGGAAAGGGGAGAACCAGTTCCTGCAAGCTGTCTTTTGACCTTTATAGTCATGCCAACCCACACACACACACACACACACACACACACACACACACACACACACACAAATAGATGTAAAAAATAATAAAAACCTATTGATTTGCTGACTTAAATTTTATAAAAATTTGTCACATGAAATTTGCTTTGGAATTAGGACAAAATTAACAACAGTTTCTGAGGTTGCACAAAACATCCTTCTGCCATCTTGTAGTGTGTATTTCTGTGAAATTACACGCTTATATGATCCAGTTATGTCCCCTGCACATATACATGAAGGGATCTAAGTTAGCGTTGTAGTGAGATTCAGAATAGTAAAGACACAGAGCTGAGATGCTCATCAAGAGATGAACGCTTAAGGAATAAAGCATTTAGTTGTAAAGAGGAGTGAAATTATTAATGCTCCCCAGTTAAACAGAACAATCGAAATTTGTCTTTAAAATATGGAGACTGCATTTTTAAAGAGACATGAAAGTAGAAGATGGAATACTTGGGAAGAGAAGGGAGGGGCCAGCAAGAAGAGGAAGAGGGTACAAGAGAAGGACCGGGAGGTTAAATGTCATCAGTGTAGTGAAACTTAGGATTGAGTACAATTTATGCATGTTAATAAAGATGGAGAAGAAAGTGGTGCCCGCAGCACTACAAAATAAAAACCACTGTAGAATCTTTTAAAATAGTATTGCGTCACAGTAGTAATTTACTAAGTTCTTATTTGATATAAAATACTTTGAAATGCGCCAGGTGGTGGTGGCGCATGCCTTTAATCCCAGCCCTCGGGAGGCAGAGCCAGGTGGATCTTTGTGAGTTCGAGGCCAGCCTGGGCTACCGAGTGAGTTCCAGGAAAGGCGCAAAGCTACATAGAGAGACCCTGTCTCGAAAAACCAAACCAAACCAAACAAAACAAAACAAAACTTTGAAATGCTTATGAAGGAAAAGTAAACTAAAAATTAATATGAAGTCATAAGCCTCAGTTAGAACATATTACCAAGACCGATCTTACAGTCAATAAAATATAGTGAATATATATCTTACTTAGCTCTATTTTCTGTGGTATATAAAACTATTAATCTTAACCTATATTGTACTTATAGCTTTTAAAGAGTGTAAAACTTATTTTAGATTATATTTATAATATATTTATATTATATTTTGGAATATAATGAAGACAAGTTTAATTCTGAGTATCACTTTCCTAATCGTACATACAAACAATTGATAACATTAATGGAACAAATTCAGAATATCAAATCAGCCACTTAGGGATTTAGCATTTAGTTTTGACTATGTAGAGCCAAATTTTAAGATCCATGACAAGTAGTCACATTTGCTAAGAGCTAGTGAGTTAGAAATAGACAGTTCACAAGTAAAATAAGGCTTGTGGTTATAGTCTCCCTCTCAATCCAGCTCTGTTCTACTTCTGATATAGTCTAAGCTTCACTGCAATTAAAGGCATTTTTATTCAAAACCACAAAAAACTTGCCAATCACAGAACAAAAACCAAAAACAAGATACTTCCAAAAGAATAGAACACTGATTTCTGATATCAGTACAGACTAAAAAGAGAAAAAGTTAACGTTTATATAAAATAATTAGCAGAGTGGCTAGTGATTATGGAATTGATAATGTTATGAAGAGGCTACTTAAAATTTTACCTGTAGTCTATTAAATATTATGAGAGAATAATATTTTTATGTATTTAGGCATATCCCTTTGGAATGTTCATGCTCAGCAGTTGAGCATGCTGGCTGCTTTTCCAGAGGATCCAGGTTTCATTCCCATCATCCACATGGTGGCTCACAGCCATCTGTAAATCCAGGTCTTGGAGACCCAACACCATTTTCTGGCTCCTGTAGGCAACAAGTATGCAGGTGGTGGGCAAACCACCCATACACATAAAATAATAAAATATTTTTTAAAATTGGCAAATTTCATATTTAATACAATAGGAACAAAGTGATTATGTTTTATGCAGTACATTTAATAATAGAAGCCTAAAGGGATTAAATAAATTTCTGTTCTTTTGATAGATCAATGGCAGGTTGGTTTTGTTCTCTTTTAGATAGAAAAACTTGCTCTGCAGCCCAAGTTCCTTGGAGATTGCTATGTAGACCAGGTTGGACTTGACCTTTGCGTACCTGAAGAATCCTCAGTATTCTAGGAGTTGGCATTTACCCATGCAAGGGCAGTGTGCTTTTATTTTTTAACAATTTATAATGCTATATGAGTCCTATAAAATGCTAATTATTCACACTAAGTGGGACCAAATACTTGAAGGGAGAATTTAATTCTGAAGATTACTCTTATTTAGTTGTCTTGCATTCTAAATATAGAAATCTTGAGTCATAGTCACAGATTATTTGTTTAGCATATAAAGGATTCTCTTCTAGATAAAGAAAAACACTAACTTAATCCTAGTCCTTTATTCCAAAATGAAAACCATTTTCTTCACAATTAAAATTACTATTTTCTAATAAATTTATTTATGACTTTACATAAAGTGTATGTTGCATATTGAACACCCCTCCATCACTTTAAAATTCAGGAGGGAAAAGGGAGAAGGAGTGAGGCCCAAGCTATAACCAAGCTTTTGTCTGTTTATTACATATCATATCACGTCTCTGTGCTCATGCTTATCGGCTTGTCATCAGGAAAACAACAGTAGTCTGATATAAGAGAGAATAAAACATCTTTTGCTAGTTAATGATACAGCAAAGATGGAAAGCAGAACCTTTCGAAGGGTAACAACTTTTTGAACTGGCATTCTATAATATTGCTTTTATATTTTCATTTGATATTACCATTTTTCTATAAAATTAAAATAGCTGTGCTTATTATTTCAAGCAAGAATTAGCAGTCACTCAATATTAATTACTGCCTTTTAAAATTGTTAGAGTTATGCTTGAAGATTATAACTAAACCAAACATCTGCAGATCAAGTTTTAGCTTTGGAAGAATTATAACATATAGCTCTGGAAGTGACTATAAGAAATATGAGTCCACTGTGAACAACCCTAGAAAACGCTGTAATAAAACAATGGGACATGCCTACAACAATCTAAAGAAAGTTCACAGAATAGTTTTTAATCCCATTTGTCCTTTACCATGTTTTAAAATAATAAAATCCCTCTAGGTTACACTCTTTTCCTTTTAACACGTACAATGACAAGACTTCTTAATTTATCTTTCTTTTTTGTTTCTTCTATAAAACTCCAAAGGCTACTTCTCTTATGACAAATCAGTATGTTGTTAAAAGGAGGGAATGTGGACAGAAAGGCAGACCACTGGGGAGGCTAGGTTGAAACTGAGCAGGAAGAGGAGAAACACAGCAGCCTTGCAGTTTCTCCTCTGCGGAAAGGCACAGTGGGAAGGTTCGCAGATCTGTGGTCAGATTGTGAAACTAGTGTGCCCACAGGGTCTGGCTGACATCAAATCCTACCATTCATCGCTAAAACAGAATCACAATTGTTAATGAACATGGTCAGGTAATGCTGTATTGTGATTAATTGAAGATAACTGTTCCAGAGACCGCTGAGCAAGTTTCAAATGTTGCATTACACTAACTTTGAATATCATTCAACCAACACCAGTAGAGTGAATCCTGGTTCTGCCACTTTCCACATGATCTTGTGAGTCACTCAAGTGCTGGAAAGGGAAAGAGTTCATGTTCTGTCTTCTAGAATGACAACATAGATGTTGGGGACTGCAAGGCTCCAATGTATTCTGCTAGTAACTGGGGAAAGGACACATTTCTGAATGCCCCAATCAATTCTTTCACTAGACCCAACTACTTTGTTCTTTTGTGTTGTTATTTTCTTGAATTCTTGATTTACTTACTTGTGTGGATGACACAAGTCTTATTCTGTTGCTCACATGGGCCTAGAATTCCTGGCCTCTCATGATCGTCCCAACTTAGCCTGAGGAGCTAGGCTCATGTGATCTTCCTGCCTCAGCCTGAGGAACTGAGGTTTTGGGAATTTACTACTGTCCCCTGATACCCATTTTCAACTCTCTTTCTCCTTTCCTATCCCTGCTATATAGAAAAATGAAATAGAACCAGAACTTAACAAAAATAATATCAGGAAAGAAGAGGCGTGAGGAAGCAAGACATTCTTTCATTTTAATAGGTAGATTCTCCATAGAACTTCCAACACTTAAGTTCTCCAAATATTCAGTGTCCAGGTGTCTGAGTTCCTCTACCACATAACATATGTGAAATCAACCAACATAACACGTGAAGTCAGCTGACTTCTGGCAGGCCTACCTACAGAAACGAGAGACCTTGTAGTCTTACCTGCACAAGCCATCATGAATCCTTGATCTATTTTTCTTTATATCATTCCCTCTATGACTGCTTTAGCTGTGTTGCTGGTTTGATAAAATAGAAAAAAAACCCTCTGACCAGGTTTTCATGCTTAAACCTGGGACAGCCTTTTCTTTTGGTTTGGCTATTTTTTAATTTCTCAATTAGTCACAAAATATTCTTATACTCTCGTAGCTCACATATGGGTCAGAAATTGTTCTAAGTATTTCATATAGATGAACTCATTGAATTTTAACATAGTCTCATGGGATAAGTATTATTATAATTCCCAGATTAAAGATGTGCAAAATGAGGCACAGAAAAGTTCATGACATTTACAAGGTCACAAGAAGTGGATACCCTGGGATGCAGACTACTTTAAAAGACTGAAACATAGTCCTCTAAAGAACCTCTGCATAGACTTAGACTTTTAAATAATTATTGTATCTCCTATGTGTTTCTTTACTGCCACACACATTTGACAGCTTCCCCTAGCCTAAAACTATTATAAATGTCCTTTATTATAAAACCTATACAACTACAAATTTAAAAAAAGACATGAAACAACAACAACAACAAAATCCTTTAAAGGACAAATTACCCCATGGACTTACAGAACTGTCACAGTTCCTTCCCTTTCTTTACAGAGCAGCAGCTAATATTTCTAATGTTGTAGCCTCCTCAGAACATCGATAGAGGATTCAAATGGACATCAATTTGTTCAGACAATTGCAATACTTTATATATTGGAATCTTATCTTAGAAAACAAACATGGATGCCCAGGGTTTAGGCTGCATCCTGTGGCCATGTTGGTGTCTGAGGGCCATGCTACTACTGGGGCCATGGTGTCACCCAGGTCTGGGTCCCTGGCCCTACCACAGCCAGGGGATGTTGACATCCATGACTTTTGTTTCCGTCAAAGGCTATGCCAATGCCAGGGGTCTGGGCCACCACCTGGGGCTGTGTTGGTGTCGAAGGACTATACTGCCACTGGAGTCACACCAATCAGAGTGGCCTGTGCTGCCACCTGGAGCCAAAGTGACATCCAATCCCCAGTTATTGATGAAGACCATGTCTGGGTCCATGGTCCTACCACAGGCAGGGTCTATGCTGATGTCCATGGCCTTTTGTGCCACCAAAGGCTACATGGGTGCCTAGGATCTGGGCCTCATCCTGTGGCCATGTTGGCTTCCGAGGGCCATGTCACAGCCAGGGCTACACCAATTCAAGTGCCCCCTGCTGCCACCTGGGGCCATGGTGACATCCAAGACCAGACTGCTACTGAGGACCATGTCGAGGTCTGGTCCTACCACAGCTGGGTTCTCTGTTGATGTCCATGGCCCATGGTACCACCAAAGGCCACACAGATGCTTGGGGGCTAGGCCACAACTTGTGACTATGTTGATGTCTGAGGGTCATGCTGCCACTAGGGCCATGCCCATTTGGGTGACCTGAGTAGTTGCTACATGGGGCCATGATATCATCCGGGCCAGGGCTACTGCTGTGGGCCATGTCTGGGTCTGTGGCCCAATAGCAGCCAGGGTCTAGGCTGTTGTCCACAGCTCTTGTTACCACAGGAGGTCATAGGAACCAAGCTTGTTGACATCTGAGGGCTGTGATGAGCCATCCCTGCCCCTCACTAGCCCTGGGATAGTTCGTCCTGCCCCTTGCTGGACATTGCAGCAGGAGAACTGGACCCAACACCCCCATGTATCCCATGATAACTGACCCACAGACATACACCCAAGAGATTGCCCCACATCTCACCACAGGTGTGGGAGAGCTGGCTCCAGTGGCATGGGCCTAGGAGAGCTGGCTCTTCCCCTCCCAGGGGCCCAGACCTACCACCCAGACTGACATCCTGGGCCTTGGGTTGGCTCACCCTAACATATGCCCCATTTATGACCTGTTAGAATATGTGAAGAGACTGGTCCTGTCAAACCATAGCCATGGATCTCTATGACTGGGGCAGGATGTCTAAGGGGGATTTCAGTGAGGGCCCAGTGATGATGGTGTGTCAAAGGCCTTGAACCAAACCAATGATTTATTGCAATAAACACTTTGCCGGTGGATCTGATTGGATAAAAGGGCATACTGTGTGACACACCACGGCTCCCCATGCCACTAGGATGAATGAAGAGGTGTTGGAAAGATGGAGGATCAAGGTGGGTTTTTGTTTGTTTTGAATTAAATTTGGGGGGACATGCTGCGGGGTGTGGGGCAGGTATAAAGGGACTGGGAGGTGGCTGGGACTGGGGTGCATGATGTGACATTTCCAAAGAGTCAATAAAGAATTATGCTAAAAAAAAAAGAAAACAAAAAGTTCATTATGCCATTCAATTTATTTTCTTTATTTAAAAATTATTTTTTGAGATTATGATATAATTATACCATTTCCCCCTGTCTTTCCTCCCTTCAAACTTTCCCATATACCCCCTCCTTACTTTCTTTCAAATTCATGACTTCTTATTTTCATTAATTGTTGTTATACACATGTATACAAGTATATGTGTATACACAGACATTACTAAATGCATAACTAGAACTTGTCAATTCTTATCTACACATTAGATTTTCCTTCAAAAACTGTAATGTGATCTGATAACAATTACTGAAGTACTAATCATTATATATGGTCCAAAATGTCAATCTGAATCTGGGTAAGTACTTATATTAAATACTACAGCCATACAAGATACTTCAATGTTGAAAAACAGAAAAAAGAAAGAAGGCTTGAAAAGTCAGGTATGGTGGTACAGGCCTTTAATCCCAGCACTCAGGAGTCAGGTAGGTGGATCTCTGTGAGTTCAAGATCAGGGTGGTCTACATAGTGAGCTCTAGGATAGCCAGGACAACAGACTAGAGACCCTGTCTCAACAACTCTCAGAAAAGACCAAATAAACAAACAAAAAAACTTTTCAATGTACCTCCTCTAGTAACAATTTATATATGTGTGCATATGAAGGCCATACAGAATGAAAAAAAGGTAAAAAGCCACATGGTAAGATGTAGACTGCTAAAATCAGGTAATTTAACTTATAAGAACTAGTGGGACAGGCCTAAGCTAAGGCCAAGTTTTCATAATTAATATTAAGACTCCATGTTGTTATTTGGAGGCTGGCAGCTCAAAGAAACATTCAACTACCAACAGGGCCAGTCAGAAAACCCACTGCAGCTGGGCAAGCAAACAGAATTAACTCTCATATGATATATGACTTAATCACCAAAACTGGCACTGCTGTATTTTCTTCAATGTACTACTTTTCCCAAAAAATATTTTCATTTTTAATAACTCTTTATAATCTTTAATATGCAACCCCAGCTATTTCCGGCTTTAAATGAACAGTTAACCAAGACAAGACAAAACTGCATTTTAATTTTATCATTCTTGATCACTCAGACATCTCATAATTTCAAAGTAATAAAATTATCATATATTTTGTCATTAGGGCAAATAATGTTATGAGTTATAGGGATAATGAATTTTCAAGTACAGTAAAATTAATTTAGAAAAGAATATGTGAATTAATATAAAACTTAAGTCAAGGGGCACTTTTGAAAAGCAGTTGTACCATGCCACAACTGGGAATAATCCAAAACAGCTTTTGAGACATTAATTATATTTTAAAGGAATGTTTTAATAATTAGATAATAAGGATTTGGACATGGCACATACTTTGCATCAAAATGGGTGATTCTAAAGGATTTAGGATCTTAAGTATGGTCCAAGGGTTTAAGAATTTCTCTTAAATTATTAATAACATTAATTAGCTGGCCATTCAAAACTACTTTCCCTTAAATTATTAACATTAATTATCTAGCCATTCAGAATGGCAATATTAAAACACTAGTACTAGTATTAATTAGCTTAGCATTCATTTGATGAAAAAGATCTATTTGTTTGAGTACTCTTTTATGATTTCTAGGGCTTTGATTCGTGAATTGTCACTAGCTTTGTTCCATCAAATACCCCTTTGAGCTGATTATAAACATTTAAGGTTCTTGCCTTTTAGGAACAAACAAACAATAAAACAAAATCCTCTTTGGGAACTCCTTCAGTTCATATCCAGGTTTTTGTTTGTTTGTTTGTTTGTTTTATTTTGGTTTGGTTTTTGGTTTTGTTTTGTCTAAACAGAAATCTGCATTTCCCAACCATACGCTATTACCATATCTAAACCCTGAACAATCTGGTTTTTGCCTCTACTCCTAAAACAAACATGACCGTGTACTTTCCAGTTCCCACCATACTTAGTCTACACGGTACTTAGTCTAAGTGGCTGCTCCTCAGTGAAACAGTCTCTTTTCTTGTCAGTTTACTGAACAGTATGCCTTCCTAATTCTCTTCTTGTTTCTTACAGCATTGCTCCACAGGTTTCCGCAACAGAGCATCCTACCAAGTAACTTCTTTTTTATCTGATATGAAGAGCCGGTATAAAGTGGGGGTTCTGAAAGACAGCTTTCCTACTCATAACCAACTGCTTCAGTGTCAGAACATCAGATGTACAATAAATGAATTTCAAAGCTTGGGATGAAGGCAACAAGGGAAATTGCAGGGACAAACCTATCTAGTTAACTCTAGTATCCTAAAAGAAAGCACACAGATCTTACAGGCTGACACCCCTGGAGTAACAGTTCCCTCTCCTCAAATTGTTTGGTTTTATTTTCATTTAGTGAGATACACAGTAAATCCTTTCAATGCTCTACTACCAAACAGTAACTTTATTTTTAATGAGCAACTGTGGTTCTTATAAACTAATAAGTTTCTTGATTGCCGCCTCTCTTGTCTTTGCCAATACACATGGGTATTTTTAGCTTTATGATGAACTTTAGGGTGCATCCTTATCCCTTGAGAAATTTACTAAATTCAAACATCTCTCAGATCCTCTTCCTACTCCCCTCCCTTAAAGCGGGCCACAGAAGAATTCTCTGAGGTGGGTCATGAACCTGCCACTCCAGAAGCGCCTGCCCTGGCCCAGAAGGAAAGGGAGCTGCTCACCCAGTCTGTAGACAGACACACACGCTTCTAGTGCTCAGCTTCACTTGGCTCACCTAGTCTATCAGGGACAAATGACCGGCATTTCCTCATCCTGCTCGCATACCAAACTGACTGCATGGCTGTCCATAAAACACAAACTTCCCACTCTCTCCACTCTTGGTCTCTGGAAGCTCCCATTTCATTTCAACTTGTATTATATGATATGAAATGTTCTTTATTATTAATTTGCCTTTTATTAAAGGTAGCCATAAATGCAAGACCAATAAAATGAAAGAAAGGAGCATTCTCTCCATATACCTATTTCTTACTTTAAACATGTTTACTGAGCATTGGCAGATTAAACTACTTCTGTTTTTGGTCATTTTCCTTTAATAGATTTATTGTGTTTGCCTGCTCTGTACTTCATTTATTTACACTTTATTTATATTTACAATATTTTCTGCAGAGACTTTACAAAAATTTCTGGTCCACATTGCGTAATTTCAAAAATCTTACTTCCTCTTTTATGGAACTGTCTCTCCGCTCATGGTGGGGTTCTAAGTCCTCTTTTTGCTCTACATGCCTTCACTAGTAACTTCTTTCAATTGTCCTCATCGTGCTGATGGTCCAAAGACTGTACCTGTCTCTAGTCCTTCAACAGGGATTTTTAAGCATTTACACCAAATAATTGTACTAGATAGTTGTATAGATCTAAACCAACTCAAAGTAATTTCCTTAAAGTAGCTTTAAATCTTAATCTTAAATCTTCCTACATTACAGGCACATCACCTACATAATGTCTCTGTCCTTTGCCCTTATATCTTAAATTAGGCATCAAAAATCTATCAGCCTGTCTTTTTTTTAATGGTCTTAAGTTAAGAATGGTTTTTATATAGTGAATGTGTTGTTTAAAAAGATAAAATAGAAAGCAAAGCAAAACAAAATGAATATGCCACAAAGCTGTATATGGTACAAATTCTAAAGTATTTGCTATCAGCTGTAATAGAAAAACTTACTCAGTTCTCTCTTAAATGGCCACTGAGTAGTCTCAAGCCTTATTTCTTCCTTTGTCTCCTTCTAATTATCCAAAAGTTAGCTGCTATTTCATGCAGAAAACAAAGGAAGAACTTTACATCTGGCATCACTGATTTTTACCACTGAATATAACAATTATTTGGGTTTTGTTGTCTTTTTTCTTTCTGGCAGAGAGCACAAATACCTTTGGAATTTTCCAAGTGTCTTTTGTTATTCATGCCTGAATTTCTTCCAGTGAGGTGATTCTTGATAGACCCTAGCAGGTTTGAGAACGGGAACTATCCACCAGAGGAACAAGTGGCTTGGTACTTTCAGCTCCCCATTTTCTCCTATTCTCTTCCACCTCCAAGGATGATAAATGTATTTTAAATTGAGTTCAGTCACCCATAGCTAAGGATTTAATCAATCATGCCTATACAATGGCATGGATGTTCAGGGAGCTGTCAAGTTGAATAAGATATCCATGTCTTGAGAAGGTAGCATGCCTAGAAAACACATAGAAACTGTGACACAATCCTCATCATTATTTTATCATAGTTACCTTTTTCATTTGTCCATTACCAGGTTGTATCCTTTTTGATCATTACAAGCTATATTAGTTACTTTTCTCATTAATACAACAAATTACCAGATAAAGAAAACTTAGGGGAAGAAAATCTTTACTTTGGATTGAGGGGATACGGTCCATCCTCGTAGGAAAAGGATGGGGGCTAGAGCATGAGGTAGCTGAGGATGTTGCCTTCAGACCTGGGAGGCAGAGGGAGACAAACGCTGGTGTTCAGCTCCCCACCTCCTTTGCTTTTATTCAGTTGGGAGCCCTAGTCAGAGATGGGTCTTCCCCACTTAATTAAATCTCCCTAGAAATGGCATCACAGACACACCCAGAAATGTGTCCCTTAGGTGATTCATGGGATATTTGTTATTTAGTCTGAGGGAGCATTAATAGGAACTTTTGCATTTCAATTTGGCTGTGCTGAAGTATGGGTCATCTGGAATTACCACAGGTAACATCTGAACTAAGGGAAGTTTTTTTTAAGTTAAAATATTACTGTATCACTTCCCTCCTCCACTTTTTTTCACCCAATCTCTCCCATGAGAGCCCTCTCAAATTACTGACCATTTTTGTTATTGTTACACACACACAAAAACACACTCACTGACATGCACACATTTACAAATGCATAGACATATAAGTACAACAAGCTCACTCCATTTAGTGTTAATTATATACATATGATTTCAGTGCTGACCAATTAGTACTAGCTAATATAACTGGGGGGGGGAGGCTCAGCCCTGGGAAAAACCATTCCTCCTGTTCTTAGCCTTCCTTTTTGCCTGAGGTTCTCTGTTTAAGGGTGGGTCAGCATGTTTATCCTGCTGTGCTTGCTCAGATACCATACTATTAAGGTAACATGGATGTGTGTATACATATATAGTTTAAGTGAAGTTATGCCACTTGGGCTCACAATGCCCCTTCAAGAGCCATGGACTTTTTAGCAAAAAACTCCAGTACCAGGCTTGAAAAACTCCCTTTCAACAGATGTGGGTCGTTACAGAAAACCACTACTGGCTAAAATGCAAAGAGCAACTGGTGGGCGTGTACTCGGTCCCAGTTGATATGTCAACACAAATCCTGCACCTAAAGGTTCTGGGAACATTGCTGAAGAAGGGCGGAGAGAGTCCAAGAGCTGAAGGACCAGGAAGTGTGCTGTGAGACTCTGTCTCCTAGAAACAACAGGAACTAAGTGAAGTCTTAAGGGACATGCTGAACTCTAGGCCGTCAATATTAGAACGAAAATGAACTGAATTGCAGGACACCCAATTTGTGTTGACTTTGAATATGGGCACTTGGATTCTTATTTTATAATTTTATCTGATATTTCACTACTCTGGGGGTTTCACACAATGCACAGCATGACCAGTCTTTTTATTTGATAGATATTTCTTCCTATTTATTTATTTATATCTGTCTACTATAACTCTCCTTGATACCTTAAAACAGTCTTCTGGATTAGATTACCTCTACTAAGGATGTTTTCTGTAGAACATTATATCTATAGAAGGTATTTATCCTATCATGTAGATTATTTAAAGGAAGCATATATAAATATAGTAATAGAATTAGTGTATTATGTTTAAACAGAAAAAGGGTATCTAAAATTGTGAATTGAGTCAATTTGAATAACTAAGTTTTTTAAACATTTTTTTAATATACCTTTAGTGAAATTGGAATTTAACACTTAAGCTATCAAATAAAAGTTAAAGGTAATACCTCCAAACTCATCCTGGTTTCCATCCATAAATAAAGAAAATAAGAAAAAAAATAACTTTAAGGATTTGTCTAATTTTAAATGCTGTGATTTTAATTATGTGATCTACCTCTTTAATAATTAATATTTTGTTTCACAGCCTTGGCAGTATACTTTTAATCATATAGTTCAATGGAAAGATGATTCACTGATGGTTAAAACAAAATCATATGAAGCAACTTGAAAATATATTTAAAAAACAATCAGTGAAAATAAATGTTGGATGTCTTCATGTTAAATATAAAGTCCTTCACTAAACTTGCTTTTTACTTTATTGGCTGCATAACATATCCCAACAGTGAATCTATCATATCAACAGTCATCATGATGCAAGCTGCAAATAATAGAGAGTGTCAGTGTCAATTTCTCTTTCTCACATTTGCTTCCTTCACTTCATCTGATTTTAATAATCCCTGTCAAGCCACAAACTGTCCAAATTATGTTCATGACACAGAAGCTTTCAAGGAGCAGACAGAATCTCAACTTTCATTTAGCAACTACAAAAGAAAGCTGTCCAGCTGGACAAATATTATTTCCACACTTGACAATCTCTACAGTTGAGCATGCATTTTAATTTGAACTAAACCTGCCAGGAGTTTGATAGGAGCTTCTTGTTTAGTGTAGACTGACTTCTAGGATTAGCAGACCAATGACTGGAACTGTGTGAAAGCACTGCACTCAGCTTTTACCTGCTGCAAGACAAATCACATCCCAAAGCTTAGGGACTGAGGCCAAACATACAACTGATGTGTAGACATTGAATATAGGGGAAAACTTCCTATATTAGGACCTTTAATTACTAAATGAAGTCTAACTGTACAAAACATATTCTTGATTCAGGTTTTTGAAATGTAACCATAATAATTAAACTTGAAAGCAGTTAAAATTTTACTCAAAGATTCCATTGGCAAACATACTCTAATGATGAATTCTGAAGTGATTTTTAAAAATAAATTTGGAATGGTAGGATATATCTCAGTGGTAGAGTGTTTGCCTAGGATACACAAGGCCCTGGGTTCAATCCCCAGCAGCTACAAAAACAAAACCACTACCACCAACAACAGTGCTTGCCAAGCAATTAAAGTGCTTGCCAAGCAAGCATGAGAACCTGAGTTCAATCCTCAGCACTGACATAAAAAACTGGAGAGGTGGGGCGGGAGGAGGTGGTGTATGCATGTGATCTCCATGCTGCAAAGGTGAAGACAGAATAATCCATAGGGCTTGCTTTTAATCGTAGAACTACTGCTTTAATATTTAATATTTTGTTACACAGCCTTGGTAGTTTATTTTTTAATCCTACAGTTCAATAGAAGGATAATTAATTCACTGATGGTTAATAGAAATTCATATGAAGTAACTTAAAAATCTATTTGGAAGAATTGGCAAGCTCTAGGTTAGTGAAAGACTGTCTCAAAAAGTAACATAGGGAGATTAAGGAAAACACTTTATTTCAATCCTTAATCTCCAACACTTATGAACAAACATGAACACACACAAACACACACAAATGACAAAAGACCTGCAACGGAACATTAGAATGAGTTATTGTGTAAAACTATATGAAGGAATATTATCTCTTTGAAGTTTAGATTATTGAATATACATAAAAGTTTTAAACTATATTTCTGGGAACATTTCAAGGCCCAAATTTCTTCTAAACTTCAGGGACTACACAAATGTCTCATGGCAGTCCTTCCTTGAACTTGTAAATCCAGACTGTTCTCCCAGTGGGAACCCACTGTCTTTAAGACCACTCTCTTTGAACTCAATCTCAAACACTGTAAGATGGCCTTAGATGCTCCTTTTCTAAAAGCACTGACTCTTCCCTTGGGCCTGGAGGGGCCTAGTAAGTCACTAAAAGGACAAAAGCTTGGCTTGTCTATCTTAATTTTGCTCTATCTTCTGGCTACCTTGAACTGCGAGATGGATTCCTACTCAATTCCTGTTGTAAACACAGTAATCAATTAGGGGCGTTTTGTATTAATCTGGTAATTATCTCTCTTTAAACCTGAAAGCACCAAGGTAAGAGTAGCTAAAATAACTTTTATATTTGCAAATATAGCATAATTAACAGATTGCTGTCCAGTAACTTGTTCCATTGTTTTCTGAGACAGTCTCATGTAGGCCAGGAAAGCTTCAATTTTGCTATGCAGCTAAGAATAACCTTGATCTTACAATACTCACGTGCTGGGATTAAAAGTATTTGCATGCCACCTTACATACACAGTGCTGGGGATTGAAACACAGGCTTTGTGCACGCTGGTTTCAAGCACTCTTCTCACTTATAGATATAGATCTCCAGCCAACCGCCAGCTTTCACATTTTGTTTAATACCAGAACATGCTTAGAAGTCACCAGTAATTGCCTTAACCTGAAGAAACTAAAGCCACCTTGCCTTTTTGAATTGTCCTTTTCTGAGTCATTTTCTCTGCAGTCACCTTTGATTCCAAGGATAATGGGTCTCATAGATAAATGTGATTAGTCAAGAATAACTAAAGGCAGTAGTAATTTCCTTATCCTGGAGGAGGCTGCAGGGTGACACAATTTGACAGAGACTGCTTGACCATACATAGTCCTTTCTCTGTCCAGGCCTTTTTGTTAGCTTCTGGTAGCAGAGGTTCAGATTGCGGGGCCCTTTGCTCCCAGGCTGGTCACACAATAGTAAATTCTATATGTTTGTTGGGACAAGTGGCCACCTGTGTTTGTCTGTGGTGGCACCCCTGAAAGCCCTTCTTCAAGCCTAGACAGGCGACATTCACTTTCTCTGAGCAGCTTCTTCTCTTTCCATCCCTTTGGGTCCAATGACTGGACAATTTCATCCTCCTCCATGTTGCTGTTACAGTGGAACTCCTGTTCTAGCTATTCGACTCAAGAGAGCTGAATAATCGAGAGTGATTCACTCTCTTGGATAAACGACAGGTATCTCAACCTTAACAAAACTTAATCTTACTATGATCTTTCTCAAACTTTTTTCTTTATCTTGAGGTACCTCTAATAACAATACAGTCACATCTCTCAGACTTGCCTATCACATCCAACTGGGCTCTATAAACTCTAAGTCTATTTGGACTGGTGGAGCATTTTCCTTATTCTCCACATTTTGTAGATGATTACTTTCAAACTCATACTTTCTTCTGGACCAGAAATGATCTTTTTAAGACAGAAAAAAAAACCAGGTTCAATACCCAGAATTTACATGGCAACTCGCAACTGTCTGTAACTCCAGTTCAAGGAGATCCAATACCCTTTTTTGGCCTCCATGGGACACAGACATGCACATAATGCAAACTGATAAATATGCTCACAAAATATTCAAACATGTTATAAGAGAAATAAATTTAAATATTTTTTAAAAGAAATGTAGTCTGGTATAAACATGCAGCCACCATTTAGAAAAGGAGACAGATGGTTCAGAAGGAAAGGATAACTCAAACACCACAGAATGATAACAATCTATTATACAAACCAGGAATTTTTGAAATTAAAAAGTAGAACTAGAAATAATTTAAATATTTTTTTGTTTATTTATTTAATATTTTTTTTCATTTTACACACCAACCACAGTTCCCCATGCCATTTCTCCTCCCACTTCCCAGCCTACCCCCAGGTCCCCAGTCACCCACCTCCCATTTACTCCTCCAAAAGGGTAAGGGCTCCATGGGGAGTCTGCAAAGCCTGGTATATTCAGTTGAGGCAGGACCAAACCCCTTCCCCCTGTATCAAGGCTGAGCAAGGTGTCCCACCATAGGGAATGGGCTCCAAAAAGCCAGCTCAAGCACCAGGGATGGATCCTGATACATTTAAATATAATTTTAAATGTATATATTAATATAAAAATTCTATAATTTACTATATTTGTCTACCTTATAATAATTATATTAAGGATTGCTTTAAAAATAATATTCCTTTCTGGGTGAGGTAACAGCTGTAAACTTACAACTTGGAAAGTTAAGGCAGGAGGATTCTGAGAGACCTTGTCTCAAAAACACAGCATCAAAACAAACAAACAAAAAAGACACAAAATATTCATTTTTAAAAAAGCTATTTTTTCTCTATAAAGAAAAATATTTGTTCCTATAATAAAAGCATATAGACAAATGACTATTGACAAATTTCCATGATAATATTTTATATTTTGTGTTCCTCTGCATCAAATGTAGGGCTTTACACATGGTAGACATAAAACTATACCTCCAGCCACCCTTTTTAGTATATTTTAATCTTTTGTTAGCAGTGTATCTGTTATGCACAAATATATTTCTAATGAATGCATATCTTATTTTAATGATTGTTTTATTTTTATATTTTTCAAGCTGCATTTTATGGCTAAAAAAACTTTAAACTGTTGATAACTTCAAATGACTCCTACATGAATAATAAATATGTCATTTAAGATTTTGTTTGTATGTGTGTGTGTGTGTGTGTGTGTGTGTACAAATGAATGGAGGGCTCAGAAGAAGATGTTTGATTCCCTGGAGCTGGAGTTACAGGACAGGTAGTCATGAGCTCCCCAATGTAGGTATAAGGAACTGATCTCAGGCTCTCTGCAAGAGTACCAAGAAACCTTAACCTCTGACATATCTCTCCAGCCCTGATTCATATTTTAATTTTTTTTGAGATAAGGTCTTGAAATATAGTCTAAGCTGAACTTGAACATTTGATTCGCTTCTCCAGCTTTCCAAATCTGGGGACACAGATATGCACCACCATGTCCTGCTAAAGGAATATATTTTAAATTAGAAAATGTTTTTCCCAGGTTTAAGACATCCTAACAAATTTATTAAGCATCAGGAATCATCTCAAGTTTAATTTGGTAATAAAATACATAATATTTTAGCTCAGTCTTTTTTTTTTTTTTTTTTTTTGCCTGTATGTTGCATATCTTTCTTTGGCCAACAGCTTTTAAAAAACATAAAAAGACAAAACACATCAAATGAAGATGATAATTTAGAATGTTTTACAAGTTTTAATATCACTAAATTGTAAGCTGTTGTTTTTAACTAAGACTCTTTTGTTCAATTTTACCAATAAAGATTCAGGAGCCAGATGCTGGAGTAAAAACCTGCTAGACAGAGAGGCAAAGAAAGCACCCACCTGCTTCCTCCTCCACCAATGTCCCAGAAAGAGAGCTTTCTCCTGTACCATTTCAATGAAAAAACTCCTCCAACAGGATGTCCCTCCCTTCTACTTCCTGTTTCTTTCTCTCTCTCTTTCTCTGTCCTCCCAACTTTCTTTTACTCTTTATAGTTATTTCTTGTCAAATGGTTGCTTGTTCTACCACTTGACCTATGGTTGACTTTATTTAATCCTATTTACAATAGTCAAGCAGGAAGTTCTTGGATTAAATGTGTGTGCTAGGGCTGAGCCATAGCACAACTGGAAACAGTTTTTTCCAGCAAATAATGCAATCTCAGGACTCACAGTTTGATCAAATATCCTGTAACAGTAAACATTCTTACAGAATTTCATTCTGAATCAGAATATAATTATTCAACAATAAAAACAACTCCATTAAAATATTTCCCCTGTAAGTCTGAATACTGATAAGCAAATTACAATATTTCACATTTAAACACATCTGAGCTCACAGTAAATTTATTCAATTTTCCCTTTGATTCATTGGAACTATAATGTATGTGGTCCTGTTTTGAACCTATCTTTTCTATATTTTTATTATTTTCAATTACAAAAAATAAACTAAATGTTTTGTCATGAATTTACTGAATGTTTGTGCTAAACATTTCTAGTTAACGATGGAGAAATGACAGCCAAAATTTAGAGGATATATTTAAAAAAATATTAATTCCACAGTAAAACATGTACATGAGTCTGCAAAGCAATTCTTTATAGTCTCAAATACTCTAAAATTTAATGAGAAAAAATATACTAATGTGATTAAAATATTGTGCTTTTTCAACTTTAGTCTACTCAGATGATTATAAGCTTTTTACACTGTATATGTGTAACTATAGTTAAACTTTTAAAGCATACCTTCCACTGGATTAGTTGACTATTGTGGACATTTTGTATGTAGTTAGGAACTACCATGTGCATTATAACATATTCCAATGCAGCTCTAAATTAATTACAAAAATTTCTATGATGTGTTCCACAGAAATATACTTTAATATCATCAAGAAAAATGCCTCCATCATTTTGTTACTGTTGACATACAATTTATAACAGTATTTATGACAAAATCAAGAATTTCACAGTGTTAGTTACTGTTCTAGTGCTATAATGATCATGGAGCTTATAAAAGGAAGAATTTATTTAGGGGTTTGCTTACAGTTTTAGAAAGTTAGTCCATGATCATAATGGCAGGAAGCATACAGCCATGGCACTAGAGCAGTAGCAGAAAGGTCAGGCAGAAAGAAAGACATCAGGCCTGTCATGGGCATTTGGAACCACAAAGTCTACCCCCCCAGCAACACACTTCCTCCAACAAGGCCTCACTGCCTAATCCTTCTAAAACAGTTCCACTAACTGGGTCCAAGCATTCAAATATATGACCCTATGGGGACCATTCTCATTCAAAACACCACATTCACCTTTGACAAAATGGACTTCTAAACCCTCTCTTTGATTTTATGGATTATATAAGAAATTTGAACCATTACTGGATTTTTTTTTTTCTCCAACAACTCACACTACAGTACAGGCTGTCCTTGAATCTGTGGCCATCTCCTTCCTCAGCCTCCTGGTTACCTCTTATTAAAAAGTATCCAATGACATCCATGTACAACTGATATTATCTATTGCTGTACTAACGGGAGCAGTGAACTAACAGCTATCGTTTCATTTTTCATACATGTGCAAGAAAATTTGAAGTTGAAAATGGAAGAATTTGGAGCAATCACTTGATCTAAGTAAAGCATTGTTCTTTGGACCCAGTGTAGCTCTCAAAGTGCCTTCTCTAAGTATTAAAATGTGTTACATAAAGGTACAGTGTTAAACAAGACAATGGTTGATCTGATGTTTCTGAATCTTACACACATAGTTCTATAACTTCTAAACATGAAATAATGTCATCCTTTCAAGAACACACTCTGCTGTGGGATGTTCTGTATGGTAAATGTGTTGCTCTGACTGGTTAATAAATAAAGCACTGATTGGCCAGTAGCCAGGCAGGAAGTACAGGCGGGACAAGGAGAGAAGAGAATGCTGGGAAGTGGAAGGCTGAGTCAGAGAGACGCTGCCAGCCGCTGCCATGACAAGCAAGATGTAAGGCACCCGAAGGCCACGAGCCATGTGGCAACTTATAGACTAATAGACATGGGTTGATTTAAGATAGAAGAATTAGATAGCAAGAAGCCTGCCACGGTCATACAGTTTGTAAGCAATATAAGTCTCTGTGTGTTTACTTGGTTGAGTCTGAGCGGCTGTGGGGATGGCAGGTGAGACAGATTTGTCCTGACCTCGGGCCAGGCTACAACCTGGCTACAACCCTCCTCTCAGTAAACTGAGGAAACAAGTACTACTCATTAAATATACACCACTCCTTTTGTTGTTATCACTTTGCCAAGGGGTATTATAAAATAAAAATGCATTATCTAACAAACAGTTACAGTTTCTACCATTTTGTACCATAAAGTAATTTATTAATTTTTGGTTCTGGGGAAGAATCACATACCTCACACATACTAAGCAAGTGTTCTATAGTAGAGGGTTGAGGTTACAGAGTTTATGTTATAAGGACTAAATAATCATGAAGAAAATTCTGAGTCTTCAGTAGTAATAACAGAATGGTAGTTGATGAATAGATTTTAAAAAATCTTGGTATTAAATAGTGATGAGAAGGCATGGTATGTTCAATGTTAACCATGTCATTTTGAGTGACCTGTATAAATGGAAATGTCCAGGCCAGAGATAGAGAAGAATGAAAAAATTAGTTATTTTTCTCTTGTTGCTGTGGCCTAAAACGGAAGAACGCAACCCATCATAGAGTGGAAGGCACGGCTCCAGACTGGCTTCCCAGCAGTGGAGTAGGAAACAAGGGGGAAGACCCTGCTCTGCTGTTGTGCTTTCCCTTCCTCCTTTTATTCACTCTTGAATCCAGTCTGGGGATAGACCAGCCTATACCCGGGGTGGGTCTTCCTTCCTCCGTTAAAGCTTCTGGAAACTCAGAAAAGGTCATACCCAAAGGTGCATCCCAGGAATGACCTAGACACCTCCTAATCCAAGGAAGCTGACAACAAAAATGAACCACGGCTCCTCAAAGTCATGCAGCATAGAAGACCGAGATATTTAAACCCCTTAGATGATAACCCACAGGTTAAAAAAAAGTAGCTCAGGTGTGAGTGAGTGAGTGTGTGTATAAATTTTTAAAAATTACAAATCATTGCTTATCCCAAATAACTGTCCAGATACTTTCTACTTCCTACTTTACTTTTCTATTAATTTTCCCTTTCCTTAAATATTGTTGACAAATTCTAAATTTATTCAAACTCCTAGCCTTTAATTCAAGATTTTTGATAGGCAATAGGTCTTTGTGATCATGTTGTAGGATTATCTATAAATATATAACCAATTACCTTTAGAAGGGGTTAAGAAAGAGGGAAAACAAAACAACACAGAAATTAAGGATTTGCCTGGGGATCACTGGGCGGGGGTATGAGAAAAGCCATGGAATATAAACAAAGCAGGATCAGAGGCTGGGAAAAAATTATGAAAGTGGATATTGTTGCAAAAGATATATCAACAAAAGCGCCCCCATCCCCATAGTGTCTACCTTTCGCAATGCTTTTCAGAAGGTGCAGTTCAAAGTCATCTAAAACTGAATGACTGGAGACACTTGCTAAATATCTAAATACCTGGGCCACCCCAGATGTGGTAAATTAAATTCTCTCAGCTTAGGAAACCAAGCTGGCAACATAAATGCTCCCTGGGGAATTCTCCTCACCAGGTCTTTATATCCTGATGCCTTTTACAGGTAAGCCTGCAAGTTTTGCTCTCCAAGAACACACAGTCTCACTTCCCACTTCAGATGTGCTTCTGGAAAGTGGGTAGGTGAACATTTGCATACCAAACCATTATTCCTCCAAGGACTCAGATGATTATGTCTGAATTATGCTCACACTGAAGGAAACAAACCAGGTTCTCTAACTTCTAGCCTTTAAATGAACATGCTTTATTCATCTAATTTTTCTGTATTACTTAGAGTAAGAGGTTGGCCAAATGGCCTCACATCACATTATCTTTACCCGGTTTTGAATAAGTGTCCCAAAGTTGTCCTGGCTGACTTTGATCCTGTTCTCTTCAGACCTTATTAGCCTCGGGAGCTGAGATTGCAGGGCTGTGGCATGAGGCAGGGCACAAAAGCACAGAGAAGCTTAAAACTACAATATGACATTAACACATTTCAATCTCATTTTAAACTGAACTGGTTAAACATCATACAATCAAGTGGCATTTACAGAAACTCATGGGCAGAGGGTGGCACAGGAAGATGATCTCAAAAACCACAAAAGCTGAAGTCTGTGGTTTGGACTAGAACAAAAATATCTCAGTTTGTGTGTTTGTGGTGAGCTTTTTTAACAAAAAGTTAGGTAATTAGTCACAAGGAGAAAACCAACAAGTATAAGTGTAAATTTATTTCAGGATGAGAAGCAGCTGGCTGCGATGATACACACAGCACTCAGGAGATGGATCCAGGACGGTCACAAACTGGAGGGCTGTACCAGGCTTTTTCTTTGGGCCATTACCAGCTCCCAACAGGACACAAAGATTTCTTATTAGTTATGAATGATGGAGACTTCTTCCTAGTTGCGAATGCCTGGCCTAGCTTCAGCTCATTCTGGCGAGCTCTTTCAACTTAAGTTAGCCTGTTTCTCCTTATCCACCTTCACCTCAGGGCTTTTTACGTCTCCTTCCTTCTGTGTGTCTTACTTTCCTGCTCCCTCCGGCGTCTGTCTGGCAGCGGCCTGGCCTCTTGCCCAGGCATGTCCCCCTCTTTCTCCTTTGTTTCTTCTATCATTCTTCTCAAGCCTGGATTTCCCCTCCTATTTATTCTCTCTGACTGCCAGCCCCGCCTATCCCTCTCCTGCCTAGCTATTGGCCAGTCAGCTGTTTATTAGACCAATTGGGTATCTCAGGCAGCAAGGTGAGACAGCAACACATCTTTTCATAATTAAACAAATGCAGCAAAAACAAACGTAACACATCTTTACACTGTTAACAAAGGCAGCATAAACAAATGTAACACACTTTCACATAGTTAAAGTAATATTCCGCAACAGAGGATCGCCTAGGCTACATAGTAAAACACTGTCTCAAACAAAAACATAAAATAAAATAAAATAAAATAAAATAAAATAAAATAAAATAAATAAGGCAGCTGAGGGTGGGAGGTGATGGGGAGATGGCTCAGGCGTAAAGTCCCTGCCACACATGTACCAGGAGGGTCTGAGTCCAGGCAGAAGAATGCACACAGGTAATGGGAGAGCCCAGCCCACGAAGGGCTGTCAAACTCAGGCTGTTTGCTTCTAGAATGTGGACTCAAGGAAGTTTTTGAACATTGAAAACATTACCTAGAAAGAAAGGCCTGTTTATGTTCTGGGATTATTGTACTCTGTTCTCTATACAATTACTTTCAAGATAATTTGGGTTTATGTCAGCACTGCTTGTGCTTAACTACTGGATCTCATACTAAAGCACTGGCAGTGACAAGTCCCCAAATTAGCATAAAGATGGAATTTTAGTATCATACTTAAAACTAGAAAATCCTTTTAAAGGATAAGTACTATTCTACATAGAAAGGCAGTATCATTTAAAGCTGTTTCTCAGGTTTCAATCATTATTGTTAAATTGTAGATATTCACTAGTTCCAAGATTCTGTATTTCTAAACAGTTCCAAAGCGACACAAACCCTGCTGGCTAGACAGCAGATCAGGGAGTGACATTTCTGTCTGAGCCTCTCTCGATTCTCATGAGCGAGGTAAGAGTTTCTCTACCACCTCTACAACTAAAGGGTTGCTATCAAGATCACACAAGTCAACCCACGGGCTGTACTCTGAAGACTCTGTGACATATAGAAGAACTCAATAAGTGCCATCCGTTGGTGTTATGGAAAAATATTAAAAGCATATATTGTGTACCATTAGAAAGCCATTTCTAGAATCCACTGAACTAACAGAAACACTAATATAATACTATCATTCTTCTCCAAGCAGTCATTAGAACGTCATTTCACATTGAAGGACATTCAAAACATAAGTGAGATACACTATGTGGCTTTATTAAATTCATAAATCTGAAACTGATATGAATGAATTTGCATGAAGCTGGCAGGATCGCAGCTTTTTAAAGACCACACTTCATTTCTATGTCAGAAAAGCAGGTACACAGTGTGTTCCAATTCATTTATTTGAAAAGCTTCCTCTAAATTCAGAAATATTCATATTTGTTTTAAAATTAAAATTACCTTTTGTTGTTTAAGGACTGAGGTTTAGAAAAAATAGCTTCAGAGCTTTGGTGATTTAAGAATGATATATGATACAAACCATGGATCAAAAACAGGAACATTAGGATGGAATAAAGGTAAAATTTCAACCTGAAAAATATCTCAGCATCTATCACCAGACCTTTCTCCTCCCAGTTACCTGCTGTTTCATGTTTAACAATATTATCAGAGCAAAAATCACCAATATCAAATCATTAGGACTAGGAATACAAGAAAAACAGAGTGAGCAGGATTAGACCAACATCATATCTTCTTACTTCGTTTCACATTTTTCCAAAGCAAATATAGCTGCAAAACAAAACCCATGAAAACGCCTGAGCTAACTATTATTCTTGACAAGGCAGGTATTAGCTGTCTCTCAAATCCAAAAAGCAAGTAACTCTACTTCAGTTTGACCTATTTATGCCTCCTAGATTTATCAGATGCATTTTTTAATGACCCCAAACCAAAGGAAATGTAGAAATCTATTTGAAAAGTTGACATTAAGGTTGTGACACCAACCAAAATAACAAGAGAACTTAAAGTTAACTGACAGAAATCCCCAAAGCAGCCTGCTCCCCTCCTAATTTAAAAAGCAGTTGCTCTGTGAAATAGTGATGGCGTGTCAACCGCCTCTTTGAAACTCCCCAAGTTTGTCAGTTGGTGTTTGTGTCATAACCTTGATATTATTTACACAAACCTTTAAATATCTATTATTTAAAAACATCTTGGAATTGAAGATATCCTAAAGCTTTGAAGAACCCATCCTCAAAGTACTGCAATTCCTCATGTGCCACTTTTATTAGAAGTAGTGCATAAAACATTTGCTGTTGACAAATCTAATTCGTTAAAAGGTGACATGGATGCATTTTAAAATCACTGGCTGGCATCATTATCTGCAGTGCCTTTTATAAATTATTCCTCTTTTCCCTTTGACTGAACTTGTCAGAGTTCTCTCGCAGAGCCTGGGTGTTATACCTTACAGTCAATGCTTTCAACATGTTTAGACAAGTCACAAGCTAAACAAACAGTGGTATTTTATTTTGTAGAAATGAGAAAGGGTAGCACAAGTACAGATTATTTCACTCAATGCATTGATTTTTAACTAAAGACAAAGTCAGTTAGTGATGGTTTCATCTCACACAAAGGATTTAAAAATAAAATAGACTGTTTGTGTAGAATAGGGAATTTCAAAGAAAGCGACAATAAGAGAGATTCTGGCAGCCTAGCTGCACTGTCATGCAGAAAACTTGGTTTAAAATTGAATTGTGCTTCCCCTGACATCAGAGATCAGGTATATCATAAGGCTGACAGCTGGCTGGCACACTAACTTCCTGAAGAAATATACTAACTGTATTCTTCCAGAGGCTGCAGGAATAAAATTATAGATGCCTTGAAGGAAACTGAGTAGGCAGAGTACAAAATTATTCAAAATATGAAGAAAGGCATTTCTTACCTAATTTTATTTCAGAAGACTCTAAGAATGAGCTGTCTTCTAATCTCAAGCAGATAAAAAATTATTTCCTTATGAGTTGTTAGCAGAAATGTTCCGTCTTTCCCAAAATCTCTAAGATAATTGGACAAAGCTTCATCACTGGCATAGTGGGGGAGGGAAACACATTTAAAACACCGACTATCTATGCTGATAGTAAAGCTTCTATTTTGATATTATGCTTCTAGGTTTGAGCTCTAAATGAACTATGTTGGGATACATAAAGACATTCTGATGGGCTACTGAAGAAAAGTTAATTAACAATAAGGATCAGAGAGTGTGTGCACATCAAAACAGTGGCACTTAGGAAAAAATATATTTAAAACTTTATTTTTAAATACTGATAATTCCTAAGGAATTTCAGCTCTAAGAGAATAAATCCTGATTATGTTGCTGGTGTTGTTAGGGTTAGAGCCTGGGCACCAGCACCCCCAAGAAGTTAGGCCCTGCCACTTATCTTCAATAGTTCAATTAAAGAGACAAAAAACAGGGCAAAGCAGAGAAAGATATATTCACTGTGGTCAAACTGGCATGAGCAACAAAGCAGTCTAGCGATCCTTGGCCCCAAATCCATCTTTGGAGGCCTGACATTGGTTCAGGATTGAACAGGAAGCAAGAGGTGAACACAAGCAAGCCGTCTTGGTGGAGGTGTGAGACAATCATCTCTGAGTCTCTTGAAAGGCGGCCTGACAAGTTGTCAGACCTGCAGGAACTGTTTTTCCTCCTCAGGGTACCACCTGCCTCAGCCTTTCCCTTCTCCTAGTAAGATTCCTGGGGAATGTTAATTACTCAAGGACATTGTTTTAATAGTCTGATGATAAAGGGAGAGGCGAAATATTTCTCTTTTGAATATCTTTGGTCCTGTACGGAAGGTTACAGCTGAACCAGAGAAAACAGACACCATGACTCAATTCCACTGCTTCTGTCTTTTAGTTGCCCATTGTTCTGGGCAGTGGATTAGAACCATCTTTCCACTTTTCACTAGGCAGTGTTGTTAAAAATAGGTTCCGTCACTGTTAGTTGGTGTTTGTGTTACAATATTATTTAACCATTCTCTAATATTCTCTATTTTTAAAAACTGTCTACCTTTGTTAAAGATACTCAAGATAACTGAGATTCCTACTAAAAAGATTCTGATTAAGTTCATTTATGCCTGGCCCTGAGACTCTTGTCCATGATTACAACTCCACTAACAAGGTGTCACCAGTGAGCCTGTCTTTATCTGCAGCAAGTACACTATGTTATTTTTGTCTAGGGAGTTTTTGCTCTTATGAGTAATTTAGAACATGCTGTAGTAGTATTTTCTTTTCAATCAACAGTAAATATTGAAGAACTTATTAAGATTGCATTGGGAAATCGAGCAACAGGACAGCATCAAGATTTCATTCCATGGAACTGAACCTAGGACATTAACCATGCTAGGCAAGCACTCAACCATGAAGCTTCAACCTCAGACCATGGAATTGAGATTTCTAAACCATGTGTATCATATGTCATTTCAAGGTCTTATTTTCATGCACTAATGATTTATTATTACTTCCATGGGAATTGCATGTATCTATTGAGTGTTAGATTTATTTGTATTCACTTCATATTTTGAATGTTATAATTATTTTCTGTATTTGTCTAAAATTTTTGTATGATGATGTATTTATCCAGAATATTTGCTAAGCACATTTTTCCTGCGGCCATCAAACGTAAATTAGTTTGAATTATTTCAAAGATCTGTACTTGTTTCTTTCTCTTGGCTTATTCAGAGTAAAACATCAGGCACAGATGCAGTTTTGTCCACCAGCAACAACAGCCAAGTACCACTCAACATTTGAACAAAGGTGTACATTTGATATCTAGGCAAAAATAAAAATTACTCATAAGAAATCATAAATCAATTAATAGAATATACATACTTTCAATCAAACTGAGGAAATCAAGACAAGAAAAAATTCCATTCATGAAATAAGACTAGAAGCAGGACTTGCCACTAAGGTTGAGAATGACCCACAAATATTCTCCCAATAAAGAAACTATAGGGTTAGCCAGAACTGACAAATGGTTCAGTTTAGAAATTAGTTGTAATGAACATGGAAGTTCCAGTAGCTTTTTTTTTTCAAAAAGATTACATTTTATTTATTAAACTTATTTAGCCTATTTTCTTCAGTATAAATTTCATTGCTTTCCCATATTCATATTAAAGTTAATTAAATTTAATTACTTAATGCCTAAGTATTTTTAAATTAAATTTTTGAAATTAAAGCATAACTTTGGCTAGTAACATTCTGGATACTCTTGTTACCAGCAATTACAACCCAGTCAGCATACAGGTTTTCCCAGTTTAGGACCAGAAACTTCTTTGCAATAGCCAAAGAGAATCCATTTAACACAACCATGTTGTGAATGGAAGTAAAGATGTTGGAAGTGAGGAGAGTCAGGCAGCCAACCATTCTGCTGGTCCCATGTCACAGTCGTAACTGGAACAAGTGTGCTTGGGCTTGGTAGAGTTGGACAAAGGAGCCCCAAAGCCAGCAGTAGCAGAGAAGAGATGATAGAAAAGGAGACAGCAGGAAGTGACATCTGTCTGTCCTTCCTCACATACAGCTTCCTCTGTCCTTACACACATTACAGAGATTCACCACGAGTTGAAAGAATAGAATTACTGACTTGAAGAATTTAAGCACAACTGTCCAACCACAGGCACCATTCAAACTACAGACACAGAATGAGTTCCAGGAAACCAAACGTGAAACTAAAACAAGAATTTAAAAAAATACAGACATTTATGATCATCAACACAAGGTTATACATCACACAATACATTTATTATAGGGAAATTAAAAAAATAAAGTGGTAATGGAAACCTTAAGTAGGAAAAAACCCACAGAATATAGAGTTGTTATAATATATGATCTAAAATGGTCAGTTTCCAATAAGAAACGAAGATTATATATAGACAGAAAATAGCTAATAGAAATTGTCTACATATTTTCATACTGTTGGCCTGAAATAAAGACTTCAAAATAGATATTAAAAATATGTTCTAGGTGGGCAATATGGCTCACATCTTTAATTCCAGCACTTGGGAGGCAGAGTCAGGAGGATCTCTGCTAGTTTGGGGCCACGCTGATTTACGCAGTGAATTCCAGGGCTTCATAGTGAGACTCTGTCTCAAAAAAATAAATAATTTTTTTTCAGTAGAGAAACAGGGAAGAGGCAGTTAGGTTGATGAACATCTGTACCCCAGGTACTTGGATGGTAGAGGCAGGAATATTGCAAGTTCTCAGACAACATGAGCAAGAGAATGAACAATGAAAATAAATAACGAAAGGAAATTATAAATTTGAATTTTCAAAACAGTAAATAAAATTCACTATAGAGCTCTGTTAGTATACGACTAAAGAAATAATAATTTAACATGAATGAATATAAATTACCCAACTTCAACAAAAGGGATAAACAAGAATTTTTAAAGAATGAACAAAGAGTCAGACATGTGAGAAAATACAAGTATTAAAGACAAACAAATGAAAAAATGTAAAGGGAATACCAGCAGGGGATTACACAAATAAAGTGCTAAAATAATATTTGAGGCCATAATGGATAAAAACATAAAAAACTTCATGATAAACATTAACTTACATATGGAAGACATTTCAGCATCCTAAGTAGGATGAAGACACTCCACACTAGTTATAATCAAGCTACTCAAAGACAAACAGAGTACCTTGTATAGAGAAAACTACGACACAAGGGGAACATCAATATCATTAAATACTAGCCTTATACCACGGAAATCAGAATGCCATACTTGGAAAACATCAAAGCTTTAAGAGGGAAAAGTGTCAATCAAACATTCTGAATCTAGGATAACTATCAGTAAACTGAAGGCAAAATCTGGTCATTGTCTCTAAACAATATTAAAGGCTGAGAAATAGTTGCTAGCAGCCTTGCTTAAAAAATAAATACTAAAGGAAATCACAATAAATGGTAACTGAAATACATAATAAAAGATAAGTGTATATATATTTGGGGGGGGGGGAGTCGGCAGGATTAATTAAAATTCTGCCTCTTAAGATAACCAGCCATAGTAATTGGTACAAAAACAGACATGTAGACAAATGGAACAAAATTGAACTGGAGACCCAAACATGAGCACATATAACTTCAGCCACTTAACATTTGACAAAGAAATAAAAAAACATAAGCTGGGGAAAAGAAAGCATCTTCACCATATGGTGCTGGGAAAACTGGATGTCCACTTGCAGAAAAATGAAACTAGACTTGTTATCTATCACCTTGCACCAAAACTAACTCCACATGGATCACAGACCTAGACCTGAAACCTGAAACACTGGAAAGGTGAGAAGAAAGCATGGGCAGTGCCATACACGATACAAGTGTGGGAAAGGACTTCCTGAATATGAGCCACCGTGCAAGAATCAAGACCGACAATAGACAAGTGGGACTTCCTAAAACTAAAAAGCTTCTGCATGGCTACAGAAACAACCTATCCAGTGAAGGGGACGCCCACAGAATGGAGACATCTCACAGAGGATCAGTATGCAGAATATACAGAGAATTCAAAAAACAAAACAAAACTCTGAAAAATGGACCTGGGATTTGAATACAGAATTCTCAAAAGGAGGAGGAGGAGGAGGAGGGAGAGAAGGGTGGGAGAAGAGGAGAAAGCCATTGTCCCTAGAAATTAGAAAAATGCAAATCAAAACAACTTTAAGATTTCATCTTACCCTAGTCAGAACAGAAAAGATCAACAAAAGAACTGACAACAAATGCTGGAGAGGATGTGGTGTGGGACACACACACACACACACACACACACACACACACCAGGACAGGATGCTGGAGAGGATGTGGTATGGGACACACACACACACACACACACACACACACACACACACACCAGGACAGGATGCTGGAGAGGATGTGGTATGGGACACACACACACATACACACACATGAGGACAGGATGCTGGAGGGGATGTGGTGTGGGATACACACACACACACACACACACACCAGGACAGGATGCTGGAGGGGATGTGGTGTGGGACACACACACACACACACAGAAAGACAAACGTCGCCAGTTTTCTCTTATTGGATGCTTCTAGCAGCTCTAAATCTTCAGAGCCCCCTTACACACACACACACACACACACACACACACACACACACACACACACATATATACACAACTAAAAAACATAAAAAAAACAACAATAACAAAACCAAAACAGTGACAAAAAACATTCTCTGAAGGTTTTCAGTAATATTTAAGAATGTAAGCAACCCCTAACACCAACATTTGAAAACTGCTAGGTTAAACAAATGATAAAGTCCCAAAAGACAGGATCAAATAATAATAATCAGATGAATATCAGATCCCCAAGGAGACGGCACAAAAGTTATTGCAGGAACAGGGCCTCATCATGCCTCTGCACAACCAGCCTGTTTCTGAACTCTTTCCCAAAGAGCAGAAGACTTTTAAGATAAGCTCACTTTTAAGGAACAATTTCATCCCTCATGGACATGTCCGAGAGCAAACATGAATGAATACACACATAATATGATATAATAAGTGCATAATAAATACAATACAAAAGACCCTCATTACTGAAAATTAAGGACTCAGCATAACAAGCCTCAGAAATCTTCCTAAAACGCATCATTTTGAATCCGGTGAGCTCCAGACTTACACTATTAGATAGCTGTGCCTTCTTGAGAGAAAAAATAGGAAGACTCGGATGAAAGCTGCTGACTGCTAGAGAGAAAGACATCTACACAATCTTAAGACATCCATGACTGGTGTTAGGGAAGAACTCTTCTCAGTATATATTAGAAAATAGTGAAGCTGAAAAAGAGCACACGTCATGTCCACAAACTGGTGTATGCCAGGTAGGAAAAAAAAAAAAATCAAGAAGTCTTTTCTGGAAAGCATGATGTAAACTGAAAAAGTTCTATTTTTCATCCTTAAGACCTAGCACTGAATTGCAGTTACAGGTCCAGAGAAACTGGACAGGCTGAATCTCTTCAGTCTCATTTCCTTCTGAAGACAGAGATATTCAGCCGTGGTTCACATGAAACAAAAGGCTCCTACTTACTGAAGTGACAGTTACAGATCATTATTTGAGAAGCAATGCAAAGCTGGGTCTCCACAACTGCCTTAAAAACAAAGACAGAAGCTTGCCCCGGACCCCATCCCTGGGCACCAGCCACTCCGGGGAAGACCTGCCCAACTTGGCCCCAGGTTCCAGCCACCGGGCAGGTTCCCTTCTAGCCCCACCGGGAAGGATCCCCTTCCCCAAGACCCCTGGCAGACCCTGCAGTCTCCACGCCCTGCCCCCACGCCCATCCGCCTGAGCCCCAAGCCTCTTCCTGAGACTTAGAGGCCGGCCCCCAGCTCCCATCTTGCCCCGGACTTCCCGTCTGGAGGAGAGAGAGAGAGAGAGAGAGAGAGAGAGAGAGAGAGAGCTCCCATCCTCCCCCGGACTTCCCTTCTGGACAAGAGCTCCCATCCTGCCCTGGACTTCCAATTTGGACAAGAGAGCTCCCATCTGGACAAGAGAGAGAGACTTCCTGAATCTGTCAGCTCTGTCTGAACCAAGTGTGCGGATAAGGCCAAGAACGAACCACAAGGAGATGGGCAGACGTCAAGGCAGAAACACATACAACAAAATGAATAGCAATACAGCATCACCAGGCCCTAGCCCTCCTCCAACACCTAGACCTGAACATCAGAAATTGGAAGAAGCAGAAGAAAATAGCCTTATGAATGTCATCATGAAGAAGCTAGAGGCTCGTGTAGAGGAAAAGACAAAAAAATGTGAAGAACGCTGTAAACAACTAGAGGAAAGAGCAAACAAATTAGAAGAAATCAATAAAGTCCTGGAAGAGAACAATAAAATACTGAAAGAAAATCAAGAAAAATCAATAAAATAAATGAAGGAAACAGTCCAAGACCTGAAAAGGGAAATAGAAAAAATGAAGAAGACACAAACAGAGGGAATGCTGGAAATAGAAAATCTGAGAAAACGATTGGGAACTTCAGATGCAAGTATAATCAACAGAATGCAAGAGATGGAAGAGAGGATCTCTAGCATTGAAGATACAATAGAAGAAATAGATTCATCAGTCAAAGAAAACCCTAAAGCCAACAAAGTCAAGAACCAAAATGTCCAAGAAATTTGGGACACCATGAAAAGACCAAACCTACGAATAATAGGGGTAGAAGAAGGAGAAGAATACCAACTCAAGGGCACAGAAAATATATTCAACAAGATCATAGAAGAAAACTTTCCCAACTTAAAGAAGGAAATGCCTATGAAGATACAGGAAGCCTATAGAACACCAAATAGACTAGACCCCCAAAAAAAGTCCCCTCGCCACATAATAATTAAACAGTTAAACATACAGAATAAAGAAAGAATATTAAGAGCAGCAAAGGAAAAAGGCCAAGTGACATATAAAGGCAAACCTATCAGAATAACACCCGATTTCTCAATGGAGACTTTGAAAGCCAGAAGGACCTGGACAGATGTAATGCAGACACTAAGAGACCATGGATGTCAAACTAGACTAATATACCCAGCAAAACTTTCAATCATCATAGATGGAGTGAACAAGACATTCCATGACAAAGCCAGATTTAAACAATATTTATCCACAAACCCAGCCCTACAGAAAGCACTAGAAGGAAAATTCCAACCTAAGGAAGTCAGATACACCCTCGAAAACACAGGCAATAGATAAAGCCACAGCAATAAACCCCAATGAAGAAAAGTACACACACATCACCACCAAAAAATAACAGGAATGAACAATCACTGGACATTAATATCCCTCAATATCAATGGACTTAATTCACCTATAAAAAGACATAGGCTTACAGAATGGATACGAAAGCAGGACCCATCTTTCTGCTGCATACAAGAAACACATCTCAAATTCAAAGATAGACACTACCTAAAAATAAAAGGCTGGGAAAAGACTTTCCAATCAAACGGTCTTAAGAAACAAGCGGGTGTAGCCATCCTGATATCCAGCAAAATAGACTTCAAACTAAAATCAATCAAAAGAGATCAAGAAGGGCATTACATACTCATCACAGGAAAGATCCACCAAGATGAAGTCTCAATTCTGAACATTTATGCCCCAAACACAAGGGTACCCACATATGTAAAAGAAACATTATTAAAGCTTAAATCACATATAAAACCCCACACATTAATAGTGGGAGACCTCAACACCCCACTTTCACCACTGGACAGATCTTCCAAATCGAAACTTAACAGAGAAATAAAGGACTTAACTGATGTCATGACTCAAATGGACTTAATCGACATCTACAGAACATTCCATCCTAACAAAAAAGAATATACCTTCTTCTCAGTACCCCATGGAACCTTCTCAAAAATCGACCACATACTTGGTCACAAAACAAATCTAAACAGATACAAAACAATTGGAATAACCTCCTGTGTTCTATCAGACCACCATGGTCTAAAGTTGGATTTCAACAACAACAAAAACTACAGAAAACCTACAATCTCATGGAAACTGAATAATACCCTACTGAATCACCAATGGGTTAAGGAAGAAATAAAGAAAGAAATTAAAGACTTCCTAGAGATCAACGAAAATGAAGACACCACATATCCAACCCTATGAGACACTATGAAAGCAGTACTAAGAGGGAAATTCATAGCACTAAACGCCCACATAAATAAGCTGGAGAAATCTCACACTAGTGACTTAACAGCACACCTGAAAGTTCTAGAACAGGAAGAAGCAAAGTCTCCCAGGAAAAATAGATGCCAGGAAATTATCAAAGTGAGAGCTGAAATCAATAAAATAGAAACAAAGAGAACAATACAAAGAATTAATGAAACAAAGAGTTGGTTCTTTGAGAAAATCAACAAGATAGACAAGCCCTTATCCAATCTAACCAAAAGACAGAGAGAGAGCATCCAAATCAACAAAATCAGAAATGAAAAGGGGGACATAACAACAGACATTGAGGAAATCCAGAGAATCATCAGGTCATACTTCAAAAACCTCTATTCCACAAAACTGGAAAACCTAAAAGAAATGGATAATTTTCTGGATAGTTACCACATACCTAAATTAAATCAAGACCAGATAAACTATTTAAATAGTCCAATAACCCCTAATGAAATAGAAACAGTCATTAAAAGTCTCCCAACCAAAAAAAGCCCAGGACCAGATGGTTTCAGTGCAGAATTCTACCAGATCTTTAAAGAAGAGTTAATACCAATACTCTCTAAATTGTTCCACACAATAGAAACAGAAGGAACATTACCAAACTCCTTCTATGAGGCTACAATTACCCTGATTCCTAAACCAAACAAGGATACAACAAAGAAAGAGAACTACAGACCGATCTCCCTCATGAACATTGATGCAAAAATACTCAATAAAATACTGGCAAACAGACTCCAAGAACACATCAAAACAATTATCCACCATGATCAAGTAGGATTCATTCCAGGGATGCAAGGATGGTTCAACATACGAAAGTCTGTCAATGTGATAAACCATATAAACAAACTCAAAGAAAAAAACCACATGATCATCTCACTAGATGCTGAAAAGGCATTTGACAAAATCCAACACCCCTTCATGATAAAGGTCTTGGAGCGATCAGGAATACAGGGAACATACCTAAACATAATAAAGGCAATTTACAGCAAGCCAACAGCCAACATCAAATTAAATGGAGAGAAACTCAAAGCATTTCCACTAAAATCAGGAACGAGGCAAGGCTGTCCGCTCTCCCCATACTTATTCAATATAGTACTTGAAGTTCTAGCCAGAGCAATAAGACAACATAAGGAGATTAAGGGGATACAAATTGGAAAGGAAGAAGTCAAGCTTTCCCTATTTGCAGATGACATGATAGTATACTTGAGCAACCCCAAAGATTCCACCAAGGAACTGATACAGCTTATAAACACCTTCAGCAACATAGCAGGATACAAGATCAACTCAAAAAAATCAGTAGCCTTCCTATATACAATGGACAAAGAAGTGGAGAAGGAAATCAGAGATACATCACCCTTTACTATAGCCACAAATGACATAAAATACCTTGGGGTAACACTAACCAAGCAAGTGAAGGACCTATATGACAAGAACTTTAAGTCCCTAAAAAAAGAAATTGAAGAAGATGTCAGAAAATGGAAAGATCTCCCATGCTCATGGATAGGCAGAACTAACATAGTAAAAATGGCAATCTTACCAAAAGCAATCTACAGATTCAATGCAATCCCCATCAAAATACCAACACAATTCTTCACAGACCTGGAAAGAATAATACTCAACTTCATATGGAAAAACAAAAAACCCAGGATAGCCAAAAGAATCCTGTACAATAATACAACCTCTGGAGGCATCACGATCCCTGACTTCAAGCTGTACTATAGAGCTACAGTAATAAAAACAGCTTGGTACTGGCATAAAAACCGACATGTGGACCAATGGAATCGAATTGAAGACCCTGACATTAATCCGCACACCTATGAACAAATAATTTTTGACAAAGAAGACAAAAGTGCACAATGGAAAAAAGAAAGCATCTTCAACAAATGGTGCTGGCAAAACTGGATATCAACATGTAGAAGGCTGCAAATAGATCCATATCTATTACCGTGCACAAAACTTAAGTCCAAGTGGATCAAGGACCTCAACATAAATCCAGCTACTCTGAACCTGCTAGAAGAGAAAGTAGGAAGTAGTCTTGAACACATTGGCATAGGAGACCACTTCCTAAATAGAACACCAGTAGCACAGACACTGAGAGAAACAATCAATCAATGGGACCTCTTGAAACGGAGAAGCTTTTGTAGGGCAAAGGATATGGTCAACAAAGCAAAGCGACAGCCTACAGAATGGGAAAAGATCTTCACCAACCCCACATCTGACAGAGGACTGATATCCAGAATATATAAGGAACTCAAGAAATTAGACATCAAAATGCCCAACAGTCCAATTAAGAAATGGGCTATAGAACTAAACAGAGAATTCTCAACAGAGGAAACTCAAATGGCTGAAAGACATTTAAGGAATTGCTCAACATCCCTAATTATCAGGGAAATGCAAATCAAAACAACTCTGAGATACCACCTTATGCCTGTCAGAATGGCTAAGATCAAAAACACTGAAGACACCTTATGCTGGAGAGGATGTGGAGCTAGGGGAACTCTCCTCCACTGCTGGTGGGAATGCAAGCTTGTACAACCACTTTGGAAATCAATATGGCGCTTTCTTAGAAAATTGGGAATCCATCTCCCCCAAGATCCGGCTATACCACTCTTGGGCATATACCCAAGGAATGCTCAACCACACCACAAGAGCACTTGTTCAGCTATGTTCATATCAGCATTGTTTGTAATAGCCAGAACATGGAAACAACCTAGATGCCCTTCAACTGAAGAATGGATAAACAAAATGTGGTACATATACACAATGGAATACTACTCAGCAGAGAAAAACAATGACATCATGAGGTTTGCAGACAAATGGATGGATCTAGAAAAAATCATCCTGAGTGAGGTATCCCAGACTCAGAAAGACAAACATGGTATGTACTCACTCATAGCAGGATACTAGATGTGGAACAAGGATGACTGGACTGCTACTCACATCACCAGGGAGGTTACCTGGAAAACAGGACCCCAAGAAAGACACAGGGATCGCCCAATGACAGAGAAATGGAATGAGATCTACATGAACAGCCTGGACATGAGTGGGAGTAGTGAAGGGCGAGGGTCGAGGGAAAGAGAGCTTGGGTGAGCGGGAGATCCCAGCTGGATCAACAACAGAGAGGGAGAACAAGGAATAGGAGACCATGGTAAATGAAGACCACATGAGAATAGGAAGAAATAAAGTGCTAGAGAGGCCCACAGAAATCCACAAAGATACCCCCACAACAGACTGCTGGCAATGGTCGAGAGACAGTCCGAACTGACCTACTCTGGTGATGGGATGGCCAAACACCCTAATTGTCGTGCTAGAAACCTCATCCAACTACTGAGGGATCTGGATGCAGAGATCCATGACTAGGCCCCGGGTGGATCTCTGGGAGTCCAATTAGCGAGAATGAGGAGGGTTTATATGAGCGAGAATTGTTGAGACCAAGGTTGGATAAAGCACAGAGACAAATAGCCAAACGAACCGAAACACATGAACTATGAACCAATGGCTGAGGGGTCACCAACTGGATCAGGCCCTCTGAGTGGGTGAGACAGTTGATTGGCCTGATCTGTTTGGGAGGCATCCAGGCAGTGGCACCGGGTCCTGTGCTCATTGCATGAGTCGGCTGTTTGAAACCTGGGGCCTATGCAGGGTCCCTTGGCTCGGCCTGGGAGGAGGGGACTGGACCTACCTGGACTGAGTCTACCAGGTTGATCTCAGTCTGTGGGGAAGGCTTTGCCCTGGAGGAGATTGGAATGGGGGGCGGACTGGGGGGAAGGTGAGGGGGGCGGGAGGGGGAAGAACAAGGGAATCTGTGGCTGATATGTAGAACTGAATTGTATTGCAAAATAAAAATTAAAAAAAAAATACCAAAACAAAACAAAAAAAACAAAGACAGGCGTTATAAAACTATAATAATTTTTATATTTTAGCAAACATTATTCCGGGCACATAAGCAAATAGGTAATATTTAAACTGTGCATATTAATATTACTTGTCTGATGGAAATTGATTATTTTTCTATCAAAACTTTAATTGTTTTGTACCTGGGAGAAGAACAGAGTCTCACCATACCATGAGGGCGGCTTCAAACTTGTGACTCCTGCTTCATCCTCCAAGACCTGAGATTACAGGTATGAGCAGTATTCCTGGCTAACATTTCATTTCTTGATACTTGTACGCAGAACTTTAGGCCATAGTTTGTTTAATTGTTGAATTTCAAATGCAGTCACTCACCAAACACTCACATTTTTAAATGGCTCTTTGAAACATGTCTTTTGATTCCTCAACTGTTTTTTACAGCTAACAAAACTATTATAAAATATAGGAGTTAGTGTAGGAAGACATGTCTTGAGTGTTAGCATCAGTGTCTGGCAATTAGGGTTGTACTTTCTGTGAGGGTGAGAGGGGCTGTGGCATTAAATTGAAGAGCTGAAATTCAAAGAGTTAAACATTCTAGCATATAGCCAACGCTGGTTACACTAGCAGCTGACATTGTACGGAGTACTATGGTGGCAACGTGAAATCCCTTTCACAGATAACTCTGGTGTGAGGACTCACCTAACGGAGACTTTCTAAAAATGTTAATTAATTTATTTACTTATTTGAGATAGTGTAGCCAAGGATAACCTTGAACTTTGATCCCCCTGTCTCCCTTTACCTTATCAAGTGCTGGAAAGTTGGTATACACTAACCTAACTGGTTCATGTGGTTTCGGGAATCAAACCCACAACTTCACGCATGGTAACTGACTGCAGGCCCTCTGCTGAAGATTTCTCAGAACAGGGTAACAATTTGATACTGTTACTCTCCTCTTTTTTTTTTTAATATGTTGTCAAGCCTGCACTGAAGCCTGAGGTCTCAGACGACCTCACCCACGCCCTCTTCCTATTCTCTTTTATTCTTGGTGTCTCTAAAAGCCTCTTGCACATGAACTACCTCTTGACATCTGCATCTAGGGAAATTTGAACATGTGTTTACAGTACAAACCACCACATTAAATTCTGCATGTCCATTATTTCATTTAATCTCCACAAAGGTACTATGCAGACGTCATTGCTATCCCTATTTTTGAATAAGGAAACAGGCCAAAAGAACCTAAGAGTTGGGATTTAAATCCAAAACATTTTTACACTTCAAAACTTTATTATACTATCATTTAACAGTAGGATGTCTATGTAAAAGTGATAACACATTCCTAAAACTGAATAGTATGCAGGTCCTAAACTCATTTTACAGTAACAAATTTATTAACATAGGAAGATTCATGGAATAAGAAAAAAAGTAGGTCACAAAATAAATTGCATAATACTACTTTTATTTTTAAAGCACATATACACATAAATCTTAAATAACGTAGAGAGACATGATGAGTAGGTATCTCTGAGTGGGGTTAATGAGTAGGTTTTTATGCCCTTCTTTTTGGCTTATTTGTATATGCAAATATTTCTGTAAGAAATGAAACTTCAAAGAGGAAAGGAAAAAGAACAGGAGAAAATAAGTGCCAATTCAATCCCCCTTAAGACTCTGGTCACACACACAAATCAACGCACACTGAAAAGCCTAACATCTTTAAACATGTGCACACTGTGTCTACAGCCTGGCTTAAACTCTCTGCCTTTACTGTATAGCTCTGTTAGCCGTCACTATCCTAACATCCAGGTGACTTAGTGACTGTTCTCTTTTCTCCACTCTTTCCTACTGTCCCTTTCCAAAAGTTCTCACTAGGCCCACATTCCTCATTATCTTTCTTCATCAAGACTTTCTTCATCTGTACTGCTGGAAGCAAACTTCATTATTCTGCATGCCACTGTTACAAAGTTTGTAAATGTTCTCTATAATAGCTATTTGTATATATAACTTTATTTCATAGTAGAGTATAAGTAAAGTGATTCTTCATCCTTGTCTAATTTATAATACATAGTTATCCCCATCAATATACTTTTAAAGATTTTAATTATTTTTTTATTTTATGTGTATGGAGTGCTTTCCCTGAATGTTTGTATGTATATCACATGCATGCCTGGCACCTGTAGAGCTCAGAAGAGGATGTGGAAACCCCCAGAATTGCTACAGATGGTTGTAAGCCACCATAAGGGTGCTGGAAACCAAGTCCTGATCCTCTACAAAAGCAATCTCTCCAGAACCTCCATCAATCTTAAATCTCTACAAGATTGAGAGAGAATAAAAGTCTATATTTGTTTAATGTCAACTGTGAGTCAGGCCAAGTGTTTGAGCCTTTCCATAAACCAACTCACAAGATTTTTGAAGCAGTCCTGTGGGTCCCTTTTATATACGGAAGCATAAGCTCATAAGTCCACAAAGATCCCTTAACTACTTGTGTAGAAACTTATTAATTTTTTTTAAAAAGCTGATATTTAAAGTTCAAAATCCCCAAAACTCGAGTCTTGTACTTCCACTACAAAAGCATGATTCCATGTTGCTCTATGGGGAAGACACAGTACATACAAAGGCCCCATTGACCAAGGATTTCTAGTGCACCAACACTGCTCTCAGGTAATACTGGGTAGTTAACAGAAGTCAGTATTCACAAGTAATAGAAGAATTTAGATCATCTAATCCAATGTCTCTTATAAAAGAGAAATATAACCCCCAGAGGAAGGAAATTCCCTTTATATACTATAATGTACATTATATTGTGTGGTGATATTGTGTTCCTCAAAATTTTGTGCACCCTAATAAACTTATCTAGGGTCAGAGAACAGAATAGCCACTAGATACAAAGACCAGAAAATGATGGTACACACACCTTTAATCCTAGCATTCTGAAGGCAGAGATCCACTTGGATCTCTGTGAGTTCAAAGTCACACTGGAAACAGCCAGGCATGGTGACTCACGCCTTTAATCCCAGGAAGTGATGGCAGAAAGCAGAAAGGTATATAAGTCATGAAGACCAGGAACTAGAGCCTGGTTAAGCTTTTAGGCTTTTGAGCAGCACAGTTCAGCTGAGATCCATTTGGATGAGGACTCAAAGATCTTCTGAGGAAACAAGATCAGCTGGGGAACTGGCAAGGTGAGGTGGCTGTGGCTTGTTCTGCTTCTCTGATCTTCCAGCATTCACCCCAATAACTGGCACCGGGTTTGTTTTTATTAATAAGAACTTCTACCAAATCATGCTACAATGTTGGTAAACTGTCATGTGCTACTTGAGCTCATTGAAAAGTGGGTTACCCATATTCCTCTTGGCCTATGCATATAAACACTGTGCCTTTAAGAACAGTTAGAAGGCAATCTGTTTCCAAAAGATGTTACTGTTGTTTCTTTCATGATATAAAAACACGGACACTGGGAAGAGAAGCCAGAAGTCCAGTGCTGGAAAACTCATCCCTGGAAAGAAAGCTTAATCAGGAGCTCTAGCTAAGTGCTTTGGCATCTTCAGTTGGTTTCCACTGAGTGCTGTGAGCACCCAGTCTGCTGATGTTATCTCTACCTGCTGCTAAGTCTACTCAAGGAATGGGTATAAGTTTTTTTCTTTTTTCTTTCTTTTCTTCTTCTTCTTTTTTTTTTAATCTTTGGGGTCCTGCCACCCAGCTCTCAAGTAAATACATGGAGACTTATTCTTACTTATGAATGCCCAGCCTTAGCTTGGCTTGTTTCTAGCCAGCTTTTCTTAACTTAAATTATCCCATATATCCTTTGCCTCTGGGCTTTTACCTTTCTCTAGTCTATATACCTTTCTTTCCTTCTCACACCCTGGCTGGTTTGCGTGGCTGGGTGGCTGGTCCCTGGCATCTTCCTCTCCTTCTCCTTTTCTCACTCCTCCTCCTTCTCTTCTCTTCTAGCCTAGATTTCGTCTCCTATTTATTCTCTCTGCCTGCCAGCCCTGCATATCCCTCACCTGCAAAGCTATTGGCTGTTCAGTTTTTTATTAGACCAATCAGGTGTTTTAGACAGGCAAAGTAACACAGCTTTACAGAGTTAAGCAAATGCAACATAAAAGAATGCAACACATCTCTGCATCTTTAAACAAATATTGCAGCCGGGCAGTGGTGGTGCACTTCTTTAATCCCAGCACTCAGGAGGCAGAGCCAGGTGGATCTCTGTAAGTTTGAGGCTAGCCTGGTCTACAAAGCAAGAACCAGGACAGGCACCAAAACTACACAGAGAAACCCTGTCTTGAAAAAAACCACACACAAAAAAAAATTCCACATTTTAAACTAATATTCCACAACAAGTGGGGACATTCTGTTCTGCCTGGGACTCTCTTGATCAGGAACTATAGCTGAATGCCTTAACGGGGCTTTTATAGTTGATTTCACCTAGAAGTTTTGAGTACTTGGTTTGATGATATTTTGCTACATATCTATCTCTTGCCATTTATGTTTTTACTTTGGGTTGATAAATACTTAGTAAACTTATTCATTCAAATATGAAAGTACAGCTATCATAGACCATTCTCTGTACCTAACAAAACATATACGTAAGGGCTAGGCCAGAGTTAAAACCTAATAGGTGGCGATAGGGCCTTTAAATCATAGGTATGGTACTTAATAACTGTATGTGAACTAGCATAGCTTACAAAGCTAATCTTGTCTCAGCTTTATCATCTGTAAAAGAAGGCTAACATTCTAGTACTGTGAGGATTAAAGGTTACATTGCATCGGAGATGGTAAGCAACCATGAAGAGTTGATACTTACATGTAAATATGTACAACTGTGTTGTTCAATAGCTGCCTTTGGAGGGAGCTGGTACTCAGGACTTAAGAGTCACTAAAATGCTATTGATCTCTACATCTCCTGCAAGTACTATATCTACATAAAATACAGATATTTACCTTTGGGTTAAAATGATAAAATTGGCCAATGATCGGTATTTATCTTATTCATGTGAAAATTACCTATGACAACGAACATGGCTTTTAAATCTTATCTCCAAGGTTTGTTATGTACACTGATTAACTACTTCTTCTCCTTCTTCTCCTTCTTTCCTCTTCTTCTCCTCCTCCTCCTCCTCCTTCTTTTTGGCTTCATCAAGATAGTGTTTCTCATGTAGCTTTGGAGCCTGTCCTGGAACTCACTATATACTATTGTACCTAAGACCTAAATGAATGCTGTTTTTAAATGAGTTCTTTTGAAGGACTTCTTTTCTTTTATGTGTATGTGCATGCACAAATATGTGCAGGTACCAGCAGAGGCCAGAAGGCACTGAATTACCTTGAGTTGGAGTTACAGAGCCATTGTGAACCACCAGATGTGGGTGCTGGAAGCCAAACTCCAGAATTCTAAAGTAACGGCAAGAACTCTTCCGTCTCCTAGCCTATTTTGTTGTTCTTTGGTTGGTTGGGTTTGTTTTTGAGTCAGGATCAGATATAGCTCAGACTTGGCTTGAGGGTCTAAGAAGTGACCTAGGACCTTAAACTCCTAACTGTCCTACTCCAATCTCCCAAATACTGGAATTTCAGGCACATGCCACCATGCCAGGTAAACACAGTAAAACAGTCAAATTCCAGAGTCAGGTAAACCAGATTCACCTCTCAGTCATGACAATTTTCTGTGTTTAAGTTACAACCTTAGAGGATATATAAAATGTATGCAGAGACAGGATTTTTCTTTTGTGAGTATTAAACAGTGAATATAAGCTGTAAGGCAGAAGGTAGACACCTATGAGTATTCATGAAATGCTATATGAATATAAGTCACAAATAAGAAGTGACTAAAAGCTAGTTGCTACATGGAAATAACATAAAATCTCCCTGAAAGAACTTATAACTGTTTACTTTAAGATATAAGTAAAAAAATAAAAGAATCAATAAGATGATAATATTTGTATCAATCAGAAAATTATAAAAGTTCAATGATTAATCAAACAGGAGATTAGAAAGGTCAACAAGCTTTCTTAAATATGGTTGCTTTACTCTGAAAAAGCGAAGGGGCACTTGCGTGATGCTTCAGCATCTTCGTATTGAATATATGGCACTTTTCTTTTTAAAAATATTTTTATATGTGAATTTTATGTATACAGTGTTTTGTACACATGCATATCAGACGCCCATTGGAAGAAGTCATTGGATCCCATGTGACTACAGTTATAGTTGATTGTGAGTTGCCACATGAATGCTGGGAATTGAACTAGGCACCTCTGGAAGCGTGTTCTTAACCACTGTGCTATCTATCAATCTAGCACCAATACTGCATTGTTCTTTATGGTAATCTCTCAACTTCTTCTGGGATAGACTGATTTGCAGGGGAAATGAGGAAATAGTGTAGGGTAAAAAGGCCAACCAAAGAAACCCATCCTGACCCTCAAACCAGAGCCAGTGAAAGAAACACACGTTAGCTCTGAAACCAGAACCAAAGAAACACACTTTGGCCCTAGAACCACAGTCAGTGAAAGAAACACACCATGGCCCTAAAACTAGAGCCAAAAGGCTAAAGAGTGCCAGTAAAAGAAACACACTTTGGCCATGAAACAAGAGCCAAATCTGCCCCTGACCAATTGAGCACAAAACCCTGAGCAGGAAAACCAACCAATCCCTGAGCACAAAATCAACCAATGCCTGAGTAGGAAAATTAACCAATCTCTGAGCTTGTCCAAGCTCAGGAATTGAAATTCAACCAATTCCCACCCTGAAAATCTCCACCCTGGAAAAACTCCGCCCATAAGAAGCTCTCCTATGCCTGTTCAGTTTACTGTTGCCTTTTTCCACCCTGGCACTTTGGGGGGGGCGGGGAGGAATAGAGCTGAGCAGAGAAGTAACAACTTTTCCCCAGAGCCAGAGCAGAGCAGAGCAGAGAGGAGCAAGACTGTAACACTTTCACTGGGGAAACCTTCCCCTAGGGAAGAGAGTTGTTACAGAGTTGTTAAACTCCAGGGCACCTGAGCAGACTGTAACAACTTTGCTGGGTGTGGAAGGCCAGCGCCCACCTTTTACATGGTGTTTAAGGAGGAGAGAAGCATAAGGAATTTGTGGATAGAAAGATAGCGATAGCGGAGACGAGACAGACAGAAACACAGGATAGCTTGGGGAGGACCTGGATAAAATCCACTGGCCCCTTCTGTCTCTTCAAAAGGGCTTTTTATAACAATGCCAAGGGGCTGGGCAAAAGATCTCCCCTTGCTAGATCAAAGCATACCGCATAGCCCAAGTGCAGGCCCTTCCAAACACCTGGTAACCATGCATGTGGTCAAGCCATCCCATTATACAGCCTTGCTGAGTAAAGCAAGCTCAGATCTCACTAGGAAACCTTTGTGGGCTCCCCCAGGGGAAACTGAAACCCTCTCCTACTGGGGCAGAGTTGTTACATTGGGGAAACCTTTCCCTGGAGTAGAGCTGTAAACTGCTACTCTTTCGTGACTTTGTGGTATTCCTAGGCTCCCGACTGCCAGGATCCCTTTCCATGTAAGCTGCAATGCTTACAAAAGGTGATCAATGAATTACAAGGCGATGAGTAAACTTAGCTGAAACTGCCTTAGTCAAAAAAGAATAATACTCTTAAGATTCATTACATGCCACCTTTCGGGTGTCTGAAGAAATGAGCATCTTTCCTCACACTACACATTTATCAGAAGCAATTTCTCTGGGTTACTCAGACCTCCATTCAAAGTTCTCCTGAACTCTTCATAGTTGAGAGAGTTTGGAGTAAAGCCAGAGCATTCCTTTCTGAAAGTATACCTAATTCTGGATCAATGGTTTTCAAAACGTAACACGTGGATCTAAAGCTGATGCATAGAACTATAAGCAGGATATTATCTCATTAGTTCATAGCAATAACAAAAACAGAAACCATTCTTTACTTAAAACCCAGGGAGAAAAGTTTACTTGTAAGTCAGGTATGACTTCCATGCCCCATTCTGAGAGCATGTAAAAGATGTCCTCTTCAGCTGCCTGCGTGCCCTCCCAGTGCACCCCTGAACTATTTTAACAGTATTTAGTAGGAGGAACATAACGCAACTTTCAAGAAACCACGGTGACCAAATCCTGCAAATAGGAGACAGTAGGAACCCAGTTTTCTTCAGCCCTGCCCAGGAACCCTACTTGGGGAGCCAAGACTGACTTCCACGTTGAAAATAGGTAATGCCAGTGAAGACAGTAAGCAGGGTCCCAGAGACGTCTTCAGCCTCAGGGAGGGTCGGGCTCCACGGGAATGGACCCCACTTACTGGTCCAGTGCTTGCCTGCTCACTTCTCGGTCCTAACAACGTGCTTGCAGGTAGCTGGCTGGCCAGAAACTCCAGGCGGAAGAGACGAGAGGGGAAAGTCACTCACCAGTCTCCACCGGCCGCGCGGGTCCCGCAAGGGCCTGATGCGCTGGCCAGCCAGAAGCGATCGGTCCGCAAGCTCCGACCGCCCTGGCGACCACTCCAGAGCGTCACTGACAACCACCCGGAAGCGGTGGAACTGCTTCCGGGGCCGCCGAGCGCGCGGCGGGAAATTATTTCCTAGTAGCAAGATTAGTGGAGCAGGGAGTGCTGCCGCCGTAGTCGTCACCCCTACCGCCGCCCCCGCCCCCGCCGCCGCCGCCGCCGCCGCCGCCCGGAGAAATCAGCCCGGACCCTCCGGTCGGCCGGGAAGGTAAAGCGCCTCAGCTCGGAAGACGCCATTCCCCGCGTCCCCAGGCCGTGACATTCCCGCCGTCCTCGCCGGGCCGCGGCGGCGCCCGGTGCTCGCGCTTTCCACAGCCTTGCTTCCTTCGCGGTCGCCGGCGCCGGTGGCCGGGGCCCCGGACCGCGGCCCGCCCCGCCCCGCCTGGCCGTGTGGCCCGGGCCTGCCCCGCGGCGTGCGCTCGGCCGGCCGCCGCCTGCCGTCGGGGCCCGGCGCTAGGCCGCCCGCGTCTCTGGTTTCCATAGAACCGGCTAGGCTGCCTCCCCCTCCCCGGTGCGGGCTGCTTCCAGACCCTAGCTGCAGTGGAGGTGGCGGGGAGTCCCGGGGCCTGCCTTCCGTTGGGAGGAAAGTCGAGACCGTCTTTCTCTCTAGTAGAATGGTGTTTGTCACACCGCAAGGAAAGTGAGTTTTTATCTCTGCGGCTCCCGTAGGCTTTGAGTAGAAACGCGTGAACATCTTTCCTAAAGGGAGGGCCTGTGTTCCTGGGGGTTGTCTGCTGCCTGAGCACCAGTCAGAGACTTAAGTGATGATCCCGAAACTTATTCCACTCCCAAGGTCTGACTAAATGTTGACAAACACTGATTTGCCTAATACTCCAAATCAGGATTTGGGACCTGTGGTAGATGGAACTTGATTTTAAAGTCCCCAAGCTCTTTTATGCAAATGACTGTCCTCTACAGAGGAAACATTTTTGTTGAGACATTGGGAATGAACTGGATTCACAGTATACATGTAACAGACACCACATCTTACGGACTTGTTTGTTACCCTGTCATGATCCGGGTCTTACGTTGGTTTTCAAGCTATTCCTGTGAATGGAATGTTTGTCATTTATTCTAGGTGTTAAGAGCATAGCTGATCATTCAGTTGTAGATTTGTGTGGTAGGAAATTTGATTGTTTATAAGTTAACAGTAATTTCTTTTCACGTACTAGGGTGTTTAAAAACACTCAAATGTTTAGATCTATTTTACTGTAAGACAGTCTTTAATAAACAACTAGCCTATTAAACCTGCTTTCTAAATCCAGATTTTTCTCATGCTTTATTGACTTAGGTGATGGTCAATTATGATTTAGAATATTTTTGCTTTTGTAAAGCAGAAAGCTTAGATTATGTTAATGTGTGATGTAGTGGTCAATTGTAATTCCTTTTCATAATCAAAATTAAGAGTACTTAAGAGTTCATTCCATGCATTCACATTCTCCATGGATGCCTCTTTGATTTTTTTTTTAAGGAAACTAATAGTATAACCTTACTAATTAGATAGTATTTTTATTATGTAATCTTTTCTACATTGTTCTACAAGTCTTTTCTTTCCACTGTTTAAAAAATGTCAAGAATAGAGTCAGTTCTCCATAAGGTCAAAATAATAAAAACCTAAAGAAACTGAAGAACCTTTCCAAAGAACAAAAAGCTATAGTGGAACATCACCTGTTGTTATTTTAATTGATTACAGAGAAATTATTTTGAAATTGAAAATATAATGCTATTTTTGATAAAAAAAAAATCTGTCTGAAAAATTGAAATAATTGATTCCAAGTCTGTCTTGAGAGAAAAATGATGGAATCTGTTTTGCCGAAAGAAAAATAACAGTAGTCTTTAGAATATTGCTAGAAATGTGTATTTTAGACATTAGTATTTTTCCAAAAACGATGAACAACTGTTTAAATCTTTGTGTTTGTTGCTCTAAATATCTTACCCATGTAGTAGATTCTTTTTCATGCTTTCCTGTTGTACTGGTGGAATATTGATTGCTTTGTAGAATTGTAATGTGTTTATGAAAAGTAGATTAAACCTGAAATTTAAGCCTGGTTGGCATTATGGAAAGGGTATAGCCTTTTGACAGAACACGCTTATTTTGAATCTTGGTTTCACTATTTTTACAAAGATGTGACTCCCTAAAGTAGGTTTTTTGTTTTGTTTTGTTTTTTGTCTTTTGGATTTTTTCCTCTGCCCCTGGTGCTAGGGATTGACTCGGTGCTTATTTCCTGCTAAGTATATACTATATTGTATTACCAAGTTATCTCCCTTCCTTATCTAGTTTATATATATCATATATATCATATTATATATATATGATATATATATGGTGTAGTATATACTATATTTCCAAGTTATACCCCTTCCTTAATCTAGTATCTTGTATTCTCATCTGTATGCAGGTACATATAGTGGAAAATATATGAAGTGTATAGACCACAGTAGGCCCTTAATAAGAATTAAATCAAACATTTTAATTAACCAATTTTAAACTCATACTTTTCATACAGAAAACTTTCTTTGTACAGTTTGCTTCATAAGAATTCTTTTCACCCTAAATTGAAAGGTTTAGCCCAGCTTACATCATGTACAGTGTTGGATAGGTGGTATATCTCCACATTTTCCTTCAGTCTCTTATTTTTTTCTCTCTCACCACATTCACTTTTTATTAGTTCTCTGTTGCCAAATTTCCCATTAAAGGAATTAATAATTGCTCCTTTTCTAAGAGACAAGAACATTTCTCACATCTATCACTAGAGACTTCTGGTTTTCTGTTTCTATTTGTCTTTTTTTAGTTGTGTGTTGCTTATAGATTGAACCTAGGGTCTTACACATGCTACTTAGACACTGTAGCATTGAGCTACATCCCCAATCCCTCCAGACCTCTGTCAAATAATTAATAATATATCATATCATTGAAAGATGGGGCAGGAACTTTTTTCCATACTTATTTTGTGTGTGAATGTGTATACATGTCCTTCCATGTGAGTCTTGGGATCAAATTCAGGTCTGGAGGGTTGGTGGCAAGTGCCTTTACCTGCTGAGCCATCTCCTTGGCACTAACATAACAACTTCTTTTAAAACAAATTCCAAAGGCTTGCTGAGTGACATTAGACCAAGTCTGTTTTTTCCTGGGCCCAGAAGGGTGAGGATTCCTACACTCCACTTGAAATTAAAGCATTCAGAGCTAACAGAATTTCACTCACACACGATGAGTACTAAGACATGAGTGTGTGCTTTGCAACTTTGTAAGCAGAAAGAAATCTAATGCTTTGACCATATTTGTTTTCATTTTAATTTTCAGTTTCAATTTCTCAGTTAGATCTTTCAAGTTTTGAATTCAAAGCAGTAAAGTCAACTGTACGGGAGACTTATGTATATGCTTTTTGGAAGAAAGGATTTTTCAAATGTTCTCTAGTAAAAGAAGGCTTCAAATCCAAATAGTTTCCTGTTACAATGAAAATGAAGAGAGTGCTAATTTTCTTTCTTTTTTTTTTTTTTTTTTTGGCTTTTCGAGACAAGGTTTCTCTGTGTAGCTTTGCGCCTCTCCTGGAACTCACTTGGTAGCCCAGGCTGGCCTCGAACTCACAGAGATCCGCCTGGCTCTGCCTCCCGAGTGCTGGGATTAAAGGCATGTGCCACCACCGCCCGGCGAAGAGAGTGCTAATTTTCAACATGTGGTTTATTATATTTATCAACAAGAATACTACATGGAAAAATAATCATAACAAATAGGGAAGTACATTCCCAAATTTTATTATATGTACTTGTTTTTCATATACACATTAAACTAATACATTAGTTTTATAAGGTGAAGAAATTAGAGATAAGTTTAATCACTATGTACTTTTGAAATTTTCTATACTCAAAATGTTAGTTGAAATTAAAAAATGAAAATTGGTAAAGATTATTTTAGAAATAAAAATTTAGTTTTTACACACACACATATATAGCTGGTTATAAAACATTATAATGCAGAATAGGGAAGAAAACCCTTACTTCCCTCCGAGGACTTGGTTACGCATCCTGTCTTCTCTTTTCTGCAGTAATTGTGTAGTCAGCTGTTCATCCTGCCTTTTGTCGCTCCCTCCTACCCCACTTTCCTGTCCCATAAGGTCACACTCTGTATGTCCATGCTGACCTCTGACTTGTAGTCATTGTCCTGTCTCAGCTGCAGACCTTTGTTTTTACCTGTATTCCTGCCTTGATTTTCACTTTTGCTTCCTTGTTTTTGAGACAGGGTCTCAATGTAGCTCTTGCTGGCCTGGAACTCATAGTATAGTCCAACCAGGCTGGCTTAAATCAGAAATCCACCTGTCTCTGCCTCCCTAGTGCTGGGATTAAAGGTGTACCTAGCACTGGCATATTGTAAAGAATTGAAAGGTTCTATTAAAAACTTAGCATAAAATATTACACCATCACAGTAATGAGAAATGTAGGTTTCCTGGTGCTTCTGGCTGACACCAACTGTCAAAGAATTTCAGGCATCAAGGATAAGCCTTGGTGAGAGATATTTTAAGACAGTCCACGCCACAGTGACAGTTGCTTGCTATGTATAAAGGGCAGCCTGTTTACAGGCACTGTCTCCTGAGATTTATATTTTACGTGGCTCAGGGTGAGTACATTTTAAAGAATTACTACTATAAGGTTTTTAAAATATTACTACAAAAGAGCTTTTTTATAACTAGGAATTTACTGGTATAATTTTTTAATTATAAAGATAAACAATTAATAAAAATAAATGGTCTCTTTTTCCCTCATTTATGTGAAGATGTCATCAGTGTGGTGCTTAAAGGTTCATACGTTCTACTCTCTTACCCCCACCTCAGCTGGGAAGATAGGAACATTTTCTAGAAATGTGACTAGTATTAACTGTGTTATGGAATGTTTGTTCTTTCTGGTACTGGAAGATTTCAGTACTCCGTACTTCAGAACATATATTACCTACATAAAATTTAACCTTATTCTAAGTTACCTGGCTTATTGATATGCTTTGAGGACATTTCTATAGTGTTCTCTTTTAACTCATTGGCACATCAGGCTGTTTACTTTCTCTTAAACTTCCAGGGTATGGAAGAACCATCAAACTACTACTTATGTATAAAATGCATCCGTGTCTGTATTGCCATGTTTATGTATATATCAATTGTCCTGTGTAGTCATATATATTGGATGTCATGTAGACCTTTTTGTTTCATACAGTATGATGTTCAAAAACGTTGCCTTTGCTTTAGGTTGTTGGTCACATAATTACAGAAGGCAATTCTTGGCATTCTTAAAACTGCTAGCTGTGTGCATGTCCATGATTTACAGCTCTGTGAAAGTTAACTAGCATATCTCCTGTTTTTCTGATAAACTTGTGAATAAATATCTTGCATTCTGATTTGTTTTAGACATGTATATGCTCATACTGTTTGAATCAGGATATTCTGTTTCATCACTTGGATTTTTTCCTTTTCCTCTTTTTATATGAATAGTGTCAGTTTCTTAGTAAGCATTTTCAAAGTAAGGAAATTGCTTTAAAAATGCTTTTGTGCTTCCTGCTGTTGTATACTACAGTTGGTCCTATTTTCATCTTATTATGAGACATTGTTTTAGCAGAAAATGCTGCTAAATATATGGAGGTGATTACTGCCATTAAAATGTATATTACAAAGGTAGGTTTAAGATGGAAACTGCATTATATATATTTATTCTAATAAGTTCAAATAATTTAACAATTTATACTTCAAAATAAAATGCATTACAATGTCACTTCAGAACTTAAAGTAGCAATTACTGATATGAAAAGAAGTGTGATAGATGTTTTTCTTTTATTTTTATATACCACGTAATTTTCATAAAGCATAATGCAATATTTAAAGCCAACTTATTGGTGATAGTGTTAGAGCAGTTTTTGTAACTTTGTTTTGATTATTGGGGGCAGGAGGGCATGGGGATTGATCCCAGTGTCCTCTTCAAGATAGATAATCAGGTACTCTGCTCCAAAGCTTCACCCGTCCCTACTCCAGTTAGTCATTAACAGTTTTTAATGCATCATATATTCCATAAGTAAGACTGTAAGTTTTAAGAACTACTCTGATCCCACTCCTTTTCATAATATTTCTTGAAATAGCCTGCTAACTAGTTTTGAAAACTCTTCAATACATAAATAAAAATACAATTTTGAAAATATATACTATGTTTAAAGTCATGTCTTCTTCTCATAACTGACTTTTGAGATCTATAAAAAGTGATTAAAAACCAAGACTATAGCTACATTGAATTTTGCTTAGTTATTTCTCAAGAGACATATTTTCTAAACGAAAATTGTTAAAGAGTTTTCTTAAATAATTCTTTTGAGTGAGTGAAAGCAGCTTTCTCCCCTAGTTATAGGCACCTGCTGTGTAATAGGAGGGTGTCTTTACTGTGTGCATGTGGATGGTTTGGAGTCAAACAGTATTTTACTTGCAGTGCAGCATAGTCTTTGTACAGTTGTCCATATTGCAAGTCTGCATTATTGGGTATTGTCATTGAAGAGCTAACCATATTAACCTTGAAAATGATTTTTAAAATGCACAGTAAAAAGATCCTTTTACTGGGGACATACTTGTGTCTTATTTATTGATGATAGTATTTTATAGATATATTTCTTTCGTGGGATACCATGCATATTAGTGTACATTTTATAACTGTGTCTTAGCCAGACCAAAGCCTTGTACCTTACATTAAAGCATTTGCTTCATTTGAAAGTCTCATTCTTATAGATATTTCGTGTTTTATATCTGAGTTTCATTATTTTAGAGGACTGATACTGTATACTTGTTGCCTCTTTTGGAATCAGTTGGCAAATACTGAAGACAGATTTTTTTTGAGGTCATAATATCAGTTTCTTTTACTGAGTAAAAATTGGTTTGAGAGAGATGGCTTTGATATGCAGCTCTACTGTGCTCTTTACTATATGACCTGTGAATTGATCTGCCCCTGCAGTGCAGGACCCTCAGCAGCTCCTTGAGATGTGTCAAAAAGCATTAACGTGAGCTGTCTTCACAGGTATTCAGATGTGCTGAGAAAAGCATATCACTTAGGTCTCTCAAGGAGCTTCTGCCTACTATGATAAAGGGTAGAAAGAGGAACTGCAATCGCTTTACCCTAGCTAACATTTCTTCTCTTAGGAGCTTTAAGCGTGAAAAGAGAAGGTTCACTCCTGACCCTGTGTGATATTTTAAATGTAAATGGTTTATACTGAAACTCTCAGTGTTACTCCAGAATGAATTTTGACCTGGAGGATAGGAAGTTTGTGTGTGTGTGTGTGTGTGTGTGTGTGTGTGTGTGTGTGTGTGTGTACAGTTGTCCAGAGGTGTTACAGGGTTTTGATTCCAGGACTCCCCCATCAGTTACCAAAATCAGATCACCTAAATCACGTATTCTCTTCCACATTTTAAATCATCTCTCAAGAACTTAAAATCTTTAATCTAGTATATTCTGTGTACATAGTTATTACTTTATTTGGATATGGAATAGTATTGAGAGGAAAAGAAACTTTTACATGTTCAACCTCAAGGATTTTCCCCCAGATATTTGACATGTATATTCTGGTATGGAACTCATAAAGCCTTATTTTAGTTCTTGAAAATAAAATTTCTATAAGATTTTATTCACTTAATCCTGTGTTTAAATACTATACTTTTAAAAGATTGTTTTGTTTTGACTTTAGGTTTATGGGTTTTTCTTTTTTTTTCCTTTCTCTTTTTGTTTTACTTATTTTTTTGTGATGTATATTGATTGAATGCAGGGCCATGTCTGTGATAAGTGTACATACTATGCCCAACACTTAAAGATTACTTATTACTTATTTTTAGATAATATATATCTCAGAACATGTGTGGGGGCAGTAGGGAAAGAGGAAGTAGTTAAAAATCTAAGTTGTAACAGAAGTTGGAGTCATTGTGCTTGTCTCTTAAATTATTTACTATAAATGCTGTGGAAATATGAGTCTTGTTAGTAACTTTGGTGACCAGTATATATTCTTTAGTTTTGCCCACATTTTGAAAACTACCATGCAGCTGATAGTTTCATTTTCACAAGTGTGCTTATTTGAAAAGCTTTCAACAAAAACTCATGCTGAAAACATAAGTATGCTCATATTTATCTAGGCCCCTATCATTTTGTGAAGAATCATATTCAACAGTGTGTTTTAATGGCAAATAATATAATACTTCAGGCTTTCAATATCGAAACAACAAAAATTCACTTTAAGATTTCAAGAAAAATAATTTGAAACTGGCTTTTATTGTAGTAACTAAATTTAACATCATTACTTAACAGTTAAGGTTTGCATGTTTAATTCATAATATATTTCATGGTTTTAGTTTCTTTTTAGTACTCATAATTAAGAAAAAAAGAAGTCACCTTTATGCATAATCTTTAACATCTGCTGTCTTCTGTATGTGTGTATATGCTAGATGGGAGATGGTGCCACAAAGCATGTCATCCAGATGACAGGATTTAAGATGGAAGAAAAGGAAGCTCTAGTCAAGTTACTTTTAAAACTAGATTGCACTTTTATTAAGAGTGAGGTGAGTATGGAAATGTACTAAAATATTCAACATAGAATTAAAAAAACAAAATCAAAATGGCCTTATATTGTAAAAGTAGAAAGTTTCATTATTAAGAAAATATCACTTTGTTTCATGTGGATTCTTCCCTCCAGAAATATAAAAATTGTACACACCTTATAGCTGAACGCCTGTGCAAGAGTGAAAAATTTTTAGCAGCTTGTGCAGCAGGTAAGTAAACTCCCTTTCTCCAACTCTTGAAAAAAAAAATGTCATGTTAAGGAGGAAATCTCAAGTCTCTGGAAATATATTATGCTTATTATGTCAGATATACGTGTTTTTTTTTCTGATTTTTTTAAAGATACTTGATTTTTCTTTATTCTCATTAAAATTTTCTAACACATTGAAATACATATTAAATAGGAAGAAATATTTACTTTGTCACAAATTTAGTTTTAATGTTTTGCTTAAGAAAAAAAAATTGTCTTAACAAAAAGATTGGGACAAAATGCCCATCCTTAACGAAAGCTTCAGTGAAGCCTCCCTCTGCAGCCCCTTTGCCTTCCAGCATGTCTCCTTACAGAGGTGGGTCCTTCTCCCAGGCTGCTGTCCTCTGTCTCCACTGGGAAGCAATTCTTCCTCCTTTAGTTTTCTGAGATAGTAAATTCTGTTACCCGAGTTGAGAGCTGGCCTTCTCATCTCACCTTTTCCTCACTACTGATGCACAAGTAGCTTTTTTTCTGTGGTGATTGAGTCTTAGTCAGTCATGAATGCCACATCATTTTTTACATTCATTGCCAGAGAAACATTTAGATTATGACTAACCTTTGCAAACAAAACTATGCATTATTCTTGCTGTTTAAGTGATCACTGGTGCCCACATAAACAGCAGAATATGACATTTCCTATAAAATTCACTAATCAATAAATTTAATATAGTATAACAATACTGTGAATGTTATTTAAGTAGTTTAACATAGGAGGAAATAAACCTAACCCAGAAAAATGAATTCAGTTAGTAGTAATTAATAGTTCAAGTAACATTGCCTTTACTTTTAATCTTTAGATTTATATTTCATTTAGTAGCATTTAGAATTATGGCTATGTATCATAGAAAAGATTATATACAATGTTCAGTGATATTGAAAGCCTCTTGAAATTTTATTTTAAAAAGTTTTGTCAGTCTGTCATGAGGATCTCATGTATAAAAAGGATGATAAGTTGCTATTTGATCTTTATTGTTTACCATTTAGCAGAACTAAAGTTCTTTTGTGACAGTTCATTTGCTTTCTAGGAAAATGGGTATTAACGAAGGACTACATAATTCATAGTGCCAAAAGTGGCAGATGGCTTGATGAAACAACTTATGAATGGGGATATAAAATTGAAAAAGACTCACATTATTCACCTCAAATGCAATCTGCACCTAAAAGATGGCGTGAAGAGCTGAAACGGACTGGTGCTCCAGGAGCTTTCCACAGATGGAAAGTTGTCCTCCTTGTGAGGGCAGATAAGCGAAGTGATTCTCTTGTAAGGTACAGTGGGATTTTATACATTTGAAGCAGTGGATGAGGTCTTGTTTCTATGAATACCTTCTAATATTTATGTTCAGTTATAAGTCAGAATGAGATAAGATACTCTTTTTTTACAACTGGGAAATTTATTTTTAGTTACTTTTTTTGAGAACTTCATGTATGAACACTACATCCACATCATTCCCACCCCCCATCCCCCATCCATCTCCTCCCGTGCCCTCCCTGTTTTTAATGATCACTTTTTCATTATTATTATACGTACACACACACACACACACACACACACACACATATGTACACCTATGTATATAACCCACTGAGTCTATTCAGCTTTGCTCATTTGTCATGTGTCTAGGATTTTCTCTCTCAAATCAAGCGTTGTGCATGAATGTATGAGTTTCTTAATAGAACAAAATTTGTTTTATAGATGGGCTTTGATTATTCTGATGATCTCCATTTTATTTCCCATGTTATTTTATTCAACTCAAGAAAATAAAAGAGAAAGCAATACTTAGGAAATTTGAAGCATTCTTAAGCTTTTGCTACTTTATTATTTTATTATCAGAGAGGCTTGCTTGGGATTTATATAGTACTGTCTTTGTGGTTCATACTATTTCCATCATAACAATTTCTTTTTTTTTTTTTTTTGTTCGAGACAGGGTTTGTCTGTGTAGTTCTGGATGTCCTGTAGACCAGGCTGGCCTCAAACTCAGAGATCTACCTGCCTCTACCTCTGAGTGCTGGGATTAATGGTGTGGGTCCCAATGCCCAGCTCATTTTGTCTTTTTAAGTACAAAGAATTTTTATTTGTGAAAGTGTGTGTACAGGTGTGCCCATGCATGCATTTACAGAGGAAAGACCTCACATCTTTCCTCATTACTCTTTACCTTATATTTTGAGACATTCTCTCTCACTGAACCAGGGCTTGCTGATGAGGCTAGGCTCACTGGCTGGCTGGACAAACTCTTGGAATCCTCTTGTCTGTTTGCAGTGCTGGATTATAGGTGTGCACCACTATGCCTGTGTATTGACATGGGTGCTAGAGATCCAAACTCAGCTTCTCACGCTGGACAACCAGCGGTTCACCCACTGAGCCACCTGCCCATCACCGTCAAGGGGTAAAGACTTCTCACTGCTAAACTGTATTTTGATAGTTGTTTTTTAAAACCAGGGCTAGAACCTTAACTGTTTTACCAAAATGTAATTTATACGCCATCTTAAATCTACATTTTGGTGAATTTGGTGAACTTATACAGTAATGTTAACCTACCTGTGTCAAGAGCTCTTGTGTCCTTGTGCTTTTAATTCTGGACCACAAATACCAGACAGCCACTGGTTTCTTGTCTGTTATGCCTTAAGTGTTTTGAGGTTTGTTTGTATGGTATATTTCTTTGATCTATCATCATTTGCCTTGTGCTGTAGTTAGGATTGTTCTTGTGTAGTATTCCACTGTATGAATGTATTGTAACCTTTTGTTTATTTGCCTTTCGTTAGACGTTTAAGGTGTTTTGTCTTTGTTAGTTAAGCTGCTTTTAGTATTTGAGTATAATTTTTTACATAGACATGATTTCATTTCTCTTAAGAAATATCTAGGAATTGTTAGCTGAAATGGCAAATTTTTACTGAACATTATAAGAAAATGCCGGATTGTTTCCTAAAATAATTGGGCCACATTTGCTTAACCTTGTAAGAGCACTGTAGTAGGGTACAGTTAAAATGGACCTGTCTTTGCACTTTTTCTGGACTCACTGGCAGTGTTATAGTCTGTTTCAAGAACTCATGTTCTAGGTAATCATATTTAGTTCTACCTACCATCATCAGACATTTGGGTTAGCTTTGTAGTGATCTTTGAGTCAGTTAATTTGACTTTTCCAACTTTAATATTTTTTAAGCTCTTTGTGAACCTGGATTCTTTGAATTTCTGCATGTTAGAATCAGCATGTGAATTTCAAGTAAAAGTCAAATTGAGGCTTTCACTGGGATTGTTTTTTATTTGTGGTCTTGACTTTGTGAGAATTGAACTTTTAACACTATTGATTCTTCCTTAGGGTACACTATATGTCTCTACAGGTGTCCTTTAATGTTCTGTTAGTTATATTGCTTCTTTGTTAGATCAGCTGGCCCTTACTTAACCCAAGTACAGGGAGTATAGTCCTGCGCCACCACACTCAGCATGGTTCTTAGTTTTCATTGTATCAATTTTATGCATATATTGCTTAATGTATTGCTTGCTACTTTTGTATTTGGAGAAGCTGTTATAAATAAATCACTAAGTTTTTATCCGCATCTATGGGGATTCCTGGCTTTTCTGTTTTATTCTCTTAATGATTATCCTGGTTGATTCTTTTAAAAGGTTTTTTTGAAGTGTCCAGGTGTTTTGCCTGCATCTATTTATATGTACCATGTGTACCGTACCCTCACAAGTCTGACGTTTTCTCTAAAACAGGAATTATGACAGTTGTGAGCTGCCACATAGATGCTGGGAACCAAAACCTGGGTTTGTCATAAGAGCAGTAAAATATTCTTAACTACTGAACCGTCTTTAGCCCCTACTGATTAATTGTTAGTGTTAAACAAATTTATATTCTTGAGATAAACTATGTCATGCTGTAGTATCCATTTTCAATATATTGCTCATTCTGTTTGCAAATACTTTATTAAAGAGTTTTCTGTTTTCATCCTAATAAATGGCTTCAATGCACAATAATATTTAAACTTCATATCATATTTAATGGTGACTTACCTTCCATAATAGTAACTATAAGTGAGGGCACAGTGAAGTTTTTGAACAGGACCACTGTGTGAGTAGAAAGAAAAGTTTATTGAGAGAACAGACTGCCAGTCAGCTTCCAAGAATTGAGGACAACAGTTTGGTAGGAGAGTGAGCAGATTTTATATGATAGTCAGCAAGATAGAGGTCTTTGAGCTGATGAAGGCTGTTAAGATTAAGCTGGAGTGAGATGCCCTTGCAAAGGTAGTTGACCACTGGAATGGATAAGGGAGGTAGTGGTTTTCCTGGTAAACAAACTTGCGTTGGGAAATTCCTGAGTTGTGCTAAGTTTAGGCTTCTGTTTACCCTTTTGCTTAAGACATTATCTCCAGCACTGCCATTTTTGGGGCCAATTTGGACCCAACAATGACAAGGCAAGGATGCTCACTCTGACCATTTTTATTTAGCATTTTACTGGCTTTACTGGCCAATACTGTAAGCATATAGACACACACAATTAAAATCAAATAAAAAAGAAAGGAGGAAAAGTGAAAAAAGGGAAGCTTAAAATTGAAAAGAAACAAACATAATTATCTTTTTTAGACATAATTAAAAATTTATCAAAAAGAAGGTACTGAAACTGTTAAGTGAACTTAGCCAGATCACTGTATGAATTTTTTAGAATGGGCAAAGAATAATTGGAAATTGAAATTTAAGTTAGTGTCAGGGGCCATGCAAGAGTTGCAGCAAGCAGCTTTGGGACTCATGGAAAAGGGCCCACTAGTTAGCCTAGCCTTGGAGAGACAGAGCTCTGAGGACTACATTTCCTGAGGACCTCATGCTGTTACTGAGCACAGCTCTGCTTGTTGCACTCACAGTCACCAGTCCCTTATACTCTACAAGTTGTATGACATCTCTACGGGGGTTTCTAGCCCCTTGCTGGGCAATGTCACTGTTACTTACAATAGTAGTGATTGACTTTTTCCAATATTTGTCCTGGAGCAGATTAATGATTCAACCGCCACCCTTAGAAAGAATTTAGAGATGTAGATTGTTAGTAAACTTAGGTTAAGATATTTTTGTTAATAGTTTTGATGTAGAAAATGTTGACGAACAATTTAAAGTTTAGAAAGGCACACTTTTAGTAGTTGAGCGAGGGACTTGTTGAGGTCAAGGAACAAGAACAAAGGAAGCCTGGTTATTACTAGCTGATGTGCCTTCCTTGCTAAGATAGATTGATGACCAAAGGCAATTATTAATTTCCCTTGTCTTCCTGGTATGATTTAATAAATGTTGTTGGGTAGATGTGCACTCTGAGGACTTAAAGTAGAAATGGCTAGTTCCTTTTTATATATAAGCTTAGATTTGTGATTCTTTTACAATCTTTTGCAAGGTTACCTTTTGAGATAAATACTAAAATGCTTGATCTTTCTTTGTGACCGAAAACAGCTGCCTACCAAGTACAAAAGGAACTGGCTGAAATATACTTGGCTTGCTTAAAACTTTGTTAATCAGTTAATCAGTTATAAAGGAATCATTGTTTGGGGGTGAAGATGTTATGGTGGGAATATTAATACAAAGAAAATGTTTAACTAATTGTGAGCTTTTAAGAAAAATGTAACTTGTGATCATAATGTGATTTCTTCCTTTGTAAAGATTTTTTGTTTTTCGAAAATATGTAATTTGTGGTTGTGAGGTCATCTTTTCTCATGTAGAAATTTTTGTGTTAGGAGATATAAAAACATTAAGAGAAAATAAGAGAAATAGGAGGAAAACATCAGGGAAGATGGAGGAGGAGAACATCAGGGAGGATGGAGGAGGAGGAGGACATCAGGGAACATGGAGGAGGACATCAGGGAACATGGAGGAGGAGGAGGAGGAGGACATCAGGGAACATGGAGGAGGAGGAGGAGGAGGAGGAGGAGGAGGAGGAGGACATCAGGGAAGATGGAGGAGGAGGACATCAGGGAACATGGAGGAGGAGGAGGACATCAGGGAACATGGAGGAGGATGACATCAGGGAACATGGAGGAGGAGGAGGAGGAGGAGGAGGATGACATCAGGAAAGATGGAGGAGGAGAAAATCAGAGAAGATGGAGGAGGAGAACATCAGGGAAGATGGAGGAGGATGACATCAGGGAACATGGAGGAGGAGGAGGAGGAGGAGGAGGACACCAGGGAAGATGGAGGAGGAGGACATCAGGGAAGATGGAGGAGGAGAACATCAGGGAAGATGGAGGAGGACATCAGGGAAGATGGAGGTGGATGACATCAGGGAAGATGGAGGAGGAGGACACCAGGGAAGATGGAGGAGGAGGACATCAGGGAAGATGGAGGAGGATGACATCAGGGAAGATGGAGGAGGAGGACACCAGGGAAGATGGAGGAGGAGGACATCAGGGAAGATGGAGGAGGAGGACATCAGGGAAGATGGAGGAGGAGGACATCAGGGAAGATGGAGGAGGAGGACACCAGGGAAGATGGAGGAGGAGGACACCAGGGTAGATGGAGGAGGAGGACATCAGGGAAGATGGAGGAGGAGAACATCAGGGAAGATGGAGGAGGAGGACATCAGGAAAGATGGAGGAGGATGACATCAGGGAAGATGGAGGAGGATGACACCAGGGAAGATGGAGGAGGAGGACATCAGGAAAGATGGAGGAGGATGACATCAGGGAAGATGGAGGAGGAGGACATCAGGGAAGATGGAGGAGGAGGACATCAGGGAAGATGGAGGAGGAGGACATCAGGGAAGATGGAGGAGGAGGACATCAGGGAAGATGGAGGAGGAGGACATCAGGGAAGATGGAGGAGGAGGACATCAGGGAAGATGGAGGAGGAGGACATCAGGGAAGATGGAGGAGGAGGACATCAGGGAAGATGGAGGAGGAGATCAGGAAAGATGGAGGACATTAGGGAACATAGAGGAGGAGAACATCAGGAAAGATGGAGGAGGAGGACATCAGGGAGGATGGAGGAGGAGGACATCAGGGAGGATGGAGGAGGAGATCAGGAAAGATGGAGGAGGAGGACATCAGGGAAGATGGAGGAGGAGGAGATCAGGGAGGATGGAGGGCATTAGGGAACATGGAGGAGGAGGACATCAGGAAAGATGGAGGAGGAGGAGATCAGGAAAGGTGGAGGAGGAGGACATCAGGGAAGATGGAGGAGGAGGACATCAGGGAAGATGGAGGAGGAGGACATCAGGGAAGATGGAGGAGGACATCAGGGAAGATGGAGGAGGAGGAGATCAGGGAAGATGGAGGAGGAGGACACCAGGGAAGATGGAGGAGGAGGACATCAGGAAAGATGGAGGAGGAGGACATCAGGGTATAAGAACAGAACAGAGAAAGAACAGAGTAGGAACAAGCAAAATTCAAATTAAGCTGTGGCCATCAGATAAAGTACCCATGTGTGTCTGTCTGTCCAGTAGTTTGCTGACTCCATGCTTTCTCTTCAGTTTCTGTCTTGCTGAGGGCAAGTCTTCTCAGCAAGTTAGTTTAAAATTTATTTTATTGATTTCTACATTTGTTTTTTAAGAGACATTTTTACTGAAATGCACTTAACGTGCATATTCCCATTGTCCTCCATATAATGGTAGAGATGTGTACAATCAGCACAAGATTTAAACATTGTGGTTTCATCTCTGGTATATTTTCTGCTGAAGGGAGCACAGTATTAGTACATCATCACACTTCATAAGCACTGTAGTTATTCATGCCTTGGCTCTTCCATCCATATTCTCCCACCTCTCTGTCCTTATCTTACTTATCCTACTTCCTCTGTATTTATCCTTTGGGGACATTCATAAGAATAATCCTCTTATTTACTTAATTGTGTATATTTTAACTAATATATTTTTATTCCCTACCTCCTCTCCCATATCCTTGTAAATAACCTAAACCTCTGAGAACTAGTGCACCTGTACTTTTGTTAAGATTTATTCTTTAAGATTCTACATAAGAGTGAAGTCTCTGCCTGGTTATTTGATTTTTTTTTGTAAGGTTCTCTAGTTTCATTAATGTTTTAACAAACGACAGAGTTTTATTTTGTATGAGCTAAGCAGTGTTCCACCATGTATCTCTAACACATTTTCTTTATCAGCTGGTGAGCATCTTGGCTGTTGTGAATAGTTCTACAATAAATATGGGAGTATACCTCTTTAACATACAACTTTCCCATCCTAAGAGTTTATATTAAGTAGTGGTAGTTGAGTATATGGTAGTTCTTTCATACTTTAGATAGTCTTTATACTGTTTGCACATGGCTGTGCTTGTTCTGCTCTTACCAACAGCAACCAGGGGTCCTTTCCTTCACTTTGATAGTAGCCATTAGTTAATGAGTCCTCCAATAACTCAAACCTAAAAGGATATGTTTGGAATTCTTGCACAAAGGTGGTAACCTGGAGGCTTGTAAGCTCTGGACCCATATGCTTTCCCTATAAAGCTCTTCATGTCTATACTTTATAATTTCCTTTATGGTAGATATAAGTGCGCCTTACATCTTTCTCGGTTCTAAGAGCCAAGGAGAAAAATTGATCAAAGGAAGTAGTTTGGGGAACCCACTTTGATAGACAGTCAGAAGCACGGGTCAAACAGCATAGGGATACTGGCTGTGATTGTTTGAGTAAGAATGCCCCCCATAGACTCAGATGTTTGAACACTTGGTCCCCAGTTAGTGAAACTGTTTGGGACAGATTACAAGGTGTGTGGTCTTTGAGATTTCAAATTCCACCCCAGGCCCAGTGTGTGTGTTTGTGTCTGTCTGTCTGTCTCTGTGTCTGTCTCCTCTGTCTCTCTCTCTCTTTCTGCTGCCACACCCCCAATCCCCGCCCTCTTTCTCTCTCTCTCTCTGTCTGCAGCTTAAGGATCAGATGTGGGATTTCAGCTACTACTCAAATGCCTTGCTTGCCGCCACACTTCCTGCCATGATGGTCATGGACCAATGCTCTGAAACTGTAAGCGAGTCCACAAATAAATGGGTTTTTTTTAGAAAGAAAGTTGCCTTAGTTATGCTGTTTCATCATAGCAATAGGATAGTAACTAAAAGACGTTGGCATACAAAATGGATAAGGGTACAATTCTGGGGTCTCAACTGTCAGTCCGTGGAATGTGATGCTATTATCAGGTAAAGGCACCTAGGGAGTGTTTGCTTCTGCAAAACTGTTGCTCACTCATTGATAATAGAGAAATCTCCATTCGTTCCAAGAGCACAGAGGGTTTTTATATTCATTATGGTGGCATGCATGCAGAGGACCCCCGGCTCCCTCTACACACACACTTTCAGTGATCAGTCTAATCTATTCTTCCCAGTCTTGTATGGTTTCGATGAGAAATCAGTTGTCATTCTTTGCTTATTTGTGTATGCTTTATCTGTTTTCCTTCAAGATTTTTCTCCTGACCATTGATTTTTAGCAATTTGAATCTGTGTGTTGAGGCGGGTGGGAGGTTGTTTTGTTGTTGATTTATTTTGCTTGTTGGGGATTTTTGGTTTCACTAGCTATTATCATTTATATTTTTCTTTCTCCTGGGTTGTTCCCCTGGAACTCCATTGTATATATTGTGGAATACATAGGTTTATTTTTTGTATTTTAATCTGTCTTCACTTCAGTGATTTCTCGGTTATGTCCATTCCACTGCTAAGTCTATATAAGAAATTCTTCCCTGATACTCGAAGCTTACTTTCATCCTTTCCAGTGGTCTCTAATTTGCAGTCTTTGGGTGTATGCTTCCACCAGTTTTCATTAGATCCTTGAAGTTGCTTACTGGGAATTTTAGCATCAATATAACATCTTAATTTACTATTGGTTATTTTATCTCATGCTATTAGTTCAAGTAATTTTTCTAGTTCTGTGGTGTATGCCTTATGCTTTTTGTTGAATTTTGTTTTTTAAATGTTTTTGTTTTGTTCTATTGGGGGAAAAAAACCTTTCCTACACTCTATTCTAACCATGCCCCTCTCTGCCTCTATACCACACAACTCCAAGCCTTTCCTTTTCAAACTAAGCAAGCAGAAACCAAAAAAGAAAAAAAAAAATAGAGAAAGAAATACATGCAGCACAAAAACAAAAACCAGAACACACAAACAACAGACCAAGAAGATAAAAAGTGCCCAAACAAAACAGTTTGAGACAAACTGCCTACAAAAATGCCATCTTACTTGCTTTTGTGTTGAGCTTATCTGACATTAGTTAATAGACTAATACTGCCCTTGTAGGATGTGACTGGAATAATGTCCTCTAAAAGTTTTTTGAATAGTTAGAGAAAAATTGATACCAGTTTTCTGAATGTCTGGTAGGAAACAGAAGTGATGCTTCAGGTCTAGGCTTTTATTTGATAGGAGAACTTTTATTGATTTAATTTCATTATTTGTTATTGGTCTGTTCAGGTTTTGTTTTTTCTTGGTTCAATCTTGATAAATTGTGTGTACAAGAGTTTAATCCATTTATTTTAGGTTTCCCAATTTGTTTGTGTGTAATTTGTTCATTAGAGTATGTTTTTGTGGAATCACTGTAATGTCTTTATTCATATATGTTTTATTGATTTGACTCTTCACTGCTTTTTTTCTTAATGTAGGTAATGGTTTCTCAGTTTTATTCTTCAAAATCTAGCTTTTAGTTCCATAGATTTTTTTTTTCTTCTATGTGTTTTCTAGCCTTCATTTTTGTCTTTTTAATATAAGGTCTAGTATCACAGGCTATTTGAACTTTTACCTTCCTGCCTGGGCTTTCTGAAAACTGGTATTACAGGTGTATGCCACCATACCCTGATCTTCTATTTTTTTAGTATTTACATTGATCTATATTGTTCCATTTATTTGCCTAAGTTTGGATTTAGTTTGTTCTTATACTTCTTCCTTGAGGTGTAACATTAAGTTGTTAATTTTTTTCTTCTTATTATTATTGTATTGTGTTGGTTTTTCCAGTCCCTATGGTAAAATACCCATCAAAAGTAAACTCAATGAAAGAGGTTTATTTAGCTGAAGTTTCAGTTAATGTCTCGTCAGTTGTGGTGTGGAAGGAATGGCAGTGGAGCTTAAGGCAAGGCTGGTCACACATGTGCAGATCGGAACCCAGAGACCTGCCTTGAGAGAAAGCTGGTCTGTACCCACAAGTTTGACCTGCCCACTACAAACCGTCCCTCCCAGCTCAAAGGTTCTACACCCTCCAAAAACAGTGCCATCTGTTGAGGACCACGTGTTCAAACTCCTGAGCCTGTAAAGCTTTATTGTAAATTTGTCTTGAGGTATTTTATTGCCTTCCATTTTGGGGTTCCCTTTTTCCTCGAGGTCCTTTGGCCACCAGTCCATGAGGACAAAGGCATAAGCAGGGGCACACAGCTTTGCACGGCCTATGAACACGGCAGAAGTAGCCTTCAGGAGACAGCCTCAGTGAGGTAGCACAACTTGATTCCACATGAGACAGGATTGGGGACAAGAGCTGGGGAATCACCTAATTTGCATTAAGTGTCCTGCTCTTAGCATATAGCTGGATTAGTAGCAGCACAGCCCTATCAAAACAGCTAGAGCTTGTCACCTAATCACCATATGGGCAGAAGGGGGAAGAACTTTGTAGGGAACTGTGTCAAGGGTCCTCCTTGAGATAATCAGGCATCCAGGATGAGAGACATTCTCCAAATGAGGTTAGGTAGAAGAGCGGGAAGCCCTTCCTGGGTTGGGTGTGTGTGTGTGTGTGCGCGCGCACTTTCTTCCATATTGTACCAAGCCAAGCCAATGTAGACTGCAAACTCTGACCAGCAGGGCCTCCAGCATTCCGTAACTTTCAATGGGCTATGTCCCCATTTAGAGTTTGTCTCAAGATGTTTTTGTTTTGTTTTCTTTGTTTTTGTCTTTTCAAGACAGGGTTTCTCTGTGTAGCGGTGGCTGTCCTGGAACTAGATCTGTAGACCAGGCTGGCCTTCAACTCAGAACTCAGAGATCCACCTGCCTCTGCCTTCCAAGTGCTGAGGTTAAAAGCATAGACCACAACCGCCAAACTTTGTTGTGGTTGTTTTACAGTGCTGGTAATTGACCCCATGCTAGTCTAGGATCTCTCATGATATTACCAACTTTCGCCTTATTATTATTTAGTTAGGGTAGTGATTGTGTAATGCTGCTTATTTTCCAGTTATTTGTGTTTTCTTTTAATTTGTACTACTGTCAGTAAATAAAGATGGTGATTATGATTTTAGCTACATTAGATTTTCTTCAATTTGTTCAAATTTGTCTTGTGATCACACATGATCTGTCCTGGAGACTTTTCTGTATACTTGAGAAGAATATGTATTATTGCTTTTGGATGGAATGTTCTGCATGTGTATTCAGTCCCTTTGGTCTGATATATAGTTCAAATTTAATGTTACCTTTTCAGTTTTCTGTCTGGATAATCACCGGTGTTGAAAGCTGTGTACCTAAGTTTCCTTATAATTTATTGTAATATAACTTTCCCTTTCTATCCTTTCATATTTATTTGATATATTTCGGTTCTCTAGTATTATGTATATATATGTGTGTGTGTGTTTATAATTACTGTATACTCGTGATTAATTTCATAATGACATTTGTCTGTTTTTATAGTTTTTTACCTCAAGTCCCTTTAAACAAATAGAAATACTTTTGGTTTCTCACCTGTGCATGCATTAAACATGTATTTTGAGATGTGAGTTTGTTTATCTTTTGGTTGAAGAATTTAAGCCATTTGTGTTTAAAAAATATTATTATTGGTAGGTAAGAACCTACTAATGTCTATGTAACAAAGCCTCTAGTAACTAAAACCTAAAAGGATATGTTTTAGAATATTTGCTGAGCATAGAGCCTACCCTGAAATGTGGTTACTATACCCTGTGAGACTCCACCATAGAAAACTAATCTTGCCTTTGCACACGGGTGCCAGTTGCAGAGAGCTTCTTGGTTAGGGTGGGATCCCTTTTCCACCTTCCTGTCTCAGGACTGGCATCTCGTCTGGCTTGAAGCTGTGCAGGCTTCATGCATGCTGCCACAGTCTCCCAGTTAATGTGTGTATCAGTTTTGTTGTGTCTAGGAATCACTGTTCCTTGGAGTCATCCATTCCCTCTGGCTCTGATATTCCTTCTGTCTCCTATTCCACATTAGCTCTCTCAGACCTGAGAGGGGGATTTCATGAAAAGATCACATTTAGGAACCTCTTCACTTTTTGCATATTGTCCAGTTGTGGGTTAGCTTTTCATAATGTCCAGGGTTTTATTTAGTTCATTATATATTTTAGATATTAGCTCTCTATTGGATGTATAATTAGCAAAGATCCTTTTCACATTCTGTAGCCTGCCATTTTATCTGGATGCTGTTGTCCTTTGTCATATCGAAGCTTTTCTGTTTCATTGGGTCGTATTTATTGTTTTTAGTGCAGATGCTATTGGTGTCCTGTTTAAGGAGTGTTTTTCTGTGCCAGTGAGTTCAAGAGTATTCCTCACTTTCTTATTCTATCAAATTCAGTGTATCTGGCCTTAGGTTAAAGTCCTTGATCCATTTGGAATTGAGTTTTGTGCAGGATCTTGAATATGAATGGATTTGCTTTCTACATGCAACCATCCAATTTGATCAGTAACCATTTGTTAAAGATCCTGTCTTTTTTCTAGTGTGTATTTCTGGCTTCTTTGTCAAAAATCAGTTGTCCATAGGTTAGTAGAATTATGTCTGGGGATTAATTTGACTACATTGATCAAAGGGTCTGAAGTCAATACCTTGCTGTTTTTATTACTGAAGCTCTGTAGTACAACTTGAAATTGGGGGTTATAGTATTTCCAGCAGTTCTTTTATTATTTGGGATTATTTTAGCTATCTTGGGTTATTTGTGTTTCTATTTGAAGCTGAAAATTATCTTTTTAATTTCTGTGAAGAACTGTGTTGGAGTATTGATGGCATTGTATTAAATCTGTAGACAGTTTTGACAGGTGGTCATTTTCATTATACTAATCCTGATTAGTATAATGTTTCTTGAGCATGGGAGACCTTTCCAACTTCTAATGTCTTCCTCAACTTCTTTCTTCAGGGTCGTAATTGTTGTAGTTTTTTTTTTTTTTTATCTGTCCTTAGATTTTTAAAAATTAGTTATATTTTTTTAATTTTTGGATGCCATTGTGAAAGGTACCATTTCTCTGATTTCTTAGTCTGCTTGTCATTTGTATATAGAAAGGCTACTGATTTTTATGTGTTAATTTTGTATATTGCTAGTTTCCTGAAAGTGTTTCTCAGCTGTACAAGTTTCCTGGTAGAATTTTTAGATTAGATCTTTTATGTATAAAACAGTATCTTCTGCAAATAAATATACTTTGACTTTTTCATTTTCTATTTGTATCCCCTAGTTTTCCTTTACTTGTCTTATTGCTCTAGCTAAGACTTCACATATTATATTGAGTAGGTATGGAGAGAGTGGACAACCTTATCTTGTCCCTGATTTTAGTGGACATGCTTTGAGTTTTCTAACATTTAGGTTGATGTTGTTTGTGTTGCTATAGATTGTCTATTATGTTGAGGTATGGCCCATATATTCCTATCATTCCAGAACTTTTATCATGAAAGAAGGATGGATTTTGTTAAAGGCGTTTTCTGAATCTAATGAGATGATCATTTGGTTTTGTCTTATGTCTGTTTGTGTGATAGATTAAATTTATCAATTTATATATGAACCATGTTTGGGATGAATCCAACTTGATCATGGTAGACAGTCTTTTTGATATTTTCATGGATTCAGTTTTGCAAGTATTTTATTGAGAATTTTTGCATCTATGTTCATAAGGGATATTGGTCTATAATTTTTTTGGGAGGGGTAGGTGTTTGTAATTTAGGTGGCCTCATAAAAAGAAATGTGAGCCGGGCGGTGGTGGCGCATGCCTTTAATCCCAGCACTCGGGAGGCAGAGCCAGGTGGATCTCTGCGAGTTCAAGGCCAGCCTGGTCTCCAAAGCGAGTTCCAGGAAAGGCGCAAAGCTACACAGAGAAACCCTGTCTCGAAAAACCAAAAAAAAAAAAAAAAAAGAAATGTGAAATATCCCTTCAGTTTCTCTTTTGAAGAATAATTTGAGGAATATTGGCATTAAGTCTTCCTTGGGAGTATCCACTAGAAAGAGCTAAGCTATGTCTAAACCAAGAGATGGAGTCCCCATGGAATGGAGATAGGATGAATAAAGGGGTACCTACAAGCAGACTGCTACAGGACTGAGAGTGTTGCGTTTTGTTTTATCCTAGGCATTTTATGTAGAAGCCAGAGTGGATAGTATCTTCCCTTCATGTATGTGTGTGCATATGTATGTATATGCACATGTGTGTGATAATCTCTTCACTGGTGGGCTGGGTGGGTGTAGGTTTTGTTAATGCTGTATATAATAAACTTCAGCATGTCACTTAGACTTACAGCAATAGACTCCAATTTCTTTTGGGCTTTTTGTGGGACCATCGCACAATGAGGTCTTTTCTTAATGTTCTTACTTTACCTTTGCCTCTCATCAATCACCACATCATAGAAAGACTCCCATCATGCTTTTCTTGTATGTAATTACTCCTTTGTAAGTCACAATTCTGGAGGGATAGATTTCTTCATTATGCTAGATGGGCTTCAGTGTTAAGCATTGTCTAAATTGCTGACTCTTGTTGCTGGAACCTTCTCAAAGCACTGAGTGTCGTCTTCCTTCCATGGCTCACATGACACTCAAATTTTGCCTTATAGAGTCTGCCTTATAGAGCTCTTCATAGAAATGCGCAGATGCTTTATCATTCTCTAGTAGTCTAGATGTACTTGCTTTGTATAAGAAAAAAAAATGATTTTTGTGCCTATATTTCAGTGGCAACCAGTAACCACTGGCCCAGCACAGCCACCAGGGAAGTTCCTCTTCTGTCTTCACTTAGCCCTTTATCCTAACTTTTCTTTCTCATGAAAGGCCTGGACTAAGGATATGCAAGTGAAGACATACTTTTCTTGTAGCAGATGCCTGGTATCATAGTAGCTATACTTTACCATTAAATATCTTTAAAACTTGCCTCATTGCAATGCTTTCCTCTGTTCTTTTTCTTTCCTTCTTTTGTTCTGCAAAAGTGAAGTAGTTTCTGTTATAGGTTCAAGAAAAATTGTGACTGTATAGATTATTTGCCTTTTCTTGCTTTCTAGAATCTAAACAGAAGCCAAAACAGTAATTCATATTCGAATGAGTTTGTCTCTGTGTGTAATACCTTCAGAATCCTTAATGTAAAACTATTTCTTGTATGAGTTTAAGCTTTTTTTCTTTTGTTTTTAATCTGTTTTGATTTTTGTTTGGTTTTGTTTCATGAGATAGGATCTCACTTATATCCCAGATTGGCCTAGAATTTATTCATTTCACCCCAGGGTGAGTGTACACTTAAGATCCTTCTGCCTCTGCCTCTCCAAATCAAGAAATGTTAAAGGACAACTCTTTAGTTGAATCTTGGCAGCTAGTATTGCTTGTTTGTTTGTTTGTTTGTTTGTTTATTGTGTTTCACAGTGATTTCCTTGGAGATGTGTTTTCCCTCCCAGGTTACCTGGTACCTGTTGTTTTGACTTATTGCTGTGACTTGTATATGTCAGTTCCTTCAATAATCATGCTTCATAAAAACATTCCCATATGAAGAAACAGATAGAATAGTAAGATTCTTAAAGAACATTTGTTCTAGACATCTTCTTAGGTTTAAGAGATTATTGCGGTTTTTAACTTTCCATGGTCCCTCAGTGACTCAAGGGAATGACCTTTTCAGGAAATGTATTTCTATCCCTAAGGAAGTAACTGATAATTGACTGAATAGACTCAATTTTTCTAATGCTTTATTTTTTTCATCATCTACATTTTTATTTAGAGTTTTGGAGGCTGGAAAGGCAAATGTCATTTTACCAAAAAATTCTCCAAGTGGGATAACTCATGTGATTGCCAGTAATGCAAGAATCAGTGCTGAGCAAGAGCAAAAGAACTTTAAGGCTCCGTTTTATCCAATTCAGTATTTAGGGGATTTTCTTTTAGAGGTAAGTACAATAAGTACTAGACGTCTTAAAATGTTTGTTTTTATAAAGTATCAACAGAGTGAAATGAAGTCATTTCGATGTCGGTACCAGAGGATAGGGTCTAGGCTACCCCTTAAACACCAAAGTTTACAGGTGCTAAGCTCTTAAACCCCCTTATGTAAAATAACAGAGGGTTTAACTGTCATCTGTATCCACCTTCCTGTACACTTTGAATTATCTCTAGATTACTACAAGCCTACATGTTTAGTACCAGTCAGATTTAAGCATTATAGGCCTGTTATCCAGCTGGGTTTATCGATTTCGTGGATTTAGAACATGTAGAAATGGAGGGCTGAATATTTATATTAAAATTGAGTTCTGAATTTTGAAAATGCAATAATTAGAAACATGAAATGGGATATTTTAAGACATTCTCAATTTCTTAAATAGTTGAGAATGTGGGTATAGATTTGAGAGAAACTTAAGTTAAACTTGTTTCATTCTCTACTCATACCATAAATGCTTTAGTGGTATATGTGAAAAGTAATTTTAATTATTTTACCATATACTATAGTAAAATAGCAGAGATGCATGGCATATAAATTTGAGATTGCTGTCTCTTTTTGAAAAGAGAGAATTATTTCTAAGATTTAGAAATAATTTCCTGTCCTGTTCCCCTTTCTTCCTTCTTCCTTTGTCATATAAATACCAATCTCAAGTTTTTGAACAGGGATCAAACTCCAGATGAAACTCCTAATAGATAAGTGAAGAATTTATGACTCACTCGTAGGGTTAGAGAAAGCTCAGGGTGTTCATAAATAACCTTCATCTATGAACAGTCATACTCCTTCCATTCTACCTCATTTCAGTGGATAGCGGGAAATGATCCCTGTTAGCTTGTACATAGTGCCAGGGACCTAGAATCAGAACCTTGCTTCCCTGATTTCTTGTATCCAGTCATTACTAAGTCATATTGATTCTATTTCACATGTCTCTTGATTCAAACTGCTTCTCTTTTTTTCTAACATCATACTAACATCAAATCTTTTCTTTGTGCACCTAGAATAAATTTCTACCTAATAATATTCTTTTTTTAACTTTGTGTTTTCCATAATATGTCCCGATCACCTCACAAACATGGATTCTCATTTTATATTTGTTAGATCAGCAGAAATTGTGAAAGCCTTCTGAATCTTCTGAGAGTACACATAATATGTCTTTCTATACTCACCTTTTCCTGGTGAGCAGTAGCAGTGTAAGCTTGGAAAATTGGATTTAGTTCATGGGATGTATCATTGAACTATAGGAAATGTCATTGTCCTTGACAGTGATTGATCTAGGAATGATCATGTGGTCAGATCTTTGGGGTAGTGAGAAATGTAAGTGTGGGATGTATGGCAAATGTGTTGCTAATTAATCAATAAAACACTGATTGTCCGTTGGCTAGGCAGGAAGTATAGGCGGGGGCAAGGAGGAGAATAAAGCTGGGAAGTGGAAGGCTGAGTCAGAGAGACACTGCCAGCCGCCACGATGAGAAACAGCTTGTGAAGATGCCGGTAAGCCATGAGCCATGTGGCAAGGTATAGATTAAAGGAAATGGATTAATTTAAGCTATAAGAACAGTTAGCAAGAAGCCTGCCACAGCCATACAGTTTGAAAGCAACATAAGTCTCTGTGTTTACTTGGTTGGGTCTGAGTGGCTGTGGGACTAGCAGGTGAGAGAGACTTGTCCTGACTGTGGGCCAGGCAGGAAAACTCTAGCTACATGTAAGAGTTAAAATATTTCCTCCTCAGTCTAGCCTTGATAAGAAGACAACCATATAGACAACTGAATGAAGGTAGAATCCGGACACTCACCATAGCCCTAGAGGTAGGCACCTACAATTCCAGAACTCTGGAAGAGTGATCATGAATTCAGGCTCATCTGGGCTTTGTAGCAGGACTGTGTCCATAGGCAAAAACAAAAAGTCTGAACCCTTGCTGATCCCTGAGTTTCTGGATTTATCACTCTCAAAATGAGTTCTTTCATTGACCCTCATCGCCATTCTGAGAGTTAATACTTGTGTTGAGTTGTTTCAGGTGGTTTTCTAGTACTTGCTACCAGCAACGGAAAGTCATTCTTAAAGTATATCTGAATTATATATTTTCTGTGAAGATGAATGATTGGAGTATATTATATAATAACCATACAAACCTAATATACAATAAAACTATGACAATATTAAGATATAGCTGCTGAAGTATTAAAGAACAGCAAACATTATGTCAACCAAAAGTAGCAGATAGCATCTAGTTTATATACTGAGTTTAAAATACATTTTGTAAGTTCTGGGTCAGACAGAATTATGTAGCTGGTATAAGTGAGAAAAACCACATTGTGATTATTTCTAGGAAAAATGAGAACGTTAACGTCACCTTACTCTTTTCTTCCAATTCTGTGGCATAGAACACATTGTGCACCTCACACACTTCCTTTAAAGTATTATCTAGGAAGAGGTGCTGTGGAAATAGACTGAGTTAAAAATGGCGATCACAAAAACTCTTGTGTTTAATGTTCCTAAACATTTTAGGAAGCTGAGTGGCAGATTTGGGTTAATATTTAGTCTAGGTTTTTGTAGGTCTCTGTGGAAGACTTGCTGTGCAATGCATTAGAGAGATGAAATGAATAACATCAGATATCCATTTTTGAGGTACTTTACTATTTAGTAATGGAAAAAGAACATAGAAATTATTAATTTCTTTTTCTAGTAAAATGCAAGTTAGTAAAAAATTTTGTAAAGTAAAGGAACACAAAGGAGCAAAATTACTAATATGTGTTAATTGTTGATCTGTGTGTCAGATTTTACAGAAAAGAGAAGTTATTTTAGAATGCTTAAACTTCTTTGGACTGTGAACTAAAGGAAACTAAGAGATCTGGGGTGATGGCTCCATGAGCAAAGTGTGAGGACCTGAGTTCAGAGCTCTAGGACCCATGTAAAGCCCAACACGGTAGCACACACCTGTGATCCCAGACTCCTGTGGCGAGGTGGGCGATGAAGACAGGACTATCCCTGGAAGCTGCTCATGGGCCAGCTATCCTAGCATACACAGGAGCAAGCAATAAGAGATCCTGTCTCAAGGTGGAAGGTGAAGATGACACCCAAACTTGTCCTCTAACCTCTACCCATGGCACATGTGCATATACAAGCGTGCATGCTCACACACTTCATAGACACACAGAAGTTTTCTTAAAAGAAGGGAATTAAAATGAGTTGAAGAACATATGTAACAGGGGCAACATAAAGACTTTCTAAGTTAAATCAACTAATTTTACCTAGATTTCTGCTTTGCTTGTTCTGAGATATCATGAAGTCATTTTGTTCTATGCCATAGTACATGCAGTAGTATGTCGCTGGGTGTGTTAAAGTTCATTCCTAATCTTGCTGTGATTGTGAGACTTATCAGAACTGCTGCTCCGTGCCGACAGTGATCACTGTGTACACTATGCTAATCACTTTACACTCTCTTTCTTATTTAAACCTCTATTTCTATGCAGTTGGAATTATAACTATCCCACTTCAAGTTGATGAAATTGAGGTACAGTGAATTAAATAAATCGCCTGACTTCCCATAATTGTCATATTATAAGAGTAAAGCACCACTCAGTGAATTTTGTTTTCTTTACTAAAATCTATCCCATTTGCCACATCTCTCATTTGGGTTATTTTTAGGTTTCATTCACTGACTTTTTCTGTAAGTAGTTAAAATTTTGTAATGGATTTAAATGTCACAAGATATTAGTTAATTGTGAAATTTCCATGTAAGAGTCAAAGAAAAACGTTTATAAAACTGTTCTTATACCTAAGGTTCAGGGAACCTGAGGAAGAGAGAGTGGAAGGATTCTAAGACCCAGGAGATGAGGGCGTTTTCCATGAGATCCTCTCTTCACTGCTGTCAGAAGTTGCTCCACACAGTCTTACCAGCATGACTGCCTAAACATAGACCACCACCAGAGTGCATGGTAGAAAACCCGCTAGGCTTCAGCTGTGCACAGAGAACTACAGGCACCTAAGGAATGCTGAGAATGGGAGAAAGAGTCTTCTCCAGGGAAGAGCCCAGTTACTTATCCAGTCCCAAATGGGCAGCCCTGAAAGTACAAAAACATACAAGGAGCATTATACAAACTGAGCAGGTTCTAGTTAGGACATGTACTTATACATACACATACAAATATGTGCATGTAACAATTAGTGGGGGGAAAAGAGCCATGAATGTGAAAATAAGCAAGGATGGTTTGGTGGGATGAGAGAAAAGCAAAATGATGTAACTGTTTTATAATCTCAAAAAGAAAAGAAAAAGATCCACCCCCACCCCTGGCCTAAAAAAAATCAAGGTATAGTCAGGCATAGTGTTACACATCAATAATCCCAACACTTGGGAATCTGTAGCAAAAGATCACAAATCCAAGACCAGTAAAAGCTGCACAGTGATTTCCAGCCCACTTGAGCTAGGTGAGCTATGCACTGATGAGCTCTATTTTTGTTGTATTGTTTTTTCAAAGGCTATAGTCTGTGTTAAGAACTAAGTAGCATTTAAACACTGTTGTTTGTTACTTGATTTCTCAAGTTCGTAATCTTGTTATTAATCCCAAATCCAGTCTCATGAATTCTTTTATTCAAATTGTGTGGCAAATGCCTTGGCAGGATATTAGAATTAGACTTGAGAGTAGAGTATTTACACCTGATCCAAGACAGACACTAAGTTAGACATCTGAAAAAACAAGGTAGGCTAACTAGGATTTCCACTGCTGTATTCCTAGGTAATAGTGTAGATGTAACCAACCTTCTTATTAAATAAGAAACACGGAACCAATGCAAAGAAGAAAGCAAGAGGTCAGAGCTAAGAGCTAAAACCTTACCCTTCCTCCTGCGGTGGTCCTATCTCTCCGAACCAGAGCTACTTCCTGTGTTAAAGTCCTTATATAGAATTTCTATTCTGCCTTCTCATTGGTTGTAAACCCAACTACGTGACGGCCTCGTCACGGCCTGTCTGTATAGACCTCCAGGTTTTCTATGATTGGTATTGAGATTAAAGGCATGTGTATCCAATACTGGCTTTATCCCTGAACACACAGAGACTTACCTAGCTCTGCCTACCAAGTGCTGGGATTACAAGCGTACGCCACCACTACCCTGCTTTCCTATGGCTTGCTAATAGCTCTGACCCCCAGGCAACTTTATTTATTAACATACAAATGACATTTTAATACAAATAAAACATCACCATACAATAGACTTTATAAATCAGTGGACTTTTAATTACACACTGACATACAGCACTATACTGCATAAAATAGACTAGATGTGAACTTCTTTCCATACAATAGATGTGGAGAAAAGCTTTACAATGCTTAAAACCTAGTTGGTGCTAAACAATATTTGTAAAGTAAGGAATTTTAAAAAAAGAATATTTACATTTAAAATAATTTCTATAAATCTAGTAGTAATAAATTGAAGAAAATATTGGTATTTTAGTTTAGAGAAGAGTTTGTGTTAACATTCTTTTTAAATAATATTTTTATTGTTTCTTTGAGTTAAAGATGTAGTTTGATCATATTCACTCCTAACTCCTCCCAGGTCCACTCCGACCTCCCTACCCACCCTACTTTATGCACTTTGTTTCCCTCTCCCTTTCCCTTCCTCTTTACCCACCCCCCTTTCTTTCTTCCCTTCCTTCCTCTCTCAGTCCCTGGAGTCCAGTTTGCTATGGGTGTTGGGCTTGCCATGAAGTGTGGTTGATATGCCAGAAAACTGGTCCTGCTTTTCTCAGCAGCTAGAAATTGCTAGTAGCTCTTCAGCTAAGCATGGGACTACATGCCCACTCACACTCTGGTACTGAGATATTGTCTGGCTTGAGCTTGCACAGATTTTGTACACAAATGTGTGTGTGTGTGTGTGTGTGTGTGTGTGTGTGTGTGTGTGTGTTCATGTGTATTTGGATGTGGGCAAGAGATCATCTTCAGATGTTGTCCCTCAGGAAGCCACATTTATGCGTGGCTCCTGGGATTTCGACCTCACTGGAGACATTGAGGGAACGATGGAATGATGGACACAGAAAAGCTGGGGGTTGGGTGGTCTCAGCTTTCAGATGAAGGAGCTGCAGTACCCCTTAAACTCAGCATATTTATTATGTATAATTGAATAGTGAGGTGGGGTTTTGCGTACAGCTGAACAAGGAGGCAGGGTTACTACATACAGCATGGAGGCAAGGTTTGTGGTTTATAGCTGGATCAAGGGGGCAGGTTTAGCTAATCTCTGTAGGACCACTCTCTGTAGGGGAGCAGTGTTCAGGGTATTAATATCTGGAAGGGGAAGTCTATGGGGCACATTTTCTGTACACACTGTCCCTACTTGTATTTGGTACCCAGAGGAAGACTTTGTCATCCCTGAGCCTGTGGTTTCTTGACATGTCTGTGCCCATGTCAACAGTACACATTTACTCAGGATTTTACTCACTCAGGACTTCCTCTGCTCCCTACATTAGGAGTCATCTACCTTGCTTTTTGGAGTCAGGGTTTCTTTCTGGATTTGCGGATAGCTGAATATGCTAGGCTTGCTGACTAGCAAACCCTATAAATTAGCCTGCCTGTGTCTCACCAGTGCTGGGATGTTAGACACACGCCACCACTGTACTGGCTAGTTTTTATGTGAACTTGACATAAGCTAAGAGTTATCTGAAAGGAGGGGGACTCAATTGAGAAAATGCCTCCATAAGATCCATTTGTAGGGCATTTCTTAATTAGTGATTGGAGTGAAATTCAGTTCAATGTGGGTGGTACCATCCTTGTGCTGATGGACCTGGGTTCTGTAAAATGCAGGGTGAACAAGCCATGATGAGCAGGCCACCAAGCAGCACCCTTCCATGGCCTCTGCATCAGCTCCTACCTCCATGTTCCTGCCCTGCTTGAGTTCCTGCCTTCACTGCTTTTGATGATGAACTGTTATATGGAAGTGTGAGTGAAATAAACCCCTGTCCTCCCCGACTTGCTTTTTGTCATGGTGTTTCATCAGAGCAATAGTAACCCTAAGACAAGTTGGAACCAGGGTGGTGGGATATTGTGACAGACCTGACCATGCTGGTTTTGGGAGGATTGTGGAAGGACTTTGGAACTTGGGGCTAGAAAAACCATTGAGTGTTGAGCTCAGTGAGCTTGGAAGGTAAGAATGTTGAGAGCAGTGCAGATAACGGAGTCCTGGCGTGTGAAGTTTCAGAGGAAAGCAAAGACCCTACCAAGTTTTTTGCTTGAAGAATATATAGTGTCTGGTCATCTGGAGCTGAAGATTTGGCTATGATTAACAAGAAACTTGAACCTAAAGTAAAACCTTCACTTTATTGAGACAATAGATGCTAGGCAGCTGGGGCTGAAGAATCAGCTGTGATTAAGAAGAGGCCAGCACTATTGAGGTGAAGTCTTCTGGGAAGTGTTAACTCAAAGTCAAACACAGAACCTGTGGTCCAGAGACAGCCAAGGTCTTACCTCCTGCTGGTGGCTCAGCTAGTTATTGTAAGAGTCACCCAGCTAGTACTGGTTTTGAAGGCATGAAGGGCTCATGGAGAGTAACTGAGGCTTGGCACTGTCTGGCATGGTTCAGGTTCCTGAAGAGAGTCCAGGAGAGACTCTCAAGGAAGGTGAAGTCCAGTTGCAGCCCAGGAGCCCAGTGTTTTGGAGATGCAGCAGCAGTGGTGTGGAGCCAGCCCAGCCACTGTGGCTGCCCCTGGGAGTGGAACTCACAGCCTTATCTTTCGCTGTATAATGAAACATTGTTTCAATTTAAGTTTTTCACATGTCATATTTTATGTATCAGTGTCTAATTCTTAAATCCTTAAGTTAGAGTACTTGTATAATGCACCCCAATGTGTAGATCTCTTGTGTAGCTCTTGAAAAGGATAAAAAGTAAACATTATGTTTCTGGTCTTTTTGCTAATGATAATAAATGTTCCTTTGCATTTTGTTTAACTGAAATCTTTGTAGAATTAGTCCTGATTTTAACCATTTATTTGTCCAGGCTAGGGATTTATCTTCTTTCAACCATGTGAGGTTAAAAAACAAACTTTTTCTTGCCGCAAATTCTTCCAAATAGAAATTGTTTATGTATTTAAGATGATTCTTTAAAAGGGAGAAAGAGAGGTTCTTATTTTTCTAAATTTTCACCTTAACTTCTGAGTTGATGTAGAAATTCCATCACTTGCTCTCAAGGGTTATTCTGGGGCTACAAAATTACTGTCTGCTGAAGGGGAAGCAGTGTGGCTGACGGTTTAGATTCCGTTGTAATTATTGCCTAAGATGTTGGTCTTCCACTTCTCTGTGCAAATGTGAGCATGTGGACACTTGCACAGAGATATCTCGGGAACCGTTAGGAGCTCACCTTTACTTTTAGCTTGTTTTCCTGCCACTACATTATATGTATAATTACATGGATACTTTATAAAGACTTAGAAAATGGTTTATGAACTCAATTCAGATTTTTTTTCAAGACTGTTTGCAGTAGCAGAAGGTAAAGGTGCTGTTCTGTAACATAGGTGCTGAATTATCTTGCAAATGAGAAAGAAATCTTATCAGTGAAAGGCTGAAAGGTAAACAGTCTATCCACAACTTGACAAATTTTAAGTCTAGATTGTACTTTGTGTGGAGGTATGTATATATGCACTCAGGTAAACTCTCAAGTGTAGAGGCCACCTTGTGAGGAGCTAGCTGTTAGCCTCAGATATCATTCCTTAAGAACAGTCTACCTTATTTTTTGGTTGTTGTTTATTTTGTGGGTTTTGTTTTATTTGCATTTTTGTTTTTTTCTTTCTTTGATATTTGTTTCTTGAGACAGGGTTTCTGGAGCTTGCCATGTAAACTATGGCAGCTGGCCAGCAAGCCCCAAGGATCTACCTGTCTCTACCTCCCAAGTGTTGGATTCTGAGTGTGTGTTAGCAAACAAAGCTATTTTATTTGTCTGGATTCTAGGGATTGAATACAGGACTTCATGCTTACATGGTAGACAGGTTACTGACTGAGCTCTCACCAGCCCTGAATTGTAACTTTAATTTGCATAGGGCTGTGTATAAAATGTTTTGGTCCTAGATGACTCAGATAGGATTGTTACTAGACAAGGAAGTCTGACTATAAATGGACAATTTTTAGTATGGACAAATTTTAGTATCTGAGTATCTGTTTATAAGGCTATATAAAATATTTTTGTCCTTGATTCCTCAATAAATAGCAGTTACTAGACAAAGCATTCACTTTTTTTTGTGTATGTATGTGACATACAGAAATCACTATTATTTAGAAAGTTTGCTATAAGTATTGGTTCCTTGAAATATTTTACCAGTTTTTTATAATCTTTCTTTTAGGAAGACTTTATCAGACAGTATATGCAATTATATATTAAGTTGAAGTCCATAAAATATATATAATAAATGTACATAATAACATTATTATACTTAGTTAATGGCCTAAACTTTTTTATTCACATACAGAAAGAAATTCAGAATGATGAAGATTCCCAAACTAGTTCTGGTTGGACCAAATACAGCAATCAAGAAAAAAGCAAAGATCTTAAGAAAGACACAGGATTTCTTGAAATGAAAGCTGCTGGAGACAGAAGAATGTATAGAACCCAGGTAAAATTTCATGAATTAAATATTCTCTGATCTTTTTCCTAAAGAATTATAGAAGAGAGCCCGTTCTTGGATTAAAAAAAAAAATTATAAATCTTGGGATCTGAAATCGAGTATATCAACCTTATATTTTTAGGCCATGAGTTGAGGACATGGGGAAGTTTTTGTAAGTCTATGTTTTAGGACTCTTTGAAATAATGCATATGTGCCTAGAGAATTGTTGAGTTCCTCAAATGTGGTATTTTCTCAGTATGTGCTAATCACTTAAAACTTGTGTGCTTGCTGTATCACGTGCCTTATAGAACTTTTCCTCATCCCTGAGCACTCTGTTCATAGCAGTCTAAAGTCAAGCATGTAACTAAGTGAACAGAACAGAGCTTAACACAAATAAACTTGTATTAACATGAAGAACAAGACAACAGAAAAAACAACAAAACAGGAAGACCGAAGCTGTTGTGCAGCAGTGTGTCACAGACATTAGTGATAAACAACAACAACAACAAAGCCTCATTGGTTCTGCTGTAGAAAAGCTAATGTTCAGTTCATGCTATGTGTAATAGGTCTGTTTGTTAGTTTATCAAATCAATCACTCAGCAACTATTAGTCTAAACTGAAATATTTTTATGTGTAAGTAGAAACTTGTATTCATGCGAGGAACAATTTGGAAGTTTTTAAAATTTGTAGTTTCTTAAATCACATGACAAGTTTAACTAACATTAAAATACATTGGCCTTTTTGCTCCTACTCCTAAATACAGTGCTATTTGTGTGCCTTTTAAGACTCCCTTCTATAATCATATGTGCATGTTTAGTAAGGCTTTTTGAAGTGATGTGTCTAAAATAATACATTCTAAATGCAGTATGAACAGTTGCTGCATACAGCAAGGAATGTAAAATGATGAGGTTATCAAAATAGATTTCATGTTATTAAATATATAAAAAGATAATTTGTAAAATATAAGGAAATTATTAAAATAAAGTTAGGAAGTTGTACATAAAATTAGCATAGAAATTTCTCGTGCCTCAAAGAAAAGAGATTGTAATACTTCTTAATATGAATAATAAGCAGGTTAACTAAGTATATCTGGTAACTTACTGTTTGTAAAACATGGCAAACTAAAGCATTTGTTTTCTAGCCCTTTTTGTAGAACGAGGATGTATTAAAAATCACTTTGCATTTTGTATTTAATCTCTTGTGTTATATAAAGCCTGTCTTCCTGAAGTTTTCTGTGTCTTCCATTGGTTCTGTTGAAGCTGTACTAACCCAGAGTATATTAATTTTATAAACATGTAGAACAAAATGGAAAATCATGATGAAAATGTTGATAGATTTGCTCTGAGTCAACACAAAAAAGAAAAATTCAGAGACTACAGAAAAGATATGAAATCTGTTAAAAAGAGAAATACATTCAGAAGACATACACATGAGAATCAGGTAAATTTTCACCAAAAAATTCATTTTATCTTTTAAATCCTTTCTAAATTTACTAAATACAATGTGAGTCATGAAATTTCTTGTGGAGTACATGTATAGAAGTGTTATAAGACATTTATACCTTGTTTTTAAAGAAAGAAAAAAATGCCACTTTATGAAGTCATTAGCCAGGGAAAGAACCAGTCTTACCAATTTTTCAGCCATCTCTGTCATTTTCTAACTGTAACTTTTCCCTTTTATCTGGAAGTGTCCCTTATTTTAGAACTTACGTTATTTTTCCCTTTTTTTTCATTTTAAATGGCATTCAGTTTTGCTTGTAAATGAATGTTTGTAGGTCACACTATTTTTGGACATTTTCTTCATCTATATGTTTTGTTGTTCAGTTGTGTTGCATTTTTAAACTCATCCATTTTTTTGTTGTTGCTGTTCATAAGCATTTGGTTTTCTTTTTGTTTCTTTAAGTATTTGATTGGTTGTTTTGAGATTATCAAACAGTTCTGCTATGAACAAGTGGCTCTTGGTACACAGGTTCCAGGATTTCCTAGCTGAGAATGTATTCCTAGGAATGAAGTTACTATCATCAGAACAATGTGCATTTTCCCAAATGTTTTTTCCTAATGTATACACACTTCGTGTGGGTGAGCTTTTCCTGTGTATAGAGCTCTGTTGATCAATGTGTTACACGTCCTTGAAAGCCCTACACAACACATAAACATTTTAAAAGCTTATTTTGACTTTGTAACATTTAATACATATTCTGCTTTGTTTAATTGTGGTCAAAATACAGAAAGAAACTAAGAAAAAAGTTAAAAATATCCAAAGGACTTACATTTTGAGGAAAAAGAACAAAAAAGAAGGATATTGCAAAACTGATGATGAGCATGACACACTTAGAAGTCCTTTTCAAAAGCACGTGCATGGCAGAGATGAGGTGAGGTGATAGGATGTGTGTTCTTAAGTTTTCCTTCTGTGTGATCTAGATAGGCAGCGTGACTGTTAAAGGTGCTTGCTATATTAAATTCTGTATACTTTGGAACAACCTTTGATGTAATATAATGTTTATTATTTTACTTCTATATATTATTTTACTTATTATATATACATTTATTATATTAGATACATTATAATATAATTAAGTGTGGTCTATCAAAACTTTTTATATGGATACATAAGGAAATTTGGGCTAATTATGATTCTCAAATTAAATTTTTCATGAAAAGAAAAAAAAGATCTGGAAAAGAGGTGAATTTCTTTTTTAACATTTAAAAATTTTGAAATTATAATATAAATACAACGTTTTCTTCTTTTCCTCTCTATATACACCTCCCCATTCTCCTCCAAGTTCATGACCTCTTTTTTCACTAATTATTTACTAATAATCACACACATATGTATTTGCATGAACATATATATTCCTAACTCTAACCTGTTCAGCCCTTATAATGTTACTTATTGCATAGATGCTTTTAGGGCTGACCTGTTGGCACTGGACAACCAAGAGCTGTGTGTTTGCCTGGGGAAGAACGCCTCTTCCACTCCCAGCTTTCCTCAGTTGCCTAAAGTTCTTTCTGTAGGACTGAGGCTTCATGGGCTTTCCCCCATCCATTCTGGCATGCCCATTGGTGTCTTCCTTATTCAGCTCATGTTTAGACTTTATGGGTGTAGCTTCTGATGTTACTAGGAGACACACAATCTCACATAAACTCCCTGATCCCTCTTACTTTTAAAATCTTTCCAGCCCCTTTTCCTCCAGGTTCCCTGAGCCTTAGATGCATGTACTGTAGGCATATCGGTTGGGACTGGGCTCTACAACTCTACATATGGATTGAATGTGGTTTTCTGTAATGGTCCCTGTCTTTTGCAAAGAGAAGTTTCCTTGATGTGGGGTGAAGACTACCCTTGTCTGTGGGTATTAGAACAAATATAGATTGCTCTTAGGGATTATGCTGACTTAGTAAATTAGAAGTATAGATTCTCCTCCAATAACCCTAACTTCATTAGCGCTATGTAGGTTTCTAGTACTATGCACAATTTTCCTCTTGTTGAGTGGATCTTAAGTCCAATTAGAAAACTGTTGGTTCCTGCCATGCTCTGCATGCCACTACTGTATCCTTAAGATTATTGTGCCATGCTGTTCTTTGATGATGTTCATGGGCTTCATGACTGGATAGGCCTGTTGGTTGCCTCCCTCCCTGTGAAGCTTGCATAGAATTTCTGAAGTGTATGGTGTCTTCAGCAATAGGGAATTACTATCCACCTCTCAGAGGGTGCAGGTGACAAGGTCAGTAGGAGTAGGCTGTGTGTTTTGGGAGTCCCCTGGCCAACAACTCCGAAGAGGGCTTCTCGTGTCTGGTTTTGGTGCTCTTTGGCTCTTGGTAGGAGCACCCTTGGGGCAGATTTTTTTTTTTTTTTTTAAGTGGAAAACACCACAGTAAACTACATCTGTTTATAGTTCGTAAAATCTCTTCAAATGGGAATATTGTTTCTAATTTTGTTCTTCTCTGGTAGAATACAGACCATTTATAATAAAATTATCTCCCTTTTCAAACGGATTTTTCTTAGATAAGCTTTTCCTAAAATGTAACTTTATTTTATGTTCCAAGTATAGATTGAACATTCTAAATCCAAAAATCAAAAGCCTGAAACACTTGAGAACAAGTCCTTGTCAGTGGCACATGATGTTGAAAACTTCTTATGTAAAGTAGAAAATCTATGCTTTACCTTACGTTATGGACCAAGGAAAACAGGCTAGGTACACTTAAGTTATGTATAAAGTTACCTTCAGGTTATGTATAGAAGGAATATAAAGGACATCAATTAATTTTGTGTTTAGACTTTGGTTTGATGATAGGTTCGAAGGAAAATTTTTTAAGGTGCTGCAGATGTAGCCCAGTGGTCGAGCGTTTGCCTGGCATGCAGTGTCTTGACATCGCTGTGTGGGCTTTAAAAACAAACAACAAAATCACAAAATATAAGTGGGTTTTTTATAGTCCTGTATTTTTGTCTGTGTGGAGTACTGTCTTTAATACAGTATCTGAATTTCTTTACATGTGTGTAGAAAGAAAGGAAGAGTTCTCTTCTTACTGATTATGCCAATGAGTCAAAAACCAAGGATGTTAAGACAAATGTGGATCTCACGGAAGTAAAAAATGCCTTAAAGAAGCAGATATACAGAGACATATATAGAGCTCAGGTAATGCTTATCACACTATAACTCTTTCTTTAGTAAGCTGTAAGTGACTGGGAAGTATGTTTGAATTATGGATTGTTTGAATCCAGATACTTGGTGGTATTTAGGGAGTGCTGTGTGTTAGTGGATACTTGAAATCTGATACTTCAGGCTGGCTTATTGTGCTTTGCATCTCTGATTTTTTCTTGTTAAAGTAGGAGCCCTCTTTTTCTAACTTTACATTTCTAGAATAGAAGCCAGACACAATTATCATTTGAATTTACATGTTTTAGTAACAAAATTCAATGCGTCTTATAGCTTCACTAGCAATTTGTTTATTGCTTTGCCAATTTTTTGTCTTGTTTCTATTGGCTTGCTTATTGGATATCTTTGTAGAACTTTCCTGAATCAGGATGCTATCTTATATATTTGTTGCAGATATTTTTCACTATAATCTTTTCTAAAAATTTACAAGTATAGGTATTTTAAAACAATACAAGAGGTTTTTATGTGTGATTGTTGAGAAAATGTGACTCACTTTTTTCCCCATTGGACTTTTATATAAAATGTTCTCTGCATTTATATTTTTAATTATAAAGTACTAAGGAGAATAGGCAACTTCAGATCTCAAAAGTGAAAATGACCTGAAGTTATTTTAATTGAGGAGGAGACAATAGAACTGGTCTGTTCATGAGAATGCTATTCCTAAAATGATGATAGTTACTAATCTGAGCCAGAATGAGCATCAGATTAATTATAGCTATTAATGTGTTCCTGAATCTGTTTTGAATGTTTGGCTAAGGTTTTGTGCTTTGTAGGCTGAAATATAGTTTTCAACTTAAACTGTTAAAATTTAATTATATGGTTGTTGTTTTGTAGGCTGTTCGATACAACTGCATCACAGTAGATAAACAGCCTGTATACAATGTAGAGGTAAGGGACTTGGAGTTGGATGGTGATTTGGGTCAAAAAAGAAATGTAATTTTTCGTCATTTTGATTTAAGGTAATGTATTACTTATAATCAGATATGGGGTAGGGAAGAATTATTCTCTTGCAAAAAATTTTTCAACACAGCTATCAATAGTGCTGAGAAAAAAAATGTACCTAGTGCTCATTATAGATGAAGTATATACTTTTTTCATATTTCATAACTTTTATAATTACTACTTTTGTGTTAAATTCTTGATCCAATACTTCTGAAATATTTTCTTTTATTTATCACCATTCATTCTTTTTAAATGGATTATTTTCTTGTATGTGGTCTTTAGAATGGTTCCAGTTAGAAACAGTTATTCTCAGGTTTGTAAGGCAAACATTGCCTCTTAAAGACTTTCTTTCAGAGAAATAGTTTGTCTTACCCCTTCAGGCAATGAAAAACAATAAAGAAACAGCTAATAACACTTTCACATGCCTTCTAGTTTTTGTTGTTGTTTGGTTTTTTGAGAGCCTTCTAGTTATGAAACACAGTAATACATGTTACTTGCTTGGGACGAGGAAAGTTCAGACATCGTGCAGTCTGTCAAGTAGTAAGGACAGGAGTCCCCATGTAGAGACAGAGATAAGGACAGGAGTCCCCACTGTAGAGGAGGAGACAGAGGTAAGGACAGGAGTCCCCACTGTAGAGGAGACAGAGGTAAGGACAGGAGTCCCCACTGTAGAGGAGACAGAGGTAAGGACAGGAGTCCCCAGTGTAGAGGAGACAGAGGTAAGGACAGGAGTCCCCAGTGTAGAGGAGGAGACAGAAGTAAGGACAGGAGTCCCCACTGTAGAGGAGGAGACAGAGGTAAGGACAGGAGTCCCCACTGTAGAGGAGACAGAGGTAAGGACAGGAGTCCCCACTGTAGAGGAGGAGACAGAGGTAAGGACAGGAGTCCCCACTGTAGAGGAGACAGAGGTAAGGACAGGAGTCCCCACTGTAGAGGAGACAGAGGTAAGGATAGGAGTCCCCACTATAGAGGAGACAGAGGTAAGGACAGGAGTCCCCACTGTAGAGGAGGAGACAGAGGTAAGGACAGGAGTCCCCACTGTAGAGGAGGAGACAGAGGTAAGGACAGGAGTCCCCACTGTAGAGGAGGAGACAGAGGTAAGGACAGGAGTCCCCACTGTAGAGGAGGAGACAGAGGTAAGGACAGGAGTCCCCACTGTAGAGGAGACAGAGGCTCTCCACTCACTCAAGATCTGGTCTCAGAGGTAAACTTTCCTTCTTTCAGTCATAAAATTATTTTTTCTTAGGTTAAAAATGCAGAGCTCCCCAGAGGGATATTAAACTTAATTGAAAGCCTCATAGAGGGACAGTTCTTTAAAGAAGCCATTGAAGAACTTTCCTCTTTGCAAGCCCATTATGTCCCTCCTGTGTGCCTCCTCCATGCCCTTCTAGAGAATGTTCTGCAGGTAAGGACACCTTGTGCACTTAGAATTATTTTTTTAAGGAGTGCTAAAATGTGAATATTAATTGTGATTTTTCTTTACATCCCATTTTACTAGAAAGTATAGTACCCATTTGTTACCACTTTTTCTATTTTTAACAATATTTATCTACTATAAATGACTTAACCTAGTAAATGGATGGTCGAAATATATTGTATAAGAAATATTGTTCAATTAAAAAAAGACAAAAAGTTACCTATTTTTACTGTGGCATAAATGTCAGGTTATGGTATCAGATTGCTAAAATGCTTTCAGTAATAGTCATTTTATTTGTGGTATACAGATTAAATGAATGTAGTTGGTAAAAACAGTTAGTTGTATCTATGGAGAAGTAGCCTTCTATCGTGTTGAACAGAGTGCTGATTTTATACCATAACAGGGATAAACTATGCTGTGGTAATTAATGTTGAATACATGTAAGGCTGGAACATGAAGAGTTCCCACCTTTGCTTCTTTTAACTGTTCCTTGAGATTCCTAATCTATCATCCTATCTGAAAATCTCACTTATGCTACCCCTAATACTTAACCTTTTCTGATGTATAGAGCTACATGATAACCTTCCCTGTTATTTCAAACTGATATAATTGTCTAATCGCAAGAGTAGGCTAGAGTCACTGCTCTAGTTTTAAACTAAATTAACCGATGAACTGTTTTAGCTACAGTGTTTTCTTTTGTTTCTTTTTAAATAATAGGATAGCATAGACACCTTCTCTGGTCGGTACTTTCATATATTGTCGGCTCTTCTCCATCTGCACCCTCCTTGGAAGTCGCCAGCCATGCTAAGGTACTACCTAGAGCTCTTTCAGTGTCCAGCCTGTAGGGGAGGAGCCTGGTCTCTGGTGGAAGTGCTGATCAGGTAAGCTGTTTGGCATATGAGGGTGCGTATTTGTCTAATAGTCGTTTGACTGTTTTTTAGAAATTGATTTTAAAAAGTATACTTGTATTTTTAGAAAAAATATGAATGCTTGTGTTTTGTATTTTGTTGCAAAACTTATGAAAAGGACAAACTTTATATTGATCATGTTTGTCAATATTTTAAAAAACTAAGTATAATAAATAGAATAGTACCAAATTTTAATTATGAATTTATATATATTTGAAAGAAAAATTATTGTATATAAGCATCAGATTTTAGTTATAAAAATATCTATTTTAGGGGTTTATATTATTCTAATTAGAATTAGAATTTCAGCCAGTACTTATTGTCTCCCAGATCTGTCATTACTTTTACTGTGTCATTTCCCCGGGCCTTTCTTGTTTTCTGAGTATCTCCGAAAGTCTCTGTTTTTTTTCCATCTAGCTAAACTAACTATTGTTTTATGATTTGTACTATAACTTTAATAGTCTTCCTTTGTTGGAAAGAGTTTTTCATTTATATATCCAGAAATATCCTTCAAATAAGGGAGAAAAGACACTTGAGGAGCTAGGCAAAGGTGAGATCTTTTTCAGTTTCTTGAGAACATACCCAGGTTTTGTTGCAAACTAACTGGGACCAAGTGTGTTTTAACTCTTGACTGTGGGTCTGGGACCTGTGTTCAGTCCCCTAAACTTTGATTTTGAGAAGCTGATATGTTGACAGTATGCTTAGAATCCTGGCACTGGGGAGACAGGGACAGACTTGCTGACCAGCAACTAGTTTTGCTGCATTAGTGAGTTCATTTTACTGGGTGTGGGGGTGCACTCCTTTAATCCCAGTACTCAAGAGAGTTAAATAATGAATACCGTTGCCTAACTTCTGTCTCTGTAAGTCTTAGCATTTATTAGTGGTCTTACTTTCTCTGTAAAAACACACTGCAGGGCTGGAGAGATGGCTTAGGGGTCCTAGACTTTTTACTCCCAGGCTCCATTCCTAGCACCCACATGCCCGGACCTTCTTCTGACCTCTGCTAGCACTAGATACATATGGTGCAAGCAGAAACATCCACACATAAAAAATGTAACAAACTTGTTTACTTAATGTGTGAGTATGTGTGTGTGTGCATGGGTGTACACCATAGAACTGTGCTAACCAACTCTTTCCTCATAGGCACAAGCCAAATTCAGGTACATAGGAGAACACAGCAATTATCATTTAAAGTTCTATTGTACATGGTTATGACAGAAGATATAAATAAAATATTCAATTTTGAAAACTCTAAATATGCAGTCATTTACGCCCATTTATTAAGTAGTGGAAATGAAAATAATCATGGTAAGGAAGCATACTATAATTAGTATTATAAACTGAAATCATAATGGATCAAAAGGACTTGATGAAATTCCTGTGTCTTTGTTATTATCAGTGAAATGAAGTGGACAAGGAGAGTACTGATAGTTGCTAGATACATTATAATATATTGAGACCAGAGAAACTAGATTTGTGTTAAGAACTAAATGCAGGTGGATATCTGTGAGTTCAAGGCCAGCCTGATCTACAAAGGGAGTTCTAGTCCAGGCAGGGCAAAACAGAGAAATCCTGTCTTAAAAAACAAACAATAAAATAAAACAGCAACAAAAAAGAACTAAATCTTCTATATTTGACATGATTGAAATTTAAAGAAAATTTTTATTAAGCTTGCTTTAAATTTGTTAAAATTGTAATCTTAAAAAAAGAAATATTTTGTCCACAATTTATTCAGTAACTTTATTTTTATGAAATACATTGTTGGGTTCATACTTTTCAGGTCTTGCCTTTTCAATGAAGGTTTCTGTCATCAAATATCAGAAAATATTGGTTCTAAGGTGGTCCATCTTACATTGCTCAAGTTTTTCTTTAATTTACTTGAAAGCGAAGTACGGCATTTGAGTCAAAAGTAAGTGTTAATCACAAGAAATACTTTTTATGTTTATAATTATATATGTATCTGTCTTTAAGAAGTCTCTTACTTTATGTTTCTGTGTAAGTTTTGTTTCAGTTTTCAAATACAACCCACTGGCAGTGACGATTTGCTTATTACATTCATTTTCTTTCTAATTCCTAAATGCCCTGTATACATTACTGATTTGTATCTAACTGAGACCATTTTTTTTCTGTGCACATTCATTATATATATTAGTGCACGTGTGTGCGTGTATATAAAGACCAAAGGCTCAACCTGAGAGTCATTCCTCAGGAATATCGACAATTTTTTTTTTTTGAGACAGCGGTCTTTCTTTGTCCTGTAGCTCACAGAGTAGTGACCAGTGAGCCCCAAAGACCTGCTTGACTCTCCTCCAGCACTGGGACTGCCTGCTTAGTGTGACATAACCAGTCTGTAAGGCTATTTTTTTACATTTTGTCCTTTATTATAGCTCTTTTATATACTATCATTTCTCAAAAATTGGTAACATTCTTATCCTATCAAAATAAGTGTGATAATGATTATACTGCCATGATTATATTGGCATAATAATTTATCTTTTGTTTATATTTTCATTAGGTTATGTGACTGGTCAGATTCTCAGAGTCTAAAGGTAACAGAAAAAGCAATTCTTCTTGAAATCTTTTGGTCAGGAAGTGAAACTTCAGGACTTTTGACAAGACCAGTAAATATGCTTTTGGAATGGACTATATATTCTCACAAGGAAAAATGCAAGTCTAATGATGTAAGTTGGAGTACTTTACAAAAGAATATAATCTATAGAAAAAGCAGTTTGCTCTCCTTATCTGTAGGTTTCACAAAGTGCATATAGGAAATATTCAGGAAAAGTTTCGTCTCTACTGAACATTTACAGACTGTCTTAACATTATTACCTCAACAGTATGGTATAACAATCATGTGCATAACATTTAGATTGTATTAGTTGTTTGTGATCTATAGATGATTGGAAGCATATGGGAGGATGTAAAGTATATATGTAGGCATCAGAGTATTTTATGCAAGATCTTGAGCATCCATAGATTTTGGCATCTATACATTGTGAAATCTGTGGTGTGTCCTGGAAACAATCCAGGAAGCAGATACTGAGGGATTTTCATGCTTTGAAGTAGCATATGTTTTCCTTCCCTTTGTACTTTGAACTCCTTGAAAAAATTTGAACCCAGGTATGTTACTGTGTGCTACATAGTTGGTCTACTTTCATAGTAACAATCCTGAGAGGGCAGATTGTTCTTCATCTCTCATTTAGACATAGCATCCAGGAAGAGTTATGTGTTCAGTATTGTGAAGTCTGTAGTTATCATGCTAAATGCTTTATTTTTAGACATTTCATTTTTTTGTGAAAATTATGGTTTAAAGAAATTAGTCTCTGCAGTTTTGGAGAGCCCCACATTAAAAAGTTTTGTTTGTGTTTAAAACTTAATAGATGTTGATAACTTACTGAAACTTTTCTTCATGAGTAGATTTTACCTGCATTGAAATTCTGAACACATTAGAGTGTATTACCTATTCAGAATATCCTGAAACATTAAGTATAATAAAACATTAAACTGTGTCTCAAAATAAATACAAATGAATATATAATTGAAAGATGTGGTAAAGGATTTTAAAGAAAGAAAACATAACCAAGAATTAATGAAACACCGTCCTGCCACTTTTAGTTGAACTATATCATTAAAAATAAATTAAAAAGTAGGGTACACCTGAAAACACATTGTAACAGTTTATATTCATAACACAAATATGTCCTTTTAATGAATAAAACTGTAAACCAAGTGGGAAATGAAAACCAATTAAATGGCAACCTATTATCTTTAAATCTTGAATGTACTCACTAAAGTTTATGAAAACTTAAAAATGAGTGACATTTTTATTCTTATCACTTATGCTGTCCTTGCTACTCTTGTAAACACTATTATACATTTTCTCATATTTCTTACTATATCCAATGAAGTGGAACTGTTCTTATGATATTGTAAGAATACTAAGGCACAAAAGCTAAATAAAATTTTCAGTTTTATTGTCTTCAAAACCCAGGATTATCTCTTCCACACTGTCTATTTTCTTAACTGAATTGGACTATTGTCCCCTCGCTACTTCTAAAACATACAAGTCATTTATTGTCATGTTGGTTAGAATGTATAGAGAAAAGTTTTAGTCTCATCCACAAGATGGAAGTTTTGAAATACATTTAAAATACAGTACTCACATTCTACGTCAGTAGTTGTTGATGTACAGATGGACACTTAGTGGTGTGTTGTGGAAGTGTGAGTAGTGATGTGGGGACCAGAGGAGCATGCTGGATAATTGTATAACAAGATGAATTCAGTCCAGATTAATTAACAAGGAGTAATACCATTACATATTGTTTTCTAAGGTGGGTGGAAGAGGAATATGCAGAGTATTTTGTATACTAAAATTGTGTGAGGGTATAAAGAAAAAAAAACAGGTAATATTTTGAGTGTGTCGTAGTAAATATTAGTTGCCTTTCACCTTTCAGAATAGGTCCTTATTGCCTAATTTTCTTTTATGATGTCATTAGTTTCACACTTTTTAATTATTTCTTTTGTTCTCTCATCTGTCTTCTCTAATGTTGGGATCTTTTTCTTTTTAGTCTTTGTTTCTAGTACTTGTGTTTAGCAGAAATTACTTTTGGAGTACAACTTGACCTTTATTTCATATATTTAAAGTAGGGTATGATTATTTTTTAAATAGTATTTTATTTTGTTAAGTTTGATTTCTCTTTTCATTCATCATACTAAGGATTGAAACCAGGACCTTCTTTTCTTGCATGCCAAGCAGTCTTACCACCAAGCAGTATCTCCAGCCCTAGGAGATATGTGTTTTAAGATTTACAAGTTGAAGCCGGGCGGTGGTGGCGCACGCCTTTAATCCCAGCACTCAGGAAGCAGAGCCAGGCGGATCTCTGTGAGTTCGAGGCCAGCCTGGGCTACCAAGTGAGTTCCAGGAAAGGTGCAAAGCTACACAGAAAAACCCTGTCTCGAAAAACAAAACAAAAAAGGCTGTGACTTTCTGCTTTCTGGCTGACTTTTTTTTTTGTGGTGGGGGAGAGCACCTAAAGGAAATCAAGTTACAAGAATGTGTTTTTGCTATAGAGTATGGTGTTCTCTGTCTCCTACTAGGTCAAGCTTAATCAGCGTTGTAGGTTTTCTTCCTCTTTTTAATGCCATCCGAACTAGGAGTTACTGTGCCATAGCCAGCAGTTAGGCCGAGAGCTCTGGTGGCAAACTAATACAAAGCCAAGTCCTTTTTAAAGACTGAAATCCCATGTAATTTCCAGTTTCTTTTAAGTATTTCCTGAGGTCCATTTATTGCTGTTTGTTAGACTTACAGTACTTCTTGTCATGCATTTTTATGGGGGGGGTGCTGTATTTTTCTGTACTTGTAAAATTACTAATATGGTGTTTCCATCAACTCTTTGGTTTACCAATTCTTTTCAGTTGTGTCTAGCATGTTCTAAACATTTTGACTGCAATTTTAATTTTTGTCCTTCCCAGTTGTAGATCTTTTCTGTTTCCTGCTGTGATGGGATTTTGTGTGTGTGTGTGTGTGTGTGTGTGTGTGTGTGTGTGTGTGATTTATAATACACTACAAAAATTTTACTTTTTTCCTTTGAACATTACAGTAATAATTCTTTTATGATCTGTGCCAGTTCTGCTTATTTCCATGTGTGAGGTCCTTTTGGATCTTCCTATATTATTATTTCCCTGGTCTCCTATCTATGTGTTTTTCCCTCTATGTCTTTTATTTTCTCTCCTGGACTAATTATCATTTATGACCTGTTTTAATTTCCATTTTAATAACTATTTGTAGAAACAGTTTGTCAGAAACCAAAATACCTTTTTTACAGTAAGTATTCTTTACTTCTGCCTAGAGCTTGGGTATTCTATCAGTGAAGGACCAACCTGAACCCAGTGTCTGTATCTGAGGGACTCTGCATAGCCCAAATGAGATAAGACTCACATATTTGTAGCACTGTTTTATGCATTCTCATTTTCAGAGTGAAACCCCCCAGGTCTTGGCCTGTTGTGAGTTAAGCCTTTGTCTATAACCTCTTTTTCACCAGTTTCCCCTAGATTACAGAAACTACAGTTTTGTGTCTCTATATCCCTCAGTTAGAATCACCAAAATTGATCAGGACAAAGGTAGTCCTGATTAATTTTTTAAGTCTTACTTGACTCTTACCAGACTTTTGGTTATCTTGATGTAACATTTCTTATAACTTACTACTTATTTCAAAAGATGTTTTATGTATTTCAACTGACATTTTTAGTTTTCAAAAACTGTTCATCAGAATTCCCAGGCTTCCTTTAACACAAGCACTGAATTTTAAAAATAAGAGAAAAATCTTAAGCCAGCCTTCATGGTATTTATCTGAATTGTACGTAGGAGGTAGAAACGGGAAGATCAGGAGTTCAGGTTGTCCTCAGCTATATGACAAGTCAGCCTGGCCCAATTGGACCTAATTGTGTTAGGTTCCCTGCAGATATAACGAACAAATGTTTGTTTGCCCCAGACAGGGCACCAACTACAAAACAAAGTAACTGGCACACAAATCAACCTTGATGAGCAAGTGACTTTAATTGGGGTTATAAACAGGAGCAGGACTGAGAAGTTACGTATGGAGCAGAGGAAGCCTACAGACTATTGTCATGGGGAAGAAAAGCTTCCCCACCCATGACTCACACAACTATTACTGTGTGTAAATACTGGGGAGGATCAGGAATCCGGGCATCTGGTACACTGCCGTTTGGAGCTCTTCCTCTCCTCTGTGAGGTAGTGGTGATGCATACCATCACAGCTGCTCTGATTTCAAGAAGGCAGAGGCCATGTTATGCCCAGAGGGCAGAGTTCACAATACCCTGTCAAACAATCACAAACAGTAAAATTCTTCCTAGGTATAGCTGGACTTCTTGGTCACCAAGTATGAGCGTATCTATTTTTTAGTTAACTGCCTTTTTATATTGTGTACATGTATGCGAGTGTACAGATGCTAGAGATTATAGAAGCCAGAGGACAGTTTGTAGAAGTTGGTTTTCTCTTTTTACTTCGTAGATAACTGGCAACAAATTCAGGTTGTTAGGATTGGTGGCAAGCGCATTTATCCACAAAGCTGTCCCACTGGCCCCAAGTATCTGATTTTTTTTTTTTTTTTTTTAGTTTTTCGAGACAGGGTCTCTCTATGTAGCTTTGTGCCTTTCCTGGAACTCACTCAGTAGCCCAGGCTAGCCTCGAACTCACAAAGATCCACCTGGCTCTGCCTCCCGAGTGCTGGGATTAAAGGCGTGCGCCACCACCGCCCGGCAAGTATCTGATTTTAATGAAAGTGTAACCATGCAAATGCATAGAAATTTAAAATACTCAACCAAGTAATTGTATCTTACTGACAGTTCAGTATAGAATGTATAATCTTAAGCTTATTGTTATAAGTTACTGTTTGTCTTTTTCTTTTTACTCAATATAATCACTTAGAATAGAAAATATACCTTATAGAATTCCTTTTATTTGTTTGATTACGTAAGTGATATTGCTCATCTAAAACTGAAAACAATAAAACTAATGTTTTCACAGTTTTACTAAAGCACCAGTCAACTACAGATAAAAGGTTATGCAAGAAACATAAGTAAATAGAAATAGATTTATACATATTTATAACTCAAAGGTTTTTCTTCAAATTTATAAATAATTTTATTTATTTGAGAAGCAATCTGCAGCAAATGGTATCATCAGTTCTAATATAAAAACTGGTTTTAAATTTTGCTAGTTAGTATTATATGTAACATTTAAATTTCTTGAATTTACTAACTTATTTTTTATTGTAAATACCTTTCTGTTAGGAATCATTCTTATACTTAATTAAATCTTTTTTAGTACTTTCCAATTTCAAGAATTCCATGCATGTTCACAGACATCATTTTCTGTACTGTAAAGCATTTGTTTCTTGATTTGCTGAGTTGAAGCATTCAATTTAAGTCATTAGCTAAACAGAAGTCCTCAGTTTATGCTAATATTGTTTTGTCATAATGTCAATCAGTAAGTATTGCAGAGTGACAGAATGGCAGTGAATTTCATTGTCATTAATCTGAGAAAGCTTTGGGCTCTCCTTGGCAAAGAGCAGAGGTGAGCCATGTCAAGATTATGGAGGAGGTACACATTTTCTTAAGTTTTGCTGGTTAGTCCCACTTGTCCTTGCAATATCCTTAGGTAGAAATGGATGCCGCTTTGTATTTAAAGTAAGTAAATTTGAATTAAAGAGTTTAAGTATCTTACTGACAGCATGATAGCCAGTTGGGCAAGAGAGGTCAAGTTTACTGCAACAAACTTTCTCATATTTCTAAGACCAGAGTGTAAAACAGGAAGAGGCATCCTGTGTGCATTCTGTTTACATCTTTCCAACAGACTGGTTTGTAAAGGGTAGTGGTAGCAGTCACAAGTAGCCAAAGGCCAAGTTGGTAGTTTGTTCTAAATTACAGAGTAGTCAACTTTTGGTAGATTTGGAAGATTAATAAACAGATTGTTTATACTAATAGAGAAAGGAGAATTGTATTGACAGAATGTATAGTAATAGAGTTTTACATGTTAGAAAGTTTTTCTAATGGTGGGTGCATGTCTGATGCAAATCATGTCTGTTTTTTTGCTAGTTCTTGGGGCAGTTCATATTCTCTTTTTTAGCTTTTGCACACATTTCAGTATTCCAAACAGGCCTTTTTCCTCCCCTTTGATGGTTTACTTGCCATTTTCTTAATAATCAGTTTCCAAAGCATACATATCTACCATCCCAGAAAACAGTAACACTGGGGTCAGCAAAATGACTCAGCAGGAAAAGGCATTTGCCACAAAGCCTCATGACTGAGTTCCATCTCCAGGACCCACATAACAACACTCCATGCCATGTTTAGCTGACACACAGTAAAATAACTACAGAGGTTATTCCTCCAAGTCAGTGCAAGAGACCTTTACCCATATCTGTACTCCTTAATATATTAATGCTGAGGTAAATTATACGTTAAGAAATGCTAATTTTAAGGCTGGAAGGTTAAGTCATCAGTTAAAGCACTTGTTAATTTTACTGAGGACTCAGTTTCTATCCACAGAACCACTCCAGTCTCAGGGAGTCAGTGCCCTCCTCTGACGCCAGTGGTCACCAGGCACACATATGAAGCAATTACATACATGCAGGCAAAACACTTATGCAAATAAGAAAAGAGATAAATATTTATTTTAAGTTGAGGTTTCAGATATAGGTGTATGTTGATTTATGTAAAATTAAGGGAAAGTCCCAACTGGTTGTTGTTTTGTTTTTTGGTATTGATAGAGTGCTAGATTGTGATTTTATATGCAGCTTACCTCCATAGACTAACATTTATTTTCTACTCAACAGTTTTAGAATCTGGGGCTTAGGTGATCCTCAATTATTCTATTTGAGACATATTTTTAGATATCAAAATACACTGATTTCTCTTCTAAGTATTGTCACTACTAGTATTCCAAAATACATTGTGTTTGTCTGTGGGTGGGATCAATTTCATACCCTTTTGTTAACTTGAATGATATGAAAGAACTAACTTAGTGTGTTCAGTCACGTCTGCATATCAGCTTTACAAAGAATAGAATTGTTTTTCTGCAAAGTTTCAAGGGACTGGCATTACCCCTTAGTTCCTCAGGTCATGCAAGGGGTTCCATTGATACTGCTGTTACTGTTAGTCTAGCTGCAAGCTTCCCGTGCCATACAGCTGCAACTGTCAGATTTGAACCAAGCTTCTGAGTCCAGGTGGGAAGAAGTAGCAGTGTTTGCATGCATGAACTCTGACCTGATAGGATCGATCTACCTGGTGTAACCCCAAATTGTATCAGAAGTCCCTTGCTTGTTTTAATTGCTAGCTAACCATTTAGTATAAAATCACTTCAGGCCAGTGCTTCAGGATCTTTCTCTTAGATGTAATATGCTGCCAGCTTGCAGTTTGCTTCCCCATGGTATAGAACACACCATATCTTCACACCTGCTACCGATCTTGACTTTTGAATTTCCTTCTTTGTCACTGTTTTATAGCACAGATGTGTGTACCACTTGACCATTTGTTTCTATGTGTTTGCACGGCAAACCAGAAACAGAACTTTCATTCTATGATTTTTTTTTTACTCTGTATTATTTCTTAGATACATTACTCTATACCATTTATTTCTTCAGTGTTCCAAAGTCATCTCTACATGTTTATAAACATAAATCTTCCTTGTTCTAATTTCTCTAATACATATGTATAATTTCACAAAATGGAATTATACTCTTCTGGTTGAGTCTACTTTTATTTTATTGAAAATAGATTCTTTTCTTCTACTGTACATCCCAACCACAGTTTCGCCTCCCTCCACTCCTCCCAGCCCTCTCCCCTGGATTTACTTGCCCTCTGCTTCTCATTAGAAAAGAGCAGGCCTCTGAGAGGTAACAAGCAAACATGACAAACAAAACACATTAAGACGTAGCAAGACAGGCTGGACAAGGCAACCCAACAGGAGGGAAGAGTCTCAAGAGCAGGCAAAAGAGTCAGAGACCTACCCGCTCTCATAGTTAGAAGTCCCAAGAGAACACCAAGCTAATAGCCACAACATATACGCAGAGGACCTGATGCAGACCCACACAGGCCCCGAACTTGCCACGTTAGTCTCTGAGCCCATGTGAGCCCTGCTTGGTTGATTCAGTGGGCCACGTTCTCCTGGTGTCCTTCATGCCCTCTGACTCTTAGAATCTTTCCATCCCCTCTTCTGCGGTATTCTCTGAGCTCCGAGAGGAAGAACCCAGTAGAGACCTCCAGTTTAGACTCTTTCCACATAGTGTCTGGCTGTGGGTTTCTGTATGCACTCTCATCTGCTGCAGGAGGAAGCCCTTTGATGATTGGACAAGGCTTTGATCTATGACAATATCATAAGGAATCACTTTGTTTTTTTGATTTTTTTGTTTTTGTTTTAGAACAGTTGTGTTTGGTTCTACCCTAGGTCTCTGTGCTATCCAGTTTCTGGTTCCTAGCCACACAAGCAGTGTAGGACATGGGCTCCCTCTTACAAACGGAGTCAAAATCAGATACTGGTTGGCCATTCCCACAAATCCTGTACCACCATTTCCCAACAATCAGCAGGACAGATTGTAGGTCAAAGGTTTTGTGGCAGGGTTGGTGTCTATGTATGCTAAGAAATGCTTTCCTAATAAAATATCATGTATACTTAAAAGAAATTTGCAAGGACAGGAGAAATAATCATACTATTCTCTGAGGGTTCAAAATGTCTAGACATTTCTCTCATTAGCCATAATGTGATGACTAAACACAGCAGTTATAATCTATTCAGATACAACATTGATTTAAAAAAAAAAGTATATGCCTTATCCAACTGTTACTTAGTGATATCTTTACACATGTAACATATCTAGGAAACAAACAATAAGAATCAAGGTATTTCAATGAGTTTTAATGTCATTTGTGGGGGACCAGCCCACTTTTACGACCAGGGTACTCTCGAGCAGGGAGAAGTGAGGAATGTTTAGATAGAACCTAGATGACGAGAGGAAAGACAAACACAGGACGCCTTGGGAGGGCCTGGGTCAGTATCCAACTGCCCAGAACTTTATTCAAGAGCTTTTTATAACAATGCCAAGAAGAGGGGCAAAAGACCTCCCCATTGCTAGATACCAGTAAGCGTAGACCCTTCCAAACACCTGACACTCAGGCCCATGGTCCAATCATCCCATTATGCAATCCTGCTGGGTAAAGCCACTAGGAAGCCTTGGTGGGCTACAACATCATTTTAGAAAAGTGTCTATATTAAAATGTTTTTAAAATACTATTTTTTCACATCTTTATCTTCATATTTCATATTGACTTTTCTAGATTAGAGAAATGTTTTTACAAAAAACTGGGTTAAAACATGCAAGGTTTTAAATGCCTTGACATAATTCTTATAGGAATTTAATATTTAGTTTAAAAGTGACAATATAAAAAAACTTTCAAAACTGATCTCTACATCTCCATTTTTGTTCATTTTTTGCTATAACTAAATAGAACTTGGATTAGTCTATTTCTTTGTAACAGATTTGTCGGTTTTATCCATTGAATTTGTCAAGTCCTTTGATACTGCAACTTGAAATGAAAATAGCTCTAACAATGGCTCAGTGGGTAAAGGTACTTGCCACACAAACCTGAATATCTGAGTCCAGTCCCTGGAATCCATGGTGGAAGGAGAAAACTGACTATGAAATATTGAGACCTGTTATATATGCACCATGGAGCATGCACACACATCATATGGACACACAATATGCACACATAATAATAGTGATTAAAGTCTTTTAGAAATGCAAATAAGTCTGTATTTGATTATAAAAATAGCAAATCTGTCTTCTTTTATATATGACATATATGTTCCTATTAAGTAATATTCACAGAAGCCTAGAAATTCCTCTTGGTTTTGAATAAAAATAGTGCTTGACTAGAAGACCTGATAGCTTCAGGTCAAATTTTTTGTTGTTATAAGCTATTGCTAAAAGCTAGATTGAACATTGTTAATCCAGAATCCTAAATGCCCCCCAAATCCCAAAGTTGTTGGCCACCATGATTCCACATTTGGAATTTTCTATACCTGACCTTATGTAACAGGTCTCAAACAAAATGTTACTGTATTAAAAATACTGTGAAATTATTTCTAGGATATGTACATGAGGTATGTATGAACAGATGAGTTCTGTATTTGGATTTGCTTACCATTCTCAGAGTATCATTTTGTATCTGTAGATAATTCCAAACTCCAAAAAAACTATCTAAAACATAAAACACTTAAAAATTTCCAAAACTGTTGTGTGTGTAGTGAGAGAGAGTGGCATAGGATAGACAGAGAAAGAGACAGTTTGCTAGTATTTTTTTATTATTCGCATGCCCTGTATTCTTAACAGTTATTGTCTCAAGAAGTAGTAAAAGGAAACATTAGAAAAGTCTTATATTTTTACTGTTTTGATAATATTTTTCCTATCTTAATGCTAGGTCTTCAAACATGAGCTAGCTTACTTACTGACTGGGATTCTTGGAGCAGCAATAGATTATTGGATCTTCCTTGGTATTCAGATGGGTAGAAATGTGATCCGACACATGTCTGATGACTTAGGAAGTTATATCTCCCTTTCCTGTGATGGTAAGTTTCTTTATTATGGTTTCATTTTAATCACTCATTCTGAAAATCAGTTTTGAGTTTCCTTCAAGAAGTCTATTTTTTACTGTATGTTCATATGAAGATTTCTTTGAAATAATACACACATATGTACCTATAGAGACAATATAAAAAGAAATAGGAATTTTTTTCTTTAATGCTTCCATACAGAGAGCTTCTATCTTCTTTTTATCTGAGAATTTACATTGTTGAACTTGTACTACATATAACATTTTAAAACATTTATTTATATAATTTATTTGCTTTTATGTGTATTGGTGTGAGGGTGTCAGATTTTCTGGAAATGGAGTTACAGACATTTGTGAGCTGCCATGTGGGTGCTGGGAATTGAAACAGGGTCCTCTGGAAGGGCAGCCAGTGCTCTTAACCTCTGAGCCATCTCTTCAGCCATAAACATTTACGTTTTAGTAGTTTTTGAGAATTTCATTGAGTACTGAATTTATACCATTTCAGTCCCACAACTCCCTGCTTGAATTCCTCCTGTGACTCGTCATCCAACTTCATGCCCTTTTCTCCTTTGTTATGGTTTTATATGTATGTGTGTGTATGTATACATATATATATGTATAAGTGTATACATACACACACATACATACATATATATGTATACACACACACACACACACACACACACACACACACACACACACACACGTTCATACATATGTGTTGTAGGATTAAATCAGGGCTCATCCAGGGAGAAGACTTTCTTAGCAGGCATTAATTACCTGTATTTCTTTTCCTAGGGGTGGGACCTCTTGAGATTCCTCCCGTCCACATTGGACGTCAGCTGGTGTTCTCATTGTGCAGGTCTTGGTTTGGGGACTGTATTGTTACGCTTCCATGGGTGCAGCTCCCTGTCATATATAGAGGAGATATATATCTATCTGTCTCATTGAAGATATTCCTGGGCTATTAAAGTCTTTCTGTACCCTTTTCCGTGGTGTTCTCTGAGCCTTTTCTGTAGAAGTTAAGTTGTAAATGTATTGATTGGGAATGGGCTCCCTGTTTTTAACCAAATATGGATTTCTGTGATGGTCTCTGTTTTGAAGAGAATAAAAGCTCTTTGATGAAGGATGGAAGCTACACTTATCTGTGGATGTAAGAGTAGGCATTTTGAATACACTCACGAATTACACTGGTCAGGGAACATGGCAGTTATGTTTTCCTCTAGGGTCCATTACCTCACCAACCACAGATAATTAGCTAAGTTAGCAGTCACCAGGCATGTCTTCTCTCCTATTAAACTTGCCTAAGGATCATTTAGATGGCTGTTGGTTACCCTCTGAGTTATTAAGTACAGTAACCAATTTTTTAATTGAGTATCTTGGATTTTTTTTCAAAGGCCATTTCTACATCTGTTGAGATGTCCATTTGATTTTTTTTTGCCAAATCTATTTGTGATTTTTTACATTTATTGACTTACATATATTGAACCATCCTAGCATCTCCACAATAAAGCTAGCTTTATTTGAGTAGATGATCTTTTTGATAAGCAGGTGAAAATTTATATTCTTTTTCTCTAAACATTGCATACTTTTTCTAAATATTTTTGATAGTTTCATATAATGTGAATATTTAGATGCTAGTGTAGAAAATACTACCAGTAAATACATTATTGTTTGGCTATATATGCATCATATATAAAAAATGTTAATGTTTTTCTAGTCCTATAACTAAAAATTATAGAACATTATAATTTACACATTTAAAATCAGTTCCCTCCTGTTTAATTGTGATGGCGTGGTGACTCGAGCCTATAATCCCACACACAAAGACCTGCACAATGACACCACCAGATGACATGCCAGTGTGGGAATCTCACAAGGCATACCTTAAATGAAGAGCTGCTGGATGTTAATGGTTGCTGATAAAGGGAGAATCAGTTTTCTGTAAAGACTAGCCCCTTAGCAGATTATCCAGTCACTCTTGAATTTTAACAGAGGGTGTAGAGAAAAGGGAAGATTTTGCTCCAAGGAGAAGTTGATAGTCACAACTGAGGAAGAAGATGCTAACTGGCACCAATGGACAGAATTTAAGGAGGCTACAGATATCAGGAATAGCCTCCTGTACCAAACAATTCCCCAGCGAAAGCTCTAGTACACGTGGTATTTGACAAATGAATGAATGACTCATAATAATTCATACTAGAAAGCCAAGATAGGACAAACCTTAAAATACTTACAGGTCATGTCAGTCACCTTGGGAAATGTCATAACCAACTTTTGGGTCTGCAGAACAGGAAGGCTTTCCTAAAACTTCCATTACCTGACTGCATAACCAGCTTCAGAAGTTCCTTCTTTCCTCCTTCATACCTGTCGCCTTTAGTTTCTAACTTTTCAGCTACAGGAGCTGTGTGGCCCCCACGTCAAGAACATGTTTTCTTACATACCAAGTTGTCTGTTGTTTGGACTGCCAGATAAACAATTTTGCACACATTTTGCAGTACATCTTGGTATGTTGAATTTTTTGATCTAGTTGAATCTTTAAAAAAGATTCTGTAATAGGAATGCAGTTTCTAATAACTGGATTCACAATTTATTCAATGATACCACCTGTAAAGAGAGGTTTCTTTATTCTGCCAAAGTTAGAAAATTTTTATCATTTTATCTCCTTCCTGTTTCTCTTTCATTGAGCTTAGGAGGTGATTACTGTTCCTTTTTTAGAATAGATATCATTTTAACATTTCTTAGCTCAAATTCAATCTTACCTTAAAGCTTTTATCATTTCTTTCCAATCATTTCTTCTAGGTGGGTTAGTGGTTTTTAAAAATCACACAGTTTTGGTATAATTTGCTAGAATGCCAGGGAATTTAGCTAACAATCCCTTGTTTTCATCCAATAATGAAAGTCTTAGCATCAACATTACAGACTGTCAATATAGTTCTATGTGTTGTTGTCAATGTCTAATAGTTGCCTTTAATGAAGTCTAACTTATACTTCAGCCAAATGCATGAAACAATAGCCCTTGCATTAATAGAGACCAGTAGGTATGCTACTGCTTCAGTGCTTCTTTATTCATATTCTGGATGGCTCTTCACTCCAAAGTAAGGCATTTGCTGTGCCTTACATACTTGGAAAGTTACTCTGTCCTCTCATGACAGATTTAAACCCTAGCAGTTGGAACCTGTGGCTGATGACTGATTTGAGCTAAAAATTTAGCATTAATATCACTCTTAATACTGTGAGCACAATCATTAATTTGGTGACAGGGATTCATCTTTGTTCACCAATTTAAAACTCTAGATGAAGTTGAAATTAAGCCATTATTTGAAGTGAATTTCCTTACTCTTTGCTTACTCTTCTTAGTGTGCACAGCAGCATTGTAGCTTAGTGGGCAAACACATTTGCTGCCGGGCTGGGTGACTTGAGTTTCATTCTTAGGATCCCCATGATAAAAGGAGAAAACCAATTCTACAAATTAATCCTTTGGCCTCTGTGTATGCGCGCGTGTGTGAACACACACATGGAGAGTCTGAATAAGAAGCTGAAGTGAAAAACACACACAAATATAGAATTGATTCCATAGGTTTCAAATTATGGAGTGGGTAAACCATTTAAAAATTTTTGACATATATTTTTAAAAATAATCCAAATTAGTATCTTCCTACGTTTTCACTCAAGAGAGCTTAGTGTTTAAGGTTTGTCAAAAGACAGGAATAAAGTAAATAGTTTAATCTTTTTTTTTTTTTTTGGTTTTTCAAGGCAGGGTTTCTCTGTGTAGCTTTGCGCCTTTCCTGGAACTCGCTTTGGAGACCAGGCTGGCCTCGAACTCACAGAGATCCGCCTGGCTCTGCCTCCCGAGTGCTGGGATTAAAGGCCTGCGCCACCACCGCCCGGCAATAGTTTAATCTTAAGACAGAAGCAGCCTTTCTGTATTCAAAATACAGTTGAAATATTATCTATCGTGGAAGCTTTGGAACACCAGACTTACCCATGTATTTTAATAATGTCTTTTTTGTTCAAATCTTTATGAAGAAATTTGAAAATCATTGTTTGCCAGTTTCTTTTGTTTTTGTTGCTGTTATATCTTGGTGGATATTCCTGCCTGTTTTGTTTGAGTATGTTTTGTTTTTTACATCAGTTCAGTTATTCTCTGTATTTTCTGACTCACTGGTAATATGGTAGATTTGGCTGTTGTATCATTTTCATTTGATGATATCAACTCACCTTCCTCATTTATGTTTAGTATAATTGCTGAAGTTTACAATTATTTTATGAGAATTAAGGCAGTATATTTCAGAAGACAGGTGTAATCCTTTTCATTAGATCTCATGCCCGTCATTTTCACATCAGAGCTATAGTATTGTTTTTTTTTTTTCAAAACACTTCAGACAGAATTTCCTTTCTGCATGTTTAACTATCTGAATTTCATTTTTATCCTAACTGAAACTCTTGAGAAACTAGCTTCAGATGGGGATTAGATTTTTCATTTATGTAAAAAAATCAGGGTAAATATTCCTTGCTCTATAGGCCTAGAAGCTGTCTTGATAAAACCACCTTACACAAAGGTAAATGATAATGGCGTGTTACAATAACTTTGCTCATATTCCTTTGCTGATCTATTGATTTTGATGAGAAAGAACATGTGTCGTTCCAACAGTCCCATGGCCATACAAGTGGATCCAGTTAAATTGGTGGCTGTGGGAGCATAGACTTCTACCTAGGCCTTTATTCCACTGATCTCTGTATCACAGCTTCTTATACTGTGCTCTGTTGTTCAACTTTAGCTCTTTTAGTATCCTGTTGGTTGATCTCATCCTTTGTCATTGTAGTGTGTTCTTTATGCTGCTGTTTATATGGAAAGTTTAGTAGAAAGTTATATCATTAAATAGATGACATGAAAATCCGCTACCTTAGTAGTTGATCTCCGTCAATTAATCTGTCTGTATACTAATGAAGTTTTGTCTTAACACTTGAAGTTTTAGATAGAAAAGATTTAAGGATATTTGTGGGTTTTGTTATTTTTCATGAATTAAAATTGCCTCATTGTAGAGTGGGTGCAAATTTTAATGAAATATTCACATATTTGTTTTGTACATTTCTTCTTTACTTGTATATGTCCTCTAATTTGTCAGTGATAAAAATCAATGAGTAAATCAGAGGAAACTTCTTTCCATCAGCTCAAGACTGAATGTTACAAATTTGTTACATGTGTGCTTTTTAAGTAAAACTAAGGGCTCTTGATACCGCCCTGTAATCCTAGCACTTGAGAGGTTGAGGAAGGAGAATAAATAGTACAGGGTCATTCTCAGCTACATAGAGAATTCAGAGGGCCACAGAAGACCCTGTCTTAAAATACATAAATAAAAATATGTACTCTGTTATTGGCCATGGCACATCTCTGCCCTCAGAGACAGACATAGAGAGATTGTAAGGCCAGCCTGGATCTCACAAGATTGTGAGACCTTGTGTCAAAAGAAAACTTAATCAGTTCATTTTTTTAATTAAATAAATTAATTAAAACTAAGAACTAGTTTTCCAAAAAGGATCCAACTTGAGATTGTTAATGTTACTTGGAAACTCAAAGGTAAAGTCTCCCATATTGATATAAATGATGTAACCATATACTCTATTCTACATACATGGTTTTGTTGTTTTTGTTTGCTTTGGTTTTTAGACAAGGTCTCACTATGTAGCTAAGGCTGCCCTAGAACTATGTAAATTAGGTTATTTTGAATTCACAGAGGTCCCTGTTTTTGCTTCCTGAATGCTAGGATAGGCATGCACTAGCATATCTGACACACTATATATATATATATATATATATATATATATATATATATATATATATATGATTTTAAGAATTTTAATTAAAGTGATAACGTTTGTTTTTCAAGTGCTGGCATATGTACCATAAAATTTCTCTTGAAAAACAAGGAGGAGTATATGTATGTATGTGTATGATATATTATGTACACACACACACACACACAAACACACACACACCATCCATAGTGGTTCAAAATTATAACTAAAGTTTACTGGCTTAGGAAATAACGCTCATTTGAGTAGCACCCACTGCAAAAATGAGGAAAATGTATAAGGTGGAGCAGTGACTGTATTTACTTGTTGTTACAGATTTTTCTTCACAAGAACTAGAGACCCTCATTTGTTCTTTCTCATCTTCCTGGCTTCAGATGTTTGTTGCAGAAGCCATCTTCAAGAAGCTGTGCTTACAGGGCCCCACCAGTGTTTGCATCACCGAGCCGCTCTCTCTCCAGAAAATAGTAAGCACTGCCCTATTCAGGTTCTTCTTTTTTTTCCTAAGAAGTGAGTTCATGAGTTCACTTTCAATTCTTAGTTATTTCTCATAAATAATAAACGTGTTCTGTGGGCAGAACACAACTCATAAATCTTCCAACACATTAAAGAGCTGGTATTTTCTATCTCAAAAACAAAGTAGTAGAGCTGGAAAGGTGGCCCAGTGTTCTTCCAGGGACCCAAGTTCAGTTCCTATTATGTACAGGCACACGTACATACATGCCCCCCTCCAAATACACTCACAAATAAATAGTAAAAACATGTCTTTTCAGAGATAGATTAGTGAGTAGAAATTTTGATTATTTGGGGGGAATAAGTAGAAAAAAACTTTCTTGAGATTTGCCATAATGCATAATACTTTGAAACTACATCCAACATTTTTTTGTACTTGACATTTAAAAATGAAAACTTGGAAAGATGTATCCTATGTACATACACATATATAAGCGGCACTTGCTCCCATTTTCTGTTGTCTTGGCCATGTTAGACACTAAGGTCTAAAGCTCTGGAAGCTTCTTCAGCAAACACTAAGTCCCTTTGTTTATTGAAATGCTGGACAAATTGCTTTGCAACAGGCCATGCTTGAAGGATATTTTCACTCCTTATTCCATTTACTCTGGACTTATCTTTCTGTTGAAGAAAATAGCAAAATTGAAATAACAAAATACCTGTTGTCTAGAAGTCTTAGGTACGAAAATATGTAAACCATTGTAAGTTGGATATGAGACTTAATCAAAAGAACTTTTCTAAATGTATATTAAGATTGAACTAGAAAATGTAATTATTTTATAAAGGTATCTTCATCTGCAAGATATTGACAAAATAATTCCATAGATAATTACACAGAACTGGCAGTTTTAATATTTAGTCATACTTAGAGAAGATAATGTGGCAATGTTGTTGTGAAATCAAGAAAATAAAACCAGACTTGTTAGTAAAATGATCAAGTAATTCATTTTATTGCTCTTTGTAGTTACAGTAATAATATAATCTTACTTTGTAACAGATAGACTCCTATTTGCCTGTTTTGGGAGAAATGGACATACATAGGGCTGGAAAGATGCAGTTGCCAAAGAAAATCGGCCAGCGGCCTTGCCTAGAGTCTCAGAGAGCGTTACTAATGCTGAATGGCGCAAAGCAAAAACAAGCTGACGGTCGGCCAGAATTTCCGTAAGTAGTGCTGTTGCTGCAGCTGTACTTTGTTTTGGAATATGGCCTTTTCTCTGAACTTTCTTGAACTTTGGGTTATCTGGGGTATTGTCTGCATTATATTGATTGGAAGAAACCTCAGTTTTAGACCTATAAATATATAAGATCAGCACTTTCTTTTACTGTAATGCAGAGACCACACTTCCCTCCCAAGTGCGTCCCAAAAGAAATGAAACTACTAATCAAGTCTGTTTCATACAAATGTTTTTCTGAAACACGTAGTACTACTTATTTTTGTAATATAAGTGAGGTTTTTGGATATGGAGGCCTGCATTCTTATTTAGCTTTCAGCTTTATTTTCTCTACCAAATGTGATTTGCTTGGTTTCTTCTTTGCCCAACATTCTATACTCATTACCTTTTTAGTGAGCAGTTGGAGGTATAGACTAATAAAGTAAAAATTAATGCATCAAAATTTGTTTCTATATAGCTGACATCATTTTAAAAATTGGAAAGCAATGTGATTGAATGAGTAAGTGGTTTAAGTAGAAAGGAGGAGGAAAACTACTATCTTATGTATGCTGGCACGCCTTACTGAAAAACAAGCTTCCCTTGGTTTTCTTTCTTTTCAGAGAGTTGAACCGTGCTAAATGTTCCTCGTCATTGAAAAAATTGAAGAAGAAGTCAGAAGGAGAATTGTCATGTTCCAAGGAGAATTGCCCCTCTTTGATTACAAAGATGAATTTTCACAAAACTAATCTAAAAGGTATCCCAAGGATCTGAGTTAACTTATGCTAAGAACTTTTCATGGTTGTAGTCAGTACTTGCAAATCTCACACATTTGCCCTGATGAGTGTTTTCACTTAAATACTGGACTAGGTCCAGGAAATACCTTCATGGATAGTGTATTATTTTCTTGAACTCATTTATGCAAACGAAGTGGTCATGTAGCACTTGGTTAATAGAATGTCCCTCCCTTTCTGTCTCCCCCGGCCTTTCCAGATGCTCATTGGTGTGTAGCGCTCATTGAGCTCATTCCAGACTTGCCCTCCTTACCTTGCTCTTCCACATCAACCTGTGCTGCTTAGGATCAGTGTCTTCTGATTTGAAAGTATAATTCATTCTTCCTCTCTTTTCAGTCCTACACATTTTGTGAACAAAGAATGAGGAGTAGGCTACGTTACAGAGCCGTGTTAAGCATATGGGCTCTTTTCTTCTAGGCACTGAGCCCAGACTGAAATGTGTCTGGCTTTTGGTTCTAACTGTACTGGAGCCTAAGTGCCTAATGGATGGAATTTCAGGAATAGTGCTGTGATCATTCTCTCTAGCACCTCTTTACATAGATAGCTCATAACCTGAAGATATGTTATCTACAAGGCATCTCTTCTTAGATAAACTAAGTCGCTAGATTTACAAATTGTTCTTACTTACAAACTGTATCATATGTTTTAACTCATGATATGTATTAGCTCCTGAAAACAGTGACAGCAAAGCTTTTACGAGCTTTCCGTGTGATAGTTTATAACTGCCCATTTAGCTCGAAATATGAAGACTATTAGGTGAGAACTCAGATAATCACTTCAAAGATTAGTGCCTATTTTCTTTGTTTTATTGTTTCAAAATGGAAAATGAATATGAATGACTTTAGGCTGAACAGCAGAAGGAGTTGGGAGAGGAAGAAAATTGAGAAATACAGAAAAACTTGAAGAGACTTCCTATGCTTGTAGAAGGAATGCTCAGTAGAAGTTGCAGAGATAATCTGTAAAACTGAGCACTATAAAAATGTGTTACTCGGTATTTTATAGCAGGAACAAATTATGTCCATGTTTCATTTTGTTTCCTGCAGTCACTGACAAGTATTTAACCATTTTTCTTAATGTCAAATTATGACTTATATTTTACTATTCTTAGTTATAAGAGAGATTGTGAATCGATAATTTTGACCAGCAGCTACTTACTACATTCCTTCAAGTAAAAATTGTGCCATTCTATGTGCTAGTGTTATTCACCTTTAAGTGATACATAAGGACCTCTTTCTCTCTCTTCCTCTCTCTCTCTCTCTCTCTCTCTCTCTCTCTCTCTCTCTCTCTCTCTCTCTCTCTCTGTCCGTGTGTATGTGTGTGTGTGTGTGTGTGTGTGTGTGTGTGTGTGTGTGTGTGGTGTTTATATTAAGATTCTTCCATTTCTCCCTCTGTGCTGCTGTAGCCAAGCCAGACAGCCTATTGAGAAGCAGCAAACCATCTGTTAATGGATTTGAAGTTCTGAATTATACTTGAGTATGTGGAGGCACTCGTGCTTAGCCAGGAACATTCATTTGAATTAAGCTATAAATGCTATATAAGAAAGAGCCCTACATTTAGCGGAGGTTCATGAATAAATTTAAGAGAGGGCAATTGCGCTTTAAAACTTTTATTGCTGCAAAACCAAGTATTTTTGGTGTTTCTGTCATTTGGGGTTTTTATAGCAGGATTGAAGCTTTAAACCTTGAACTAGGGAGAGACAATGCCTGTGTTAAAGCTTTAGCTGTAGAATTTCATCACCGAATTGCTGACAGAACAGAAGCTCTGGATTGCTGGGGTCCCCCGCCCACCCGCCTTTTTTTTTTTTTTTTTTTTTTTTTTTTTAATTCAAGAGATGTTTAAACCAGTCAGAAGGAAAACTCAATAAATAATTGTCTGGCATGGGTCCAGAGCTTCTAGTTCATGGCCTTTGATTATTTTCTTTGGTTGATATCTTGTCTTCTCTGGAATAATCTATTAATTTTTTATGGCAGGGGAAACAGCTCTGCATAGAGCTTGCATAAAAAACCAAGTGGAGAAATTGATTTTTCTTCTCTCTCTGCCAGGAATAGACATCAATGTTAAAGGTAAGTTCTCTAGGTCTTTGTGCTCTCATTCAGTGTCCTAAAATTTATCATACAGAATAGTTTTATGTCACATTAAGAAAAACCATTTAAATTAATTTACTGAAGATATTTTAGAAATACCGTTAGCAGCCAAGCCAAAATAATTCATTATGTGATAATTTAGAGCTAATAATATAAAATATTTTAGTAGTAATTTTTATGGTCATATTCTAACATTAATATTTTGAAGTTGCTTTTTATTTATTTTCATTTTCTTAAATAGAAATATGATTACACTGTGTTCATTTTCACCAAAGCTGTTTTTCATATATGACGCTCCTACAGAGTAATAGGATGGTAGTCATAGAATATCAATACTTTGCAACCAACAGTACTACTTCTGCTGTTTTAAAACTTGCCTTGATTTCTAATTTAGACAATGCTGGCTGGACGCCTTTGCATGAAGCCTGTAACTATGGCAACACAGTGTGTGTCCAGGAAATTTTGCAACGTTGTCCAGAGGTAGATCTGTTCACTCAAGTGGACGGGGTGACTCCTTTGCATGATGCACTGTCAAACGGACATGTAGAAATTGGCAAGCTGCTCCTACAGCACGGGGGTGAGTGTGTGTGTGCTAAATGGATCTTGGTAAATTATCTAGGCTTTTGATAAATCCCTTGGAGGCAGATAACACTTTATGTTTAAAATCTATAAGGAAAGATGCTTTATTTCTTAGTCATGGAAGGGTAAAGACAAAAGCCTCCTAAAATATAGCCACCCTTTATTAGCTGTTGTTAGAATCATTGTATAATATATATGTACTATTAAAACCTATGTTCAGTTGAACATGTTGGTTTTTAATATTCCATTTACTTAACATATATGATGTCTTTGTGAACTAGGCATTTCTTAAAGCTTTGGAGTCAGTGCTTCTTGTGACTACTCGGTTCTCCATTCTTATTTTATTGCATATGTATGTATAACTCTCGAGCCAGTGTTGTCTTTATAAGGTATTCCTTTATAGAGTATGGAAAAGATATCCAAGAATATTTTCTCATTCGTATTTGCAGTCTTAAGTTGAAGTCAGATTTTCAGATAGTAGTGAGTATAATGCATGGATTTTGTGAAGAGGCTAACTTAAGCTTCATATCTATCTACTGCTTTTCCTGACTCTTTATTTTTATCTTCAGCAACTCCTGTCTTAGCAATGTTTCTACATATGAACTGTTACAAAATTGTGCTTCAAAATATTCAACCTAATTTGTGTTTTAAAAAAGAAAACTGATAACTAGCTTGTAATGAGAAAAACAAACCTTTGTGTAAATGTATTGTTTTTATTGTGTTAATTTTAACTTAGAATTTGATGTATTTATGTTGTAAATAAAGCATTTATTTCATTCTGTGTAAAAACAAAACGCATATTCTTTATGTGGGTTTTTGTTTGTTTGGTTGGTTGGTTTTGGGTTTGGGTTTTGGTTTTTGAGTTTTGAGGAGGGGAACATTGCTATGTACATCCAAGAAAGAATGTATTGCATGATGGCTTGAAAGACTTGCTTATTTATAGTCTTCTCCTGCCCCCTAAAGGCTAAGTGTGTCTGTTTTACCAACACTGTTTCATAATTGATGTATTTTTTGTTTTTCTACCTTCTTTCTTTAATACTATTTGTTCTCTAAATCTAATGCTTTTCCTATTAAATAACTCTGTTTTTCTACTCAAAGATTAATCTGACATTCTAGTAAATACTTGTTTCTGTATCAAATGATATAAGTGATATGAGGTATTACTGTATGAAGTCCAGCTTATTAGTATAGTGTAGTGTTAGGTCAGCCAATGTGAATTTTACTAACAAAGAGCAGTAAGTGGTGATTCTCTGATTTAGGAGAGAAAACCTGCTTGTACTTGATGTTTGTCAAGGTCCATTGGATAACGTGCTTGGTTATTTGTTTGTTTGTTGTTTTGTTTACTTAGCCAGTCAGATTCCAGGTTTGGATCTTTCACATGGCTTGGCATTATCACTGTGCTAAAGTTATATGAATATTAATTTCAAGACTTTCAGGGTTGAGAGCAATAATTTCAAGGTATATATTGCTAAACTTTATTTACTTCAGGTATTCGTATTTTTTCCTAAAAGGAATAAGTTAGAATATTTTACTTTTGTTTTGCAATGTTAACACAAAGATAGATAATACAATTAGCATTTGGAATTCTTTTCTCTACAAATTATACATCAGTCATGTAAGCCATTATATGTGTGGTCATAGTCATCATTAAGAGTTTTAGCACTTGCCGGGCCGTGGTGGCGCACGCCTTTAATCCCAGCACTCGGGAGGCAGAGCCAGGCAGATCTCTGTGAATTCGAGGCCAGCCTGGGCTACCAAGTGAGTCCCAGGAAAGGCGCAAAGCTACACAGAGAAACCCTGTCTCGAAAAACTAAAAAAAAAAAGAGTTTTAGCACTTAATAATCTATTCTCTTTCTGGTGGTTTGGTCCATGTTCTAATGATAGTAATTTCCTGTCTTGTCTCCAATTGTACCTTCATATCCCAGGTAACATTTCTTGTACAAGATGGACTGACAAGTACAGAGTACTTCTGTACTGTGTTACATGGCTGAGTCCTGGGTTGTTGCTTTGCACTTCTCATGGCCTTTAATACTTAGGGGTAAACTTGAGTCCTTAGCATTTGACTACTTTGCAAGGTTTTTTTTGTTTTTGTTTTTGTTGTTTTGACAGCTAGATGAACTATTGCGTTTGATAGTTTTCACATTGCCGAGTGGTTTATCAGTAATGGAAAGGAGACATTTTTTTTCCTTTTTCCCGAACTTATGCTAAGGCATTTTATTAATTTCTTCTGTGAATATTGAAAGTCTTGTTCTTAAGGTGGCTGCAGGTAAGGTGTTAAAAGCTGTTTCATTTATCATCTATACTACTTTTCTAAGTAGAGTATGTCCTTTCAAGCAGACTTCCTTAGACAGGTAACTAGAATTTTAAATTTGTAAACACACCTCTATTAGTCTATATAGGCAGTTATGGTCTGTGTGGCCAGCTAGTTAGTAGAACTGTGGAGATAAACAGAGCCCTGTAAGCTTTGGGGGCGGGGGAAGAAAACAGCTGTTAAACTGCCAAAATCAACATGCTTTACTATTAACCTTGTCCATTTCTTTTTCACAGGCCCAGAGCTTTTACAGCAGAGGAACTCTAAGGGGGAGTTGCCCTTGGATTATGTGCTGTCGCCTAAAGACAAAGAAGAACTATTTGCCATCACCAATATAGACGATACACTGGACAACTTTCACGCTCAGACACAGAAACGTTTCTATCATCAGCAGCTTGAATTTGGTTCATTTTTACTTAGTAGGATGTTGCTTAGTTTTTGTTCAATATTTGACTTATCTTCGGAATTCCTCCTAGCTTTCCAAGGGTTGGCTCATCTGAGCGAGCTGCTTACGGCATGCAGCAGTGACACAGAGCCCCCCAGTGCACACGCTGACTGGTTACTGGATCTGTACGCTAGAAACACAGAGACATTGAAGAGGCTCCCAGATGTTCTTAAGGGATTGCCAGCAAAGCTAAGTGGGAGTCCTGGAGTACACACTGAGGCCTTGTTGGTGACACTGGAAATGATGTGTCGGTCAGTCACAGAGGTGTCATGATGCCAGAAAATGCGAGCCAGATTCTAAACATGCAACTTGCTTTGCCACTTAGGGTAGTCGTAGCTTATGGACAAGGGAGAGACTTACAGCAGGTCTTCACAGCCCTTAAAAACATCTGCAGAACTAGAATATGGGCTCCCTCTCCAGTGCTCAGAGTTTAACTCAGAAAGATACAGTAGTAAAATGAAGTAGTTTTGTTGGGTATAAAATGCTTTTATTAATCTTTAAAATGCTTTGTTCTGAAAATATTTATTTATATTGTTTATGCAGAAAATTAAATATTTTTCATATCAAAATGTCCTTTCCTCTAAGCACTATAGGTTTTAAAATCATGGTAAGGATATTCATTAAAATGTGTATCTATATACTTGTGAAACTTGTTTCTCCTTTTTAGGCTAATGTCTAAGATGAACTTGCTTTTCTGTGTTTCTAAAATAAACCTTTCTAGAATTTTAAATTATATTTAATAATCTTTGGTTTTTAAATGCTACAATATATACAGTTTTAACAGTTTAGTTCTTTGAACTGTTGTCGTTTAGCAGTGCATGCATGAAATATGTTTCTGTTCGCTTAACCAGTCTTTTATCAGTGAAAACATTTTACCACATAAGTTTTATTAAATATTATAATTAAAATTTACAATTAAATTGGCAGTGGAATAATGGGTCTGAGGTTATCTGAAATTTTATTATGTAGTATGAATTTGCAGATTAGTGTTTCAGTTTTTTCCCTAGTAGTTTATAACTTAAAAGACAGAGTGTGAATATTAACCACTTAAGAGATTGGAATTCCTTCACTGTTGGGAGGAAGTTACATTGTGTTGTACATGGGGAAAAGAAATTACAACTTAAATCTAGATGTTATATAATGTGATTGCTGATCCAATAGCCATTAATGTGTTAGAGAAGCACTTCAGTTTTATTTCACAAATAGATCTTTCAACAAGAGACAGATGCTCAATGTCTTAATCTCTCTGCTCTAATAAAAATCAAACTTCTGTAAGATTTCAAAATAGTTTTATATGTACTGGAAGAAATAACATAAAAATTTGTGTTTGTTATTAATCGCCAAAGTATCAGGAAACATGAGTAGTCCCTCAGGAGGCTGAGTTAGGGGAATGACTGTGAGTCTGTAGCCAGACTAGGCTACAGTGTGACCCTGTTAGAGAAGGACAACAAGAAAGATAGGGGCGGGGAGGGGGGAGGGAGAGAAAAGAAAGGAACCAGGAATAGTCACTGTCGCATAATGAAGGCACCTGGGATAATGCCGCTTCATAAATAACACAGACTTGAGCATAGGCTTTGACTCGGGCACAGGGTAAGTCTCTGGCTAGTTTGTTATAACTAAATTACAAGGACATTTTTTCTGTTTTGGTTTTCTTATATATCAAATGGAAGTAATGTCAGGCGTCATTGTCCCAAAAGAATCGAGCTAAACTCTCACTTTGTATGATGCTTCATAAACTTTCTTTCTACCATTTCATTTGCTAATAATGAGACGCTAAAGCAAAAAGGAAGATGCTAATTGCTTGTTGACAGTAATTCTATGATTAAAAAATATAAATAGTATCATGAAACAATATTTATTTAACTATCGGCATTGCATGACAAGCTGTTTTGTGTCCCACAAGCCTTGATGCCATGGGCTGTAACACATTCAGATGCCTCCAAGATGTCTTCCTGTAAGAAGGCATTGTTTCAGAAGTCAGGTACTGGGTTCAATGTCAACTTACTACTTCAGGATTCCAGTATTATTTTTATTATTTCTTGTCTTTATATTTTAGAAAACAGAATTGGTGCCTTAACTCTATCTTAAAGGTCAAAGAGGAAGAAATTATAAACACTTAAAAGTCCTGAATCTTAACTTTTCACTGGAGACTTTTCAAAGTTGCAGCTGAAAACAAAGCTGAGTAATACCATTCTTTCTTGTATCTTCACAGATTCGATGTCAGTGCCATGGAACTGTTAAGGGGGTGGGGGGAGTCAAATCAAAGCCCTTCCACAACATGAATAAAAATCGAAGGGAATTTTCTGGTGGATGAGTCAGCTTTCCCCAGAGCAGTTTAGAATTTTGAATTTTCCTGTGTTCTTAATTTTAGTTCCTTTGTAGAGAATAAAGTGTTCTGTAGACATAGTTTCCTAGAAAATGACCAGGAAAAAATCGCTTCTTGTAGTATAAAACAATGGAAAATGAGTTATTGTATTAAATTGAACATTTTTGAAAAGCTCCTGAGCACAAAGTAGTCTACTCTCAGGAGCTGGCGACAGGAGAAGGAAGGCTGACAGAGCGGGAAGGTGGACCAGAGTTAAACGCTGTGCATCTCCATGTGTTTTCTTAAGTGCTTTAGAGAGAAATTAGTTTAGTGTTTCTGGGATCTTTAGTAAGTGTGCCCTACTGAGTCTGATAGTGTAATCATTTGATAAGTATTACTTTGGCAATTTTATTTTTAGAATAAATAGGCAGTGGATGGGCTTTTGAAGTCATAGTGCTCATTATGAGACAAATGTAAATGTGTTAATGCTAGAACACTTACATAACTACTAGAAGAGTATTTGCTGGCTCTTCTTGGTGCTGTTATAGGAAAATAAAAAGAAGTTACTGGTGGTCTGTGCAGCCCTCTGCCTGTGATGAGCTTGGTAAGAGCTGTCACTGCTGCTCCCTCGTCAGGAGAAAGGAGTCGAAAACTCAGAATGATAGTTGTTTTTGTATCAAATGTGGATTGAGTTTCCAGCCTTATTGGAAAGTGTTTGTTTATGTTAGAACTGAACGTGGAGTAGTTAACTATTGCATGTAAATTAAATTATGTTATCCTACTGACAGAAGATTTTGAGAGAAATGTTTCATAAGACTTTTTAAATATCAATAATCATTAGACAGATTACTCTGTTCTTCTGATCTTGTAGAACATATAGAGCTATATGTTTAACCCCTGACCCTAGTTTATGAGAACACAAGCAACCTAAACTGTATTATTTTTGTTTATTAAGATAAGAAGTTATATGAATTCATAGAAAGAAAATTCTGTGAAATTATTTGAATAAAATCTTAGAGATTTACAAATATAATTGATTATCTTTTTTCAGATTATGGTCTGTTTGGGAGGTATTTTTTTTATCTTATAAGCTGTTTATGATGTGATATATTTAAACACATTGTACCTTTTAGTGCAGTTATAATACAATTGAACTTACATCAGACTATTTTTAAAGGTTTGAACTGCAACCCTAAGTCCTAGATATGAGTGATTTTTAAAAAATAATAATGCTTTGCTGTTAAAGATATAACTATTTACATCTCTTTAAAATAAATACAGTGAGCTCTTTCTTTCTGTATGTATAACTGCTGACTTATTAATAAAAGCCAAGTGTGTTGTCAGAGAGACTATTGAAATAATGAAAGATGTGTATTATTTATACATACCATGAAAGTATTAGAATATATTGCTTTTAACAGGTGTAGGCCCAAAAAGGCTCATTATTTAAGCATCTATGCATTCTTCTGTCCAGTTATAATTGAAACACTATGTCCTTGGTAAATGCAATCACCTTTCTTCTCATGTTACCAAACTGCATCAAATAAACTTTGATGTATTACTAATAAGTAGTAACTATTGATGGGAAATGGGTTAGTACTGTGGACTATAAGATTTAATCCATCAAAAAAAGAAGTTTAAAATACATTTATCACTTCCAGGGATGTCGTTTACAGTTAAGTGGAAATCTGGAATCCAGCTTTGAATTTACATCTATCATGCTTTCATTTCTTCTGATGGTAGATGAACTAGAAGTGCTAGTATTTCTCGATTTTCTTGTTCCCAAGTGAAAGTCATGTTGAGCGGAAATGGCTAACCTTAACGTGGTGAGATGTTGCTTGCTGCCAGTGACTTCCCAGCTTCAGGTCGGAGCCGCAGTGCTTTCCGTCTGCATGCATGGCAAGGTTATAACTCGTCTTTAGTTGTGTGGGCTAGTGTTGGGTATCTGCCTTTACCTTAAACATGAATTTTTCTAGATTGTTTCTCTTTTACAGCACCTGTGAAATTACTGAGCATTAACTAGAATTTGATAAAATTAAGATACGCATTTTAAAAACTAGTTGCAAAAGTGAAACCTGAGCAAGGGGATGAGGAGAAATGACTAGGGAATGTCTGGTTTAAAGGAATCAAGAAAGGAAAATTTCTAAATGTTGCTTAATATACTGAGTGAAGTTACTGACTACATAAAATCATACAGAAGGCATATAGACAGATCTGAACATGGATAAGCTATGCCCTTAGCATTTTGAGCAGTTTTGATAAGATAAAACAAGGGTCTAGATGATGGTTTTGTAGAGTGCTTTTATGGTTGAAATTCAGTAAAAATAAGTGAAGAATGAAAATGTCAGTTTAATAGTAACATTGAAAACCGTTCTGACTAGCGGCATTCAGTGCTTTCCTCAGGGTTAGGTAAATCTAATTGTCTTAACTGAAAATGTGGTAGTGAAACTTAGAAGTAATTGTCTCATTTTTCTCATCACTACAGTTCTTATAAATTCCCTTCCAAAGGACCGTAAATTCATACTGAGATTGTCATTGGAATAAACTTAAAAAATCCATTTATTAAAAGTTCTCAAATGCCTTTTTGTTTCTTGACTGATTTTAATTTTGTGATGAAAAATAGCAGATATTTAAATGTCATTAGAGACTTTTCTCTAAATTTCATGGGGAAAATATTATAAGTAAATATTGTTATTGGTAGTTATGTTTATGGTAGTTAATATTTTTCATTTATCTAACTTTTGCGTACTTGTTTTTTTTTAATTAAGAAATTTTTTATTCATTTTACATACCAATCAAAGTTCCCCCTCTTCCCTTCTCCCACCCCTCCAGCCTCCCCCTCTCAACTCACCCCTATTCCCTCCTATAAGAAGGTAAGGCTTCCCATGGGGAGATACATTTAGTATAGGCAGTTCCAAGCCCCTCCCCCTGCCTCAAGGCTATGTGAGGTATTCCATCATAGGTAGTGGGCTCCAAAAAGCCTGCTCATGCAGGGATGAATTCTGATCCTACTGCCAGCCCCAGGCCACCACCCACCACCCACCACCCCCACCCTGCCCCCAAGCTTACACAGCTGTTTTGCTATACAGAGAGCCTGGTCTAGTCCCATGCAGGCTCCACAGCTGTTGATCTAAATTTCATGAGTTCCCACTAGTTTAGTTTGGTTGTCTCTGTAGGTTTCCCCCATCATAATCTTGATGCCCCTTGCTCATAGAATCCCTCTTCTCTCTTCGACTGGACTCCTGGATGTTTGGCTGTTTCTCTGCATCTGCTTCCATCAGTTACTGGAGAAAGTCTCTGTGATGACAGTTAGGGTATTCATGGGCAGTGGAGGGTACAGATGGGGGATGAAAACAAGGGAACCGGAGGTTTGAGCTGGAACAGGGATGGAGTGGGAGAGCAATGGAAGAGATACCATGATAACGGGAGACATCATGGGGATAGGGAGAAACCTGGTGCTAGGGAAGTTCCCAGGAATCCCCAAGGATGACCCCAGCTTAGACTATTATCAATAGTGGAGAAGGGGGAGGACAGGGGAGTCCATGGCTGATATGTAAAATTAAATTATAAAATAAAAAAAAATAGTGGAGAAGGGTGCCTGAACTGGCTTACCCCAGTAATCAGATCGGAGAGTACCCTAACTAGCCTACTTATTTTAAAGTGATGCTCCTAATTGAGTCTTTTTACATTTGTATACTTTGTGTGTATTTGAGTGTTTGTGTGTGGGGAGCATGCATGCCATGGCAGGCACATGGATGTTAGAGGACAACCCTTGGGAATCAGTTATCTCATTTCAGTACATGGGTCCTGGGGACTGGACTTAGGGCAGCAGGTTTGGTAGTGGTTGTCTCTACCCACTAAGCCATCTTGCTAGCCCAAGAATTGATCTTGAAATGCTTTTACAGTAGGCTAATTTTAAACTTGCATGTCCTCCATTTTTAAAAAATATCTAGATCTTTAAAATTTGCCACTTTTCTTCAAAGTAGGCTCTAATTGCTATCATCCAGTGCAGACCTTAAGTAGCTCAGTTGTCCAATGGATTTCCTTGAGAGTGAGTCTGACAGCTCACCTTATGTTCCTTTTAGTCTCCTCTGCTTAGACCTCACTAAGGTTCAGTTGAAGATTACTCAGTGCTCTTCAGAGGTAGCCTTAGCTTGCTAAATATCCAACTTTGGGAGGGGTACTCATAACATATAATCCATTTTTATTTTATATTGTATGTGTTGATGGAACTAGTTAGTTATGTGCTTTCTGAAGAGGCTTTTCATATTGAACACTGAGGAAGTTGTGAGTTTGAGTGGTAATTGTCTTAATTGGTCTATAAAATGGAAAACCAACCGTGTAACTTATTTACAGCTGGAAGGCAAATAGACCTAGCTGTCTGCTGAGAGGATTCAAGGGTTACTTGCCATTGCTCTCTAGGGCATGCTGTTACATGCACTGCAGGATGAAGGCCTGCAGTGTAATGCTTTAGTTAATCTCCAAATGCAGAGGAAAACCACAGCTATTTTTTTTTTTGAAAAGTAACAAAAGGCAATTATAACAGTCAGGAAGTATTGCTAAATCTGCTTTGGTGGAAGAGTTTCTTGGCTGCCAAATAAAAGTATTCTTGAATTAGCATCATAATGTACAAGAATAAATGATACATACTTGATTATGAATTGGGGTGTCTGGTCCTTGGTTATGTGAATAAATGCAAAATGGTTTGTGCTTACTCCTATCTCCACCAAAAAACAAAACAAAAAAGTACTGGTGATTGTTTTTTTCCTGTTATTTTAAAAATACTTTTTTTTTTCAATACAAGGATCGAAGCTCGGCCTGACACTGAGGAGGCAGGCCATCTACCCTAGAGCAGTAGTCTCAACCTCCAAGCCACCTCCCCCCCCCCCTTTTTTTTTTTTTTTTTTTTTTTTGGTGTTTCGAGACAAGGTTTCTCTGTGTAGTTTTGCGCCTTTCCTGGGACTCACTTGGTAGCCCAGGCTGGCCTCAAACTCACAGAGATCCGCCTGGCTCTGCCTCCCGAGTGCTGGGATTAAAGGCGTGCGCCACCACCGCCCGGCCACCTCCCGCTTTGAAACATCCAATAGGGACATTTGAAATATCAAGGAACATCAAACAAATTAAAGTGGAAATGTAAATTGGGGGGAGGGGAGAGGGGAGCTTCTTTAAATGAGTTTGGGCATTTGACATTTCCAGATAGGTTCTGTGTGCCTCAGAATTCTAGGACAATTGTAAAAGCATATTACCCTGCAAATTTGGTTAGAAATTGGGATTACCTACTCCTGTGTACAATAGTAATGACAAAATCACAAGCATGTCCCTTTGTGTAACAGAAAACAAAGTTGTATTTTGCAAAATTTATCAAAGATGGGCTACACATACATTTTTGGTTTATAATTATTGGAATCAGTGTATAAGGAAGAATATTTTATGGGGAATTTAGTTACATGGATTTCGTTTCTCTGGTAGCTGTAAAAAGGCATCTTGAGAAAAAAAAAATGGCATTTCCTTCCCCTGCCTTACTTCTGTGATCCAGCTGTCTTTGTGAAAACTAAGATGCTTCCTATAATGCAAAACACAATTAAAAATTGTTGGTAGCAGTCCAGTCATCCTTGTTCCACATCTAGTATCCTATGAGTGAGTACATACCATGTTTGTCTTTCTGAGTCTGGGTTACCGCACTCAGGATGATTTTTTCTAGATCCATCCATTTGCTTACAAACCTCATGATGTCATTGTTTTTCTCTGCTGAGTAGTATTTCATTGTGTATATGTACCACATTTTGTTTATCCATTCTTCAGTTGAAGGGCATCTAGGTTGTTTCCATCTTCTGGCTATTACAAACAATGCTGATATGAACATAGCTGAACAAGTGCTCTTGTGGTATGATTGAGCATTCCTTGGGTATATGCCCAAGAGTGGTATAGCTGGATCTTGGGGGAGATGGATTCCCAATTTTTTAAGAAAGCGCCATATTGATTTCCAAAGTGGTTGTACAAGCTTGCATCCCCAAGGATGACTGGACTGCTACTCACATAACCAGGGAGGCTACCTGGAAAACAGGACTCCAAGAAAGACACGGGGATCGCCCAATGACAGAGAAATGGGAGAGATCTCCATGAACAGCCTGGACATGAGTGGGGGTAATGAAGGGCGAGGGCGAGGGAAAGAGAGCTTGGGGGAGCAGGAGATCCCAGCTGGATCAAGAACAGAGAGGGAGAACAAGGAATAGGAGACCATGGTAAATGAAGACCACATGAGAACAGGAAGAAGCAAAGTGCTAGGGAGACCCACAGAAATCCACAAAGATACCCCCAAAACAGACTGCTGGCAATGGTCGAGAGACAGCCCGAACTGACCTACTCTGGTGATGGGATGGCCAAACACCCTAATTGTCGTGCTAGAAACCCCATCCAACGACTGAGGGATCTGGATGCAGAAATCCATGGCTAGGCCCCGGGTGGAGCTCTGGGAGTCCAATTAGCGAGAAAGAGGAGGGTTTATATGAGCAAGAATTGTTGAGACCAAGGTTGGATAAAGCACAGGGACAAATAGCCAAACGAATGGAAACACATGAACTATGAACCAATGGCTGAGGGGTCCCCAACTGGATCAGGCCCTCTGAATGGGTGAGACAGTTGATTGGCTTGATCTGTTTGGGAGCCATCCAGGCAGTGGGACCGGGTCCTGTGCTCATTGCATGAGTTGGCTGTTTGAAACCTGGGGCCTATGCAGGGTCACTTTCCTCAGCCTGGGAGGAGGGGACTGGACCTGCCTGGACTGAGTCTACCAGGTTGATCTCAGTCCGCAGGGGAGGCTTTGCCCTGGAGGAGGTGGGAATGGGGGGTGGGCTGGGGGGAAGGTGAGGAGGGTGGGAGGGGGGAGAACAAGGGAATCGGTGGCTGATATGTAGAACTGAATTGTATTGCAAAATTAAAAAAAAAAGAAAAGAAAAAAAAATTGTTGGAACAACGACGTGTGCTCCTTTCTGTACAAATTTAGCATTTCTTCCATATCTGTCACCACTCGAACCCAGGCACAATAAAATCCTTTAACTTGATTGAAGCCGATTTGAAGCTAGCCTTTGACCTCAAGATTGAGCCTACGTTAACTTTCCTCACTAGTAGTAGTCACAGCTCCCTCCAGCCAGAGCTCAGGCTTTCCTCAAATCAGTCTTCCTGAGAAGTAGGGTGGTTTGTCACTGGCTCAGTTTGATCGTTCTTTTCCCTTTGAGGGAACACTGAAAAATACAGAGCAGGGAAGACCTTTATTGCCCATATTTTGATACATATTGAGAACACATTGACATAGCTATTCAACTAAAGCTCTCTGTCCAAAACAATAGGCCTATTTATTGATGAGCGCAGAACATTGAGTACCATTCTGTTGCCTTTTTAAAAATATAGTCCTAAATGGGACTGAAGACTCAGCAGTTAAAAGCACTTACTGCTCTTGGAGAGGACCTAAGTTGGTTCTCAGCAGCTCGTAATCTGAAGCTCCATTTCCAGGGGATCCGATGCCCTCTTTGTCCTCTGTGGGCATTGTATGCATAGTACACTTTCATACATGCAAACAAACACTTGTACATATAAAATAATAAAATCTTGTTTAAATACCTTTTTCACTGCATTCAAAGATATATAAAACTATCTTTTTAAATTTTTTTAACAAAAATACTGTTTGTGTAGTACAGCACTTTGGGGATTTTTATAGATTTGTTTAGCTTTTATATTGTTTTCAGCTTAGAATGAAAATTTGAACAAGTAGAAATTAGAGACCAATTATATATTTAGTTGCCTCATTTTGTGTTTTTTGTTTATAGATGTTTTGTTTTTCTTTTCCCCCTTTTAAACCAGAACCCCTGAAAAAAATGCAGATGGATTCCAGCAAACCTGTCTACTTTGGGCATTAATAAACGGGTTCCAACATAGAGATTGTCTCGGTGTGTTTGAAGCTAGAGTAGCTTCTCATGTGACTACTGTTACACTCGTTGCCATTGGATGAATGTGGAAAATGAGTATAAAGTTCTCACAACAAAAGAAGGGGGGTACTTTCTGCTGTGTTGTTTCAGTGAGTTACAGCAATCATCTTTGGAAAGGGAATTAGACATTTTTTTATTATATTTAGGTGGTTTTAATTCAACTGAGCAGTTAGAGAAGACTGACTCCACATCCTCTAATCAGACCAGTGACTAAACATCTGTGCACACACACCATTCCAAACCCCCAAACGTAAGCATGCTTTCATTTAGTGAGAGCTGAGCCTTTTTGTTACAAGTGTAATACTGGCTAGCTTGTATTTGAATTCACCGAGTGCTTTATACTCTTGTTTTTAAGCTGAGCACCAAAGCACTACTACTCAAAAGCACTGTAAGCAGTCAGGCTTGCTTAAGTTTCTAAATACATTATAGCCTTGGAATAAGGCTTGCTATTTTTTGGTTTCAATATTGGACATTTTTGGATTTTGACATCAAAGCGGGAAGTTCCTGTGGCCCTTAGAATTTAACTGCTTAAGTTCATCACTGACCTGCTCATCCCAGCACTTGGGAGGCTGATTGCAAGTAGAGGCCAGAGTCTTGTTAAAACTTAAGGAAACTTATAAAAAGTTACTTCCATAAACATACCATTTAAATTTATCTGTTTACAAACTCCAAATTTGGTTTGAATATACTATCAATATACACATACGCTATAATTGCCCTTCTCAGGGTTATACAGTAGGTATACAATAAATGTATCACAAGTCATGTAAACTTAAATTATCCTAGTGCCTTGAACCCCTACCTCTCAAGAACCTCTCAGTTTGAGTCTGTAACATTAGCAAAATGAACTCTTAGGTAACAACATGTTAAAGTGTGTTATAAAGTTTCAAAATAGATGTCTGAATTATTCCAATTAATGGTGGCAGAATTCTTTCTCTGTAGAGAATTATAAACATCTACCCCTTGTTAAATGATCTCAATGACAAACCCAAGCATCCCACCAAAGTTCAGCCTGGTGAACCAATGAGTTTATCAGGGTAACTATCAGGTGGGTGAGGGGTCATCTATAGGGGTACAGATGACCCAAAGCAATCACTGGGAAGTCTTGACCAGTATGAGTTATGGCCTCCCTACTGCTGCATAGATGTAGCCCCTTTCCAAGTAACATGCCCCTACCTGTGCACTCCAGTACCTCTTTAAGGCCACATGTAATTAGGGCAGAAATGCATCCAAACGACTGGAATCTCAGGCCCACTGACCCTCTATACCCACTCCTTTTAGGAGGGTCAACTGCAGGCATGACTGTGATGGTCTTTTATAAGCAGGCACAGTTGATCTAAGGAAGATGGCAGTTGTTTTGCCCAGAGGACAGCATTCTACAACAGTGGCTATAATTTGTAATGTCAATAGGGACTGTTGAGCAGTTTACAATGTCTGTTAAATTTAGCAATGCAAATAGATGTTGAGCCACATTCAGTCTCTTCATATAACTTAGAATATTTGCTTCAGATATCTCTGAAAACAAGTGGATTTCTGAGTTCAAGGCCAGCCTGGTCTACAGAGTGGGTTCCAGGACAGCCAGGGCTACACAGAAAAACCCTGTCTTGGGGAAAAAAAAAAACAAAAACAAAAACTAATCTGTGGTTGGGAATTTAGCTGAGTGGTAGAATACTTGCCTAGCAAGGGCAAGGGCTTGGATTCCGTCCTTAGCTCTAGGGGAAAAAACAAAAACAAAAAACAAAAAAACAAAACCCTGAAAACCAAGACATATGTCTTAAATTTAAAATGCACCTATACAAGAAAGTTAAATACTACTTGGCATTATCTGTTTGGGCCTATAAGTATATTGATTTCTGAAAGCATTGAGGACTAGCTTGAAGATGACTTTATGACTCCAGCTGGTTTTCTCTGCTTCATTGGATGCTTACCATGCCAAAGGTACTGACTTTATACCATAGTCATGGTTTTAAGAATAGCCCTGCTCAAATCAAATATGTTTCCCCAAGTGAAATATTAATGAGCGTACATGCACCCAGTAACCCACCATGCATCTCTTAACTCAGAAAAAAATAGTAATTTTACATAGAAAAGATTATTTTCTTTTGTATTTAATGCAGTGAATATGTAGTCAACATGTGAAATCTTACACAATGAAACAAACAAAACTTAGTCATCTCTTAATGGTTACATCCACTAGGTACATCTGAGGTTATAGAATGTCAAGCTTATAGACATTTGAGTAGACACTGTCAGCACAGAACATAAATCTCACAGGTATAATCAGAACTTATACCAAACAAATGATCTCATCAATAAACTTTGTAATAGGTCAGCTTCATAAAGTAGTATGTTTTTGCAACAAACAGTGATGGAATGCAGATGTAAGCATGTCATTTTAAACATAATACACTAAATGGAGCATATTGAGGTGAGGTCAAAGCCTTTCTGTAGAAAGGTAATTTAGTCAGCATTCTTGCAAGCATAGTGTATAAACATCAAAATAGTTCTATTGTAAGAAATAGTATTTAACAACTTATTTCTAAAATAAAAATACTTTAAAAATCAGCTTTGATGAGATTTAAAGAATTTCTTTAGAGTGAAATATATATTTCTGCTTTTCTACATTCTTCATCCCACCCCAGTTATTTATGAATAGCAATTAATAAAGTAGTGCAAAACATTGTCTGCAGCAATTTCCATTGAGTTTAATTCCTTTAACAAGTCAGTGAAGACATTCTCACTGACCAGGTTGTCTCTGCAGAGGTATGTTCCCTTGATAGACCCTGGAGTTAGCTTTAGGAATGCACTGTTTAAGTATAGAGTGTGGTTAGTGAAGCATTTTTAATGATAACCACTCTAACAGCAGTGTATTTTACAAAACAGGTTTTCATGCACTATCAGTGACCTCTCTTCATAAATGATATAATGAAACACTGGCTTTCACTTTGTCCACTGCATTCTCTACATTAAAACTCAATAATAACAAAATTCATAGTGCGCATTAAAGCATGTGGGCAGTTAGTGAGAATGCAGATACTGGGTTTTGTTTTTCCCCATGAGGACACTTCAGTTTTGTTTTGTTTTGTTTTAAGATGTGCAATGGTGTAATTTGACACCAAATGCAGTATGGATTTAGTTTGCTAGTATTTTTGACAACTGAATTGGCTTGCTAATTTGCTAACTCAGTATAAATTAAATAGTGGTATATATAAAAATCCTGGTACTCAATCATTTATAAACCTGGCAGTATTTATTTAGTATAGTTCTGGAGAGATTTTAAGGTTTTAGATGGAATGATAGAAGGCTTAAAAGTTTTATTCACAAAATCTCAGATTCTCCTAAGGGATTGTGTGTGTAAGGAGACAGCAAAATATATGAATGTGCCTGTACTCATGAACTTAAAATCAGCCTTATCCATACATAAGTAACTTATTTACACAGGAGTGAAAATCAGGATGTATGTTAAGTTGAAATGCAACATTTCCATTATTCAGACTTTGGGGTTCCCCCCTTTTGAACTGCATAACCATAAAAAAAACTAATGAATTACTTTTCAGATAAGAAATAGTCATGTAACAAGAAACCTAAAGATCAAATCAGTATTTATATTTTATATAGAGTTAATCAGAGTACAATTGAGCATTTAATCTGATATTCTGGTTCTTTCACTTGTAATTCAAGAAATATGTTTCTTCCAGTTTTAGAATCATTATTTTTATTCTTTCAGTTGGTTATATTATCTATAGCTAACAAGGCTTCCACACTCCACTAGCTAAAATCTTTTATCAAGTTCAGACTATACAATGGAAGTATATTTTCAAAGACATATTCCTTTTGTACACTATTTACAATTTTCTCGATCATGATAAAAAGGGAAAATAAATAAAAAGCAGAAAGAAAGGAAATGCTGCGAGGCTGAAGGGCTTTTCTTTTATCTTCCCAAGCATGCTTGTCTCCTCAGTGCTGGAGCTGGCTAGCCAAGGTTGTTTTTCTTCCTTTTATATGGGCTATGAGAATGGTCTGCTTTCAGTTCTTGGTATTGCACCTGTTTAAACAGTTCAGAAAAAAATTGGTCAGGTGGCCCTTCCTGGCAAAAGAAGGAAAAGCTTAGGAATGAGAGACTGCTTTGGGTGGGTGGGGGTGGGCTGTGCTGCTCTAGAAACCAAGTGGGAGCTCTGGCTGGTGCAGCAAACAGCAGGGGCTAGAGCCAGAGTCAGGGGGGATCCTGCCAGAAACTGCCTGAAGCCAGCCCCATGTGAACTTTGCTAATGGACTGTGACTGTTACTGACCGGAACACAATGCAAAGAAAGAAAATCTATCTCTATTTTTGAAGAGCTGGATAATAGTTCTTTGCAGTTTATTGTTCATTAAATACAGTCTTAATCTTTCCCCAACCCATTGTTGTCTATACGAAATGAAAAACTCAACTGACTCTAATGTAAATTGCGATCACTAAAACCTACCCTCAATATTGTGATTGAAAACCTTTCTTATAACACTTTGAAATCTGTCTACTAATATGTGTTTAGCCAAAAGGATTTGTGAGGTATGCTACAGGATTTCAAATGTAAACTTTTTCTCCCTAATCTAAAATATACATCAACGTGCATCTTTAAAATTTATTAAATTTATGCAATATGCACAAATAGTTTGTAACCACCGATTTTGCTTTCATCATCTACATTTAAACGAATGTTTTCTCTGCTCACAGCTTGACGATGTCTCTTGGCAAACTCAGCTGTGCTTGGGGTACATTCTCCCCAAAAGCCACATGATGACTGACTTTCTATCTCTTTTTCTCCATTCTTCATAGGTTTTTCTAGATTAATGTCTAGTTGACTAAAGTCTTGCCAAAATCTGCAATGGGCTTTATTAACTTTACCAGACTCTTCTATGACCTTTGACATTAAAGAGTTTAAAAATTAAAACCCAGTGTCAAACTACACCAAAGTAAGCCCAATCATAATGAAATGTACATACCACTTGTACATCTGAAGGGACTCTGGAAAGGAAGTCAAGTAGTTCATTGTTATCAATTGCATATGGACTCCGAAGCTTTTTTGTAAATTTATTAATTCCTAAAAAAGTGACATTTCAAACATTATTGAGTTCATTATTGAGTGTGGAGTTAGGCAAAGCACATTTCTGGAGAAAGTATTATGGCGATTTGAACATCAACTGTGTGCTAACCCCTAACCTTGACCAGATGGCCTAGTACACCACCTCCTTTCAACTTTCCCAGCTAAATTGCTGCTTGCTTTTTCTCTTTACGATTTACTAGCTTCTTTCCAGTAGGTGAGGGTTTGGGGAAAACAAAAGGGAACACCTAAAAGAGATGAAGAGTGTCTTGCCTTACCAAATTTTCAGTGTTGCGGTCCGAGATGATTTGTTTTCGTGTTTTAGTCATGATGAGTCTTGTCTGCCTACATTTCTAGGTTGAGAATGTTAGGTAATCTATTATTTTCCTCTTTTCCAAAGATATGTTTTAGGGGGCGGAAGTGCTTCTGTTACAAAGCGAGCTAAATGTTTAGAAGTCACATGACTTTGATGGTTGGTTGGTTGTTTAAGTTGAAATGAAAAATATTGCCATAAATTTTTGGGGAAAAGTATTCAGCTTTGCCTTAAATCAACACACTGGTACAAACTGAGGGACAGCCTGGGGATCTTCGCTCGCAGAGGCGCTCCTGCAGAGTGAACTTCTGTCCCCTGGGTTCGGTCTCTTTCCAGTCGGGGGAAACCTACAGTTTGGGTTTCTTAACATTTCAGCAATCACCTACCACTAAAGTAATAGTTTTTGAACTTTTTTCATTTGATGAAGCGAGGCTCAAACACATCCTGTAAAATTATTTTTAAGACAGCTAGCCACTGAGGCCATACAGGTGACCCTAAAACCTCCATAACCAGATGTCTGCCTTAGGCTCCAGTTTCAGAAAAGCTGAGTGAGGAAGGTCAGTTGGGGGGGGAGGGGTTCTTCACCACATGGCAATAGTGGATCTGCAAGTCTGACTCTGCCCTAAACTCTCCAATGAAATAGTGTCTGTATTGAATGTCAGAGAAATAAATAAAACATTAGGGCTTAATAGACTAGAATATGGTTAAAAAAAAAAAAGAAAGAAAATTAGAAAGTCCTATCCTTTGAATAGGAAAAGTGGTGAGTTAATCGAATCTCTATAAATGGCAGAAATTGGGAAAGGAAAATATAATCACTACTTCCTCTGCCCTCCATCTGGGTGCACACTCCTCAGGCCTCTCGAGGACAGACTAGAGCAGTGAGTGCCCTGGGACTGGAGTCATAGGTGGTTGTGAGCCATTGTGTGGGTGCTGGGAACCAAAACTGGGTCTTCTGCAAGACTGGTAAGTACTCTTAACTGCCAAGCTCTCTCCAGCCCCCAAAATATGAATCTTAAAACTAATTTGGATGGAGACTGTTGTTCTTAATTCACTTTCTTCTAGTATATTTCTTTAAACAATTAGGGAGGCAAAAAAAAAAAAAAAACAACTGTAATTCTGTTATTTACAATGTAGGCATGTTTTCTTAAGTCAAGGCCCATTTTTCATCCTTGCATTTTTTTTTTTTTTAGTTTAGCAATCTTTGATGTATGTGTACATTGGTGAGAGGCAAGTAGAAAATATTTCTATATGGTGGTACATTATAAGGACTGAAGATTGGGTTTTCTAAACCAAAAATTTCACCAAGAAAGAAGAAACAGAAGGAAAATTCAGTTTTAGTTCTTCATATTGCTGAAACCTCCTCAATGGGTTCTAGGGTCAGAGGGACTGTTGGACGCATGTGGTAAAATGCATAAATATTAGGGGGAAATTGCCTTTAAAGTAAACTTTTCTGAAAGTGTTCTTACTCAGTGGGCTTTTTGGTTTTTCCTAAGGTGCCTGTAAATGCTAAAAAGACTTTTCCTGAGTCCTAAAAGTGACCTTTTCAACGGGCAGTAGTACCATGTTTACAGACACATCCACAAGATAAAATACCACAGCAAAAGGTATATTGTCCTAAACGTACCGCATGGCTTAAAATGCCTCCGTTGGCATTTAAGTGGTGAAAATAAATCAGTGATATCTAGACCAAGTTACACTTTGATACATGAAGAATCTGTACCAGTACATGTTTATGGTGTGATGGAGGAAGTGGTGCCAGCTGAGAAAAATGCATTTTACAGTTAGACCTAAATCTTTATGCCGTGTGATTGTTTAACTGACCTGTCTCTTTTCATCAAGGAGTACCTACATGACCATAAATATTGAGAACTACCGATGATATAACTCACCTCTTAAAACAGTTTGTTCTTAGCTGCTAAAATGGGTGGGGGGTTTGTTGTTCTTTAAAAAGCTTTACTTACCCCAGACAAGAACAATGTATCTCAGTGGGATGAAGTACAGAATAACTGTGAACACACAGAGGGCTACAATGGCCAGCCAGCTTAAGAATGGGACAGTCCAGTTGAAAGTACTGAATGGAAAAGTAACAATCAGTAAAGTGAGCACTTAACATTGCTCTAAACAATGGTTAACGTAAATGTGGTTTTGACTAATAGTTGATTGTCAGAGGACATAGGTTAGTCATAATCTGTTTCATTCATGAACACAGACCCAGCCCCACCAGGTTGTCCCAGGGATTTCGTGGTCTAAAGTCATTGCACAACTTGGGTACCTCCCTATATAGTAAAAATATTTTTTGTTATTTTTCTGATACTAAAACTAGTACCCATCCTTGTTTATTTTTAAATTTTATACAATAGGGTATCATCCTCCTAAAAACCTCCATATTCCCACACTGGGAATAGATGTGTACAGTAATTGTCTGTAAGTGCAAATCTTGGAGCACTGTGTGAGCCTTGAATTTTAGAATTCCTTTTAGGAAGACTCGCTCTCTGTTCAGCTTTGTTTTAAATGGAACTAGAAATCAGGGAAGGAGGACAGGACAGTTAGCTTTATGAAATGTCACTTGCTGTCATTGCCCTTCTTAGAAATGCCTAGGCAGTGAAGAAATAAAGTCTGTGCTGCCTGTGCTGCCCGTACTTTGAGCACAGAAGAGCACGCTCTGTCGTGCATCTGGGATAAGCTAGGAAAAGAGTCCAAATGGAGGAAGTAGACAGGAGCAGGAGAGCTGGTGGGTCTTCAGGTTACTGCGCAGCTACTGACTGGTAACAGGAAGGCCGGGTCCCAGAAGGTTGTAAGACAGCAGTGGACACTGACTGGTTGCCTACCAAGCTAGTGAAGAGAGCTCAAAGCTAGCAGGTTCTGGTGTAAATGAAGCATTCGCATGTGTCAGCATACAGTATAACAATGCTCAGTAAAGACAGGCCCCAAATTTAGGGTTTCATGCTGTGCTCTAGTGCTAGGCAAAGGGGCAAGGGAGGGTTATTACAAGAACAGAGGTGAAAGGAGAAAGAAGGATATGACTTAGTCTTTAGAATTGTGAGACAATTGCATAGAGATACATTTAGGGGTGAAAGGGGGTGGTTTTGTGTAGCACACAGAAAAGTTGAGACTCAGCACTGATGTATACATGGAAATGTATTAAATTAAAAATGTATACAAAATAAAATGCGCTATCCCTTGCAACATGAACAGTACCATATGATGACTCATACTTTCTGTTTAAATAATTTGTTCTTTTTAAATTCTGTGTGTGTCCAAGGATCTAGGTCTGCATAATAAAATATTGGTCATGAATAATAAAGAGTAGATATGCAACTCGGAAAGTCCAGGCTTGTCCATCTGGAGAGCAGCCTTTCTTAACTAGTTAGTGGTAATTGTTATAGGCCAGTCATCAAATAACTGGCTAGTGGGAGGCCTCAGGATATCTTGAACTAATCGTCAGTTACCATCAACACACTATTGCATTTTCTGAAGAAAGTACTCATTTCAAAAGTATATTAGTAACCAAGTACGGTAGCACATGACTGGTCCCAGCACTCCTTTGCTGTCTTTCTAGATCAGCTATGTCCTACAGTTATTTTATCTAATAGGAGACCCAAACTTGGATCAACCTGGTTGCTCTGTTTTTCAGTAACCCTTAGAGTCAGACTTTTCAAAAAATAGATTTTGTTGAGACAGGTTCTCAATATGTAGCCAGGACAATCTCAAGCTCACACTTTCTTGAGGTAGAGGCAGGAGGATCAGGATTCCAAACTCATCCTTGGCTACATAGTAAATTCAAGGCCAGCCTGGGATACATGAGACACTCACTGTCCCAAAAGAAAGCAATCAAACAAAATGTATGAGTAAATAAAATTATTTAAAAGAAAATCATGTGAGATTAAGAATATGAATTCCAGCTGGGCAAAGTGACCCCTGCCTTTAATCCCAGCACTGGGGAAACAGGCAAGTGGATATCTGTGAGTTCCAGGCCAGCCAGAGCTACACAGTGAGAACCTGTCTCAGCAACAAAAATAAACACAAAAGACACGTACACACACAAAACAAAACCAGCCAAAGAAACCAACACAAATGGGGCTGGACCGTTTACTCAGCGGTGAAGGACATTTGTTCTGTCAGGGGAGCCAGCTTCAATTCAGCACCCATGATGACTCACAACCACCTGCAACTCCATCCAAGGGATCCAATGCCTCCTGGGACATCCATGGGCACCAGGCACACATGTGGTATACATACATACATACATGAAGGCACAATACTTAAATAAATCTAAAGAATACTTTTAATTAAGGAGAATTCTTTTATAATTGAAAAAAATCTGATTTTTTTCTAAGTGATGAAATATGGCTTATTTCTTGATTAATATTAAACTTGGTGTATATATTTGATACATACACATACACTAACACACACACACACACACACACATATATATACATATATTTAAACCCATACAGTATAGGTGTCGTGATTACCTAAAATGTATTAGGTTAGATTATCTTTCTACCATGACTTCATATTCTTTTTAAGAACAAAGCATGGAAAAGTATGCTAAAACACAGGACAGTGTTATTTCTTCAAAGTGACAATTATGACTCCTTTCCAACCAATATGTTCTAAACTTAAGGCAGGAAATTGACAGAACCATCATAAAATCAAGGACTCACAAAAACAAAATAAATTATGAGGAAACTGAACAGTAGATCATCCAAGAGTGACTTGTGCCAGACAGAATGTGAGTTCTGTCAGCATCTCATTCTGAGTCAGAGTCAGTCTCATAAAAGGCCAGGGCTCACATGTCAGCACCACTCACTTCTTTATCCTTTCGCCAAAGGAAGCCACTTCATCTAGGATGTTCTGGACACTGACACAGACTTCTTGGATGGCATAGATTTTATTTATAAATCCTTTTTTCTCACCATCCTAAAATGCAATAAAAAAAGAAATTCTGAATGAGTAAAAGGTATATATTGGTTCTTGCTTGATTCTTTGGACTGTCCCTCTCTTGCATTTTTAACATTAAGTAAACTTCATCTCTATATTTATGCAAATGGATATTTGGAGCTCATGAAAATTTCAGGAAAAACGACAGGAGGAATATACCAGATGGCTGCAATTCAAGAAACATGAATTCTATTGCTCTTATGCTGATGAACAGGAACACGGAGGTAGAGCTATGGGTGGTGTGTAGAAATGAGAGGAAGAATTGCCAAACCTGATGCAAGACCCTCTTGGCAAGCCCAGGCTCGCTCCTCTTCACCAACCCCCTCTCTTTGAGACATGATCTTATATAGTTCAGGTTCCCGGGGAACTTATTGTGTAGCTGAGCATGACCTTGAACCCTTGATCCTCTTCTGCACTCCTAAGTGCTAGGACTACAGGCATGTTCTATCACATCACACTCAGTTTTATATGGTACTGGAGATCAAACCCAGGGCTTTGTGCATGCTAGGCAAGCACTCTAGTAACTGAGCTACAGCCCAGCCTCAAACTCAGTTTCTTGATCCCAGCACCTTATTTGGGTCTCTGCATAGTTTCTTGGATTTTTTTTTTGTTGTTGTTTTCTGTTTTCTATTGAACCAAGGGCTTTGTAAAGAACCCTACCACTGAACTATATCCCTAGACTTGACCAAACAAGTAGTTCAATGGCAGAAAATACTGGGCACAAACAAGACTATCTGGGAAGAGTCACAACTGATTATAAAAAATGACTCAGCCTGGCGGGACGAAAAAACTTCCGACTACAGTACTGAGATGCATTAATTGGACATTCCTAGATCAGACACAAACAATGCTCAGATAGTCTACAGTCACATATGCTGGTAGCCAGTTTTAACACTTCCTTTTTTTTGTACATACTTCAACTTGAATCTTAAGCGATTCTTGTATACCAGGGAATGGGTGGGAGGAGATTAAGTATAAAGCACCCTGTGCATGGTGTGAACCTAGGGAAATGTGTATATTTTGTAATTTTAGACCCAGAGGAAGAAATAGTGGTGGCCTTTCATGATGGAATTCAGCTTAGTAGCCTGGCATCACAGACACTTGCCTAGGTTGTTTGGTGGAGACCATCCAACCCTGATTCCATGACTCCATTTCTCCATGCCAGCTTGAATGTCTATGGAAATATAGATCCAATTTTATTACTTTAACTTCTTTTGAACACTTGCATACTATGCCAGAACACTTGAGACCTCATGTGGCAGTTAGTAGCTTGCTGAAAGCAGCCAGGAAACTAGGATAATAATGTCATGTTGCACATTTACATACTGACTTTCATTTCAGAAGAGTCCAAACACTGCACTGTGAATACTTGGCCAGGGCTGGCGTCCTGCCATTCTGCCACCTAGAAACCAAGGACAAGTGAATCACAGGTGCAAGCCTTCTTCCAAGGACCGCACAGTACTCTGGGATCAACGCCATACAGGCAATTTTATAACTAGATCACAACTGTGGATATCAATCAGTTTTTATTTTAAATTTAATTTCAATAAGAGAAATCTTTTACAATAGTCATCTAATGTCAAAAAATATTGTCAAGAGAGGTAAATGAGGGATACTCTAAACCCCAAAATATGGGAAATAATTAATGCCCATCATTCTCCATTGTATTCAAAAGTCATCCTCCACTTCCATGGCAGATCGAGATGCATCATTTCTTATGATTTCTCCCTCTTCATTTTACCTAACAAAGTATTAATTTCACCCATGTAATCTTATGTAATTGTACATTTTAGATAAAGCAAATATCCAGTGGCTCTTTCCAATTGTTTTCAAAACTGTAAAGAGCTGACCCTTAGTGTTCTCTTCTAAGTACCAGCTAAATTCTTTTATGTCTGTGAAGCAAAGTATCCTTATAAATTATTTATTCTGTGTGTAGTAAAAGGAAAAACAAAACAAAAACAAAGCCCTGCAGGACTGGGGTATGTGTCGGTGGTAGATTGCATGCTTAAGATACACACATCCCTATGTTCTATCTCCAGCACCAAAGAAAGAAAAAGAAGGAAGTTCAAGTGTGCTGTTTGTACAGTAAAAAGTCGACTGAGAACAAGGTTCCTGCTCAGGGGTGTGTTCGTTCACAACAACAGTAAAATGCTTTGGTATAACCTCAAAAATTATGAAAACATAAAAACATGTCTATATTATTATGTAGAATATTAAGGGGGTTGAATGTACAGATTTATTGCCATTTCAACCAAATACTTATGTTTGGAGTAGACAGAAATGGAGAGAATTTGATAAAGTGTTTCTAAATTTGCTTGGAAGATAAATATGTAATTGATATCAAGACATTTCTATAAAAGGGAAAATGACAGAGCATTTTGTAGACCAGCTACTTAATTAAAATGAGACACAGATATTGATAGAATGATGTATAATAAGGCATCATGCTGGGTGTGTGCCTGCAATCCCTGAACTCCAGAAGCGGAGGCAGATTACCAGGAGTTCAAGGCCAGCCCTGGCTGCTTGAGATCTTGTCTCAAAAAAGTAGGGTAGGGTTTCTTCATATAGAAGGGATTTGTAAATGAGCCTATAATACTTAGGGGAAATTACGCTAAACCCTACCTTAAATGAATCCTGAACTCTATTAAATAGTACAAGACATCAATATGTACGTCAAATAGCTCTAAATACATTCCAAACTAATCTTTAAAAGCTGAAAGCTATGAATGAGTTATTAAAGGACATTATAGATATTTACTTACATTGATAGGAAATAACTTTCTAAAAACAAGCACTAAAAAAGTAACCCACAGAGAAAAAACTTGATAGCAGTGATTTCATAAAATTAAAAACTGTATCAAAAGTCACCATAAACTTAAAACTTTTAGGCTGGGCTACAGCCAGTGCTATAGTGTGTGCTAAGCATGTGTGAATCCCTGGCCTTGAGCTACAACACTACCAAAAAGAATTTTTAAAGGCTGAGAAAAAATAGCAACAAATATTGCAAGTGATGGGATGATCTTCCCAATATGCTCACCCAATAAGCACCTGCAAATATTTCTGTTGTAGCTTTCTTTATAAATTTAAAAAAAAATCATTAACGCATTGGCTACAACTAGTCTGGAAATCAGAAAACATTCAGTTTTTAATGATGAAATGCTTATGATCATAATCTATTTCAAATAAGTGAAAAATGAATATGATACATAAATTCTATGTTTTTCAATAAAATTAACATTTTATATTTAGAAGCCCTCCCCCCAACATTGAAGAAAGTTAAATGAATTACAGAACATGGTTTTACTTTGGCTTTTCTATATTTTGTACTTTAATAATCTTTAAGTAATTTTGAAAAAAAAAGATGCAAATACATGTTCACTGAGTACTTTAAAATGCTTCTCATATCCCTAACTCAGTCCTCATAGCCATCCTACAGTAGTTTTTCTCCATTGCCATGAGAAACTAAGGCTCCCAGAGAGCAGATGGGGCCTGAACTGGGGCTATAACTGGTGAACTTCAGTCTCTTCTCTCCAAAGCTTCTGTAGCAAGAGGGGGAAAAGGAAATATTTATTTGTATAACCCATAGCCTAGCCCTGAGTCTCACCATGCAGCTAAATTCTTCAGCAAGAAGATAAAGTCCAGAAATGTCATTCAAGGGTAGGAAGTGAAGATGTGTTAGGAATCACCAGGATTAATGTAAACAACATGCCCGCAGTATAGGATCTTCAGCAACAGGATGTGACACTGAAGCCATTGAAAAGGGCAGCTTTGAATACTTTAAAAATTCAAATGCTGATGTATAATTTTGTGTATTGATTCCTAAAATGTGGCTCAGCTGACACAGTTGTTTTTGTTTTGCTAGTACTTTAAGCCCACTTCCACCCCTACACCCCGGCCTTCAGAGAGAAAGTAAGGTGGACTTGCCGTAGGTTGGTAAAGTTTGGGGAAGCAAATGCATCGGGGTAAAATCTTTACTGCCAAATCTCTTCCATCAGATTCTATATTCCTCTGCTGTGGTCTCCAGCCAACGAAGTAATTACTCTTTATATACAGTATATGACCCAAAACTGCAATGGGTAATGGAATTGCTCTATGTTGCATTCCAATATTTCACACTTTTCCCCTAATGTTCAATACTTTATTAGTAGGGAATAAATTGGAACATTTCTTTTATTGTCATTTTTTCTTTCTTTTATAAGCCAGTTTGGATGAAAGAAATACACAGAGTAGTTAATCATCCAAAGGCTCACTAGTGACATTGATTTTAAAAAAAAGATTAGTATTCCTTTCAACATGTAAAAAATGTTACCCATGGAAAACAGTTATAACTCTAAATCTGAGAACATGTGAGTTTTAAATTACATAACTTCTTCAGATTCTATGTAATTTTTAATGTTTGTTTATCAGGTTCAAATTGTATACAAAACATCAATTATTGTAAAACTTGAATCTTGATTCTCTAATATTTGCCTAGTTTACTATCACATGGTATAACAAAAAATTCACAAGATTCTTCCCAAAAGAGTAGCTACTTCTTAGCTTCGAGAATTTAAGAAAAACTGAAAGACCAGGTAAAGACTGACTGGTCGCACTTACATATGGAGTGAATCCTGCTCATTAACTTTGCAAGCACAATGACAGATTGCCCTTCTTCCCATTCCACTAGTCTTGTTCCGGATGAGAACGAGACACCAATATGATAGGCATCAGGGATGTGAACTCCTCATGTTGAACTACATTTTTCTCCAGTCATTAATGCATTTAGGGTCCTGCTACAGCGGTCATTGTCAACCTCACTGACATCATAGAACGTAAATCTGTTGAACACCTGTGCTGCACTGATCAGCAGATGTAGACTGTTTGTTCCAAATATTACTATTACAAACCTGATTGTATTTCACTTTCTAGACTTGAGAAAGTGTCTATCTTGAGTTGAAAAAGAGGCTGGGGTAAAGAAAAGAAAAAAAAAAAAGAAACGAAAGAGACAGGAGAGAGGAGGAATCTTATGACAAGATAGCAAATGTAAAACATAAACTCTGCCCGCAAACCAGGGCACAGGTTACACTGTTCCCTGAGGAAAGTACACAGATTTGAGAAACCATCACAAAAATCAGGTTTTAGTCAACTTTTGCTTCTCTTTTAAATTTTGCTGTACTGCCATGGCAAAGGCCCATTGAAAAGGTTGACAGTTGACAAGATATAACTAGTTTACTATAGAGCTCTTCTGTGGACAAGCATGGAATCCATGCATTTAGAATGTGTTTATGCTTTCTATGATCCATGTTCTATGCTAAGGACAATTTGGTCCCCCACTTTCCACAGATAATTCAATAAGATGGCATTCAGTTCTATGCCTCTAACCTATGGAAACTATGTTGGATAGGACATAAAGATTGGTTAGGGACACACTGAGAAGGGATCAGATGTTTTCCCTTTGCCAACATTTCCTTCTTTTTCAGATATAGAAAACTGTATTTAAGCCCAAAATCCAGAATACTGAAATTTTCACAGAGAGCAGCTTGGCAACTCAAAGTCCCTTGGCGACTGAATCTTAGCTAGTGTCTTCCACAATCTCTATGACATCAGATCTTACCCAGGTTACTTGGCCTGAATCTTTCCCTGGTACTAGTCTTGAAGCACAGGCACTGTCCATTGAGACACTGAGGCGATCTCAGGCATAGTTAAGGTTAGGCGGGTGGCTGGAGATAGTACACAGAAAACTCCTAGCACAATCCTGGCAGAAATAAGCCATCTATAAATAACTAGTGTTAGTAGTACTATAAATTTAAAAATTAATTAAAATTATTTTTATTCTTTTTGGCTTTTGTTAAAAAAAAATTGAATTACTAAAGTGAATTCCTGACTTCAGGAGAGCTTTTTGTATATTTTTTTTTCTGCTCCAGGTAACTTATTGCCTGCCTGTCAGATGCCATGTGAGAAAGTGATTCTTTGCAATGTTACATGGAGATCTTTTCCTCCCGTTCTAACTTGGAGAGCCTTTGTCTTCTCTTTGGCTTTGGCTTATTTTTTTACCCTTCCAGAATAAATTTCTGTTCTTTGCTGCCATTGTTGCCTCTGATGCAGAGTAGCCTTAGACTTTCCAGTACAATTTGTAATAACGCTGTTGTGAGTTTGCACGTGTTGTTAAAGATGGTTGTAAAGCAATAATCCAGACAAGAATATCACTTGGGCTGGAAAATACGAAATAGATTTTTAGATCTCAGGCAGTACTCTAAGCTTTATGATGGACGCAAGGAGGGAGAGAAAGAAAAAGAAAGAGGATGGCAATAGAACAAAAAAGTAAGGGAAAGGGAGGAAGGGAGAGAGGAAGAGGGAGGGAAGAGGAGAGAGAGCGAGGACCTCAGAAGGCTAGGGTGTGGTGTGAGACTGGGAGAAAGATGCCTTAGATCAGAAAGAAAATGACATCAAAGCAGAACATTTTCTAATCATGAAACTTCCAATTAAAATATTTGTAAAAGTCTGCACATAAAATATTTATCTAATAAATGAGGAAAAACCTTAGAGAAAGTACACAACGGTGTAATACTCCTGTTGTCAGGGAGCTTCCTGAAGCCAAACTTCTCCTGAGGAAGATGTAAACATCCCTAACCCTAATGATGGAAGAAAACACTTGAAAGTTCTTTAAGGACTGCATATCAACAGATATTCTTCTTGTTAGCAGGCAGGATGCATACCTTCCTATAGAGACCTTCCATCTCAACTGGAATGGGCCTTTGTCCCCAAAGTCCTGCCTTCAAGACTTAGAATGAAAACAAAGGCCAAGGGTCTGTCTCCAGGCCAGCCTTGACAGGCACCAAATAACCAAGTGGGAAATAAGTTTACAAAGGCTGCTTTTACACCTAAGTGCTGAGATAAGAATCTTTGTGCCCCATGGGGCTTTCTATAAAGTCCAAATGAACAGATTGAGGGAAGGTTTTGATAATGTGAAAACCCAGGTACTACCTGTCTTCAAACCTCTTTGAAAGAGAAAGGGGGTGGGGTGGGGAGAGAGAGAGAGAGAGAGAGAGAGAGAGAGAGAGAGAGAGAGAGAGAGAGAAATCGGCAGACAGACAGAGACAGGGAGACAGAGGAATAGGTGCATCTCAAAGCACTTTTGCTTGCACATTGCCATTTCAAAGACAAGGCAGAGGGGGCTGGGAAATACAGTACATTGGTAGAGCACTTGCCTACAATGCCTGGACCCTAAGTTCAATCCCCAGTACCTGCCTCCCCAAAAGTTAGGGAACGATGAATTCTCCTTAAACAGCAAGGTTCTACAGGTATGGACAGCCTTTGCCATTTACAGTAATTCGAAACTCTAAGAACTTTGCTGTGAGGTAGAAACTGTCCTGTTCTTTTTAATAGTCCAGTGATGAAGACAGTTTGTGCCTGAACCTAAATAGCAAATGCTGGCTAGATAATTTTTTCTTTAGCTTTTTTTTAATTGCTTGAGCATTTCATAAATGCAAGTACTCTATTTCAATCAACTACACCTCAGTTCCCTCCCCGTGCAATCCTCTTCTATCTCCCCATCACTTTTCCCACCCAACTTCATGTGTTGTGTCTCTTTCCTTTAAAACGCACTGGATCTACTTACTGCTGCCAGTATGACATGGACAGTGTCTCAGGGGCCACATTCTTGGAGAAAACTGACATGCCATCTACCAGAAGCCACCAATGGCCAAAAGTTCCTCAACTAGGGGTGGTGCTTCATGAGTCTTTTCCGAATTCATGCTGAGATTTTGGGGTTGGGTTGACCATGGGCAGGTCTTGTGCATGCAATCACAACCATTGTGAGTCCATGTGAGGGCGTTCAGAAAATACTTTCACTATAGTCATCCACTGTCTGTCAAGGTCCCTCTACCCCTTATCTGCAGTGATCCCTGAGGAGCTTTGGGAGTAGGGAGTGTGGTATAGTCCTCCCATTTAAGGATAAACACTCCACAGCCTCTTATTATCTATACATTGACCAGTTGTGGGTCTCTGTGTTAATCACCATCTACTGCAAAAGAAGCTTCCCTGAGGATGGTGAAGGGATGCCCCAATTAGGTGTATAAAGATAAACACTTCAGCAGCAGTTAAGTACTACATCTATTTAGCAGAATACTAGCAGTGGATTCTTCCCTAGGGCCTATTACCTGCCCCATGAACAGTGCTAGGCATGTGCCTCATCTTTTGGAGCAGGTCTTAAACACAACCAGACGGTGGTTAGTTGCTCCCATAACAGTCATGTGACTACTGCACCAATGGGCATATCTTGCTGGGCCACTTACTGCTGTTAACTTCCAGGGTTCACTTGGGCATGACAGGTAATTACTTTCTCCCAGTACATGAAGAGCACCTTCCAGCACTGGGAAAGTAGCTGAAGTTCTTGTATCCTACCTACTAACAAAAGGTATGAATGTATGTTTGTATAGGAAAAAAACTCTTTAGATATGAGTCGTCTCCTTTTCAAATGTGTGTAGAATTTTGGATGTAGAACTAAGAGGGCAACTGCATCTTTATCATCTAGATGTCCATAATCTAATTAAAAGATAGCTAGATTCTGAGTAACTGGCTATTACTAAGTGTGGTTCAAATGCCACCGCCATCATTATCTTAGCTATAGGATCTACAAAAAAAAAAAAAAATCACTGACTTCATCTGTAAAATTCAGATAATAATGGGACATAATTTGTGATTATTATTTTATAATCTAATTAGTTAATTTATTTGAAGCACTTACCTTAAACATCTGGAACACAGCCAAGGTATTTAGCAAATATTAGTCAGTAATATTACTAACAGTTTGAAGAGACTGCAAAGTGAATACTACAGAACTGAATGTGGGGCTGGAGAGAAGGCTCAGGGTAAGAGCGCTTACTCCACAAGCTTGAGGACCCACATAAAAAGCTGGGCATGGCTGCACATGCCCATGACCCTACCTGTGTTGGGCAGAGGGGGCAGGGCTGGGGCTTGCTGACTGCCAGCCCAGCTGCAGGTTCAGTGAGAGAGCCTGTCTCGAGGGAATAAGGTGGTGAGTGCCAGAGTAGGATACAAAAGTCCTGCTCTGGCATACAACACACACACACACACACACACACACACACACACACACACACACACAGAGAGAGAGAGAGAGAGAGAGAGAGAGAGAGAGAGAGAGAGAGAGAGAGAAACAGTATGTGTTAAAGCTTTTATAAAATTTTCATAAAGAGAATACTGTTTTCTCTTACGTTTGTGTCTTACAGGCTTCCTTCTATCCTTAGCATAGTCACTCAAGGCTAACAACAGAATCATTCCCATTCTCTGCTCACAGGGTGAAGAGCTGTTGCTCACTGTCTTACCACAGTCTTTGGTGCTTCCAGCTGTATTTGTTCTCACCTGAGATTTGGGGTTTGAAAAATGACATCTGAGTGGGAATCTCATCTGTTTACAATATTCCTCACCTGCTGAAAGTTGTATGCCCTCCACAGGCCAGTGGCCGTTCTCCCGCAAGACACACACCATTTATCACGGGTATCACATGATTTTATCTGTCAGTGCTAATGCAAGTCAGACACTGCAGTAGAGCCAGTAATTTGTTCAACAAGCCTAGTGGCTGAATTAGGAGCAGAATTATTTCTTCTTGCACAGTATAAGCTCTGTTACCAATCTACTTGGTACCATTTTTGTTTGTTTTGTTTCAGTTATGTGCTGCTAGGAATGGAACCAAGGCTTCATGCTTGTTCAGCAGGAAGTCGCCCACGGGCTAGAGCACCAGCCCTTTATCACAGTTTTTGGCAAGGATTTCCCTTTCAATAGGGAGAGAGGGAGATACGTATACATACATAATACACAGAGAGACATATACATACACATATACACAGAGATACACACACACACACACACACACACACACACACACACACACACACATACAGAGAGACAGACACAAGATGTTGGACATTTTTTACAATAGATAAAAGTAAATGAAAATAATCATATTTTTAAGGCTTTATAACTTTGAAAGCATTTGAATTTCATCTTCCCACTTAAGATGGCAAGGGCAAGTGTCTGTCCCATTTTACAGGTAAGGAAATTGAAGGTGAGAGAAGCTAGGATGTCACTATTGAAAGTAACTTCTAGCAGTGTCTCAGGATTCAAACTGGGATTCTTTCAGTCCCTGTTAAAAAGCCATGATCACATATGGTATTTTTTACTACATTGTTTGACATCTTTAAACTTGGCTCTTCCCTAAAACTAATCTTAAGTTATAATCAAATTAAGTGAGAAAGGAATCATGTTAGTATTGTAAAAACAATGCTCTTTGTGACATCTCCAAGCATAAGTCAGAATTACTTTGTAAAATCTGGAGGCTATTTTTTTTTACAAATATTTTACAAGACAAACATATACCTTTTTGAAAAAGCACATCTGTTATAAATTACTCCCTTGAAGAAAGAGAGTGGGTTACCATCCTGATTCCCACCTGAGCTTAAAAGATATCTGTTGACATGTTCTAAGGCCAGCATAGACAAAACAGCATAGGAAAGGGGCGGGGCAGCGAGCAGGACCAGGGCTTGGCCTAAACCAATCCCACGTGCTCCATGGACTATTAGCTGCTTTTTATTTCCTGCACCAGAGATCCATAGTAAAAATAACGCGGGGTAAAGAAAAGCTGTGCTTATTATTTTCCCCCAACAAGATGCTGTATTAGTGAATAGAACATATAAGCCACCTTCAGCAAACCAAGGTCCTTAATAGACCATTTTTCAAACACTACTGGTATTTCTTTTCCAAACAAAGATGGACTGTGACTGGAATCAATTTTATCATTTGTACAATTACAATTGCCAAGTTTCTGGAAATAATTGTCATTTAAATACTGCATAGTATTTTTTGTGTTATGCCAACAACAGCTTTATTGCTATTTCATTTCCATGATTTTTATTTCTGTGTGTTTTCAGTGTTCTGAGAATATGATGTCTATGGGTAGGGAAAATCTTTAGAAAAAAAACAGGAAAGAGGCAATGTTGAAGAAGTTTTAGTGGCCTCATTTGAATCCACTAAACGGGAAATTAACATCAATGAATAGTGATTCCCCCCACCTGATGAGGGCTTAGGGCCTTTCTTCTTCAATTCTGTACAATGAGCATTAATGGCATAATGTGGAAAGCCAGGAACAGACCGAGAATTCTCAAGATCATGGGGCTCTCCAGTGATAGGCTGCAAAACAGAAACCATGCTAGGGCGCAGATGAAGAGCTTGGAGAGCCAAGGGCGAGCTAGTCCATCTTTCTCTACTGATACCATGTGTAGCACATACCTGAATAACAGCCAGAGCTTGATAGGTTGTGCTCATACATGGGGCAGGCATACTCCCCGAACCTCTCCTTACGGCAGAATAAATCATGAGAACTGGCTCATTCTGAGCTTGGAATCCACGAGAACAATGAAGGCTCACTTTGTTCCCCTAGTGGCAACATTTTTGTTTTCTCACCTGTGTAAATAATAGTCTTTTAATTAATTGGGGGTGGCTTTCAGTTAGTTAAGGATAGAGTGAGTGGGAAAAGACAAAATAACATGAGAATCAATTTGAAAAAGTATTTCAAATTCTCTCACATGGAGAGCTATTGGTTTAAGAGTATAAAGTATATAGTAAGAAAAAAGAGTATATAATATATCCTTTAGGAATTATTCTGGCTTAAAATCAAGTATCCCCAACAATTTCATGTGCTGAAGGCTTGATCCTCAGCTGATGGGTCCAACATTGAAAGGTGACTCCATCATGAAGTCTGTCATAATTTGATAACATTTGGAATAAATGGTAAGAGGCAGTTCCTGGTTAGAAGAAAGGTAACCTGCCCATAGAGTCTGTCTCTATTCCTGTCTCTGTGTCTATTTCTTCTTTCTCCCTCTCTCCTTCCTTCCTCACTGGCATGTGGGTATGAGCAACTCTGTTTCACACACCCTTCTGCTATGGTTTTTCTGCCTTATACTGGCTGGGAAACATCGGAGGCAGCTGACCACAGACTAAAACCACTGACCCCTGAGCCAAAACAAACCTTTCCTCCTTTGGATCAGGTGCTCGCCACAGTGATAAAAACTATAGCACAGAAATGGTAGTTTATGTATCTGTTTTTAAAATTAAAGTGGTTCAAATATGGATTGAAGCTATAATGTACTTTCCTGAGCCTGTCCTTACCAGGCAGATGGGTGTTGTAAACTTGAATCCTATTACTGTGTAGACTTCTGTAAGTTACATACGCTCTCAGATACTGTTTCTTTATCATTAGCAATGTCCATCACATTAGGTGCTGACTATTAAATTGGGTATAAAGTAACTGGTACATTAGTAGATACTGTATAAATGTTGATTTTCTTCTACCCTCTAAATTGCCTTCCCAACCAGTAATGTTTTCCTACTTCTTTCTCTGTTTTCTTTATCCTTTTCCTCTATTTCTAGGAATTTGTATGAGAGCCCTGTTTATTGTTCACTTGATTCACATCACTTCTCCACTGGGAATTTAAATGAAGAATGGCTACAAAGGAGAAGGAGAAACTGAGGACCACTGGATACAGAGGGTTTTACTAGTGTAGGGAAATACTGTGAGACAGAGGTGATGTCAGCACTTGAGATTATGGAGGGACCTGCCTGGTGGACAGCCGAACAACAGGAGACCCAGCTACCTGGTCACTATTAAAAAAGTGTGATATGGAGCAAAAGCTTGAAAAATACGTGGAAGGGGCCCCTCACTTATCATTCCTTCTTTCTAGTCTTCCAGTAGCTCCCATTTACCAATACCTAAACAACGCAGTTCATAGAAGAGTGGTAAGGGTCATCCTGGAAGCAGACAGCACACACCACAAAGCCCAAACTGCCAGGGATCATGAGGGGATCAGGAAGCAGTGTCTGCAACATGTACAAGGTGCAAAGCAGCTCCTCTGGCTGGGCTGCAAGGAAATGTGGATATGCTACACAGAGTAGATATGCTACACAGAGGACCTTGGGAGCCAGAATTCTTCAGGGATTTTATATATGCTATGATACATTAGAGTGTTTCAACCAGAAGAATTACATAATCTAAGAGATGCCATTTTTTTAAACATTCACTTAGGCAGAATATATTAGAAAAGAGAAACCAGCCAGCCTTTCAGGGGTCTGCAGATTGATGATAGTTACAAGCAGAGTATACAGATTCAAAATTTAGAAATAGACATGCTGCTACCTGGAAGGTAGGAAAACAAATCTAAGAGTTACCTATGTGTTTTTTGGTTTTGTTTTTGTTTTGTCCTGGGCAACCGGAGAAAAAAAGCCAGATTTTATTAAGTCAAGGTAGAGCTGAGAAAGATTGTAGTTGGGAGAAGAACAGATGAAGAGTTGTATTTGGATCATGAAACAATTGTAAGGTATCTGTTGGACAGCCAGGATTTGATACTATGTTGAAGGCTGTGTCAGAACAGGAGGTATAGTTCTGAGAGGCCTTGCTATTTACGAACCCCAGTATTACAGGAATGGATGGAGAGAGCTGGGACACAGAACCCTGGGGCCCAACAGGACTTATCCTGTTAAGTCTAAGGGAAAATACCAGAAAAGGAGACCAGGGATTGGGAGAAAAATCAGGAAACACCGTGAGAGTGAAAGGAAAGGGAGCAACTCAAGAGAAGGAAGGGTAGCCTTTCGAAAAGTGCCAGTGGATCTGGCACGCAGACGCTGTGATCTTAGCAAGAGTAATTCCATTTCAGTGGCAGGGATGGAAGCTTTGGATTAGCGAACGTGTGAGAGCGCAAAGCAGATACACTCACTGTAGACACCTCCCAGAAAGCCTCACTGTGAAGAGTTGCCAAGAAATGAGGAGAGAGTTCGAGAGTATGTATGTGGAGTACACATAGGTTTTCTTCTTTTTTTGTTTTTTAAGATAAGAAGTGGTAAAACCTGATGAGAATATAGTACATAAAATGCACTTGCCTAGCATGTGGAAGACCCTAGGATCCACTGATTTGTCTGTCTCTCTGTTTAAAATAGAGGAAGGTACTAGAGCCTATTATAATCATGATGTCCATTTTAATCAAACTTTTTGAGATTCATATCATATTAAGTTTTGCAAAGGGCTACCTAGAGCACATTTATGTGAGGTTGGAATGATCTAGCATAGAGAAGAAAGTGTGTAACAGAAGAAGAGAGACACAACCTGTAACTTCCATGTGTTTGCAAAGGGGTGGGATAAAGGGAGAAGCAAGGTTGCATTTTGCTTAGTGACCAAGTGGGAAAGGAAGAAAATGGAGCTCATAAGTAGGCCTTAGCTTTAATGACAGGAAGATACCAAGATTTGGAAATTCTAGTTGCTTCTATTTCTCTTAGTAATATGGGAGGGGGAAAGTCATTAAGAGGACATAAGCTGGTCTGGAAGTCACTGCAGAAAGCAGCGGCCTGAGACTGTTCACTGGGGAATTCCATATTCCTTCTCAGGGTATTCATAGGGTCAGGAAAATGATTTATAGCAACACTGCATTGCCCTAGTCACTATTGATTTTGCATTTTAGTGTCCTCTGATGCCATAATAACATTAGTTTTATTCATCCTACCTCACCACTCTGTCATTTAAACTATGTTTCATAAAACTTAAAAAGTATCACATGCTTTATTGCTAAAACTCTAAATCAGTGTTGGATTCAATAGACAAGGAGTTGCATGAAAGGTGAAGCCCCTTCTCCAGGAAGAGTTCCCATCTCCTCCTACTCTGCCCCAGCCATCCAGAGGCATCCTCACCAAATATCCAGCAGACGTCACATAAAAACAAGAAAATCAAGCTCTGTGGTTTTCCCTTTCTTAACAATGTTTGCTCTTTATTCCTGGCTCTTTAAATTTCTAAGGAGAACAAAGCTATTCCTAACTAATTGAATAAATAATCTAGAGATTTGGCACAGGCGACTTTAAGTTGCTTCATGATGCTTGTGGAAATCAGTCTCTAATGTGAGAGAAGAGCCCACTGGATTCATATTGGGTCTGAGAATTAAGTTGCTGTTGCTGTGAAGGGCCTTTGTAGACTTCTTGAACAATAGTCACAAAGGATGGGGAAGATGACTGTGGTCTAACCTCAAGTAACTAGGTTTAGTAAAGTGTATTTCCTTGCTGTAGCTCTTTAAACAAACATCTCTCAGCAATGTGTACTGTGAGCCTTGTATTCTAGTCTTGCTTGTGCAGCAGATCCTAGCATTCAATAAAGAATATAGACTTCTTCCGGAGGGGTTGGAAAGGTGACAGAGAAGGCCCTACTTCAGAGGCTGAGTCTGGGCCACCCAGTGTAGTATTTTCTAGTTCTGTGGGGGAAATGGGTAGCAGAGACACACCTCCTGAGGAAGGAGGGAGAGAATAACACAGAGGGATAGGAAAAATGGAGGCATAAATCATACTAAAGACGTCTGAAAAAGCCACAGGGGGTCATATGATTTTATGTTAATTAAGAGAGAAAAACAGAAACAGTGAATTAATTTAATTAAAGTTACTCCATTTGGAGTGACAATGATCCTCCAGAAAAATCATTGACTATCTATCAAAAACCCCAGTATTGGACCTGGGAAACCTTCCAAATTATTTGTCTTGGGAATCCAATAGCACCCCAAGCAATATGGGTTATTGCTTTGACCTGGGATGCCTCCAGAGCTTGAAGGTTAGATCCGATGCTGAAGACACCGCACACTTTGTAGGCAGGACGTGGAGGAATCCAGCTGGAATTAACACAGAACTCCACCTCCATGGTATCAGAAGGAGAAATGGAAGTCAAGGGAGGCCAGCAGTTAACAATCCTAGCTAGCTTTAATTCCTACAAACTACAACAATGACCAGAACAGCAAGATATTCTAAAAGGTGCAATTGCGGCACTTACATCTTAGGTGTAACCAACTGCCACCTAATTAAACTTCCGGCCTGTTCAGTGGGAGGGAATTCATATCTGGCACTGTAAACTGCCACTTAGCCAACAACCTGTGGCTGCAAAAGCCACAGAACCTTGAGAAGCACCTACTACCGCCACTTTCCCAAGCCAGCATAATTTCTAACTGAATTTTAAAGCTTTATATTCATAGATAAGTATCTCTCATCACTCATCAAAACAGCTTCCTTTTGCAGTACACAGAGGCCATTACATAAATCTACAACTGCTCAAAACACAGAGAACGGCTGACCAATGGTTCAGTGGATCCATTTACAACACAACCACTATGCCTAAGGCTCAGGGAACATCATAGAATAGGGGAAAAGATGAAAGAGTCAGAGAACCAGAACATCTGCTTCAAGACAGTATAGAGGACATAATGGACAGGTGGATAGGGAAGAGGGGATAAGTATGATCCAAATACATTGTATAAAACTCTCAAAGAATAAAAAAAAATAAAGTATTTTCCTTCTGTCATTATTTAGCATGTAAGCATCAAATTAGCATGTCTCTGAATTATAATAAATGTTAGGATGTTTAGTTTTGTAACTTGCTGTTTGACAGGCTAGGGATATGATTTAGTCAGAAGAGTGCTTATCTCCAATGCAGGAGGCCTTGAGTTTGGTCACCAGAATCAAGTAATTCAGGCATGCCAGTAATCCTAGCACTCAGTAGGTAGAGGCAGGGGAATGAAAGTCCAAGGTTATCCCTTGCTACACATCTAGTTACAGGCCAGACTGGATATATGAGATGTTGGCCAAAATAAAATAAAATAATAAAATTTGCCAGGCAGTGGTGGTGCATGCCTTTAATCCCAGCACATAGGAGGCAGAGACAGGCATATCTCTCTGAGTCTGAGGCAAGCCTGTCTATAGAGCGAGTTCCAGGACAGCCAGGGCTACACAGAAAAACCCTAATTGGTATGTCCTTTTGTACAATTAGAATGAGTTGCTTTTATTGGTTGATGAATAAAGTTGCTTTGGTCTATGGCAGGGCAGAATATAGCTAGGTGGGAAAGCCAAACTGAACACAGGGAGAAAAAAGGGTGGAGTTGAGAGAGATGCCATCCGTCCACCCAAGGAGCAACATGCCAGCAGACTGATTACACCACGACCATGTGACAATACCTAGATTAATAGATATGGGTTAATTTAAATGTAAAAGCTAGTCAGTAATAAGCCTGGGCATTTATAATTAATATAAGCCTCTAAATGATTATTTAAAAGTGGCTGCCGGATGGGGCAGGACAGAGAAAAGCCTCTGGTTACATTTGGTGCCCAACCAACGTGGGACAGAAATTTCCACATAAGACCTGAGAAAGCTTTAAAAAAAAGGGGGGAGGTTTAGAACACATAAATGGAGCCAAAAGCAGCTTCTTAGTTGTGTCTCTTGTGCTGGCCTCGGTACAGAGATGCCATGGCATTTGGGCTTGAGCACAGCATGGTGGATTCCCACCCCACTGTGATACACAGAGGCATCTCCAAGCTGCACAGTGTGCTGTGTGTCAGATTCAGCTTTTACTCATATAGACAAAAAAGGTTTGTGGGCCAGCTACCTGGTGAAAGCATGGACCCCAGAGTCAGGGGGTGGGGAAGCATGATTCTCCTGGGTACCTCCACCATGTTGGGAAGCCAAACAGGGCAGAGCCAGCAGCCAAAGCTTCCCCTTTGCCCTTAGCCACACCCACTTAGCAGTTTAAAGCAGCAATCAGAAAAAGATTACAGACATACAATAAAGACAGACTCAGACAAAAAGAAACCTCTAAATGGGTCACAGTATGTTTAAAAAATGTACATAGGCTTGAGAAAGGGAGAGGAAAAATGATAGAGATAGTCATAGATTAAAAGAATCATGTAAAGAGAATAAAATGAGGTCTGTGAAAAAGGAATAGAGTAATAAAAATTATAATAATCCATGTAAGGATCAAAAATACAGAGTCTGGATTATGTATGTTATTATATTTTCTTTGAATTTTTTTTACTGTGAATGAGCTAACTGCAGAGAGACATCTGATTGTGGGGGCTGCTAAGCTAAACCAACATATATATTTTAAAGGTATTATGACTTTGAAATTTGGATCTAAGGATATAGTGTTTGGAAAAGGTTCACTTTTGTTTCCACAGAATATGAGAACATATGGATTGTTTCCAGGTTAATATGGTTTGATCAAGAAAGACTCCCTGAAAGGTCTTTGATGGAAACAAAGGCCCAGGTGATCCAACATACACAATGGCTTCAAAGCTACTGGCTGAGATGGACCAATCACACAAAATACCTCAGTCAGGACTTGACCATAATTCTAAATTTTCTCAGGATCCCCATAAGATTACCAGCACCCCCAATCAGCAGGAAGTAGTATAGAAAATTGTGCCCAAATTCCCAAAATGTTGTTTATGAATGTTTGTTTTCATTTAAAGGGCATTGGTTATAAATGGTTAATGGTCATAGTCAATCTTTTTCTAAAGAAAAACAGGATGATGTGACATAGAAATGATGAAAAAAAGGTAGATTGTTGAATCTACTTCAATCCAAAAAACAACTGTTAATCTCAAAATACATTGATATGGATTTCGGTTTATTGATACAAATTTAAGGTCAATTTTGTTATACTATATGTATATTTCTACTCTTGTTTAAGGTATTGTATTTATGCAGATCATTTAAAATTGTAATGTATAGTTAAGAAATACAAATTAATAGTCATCTATAATAGTCAAATTTATAGTCATGTTAGATTATCTACATATGCAGAGATATGTTTCAGATGGATAAGTAATCTTAAAACATTTCAAAGATCTACAGAATATGGCATTTAAAATGTTTTAAGAACTTAGACTTTTCTGGACAATGAGATGTGTCTGCTCCTGACTGCACCAATTACTTCAAGAGGAGGATGATGGGCATCGAAGAAGATCCTCATAGACTATAATTTGCTGTCAATGTGGCAAAGCTAGTTATTTGGGCAAGAAACTGCTCTTGCCTGGACTGCTTGACAATATGCTGTATAAAGTGAACATACAGGACTCACAGGAAAATGACTGCTGAACTTAGCAAAACAAGATGGGACCATCCTTCAGGGTTCCTGCTTCATGAAAGAATCTGCCAGACATCTCATAGGACACAGAAGGATGCAACTGACAAATTTTGCCAAAATAGGCAGGACAGTCCTTCAAATTTCCTGCTTCACCAAGAAATTTGCCAGATACTCCCTGCCTGTAGGCTGAAGACGGATGCCCTCCAAAGTTACAGAAGAACTCTGGGTGACTGTCCAGGCAGCCAGATGTCTCTGTCATTTCTAGAATTTTGGAAGTTGCTTACAATGCACTTTCTGTTTACTCAGATAATATTATATCCTTCTGAGGTATTTGATGGAATTGAAGACTAGATAGTTATAATTATAGTTTTCCTTAGCTATGATAAAAGGTAAGTTAGAAGCCGGGCGGTGGTGGCGCACACCTTTAATCCCAGCTCTCGGGAGGCAGAGCCAGGCAGATCTCTATGAGTTCGAGGCCAGCCTGGTCTACAAAGTGAGTTCCAGGAAAGGCGCAAAACTACACAGAGAAACCCTGTCTCGAACCCCCCCCCCCAAAAAAAAAGGTAAGTTAGATATGAAACTTTAGACTCACAAACATAGTAGAGTATTTTTTTAATTTTGCCAAATATAAATAGACTAAATATTATAACTGTAATTCTTACCTGATATCTGTTTTGTTGTATGCAATTTACAATGTTAAAGTTAAGACCTTCCTTTTTAATTAGACAGAAAAGGGGAAACTATGTGGGATGTTCTTCTGTATGCTGCAAACATGTGTTGCTTTTATTGGTTGATGAATAAAGCTGCTTTGGCCTATGGTAGGGCAGAATATAGCTAGGCGGTAAAGCCAAACTAAACACAGGGAGAAAGAGGCGCAGAGTCAAGAGAAATACCATCCATCCGCCCAAGGAGCAACATGCCAGCAGACTGGTAACACCATGGCTACGTGGCAATACTTAGATGAATAGAAATGAGTTAATTTAAATGTAAAAGCTAGTTAGTAATAAGCCTGAGCCATCGGCCAAGCATTTAATCAATATAAGTCTCTGAGTGATTATTTAAAAGTGGCTGCTGGATAGGGCAGGACAGAGAAAAGCCTCTGGTTACAAAACCTTGTCTTGAAAAGCAAAACCAACCAACAAATAAAAAAAGTAGTTTTCTCTAGACAGAACTATAGCTGGGGAACAAACACAGTGTTATAAATTGACATTTTTATTTATTCCATTAAGCCAAATATCAAGATTATTATTCTAATTTCTGCAATATTTTATTCTTTTTGTGTATGTGTATGTTCCTCTGTGTGTGTATGTGTATGTGCACAGGCATGTAGATGGCCAAGGAGACAAGAAGAGGATGCCAGATCCCCCTGGAGCTAGGTTATAGGAAGTTCTGAGCCACTTGCCATGGGTGTTGAGAACTGAACTCAGGTCCTCTGAGAGAGCGGCAAGCACTCTTAACCACCATACCATCACTAGCCCTTGCATTTTACTTTCTATTTCTCTAACTGAGAGTCATTTAAATGTTTTTTTATTGGTAATTGGACACATTTCTTTTAACTTAGCAGAGATGATGGCCAAAATTTAATTAAAAATATAATATCATGTAAGGTCATTCTGTGAAGATCACCCACTGGCAAGCTTTCCTATGGGTCTTCTGTAAGAAAGTGTTGTCACATTTGAAGGTTCCTAAGGAATATTAAAAAACACCATTCTTTCATTGTTGGGAGTGTGCGAAACAGGCGACATTCTTTAATGTTGCTTATTGGTATGGTTGTCTCACCCATCTGGAGGTTTCTTCTTAGTGCTCCATTGGCTTTGTGATTTTAACTGACTTTAGTCAAATCATTCAAATGTCTTACTATAGACTAAATGTGTATGTTCCCCCACTGAACATACACACTAAAATCAAATCACACGATTTGCAGGAGTAGTGTGTGGGAGATAATTGGCCCAGGAGAGTTCTACCCTCATGAATGAGATTAGTCTCTTCATAAAAGATCTGCAGAGCTCCCACTCTTTCCCATCTTAGGGCACACCAAAAGATCATGAGCCAGGAAATAAGACACTGAATCTTCAGGTTTCTATCTTGACCTTGGAATGCCTGTTCTTCAGGACTGTGAGAAATATAATAGTTCAATGGACCAAGCCTTTTCAAAAATTAGCTAAATAATTCAAAGTATGGTTTAGAAAAAGAATTTTTTAGACAAAATCTGCATAACCTCAAGTTCACAATCTTCCTGTTCCAGCTCCCCAAATTCTAGGATTACAGGACCATGCTACTGTGCCCAACTATTAAGGTACTTATATGTGTAAAATGTTATGCATAAATTATTTAAAATTGGAATTTTCGTAATTACTTCTTTTTGTATTCTAAATAGGATAAGTTTGGTCATTCCCATCTACTTTATTACACATGGAAGCAAGTTGTTAGACAGTTTAGACTACACAAAGGAAATTATAAAATCATTTTGCAAAATTGGCATCTGAAATATTAATGCAGTTGACACTAGAGAACAAGGAAAGACAGAGATCATCCTGTCACAAGTCAAGCTTTTGCTCCTGGATCTGAGTTGGGAATGATGAGAAATTCCTTTGGGATAGAAAACTGGATATTGGCCAGGCAGTGGTGGCGTATGCCTTTAATCCCAGCACTTGGGAGGCAGAGCCAGGCGGATATCTGTGAATTTGAGGCCAGTCTGGTCTACAGAGTGAGTTCCAGGACAGGCTCAAAAGCTACACAGAGAAACCCTGTCTAAGAAGCCAAAAAAAAAAAAAAAAAAAAAAAAAGTGAATATGAAAAGCCAATGGCTTTACACAAACATGCAAACCCATCCTAATGTGTTAAGTTTTCTTAGGCATATAATTGGGATTTTCCTTGGCTTAGAATAAAATATGGGGACATTCTGTATTGAGTGTATATTTTGTATCCATGTAGTGTGGATACTGATTACTGGGTGGTAGGCTGGTCATAGATGGAGGAAATACTCCACACAGAAGGAAGCATTAGTAGTATTAAGTTAAATATTGATTAGAGAATAAGCCCTTTCCCAATTTCTAAGCCAGTGTTTTCCTTCATACTCAGGGTACAGTGATGCATGTGGGAGGAGCCAAAAGGGAAAGAGCCATCCTTAAAACCATCCTGCCAGCCGTGACAGCCACCGAGCTCAAACTCTTTAATGTACCAGGGACACATCCCACAAGTGACACTTCAAAGGCTGTACTATAAGCCTTACTTTGTAGGCAAAGCCACAGAGGGTCGTGGAGACGGCTCAGTGAGTGAGAAAACTACGCTTGTATCTATCTGTAGTAAAAAAAAAAATCAGGTCAAATGTTACAGAAACTATCTAGATTGTTCTATAACTGTTTGCTCAAATGATTATAAGACAAGTTCTGTGATTTCTTCCATATGCAGAGTGATATTATAATCAGTATTCGGAGTATCCCCCACCTATCTCTCCAACGTGCACTAGATATATCAGTTGGCACTTGCATACCAGCATGCATCATCCATCCAGAATTTCGGTGGGCAATACTGATCAGATGCAATACTCACTGGTACTCATTAAAATAGCTATTCATTCCTCTGTAGATAAGCCTGGTGTGAACACTATGAATCTTTTAGGATGAAGTCTTCTAGCACTTATCATACCGCTTCCCAACCATAAAATAGCAACTCCATTGTGGAATATAAAAAAAGAATACATGAGTGAAAAGTCAATGGTGAATACCATTAATGTTTCAGATTCTATCACTTCAGTCTCTCTTCTATTTGTTAATTTTTGTGGAAGTTTCAGTCGAGTGATGATTATTCAAAGACAATGTCAGAAGCTGAGAACTCAATGAGGAACTGGGTCAGCACCTGGAGTCATTGATATTGAACATGCAGTGGCTACATTTACAAAGGGGAGAGGAATATAAACACAAATGCACATGTTTCTAGATTTCACTACCAAATGCTGAATATTTTATTTACTTCCTTTACTTTATCATTAAAAAACACTGCAAAGAACATGTCTGCACAAAGGTGCCTGACATATATTTTATAGTACCTTCAAGCCAAAGATTCAGAACTGGAAATGAGGGCTTAAAGGATTCACAAGTTTTTTAAAGTTTAAAAGTAAAAAATAGGGCTTAAAAACTTAGATAGCATGTGTTCAGATCAGACTAGAAAAGCCTCCCATTACTCCCTGGCTCCCAGACAGTGTTTCCCTCCCTGGATACAATGACTGTTACCCAGCTGTTTTAGAGTCAGTTCTGCACACAGTCACACAGATACAGATGTTTAGAAAGACGTGTAGGCTGTTTTATTACCTTTTGTTTCTTAGGGCACAGATAATAGCATATTGTGTCATCCCTACATCCATTGTCCCACATTAATGTTAAAATATGTTCATTCTTTTAGTTGCATAATGGCTGGTAATGTAGATATCCCAGGATTTACTCAACAAGTTTTCCCTTAATGGATCCTTAAGTTCTTTAATAATAATAATTTTTATGATTACAAAAAGCACAAACTAAAACCCCCCTCAGTTTGGGTGAGTGTCTCTGTGGGATAAACTTCTGGGAGTGGAACTGTTTGGCCAAAGGATTTGTGTTTTTGTAGTTTGTGTACCTCCTGCCAAGTTGCCTTCCAAGAGAGATTGTACAGTTTCCTCTCCTGCCGGGTGACATGAAGGTGCCATCTCCTAGCCAGACTACTACTGTAGATGTGCCTCTTGTTTTCCACATACTTCATTTGGAGAGTCACATTAGTTGCTCAGGAGATGTTAAGGGTCAGTTTTATGCTTATGATTACATTTACTCCATGTTTTGATGTGCGTTGATGAGTATGTACATATTTTAGAGAGGAAGGTAGTCTTACTCTTGCCATATAAAAATGGACAAAACAGTGAATATTGTGCAATACAGGGAGCTTGTGAGTGATTTCCAAATTAATAGACTAGAAATTTCCTTTTTCAGTGGCAATTTTCAGCAAAACGGCCATACTGAAGATCCAGCTCAGTAGGTCTGTTTCTATTTTCCTGCTTTGAATGGATTTTTAAGCACAAAATTTTCAAAAATGAGAAAGGACAGCGTGGCATTCCAGAAAAGCACACTGATGCTTCAGCCAAGGAGCCTGGCGTGTGGACCCCAGCTCTGGCTCACCGCCCGAGTCCGAACCCTGCTACTTGTATGCTCTCTAGGGCCTTGCTTATGCCATTTAAATTGCAGCTTCCTTTTCTCCTTCCAGGGCTGGTGTTTGAACTTGGGGCCCTGCACATGCTATAGGCAAATAGTACATCACTGAGCCTCACCCCACACTGAACTTAAGCTTCTTTATTTATAAATTATAATTAGCAGAATTTGATTATTGGAAAGAGTAAACTGAATGTAGTAATTACTACTAACATTTATCACCATGACATCACTATCCCAAATTCAAATAACCTGTGTAATTATAAGATGGATACATATCATGTTTATATAGACATGTCCAAGCAATATAAGCACAGGTTATCTGTAGAATTCAGCATAATACAAATCATAATCTTGTTGAGTATAGAAAGATTAATGCCAAATTTCCATGCATCTTGAACACACACACACCCTTGCATACATACATATTTTCAATGAAAGATTACAAAAAAGCCCATGTGAGTCTTTCGACTTCCTTTGAATCAGTCTTAGGTTGTAATGGGGATAAACTCTGGTTGCTTGGGGAGTGATTAGTCATGAGTGATGTGCTGGGACCACATGTGAAGGAGACTGAGTTAGTTTTTGATCAGCAGAAAATGTTGACTAATTCACTGTGCATCTACTCTGTCTTTGGTAGTCTAAAAGGCACAGGGTAGTGTAATGGACCTCGCTCCTGTGATGTGTAGAGCCGGGTAAAACATTTTGAGGGCAACAGTGCAAATAACACAGCTTCATTGGCATTCCTAGCAGCAAATGAAGCATTCCCAGATGAGGGTAGTATCTAATTGTTTCTGTTATCTATATTATGTATCAGAGAGAGAGCCTGCTGTCTAGAAGAATTGGGCTCTAACCTAAAGCATCTAACATCCGCTCAGATATTAGAATAAAGTATCATTTTCAAATCTAAGCTTCCAAACGACTTGATATTTATTACCACAGATACTTTCCACTACTTAACACCAAGTTTTCTCCAGGATGGGTATTGAATAGAAAATAATAAAATATAATAGAGAGTCCTGTAGGAGTTTTATTTAGATAGCCCCGGTTTTGCACACAGGTCCTTCTATGGTTGAAATCGTCAATGACTAACATTTCAGTTTCTTCCTTTAATAACTAGAGTTATAATTTATAAGATTATATTTCACTAGTAGAAAGTCTAACTTGACTTAATTAGAATGTGAACATTTGAAGTCTCAAAATTAGGTACATCAAGAAGCTGGCAGTTTCAAGCCGTTACTAATGCACGTTCACCACCTAGTGGCACTTGTGAAAACTGCAGCTATATTACAGTGTAGTCTGATAATTTAATTCACTGGTGACATCAGAAGCTTTATACATACTTCCAATTTTCTAAATAATTTGTAGGGTTTCATATTTCCTGTTATTTCATTTCAATTCCTCCTGTACCCTCTGTCTCAGAATGCCTCCGCCTTGTCTTGGTATTGGGGTACTACCCTGGCTGAATTCTCCAGTTTCTGTATAACACTGAAATCTATGCCATTCCTCTGTCTAAGAAATAAGAAAAAAGTCTGCTTCTGACACGTCCAGCAGACTCACTGGACTCTCTAATTTGTTGAACATGCTAGAGGCTAACACGAAATTCAAGTGTGACTACTCTGAGTACACACTGTGGGTCTGATCTCTACCTGAAGTGTCCCCCTGCTTCTCCATTATCAGGATAATTCTTGCCCATTCTTCAAACCCATCCATATAATTTCCTGACTGTCCACTGATTCATCTCTCCTTGTGTTCAGTTCCAAACCTGACTGTAGCCGTAGATACCTCCATGGTAAATTTTGTTATCCTCTTATCTGGTCCACTATGTCTGCTGACTAGCAGATGGTTTCTCAGATGAGAAGAAGGGGATGGTAGGAAAACCTCTGAGGATAGATATTGTCCTTAGATGTTTAAAATACCTTTTCCTCACTGCTCCCTACTCAGTGAGGAGCACAGAGTTTCATACATCCTTGAGGGCTGCATCCAGCAGTCCCTAAGAGCATTTCATCACTCTGACTGTTTGGTCTGCAGATGGCTTGCATGTGGCTTCTGATCACCCGTGTCTTTCCCAAGTTACAACAAATGAGATCTTTTCAGCAGCAGTAATAGCTTCATGTTCATATATCTGCATAATCAGTAGGAGGGGAGCAGCATGGTATTTTCTGATAATTTAGGTCAAAAGAACGGTTCCTCTTTGATTGCCTAAGTATTTTAGGTGAAAATTGGGGTTTAAATTTAGCAAAGGTTTGTCTCATTTATTCAATTCAATTTTGCAGGTCAGTTGTAAGTGATTAATGAATTCCTTTCAAAGGTCACTATACATCTTCAAAATACATCAATCCTAAGTTGGCAACCTTCTACCTTTGAAGAGAGAAACTTTTACTGTTTCACAAACACATTAGACAAGAGTGTAGTTTGATCAGCAAAGACATAGGATTTATGAAATGAACATTTGTTCACATAGCCGTCATCTTTCTGTTTCAGATTAAAGCTGCTGCAACAATAACCTGTGGGCCCAGAAGATACTGTGCTTAATTCAAATATAACCTGGAAGAGCAAAGGTATTAATTTATCCACTTCAGTCCCCAATGGCATGATGTTCTGATAGGAATACATTTTGATCTTAATAAGATGGATAACCCAAGAAATGCACACCTAGCAAGCTGGTGTCTCAGACTTCTGCTGTAACCCTGTAGTTATAAGCCCATAATGAGATCTTAATGTTCTTTAATTTGGACTAAGGTTTAAGATAGTTTGAAATAACTTTTTATAATGTTCAAATCCCTTCATCATGTAAAGTGCTACAGCAGCGACTTTGCCAGACACAATATTTTCTTGACTCACACATATTCAAAGTACATAAATATATACATTTCAAAAAATAAAATTCGTGTTGACTTATCATTCTTAAAATAACTTTCTCTACACATGTCAATTTATCTCTAAACAAACAGCCAGTGAAAATATGATTTGTCAAGGATTTAAATTTGTGTATCTACAGGCTACATATTCTTACAATAAAAAGTGAAAAAAAACTACTTCCATGCCTTCAGTTATCTTTGTTGAATTTGATTTCTTGGATACAAATAACCAAACTCTCTCAATGTAAGCCTGACATTGATAATGAATATGTTTCAGATGCCAACAGGAAAGCATGCTACTGTTGCAATTAAATGCAAATGTTTTGAGTGCAGGCAATATTAAAGTCAAGTTTAAGCCAGTGAATGAGGAAATTTAGAAGTTAAGTGGCTCAAAAAGAGTAATTTAAACCTGCTGAGTCAGGTTTTCCCAGTGAACAAGCTGCCCCTTGGGAATAAATCTGGCGTGGTTATAAGCAATAGGAACTCTGTCTGTTAGATTTTATAATTTTAATATGAATGGAAATGTTATTCTCCACAGCACGGCAATTTTATGTGAGGTACACAGGGCTTCATTCTGAGATGCTTTTTATATTTAGCCAGTTAATACCTAATATGTATACAGTGTTCCGGAAGAGATGCTGGACCGTGTCCTCACTGTGTGTAAAGTGTTCTGGAAGAGGTGCTGGACCATGTCCTCACTGTGTGTACAGTGTTCCCTAAGAGGTGCTGGACCGTGTCCTCACTGTGTGTACAGTGTTCCGGAAGAGGTGCTGGACCGTGTCCTCACTGTGTGTACAGTGTTCTGGAAGAGGTGCTGGACCATGTCCTCACTGTGTGTACAGTGTTCTGGAAGAGGTGCTAGACCATGTCCTCACTGTGTGTACAGTGTTCTGGAAGAGGTGCTGGACTTTGGTACTCTAAAGTTGCTTAACATACCCTACAAGAAAACACCTCTCAAAATTTACAAATCCTGAGTCTGTTAATACAGTAGAGACTTTGATCAAATGAATTGTTAGTCAGGGAGGCAATATTAATCAAAGAAATTTCCTGAAGAAGGTGAGAACACAGATGGAACCACACAAGTTATTACATGGGATGAGAAACCCAAAGTGATGAATTAAGGCCAGGAATCCATGTCAAGGAGAATCCAGATGAAAGGAAGCTTCCAAAAGCTTTAATGATGCAGGGCACCTGATCAGCTATATAGGTACCATTGATTCCTCTTGAAGTGGAACTGTTTACTATTCCTCTTCAGGTTATGTGAAATTAGAGAGAACTCCAAGAAGTAAATCAACTAAGAATCTCATTTACAACTCATGTCAAAACATATAATTGTGTAAACATGTTACAAATATCATCTGGCTTTTATAGACCACTGTACATAGTGACTAATAAATTCTCAAGTTAATGACATGATGATACATCACAGTGCAAGTGTGAGGATGGACCTGATTTATGAATTGCTGTGAGACACTTTGGTTTAAAGTGTTTAAACATATCTGCTTTTGATAGGTAGAATTACTCTGTCTTTCTTATTATAAAAACAGTTACAATGGTAAATTCAAGAAGGTACATTACATGACACCAACCACACATGCCAATAGCGGCCTGGAGAATTCAGACCTTCAGGAGGCTCTGATACTGCTTAGTGCAATATTTCAAAATTATCTTTTATCTAACTTCCTTGTTGGTGCTTTAATGATAGCTGAGGAGTAGTAGTTAGTACCACAAAGTCAGGAACCGCCTGCAGGAGGGAAATTGGGAATTTCTAAAATCCACCTGCATGAGCAGTATTGTAGGACATCCAAGTGGTAAACACTTGCATGTCTTGAATTTGAATTCCACTATGTGGTTTCCTAAGGTGACTGTACATGGGTTTATACTTTCCAAATCTGATTCTTCGGTAAAATCTTGGTTAGTAGTGAGTCCTGTTTCTCAGGGGTATTGGGAAGCTCAGATGTGGTGATTCCATTGTAACATCTAGCCCAGTGTTTGGCCGTAGGAGTAGTTCATAAATGAGGCCCTTATTTCAGAAATGTTCAAATGACATCACAAAAGCTTTGGAATTTAAGGTCACATCTCGACTATCATTAAGGCAATGGAATGTTAGAGCAAATTTTCCACAAAGAGGGAAACTACTGGAAGAAATTAATCTACTCCAGGCAATAATAGGAAAGACGGGAAAAATGAGAAGGCCTACCCTATGCCTGGCAACACTTTGAAGAGTTTCTGCGGATTAGTTCCCATCTGGAGCTTACCAATCCTGTCACCTGTTTTGCTTAAGAAGTTGAAACTGAGCTGGAAACTTCAGTGGTTTGGTCTTCAGGATCTTAAAGCTTGCCCATGAAGGTGGTAGAGAGAGAAGCGGCATTTCTGCCTGTGAATTTAGCTCAAAAGAAGAAAACACAAGACCTCTTGTGATTGACAGCAATCTTGTGATTGACAACGATCCATCATCTCTCACTGAGTAGTTTAAAATTTAACATTCAGTTTTTAACCCAAAATAAATGTAAAGAAAATATATTAAAGCCCCTGCAGCATGGATTAGCTTGAGAGAGTTGTGCTTCTGTTACTTCATGTCAGATTAAAGGAACTTAGCACAGATCATCTTTCACTTTGTTAGAACATACCCATTTTAGGCAATGACCCAGTCGCTGAAACCAAACTGAACACCTGTGGTCCAGCCAGTGTGCTAGATGGGAGAGGCACAAAGATTAACTACGCCCCTGCCCACACATTCTTATGACACTATCTGGTAAGTTCTATAGTAGAGCAGAGAGGGTAATGGAGATGACTAACTGGGAGGAAAAGGAAGTTTTCACAGGAGAGAAAAAATGATTTTCCTATGTACTGAAATAGGAGCCACAAATAGAAACAAAGCAGCGCAACGTCAGAAGAAAACCTGGGGGATCACTCACTACTAAATCCGACTTCGCTACACTAAAACTAATTGTAAATTTGACTTTGGTAAAGTATTAACTGTTGAGCTTATCAGAAAGCCTATAAATTTAATTATATCCAACTCAATAAAACTATAGTGGAGATCCTGTGATATGCCAAGCATGGATTTCATGCTAAGGAGAGAGAAAACACAGCAGAGCAGACAGAAATAACAGAGAACAGACTTGCAGGCTCTGTAAGGTGAGATATGATAAAAGAATGTGAAAAACGTTTTATGACAGCGTGCCAACAAGGGGTTACCAGGGACATAAGTACCAATGCCTAGGCAGGCTAGGCTGGTCCCACAGAGAGGCAGCATTCACAGCTCCATTCCTTAGGCATGGCCATGAAAAGGTAAGACCAGTAGTAGCAGGAAATCCTATTTTTCTAGAGAAACATCACTATTTTACACACATATATAATACTATATATATAGTTTTATATATGTATATATATGATCTCTTAGTTTTTTGATATTGTTTTAAAATCCTATCCATAGCTAAGTGTAATTCCTTTGTTATCAGTTTGTAGCTTCTGTGTTTTCGAAAATATTTGAAGAGCAATTTTGATGGGTAAGAGTGCCAGCACGTGGAAGACCAGGGATGAGGGTTTGAGATCAGGGTGTTACTCTGCCTGTGCTGTGCAAGCTCAGCAAAGTTCCCTAAAAGGCTCTGAGATGGTCCTCCCCGGGCAAGGTTGCCCAGTCCAAGTGGTCAGCCCTGAAAACATACATACAAGTAACATTTTATAGATTCAACAGGTTATGTTTAAGAATTTATATGTATATACAAATACATATGTGCATGTAATAACAGCTAATGAAAAAGAGGCCATGAATGTGAAGGAGAGTGGAGAAAGGTATATGGGAGTGTTTGGAAGGAGGAAAGGGAAGGAAGTTTTAATTAAGTTACAATCTTAAAAATAAGAAAAAAGGCTCTGAGTATTGGGTTCATGATCTTTAAACTGGGATTAACAGACATGCCTGTTGGGGGTGTTACAGGAAGAAAATGTGAACCAGCACGTAGTAAGCTGCTTATATTTATTGTCTTCTTTGGAAACTCCTTATGAAGGAAGGGGATGTGAAGGCTAGTTTTTCCTAAGTGTGTGTGTCTGCATGCTCATGCGCACATGTTATTACCTGGGGATTGAACCCAGGGCCTTGTGCATGCTACACAAGTACTCTACCACTAAGCTACACCCTCTTCTACCTAGAGAACTGGTTTCTAAGGTATGGGTAGGATTTTGACTGGTACAGATGACTTGGTGGCATTGCACATATCGAGAGCTAAGACACAGACACTAAAAAGAGAAAGATCTAATCCTGGAAAAATTGTCTCACTTTGTTTTGCTGGAACACAGCCATGAAGGAGTGTGTATAGCCAACTACCAGCAGGTCAGACAGTGACCTGGGTCTGGGGCTCTTGCATGCCATCCTAAGGAGGTTCTTAAGCAAGAGAACACCGGGTCAGGGCTGTTGTTTTTCTTGTAGCCATTCACTAACACTTACTGAAAGTTTACTATCCCAAGGACTGTATTATATCCTTTGGATGCAATTATAAACAAGGCAACAAGGTTGTTAATCTATTGAAAATGCAAGCTAGAGATGTTAGAACAGATCTGGGTTAGCCTACAATACTTTAGGATTCTAGGGACTAATTGGCAAGGCATTGCTAGTCTCCAGCAAGAAGTCATGAGGGTCTAATTTTAGACAGTTATAGTGAGGTGATCAACAGCAGAACAGTCAAGAGATGCATTAACTAGACAGTAGGAAAGAAAAGCCACATAGGACACTGGCAGAGTTCGAGCTCTTGGACTGGAGTGACAGAGCAGTTATAACATCATTAGCAGAAATACTCTTTGTTGATTACAGTAGGTTAACTTTATCCTGCTATGGTTTGTGTAAGTGGCCTGTTGATGGATCCATCACTGTGACATCTTAGGCAAAAATAGCTGTTTCTGAAGCATTTAGGTTTATTATCCAGAGGTAATTCACTATCCTATTATATGTAGAGATATCAAGATTAAATTGTGTTCACTTACCAAAATATCAAAGGCAAAGCCTGAACATAGCGTTTCTACTTAGGTAACCATTTGTTTTAAGATATCAGGGAATGAATGGAAAGACGCCAGAGAAGTTTTTTGTTTCTACTGCATGGAATAAAAATGGTCTCCAGTTAAGTCTCATGCCATGATTTTATGATTATGCAAACTTTAATGCAGTATTATCTGAGAGGAACTTTGAGTTTAAATTTGAGGGCTTGACTCAATAGCCACATTTCTGTTCTGCAAAAACATTCACAAATGACTACTCAAAATGGATATATTATAATGCACTAGACCAGTGGTTCTCAATCCTCTTTGGGGATCAAATGACACATTCACGGGGGTGGCATATTAGGTACTTACATTATGATTCATAACAGCAGTAAAATTACAGTTATGAAGTAGCAATGAAAACCATTTTATGGCTGGGGGTCACCACATGAAGAGCTGTATTAAAGGGTCACAGCATCAGGGAGGTTGAGAAGCACTGTTCCAGATTGATGTCTGATAGTCCAGAGAGTGCTCTCTGGTACAAAATGTGGGATGGGATCAAGAGTTGCGCCGGAACTATTAACAGAGAGTTGTGGGTTTTGTTTGTTTTTGCATTTCTTCTGAGGGAATGGTGAGCGGGGAGAGGAGGAGAGAGGTGTGGGGTTCTCCTGAGCTCATATTCACTTCATCTTCTTATAGAGAGTAGCGATGTAGAGAAAAAGGGTAGTTCAGGTGATGGGAACAGCAAGTGGAGAAAAAGAAGCATTTTTTTGTTTTCCATCTACATCTGAAGATCCTCGATCAACCAGTTAATTTTAACTTCGAACATTAGGAACAGTGACTATGACTGAAACATATATCTAAACAGTTAAGGGAGGATTTTGAGTGTTCTTAACATAGAGAGATGATCAATGTTTAAAGTGACTGATAATCCAGTTGCTCTGATTTCATTATTATACATTGTATGCAAACATTAAAATATTAAAATGCACATAGTAAAACTGTTTGCATCTAGCTCAATGCCTGACACATAGCACTGACACTTGCTGAAGAAGTAAACAGTTGGGAAATAAATGCTTATTTGTGCAGGTGGACCACAGAATCAAATTTATTAGATTTTTTTCTTTTAGCATTTTGCTGTTAGCAACAACAGCTCCACCCATAGATTTAGGTAACAAAGTCTCTTTTCTCCATGTAGCAGTAAGTTCAAAAGTTGGTGGTTACTAATATTGATTTAGATGTTCAAGATCTCATTTGGGCTCTAAAACCTTCTATATTTCCATAAGCTTTTGTTTGTTGCCTTGTGGTAGGGATATGGCTGTATCAGCTGGAGGCATTATGTTTAAAAGGAAAAAGTAAGATAAAAAGAGGAAGAATGGAGACAGCCAAATCTGTTCTCCTTTTACCCAGACAGTAAAGAGCTTTTGCAGACTCCTCCTGGGAAAATACTCTCTTAACATTTTGGTCAGAATTACATTAGATGGCCATCCTTATACACTATGAAACTTTAAAAAAATGATTTTTTAGGCCAGAATCTTTGCTGTAATGTATAAAGTCAGTCTTCCATTACCAAAGCAGAAAAAAAATTTAAATGGGTAACTGGGAAGACAATTAACAGCATCAGCTACACGTTTGGAGGCCTTTTTGCCCCTCACTCCTTCTACATGCTTAAATTACCCATTGCTTTGTATTAATTCATTTGCTACCTATCTCCCATCCAGATTAAAGGCAAAACTCACATTTTACTCATTTCCCCTGTCTTTTATACACAGTCCCTCAATAGGTGTTATTGCACATCTTGACAATACTATAATTTTTAAAGTACATGTAAAATGATGCTTTTAAAGTAGTTAAAGAAAAAAAACCATTGGTTCACTTTTACATTTGTGCATTAGCTATGACTCAATTTTATAGACACTCGTTAAAGTAGACTTAAGAAGTTTCAGTAGGGAATAAGAACAAATACAAACAATAAACTGAAAACATTTTTATAATTGTAATAACAGCACAGATAAAACTAAAATTCACACATATAAAATGAAGCTGATTTCCTGTTTCTTTGTCCTCTAATGCATTCTGTATCAGAGGTATGTAAATTATCCTACTAATACCAATTCTTCCAAGGCTAAGAAATCTGAGTGGATTTCAGTGTAGCTGAAAAACTTTCCATCTTCCTGGTACCAGACCAGAAAAATCCCACAATTTAGTTTCAACTAACTTTTTTTTTTAGAAACATTATTCCCATGTTGTCTAGGCAGTCCAGGAACTTGTAATCTTCCTGCTTCAGTCTTTGGAGTGCTGGGGTTCCAGGCATGCATCATGGTACCAACCTTTCTAACACAGTCACTCATAATTCTTGAATGAGAATATTTTCTCTGGAAAATTCTACTCACAGTCCCTTCAATGTCTCTCCTGCATTGCCAACACCTTGACCTGGAGTCCTCAGGTCTTTGCTTGACTTGTTTGAATCCGATTTAAGCTTCAGATGCTAGCTAGGTTATTGACCAGATTACATGGTGTGCAGCATTATTTAGTTGGGACCAAAGTTTGCCTTTGACATACTATCTGCCAGCATTATTACTCCAGCCCCATGGGTCATATGAGTGAATATTCATTCTTTCCATCCCATGCAATGTCTTACCTAGTGATGCACTGCAATAGCAACCATTTTTCATAAGAGGAAGCCTGCTGGAATCCTATTAGTGATCATGCTCACTATTTAGTTAACACTATTTATGCATTTTCTAACATTTACTAGATATTAATTCAGAATGTAATCAGGTCCTTGTACTCTTTTAGAGTAATATTTGGTTCTTATTTTGCATGTAGGGAACACAGGAAAGATATCTTCTTAGAAAGTTTCTGATCAGGAATCAGTGATTTTGGGGTAGGGGTCAAAGGCACATACTTTATGGTTTAAGCTTCCTTGGCCATACAGTTTCTGCAGCAAGTCTCTGCCACACGAAGCACAAAAACAGCCACATATCCTAAGTGAAAAAACTGGGTTCAGGGCCAGAGAGGTGGCCCAATAGATAAGATAGCTGCCACACCTGAAGATCTGGGGTTGATCTCTGAAATCCTCAAAGTGGAAGGAAAGAAATGACTCCGCCAATTTGTGCTCTTACCTCCCTCACACTTGCATAACACACACACACACACACACACACACACACACACACACACACACACACACGAGAGAGAGAGAGAGAGAGAGAGAGAGAGAGAGAGAGAGAGAGAGAGAGAGAGAGAGCATGAAGAAACTATAATAAAAAGTCTACAAATCAGATGTGGTTGTGTTCTTAAAACTTGATTTATACAAAACACAAATATAGCTTGATAACTTAACTATAGTTTTCTGACATTTGGTCTAGTCCAAAGAATCTATTTCATAGATTGTTCGTGAGAGGCAAAGTCACATGATCCAACCATGGCAACCAAGGAAGCCACATAGTGTAACCATGGCAACCAAGGAAGACACAAGGTCCAACCATTGCAACCAAGGAAATCACATGGTCCAACCATGGCAACCAAGGAAGCCACATGGTTCAACCATGGCAACCAAGGAAGCCATATGGTCCAACCATGGCAATCATGGAAACCACATGGTCCAACCATGGCAACCAAGGAAATCACATGGTCTAACCATAGCAACCAAGGAAGACACAAGGTCCAACCACGGCAACCAAGGAAGCCACATGGTCCAACCATGGCAACCAAGGAAACCACATGGTCCAACCATGGCAACCAAGGAAACCACATGGTCCAACCATGGCAACCATGGTAGATCTCAAATTCAGGTCTTCAAATTCAGTGTGGATGGTCTTTTACTGCTTACTGCTTTGAGATAATTTCTCTATAATTATTGAGATTTTGCAACTAAAAGGCAGTTCTGAGATGCTTCAAGTCCAGATGACTGGAGTTATATGATTTGCTGAGGGATTTTATTCTATTCCATTGATCTGAAGCAAATGGAGCTTTAAAATGTACTACATATGTATATGTTTACATATATGTATATTTATATTACAGTACACTTATTAGGTAATATCTCCCTGTGACTTTTTCAAACATCCTTAGTGTTATTTAACTCTTCTTCCTTTCTTTCCCTCTTTATTACCCTCCGTCACTCCAGTTAGTCCCGTCTGGCCCACTTTCTCCCTTCCCTCTTTGCAGTATCCTTTTCTCCAAGGCACCTTCTGTCTCTTTCTGCAACAGTCCATTTCTTCTTTCTTGGCTTCTGTGTTATTCCAGGTTGTATACTAAAACCTAAGAATTTGTAGCTAGGATCCACAACTACGGGAAAAAAATGGTTTGTCTTTGTGGGTCTGGGTTACCTCACTCAGCATAGTATTTTCCAGCTCACTTCAGGTAAGTGGACTTTTGAAGGTAGTTTCCTTATTTACTTTCCAATGAGAATTTTGCAGACCAGACAAACACATGCTAGGACTATATGTATAATGAGCATTCAGTGCTTATTAAAGGGAATGAGGTTTTGTGAGATAAAACTACCAACATGTTGTTATCAGGGCACTATAACCTTGGCAGGATTGTTTATGGTAGTTCTGACTATACATGGATGGCTGCCAGGTTTCTGAAGTGGCCTCCTGCTTTACCTATGCTATATCATTTATGGCTATAGGACAAAGACTTGTTATTACTTGACCTCTTTAGCTTGTGCTCTAAAAAAAAAATAGCTCTGCATTGTTGATTTAAATTTTTGAATAGAATAAAATTTCTGCATGGCAAGCTGCTATTCAATGACATTTGTTCCTTCTATTAATAGCCCTGGGAGCCATGGGAAATGTAGCCAACCTTCACACACACATTTACATTGAGCATTGTTCTCAGCACTCTAAACCTTTCTATGTATCTGGACTATGTGTGGATATGATTAATGTCAAGACTAATTTGAGCTAGATGTACTATAGCACATTCTCAGCTCTCCTTAGTTACTAAAATGAACAAGAAAATCAGAGGGACAAATTAGATCTAATGTATTTTAATCTTATAGGTAAGAGGAAGATGCTACCTTCATTGTACATAGTAGACACACCTCAGAAGGCTGGTCAACCTGTGTGTTAGTGCTCTGCACAACCAGAAGGCTGAGAAGTGAGTCAATGCCAAAAGGTCAAGAAATGCACTTATCTTTCATATTTTGGCTGCAACTGTGGCCTCAGGCATCCTGTCCTTGACTTGTGTTCTGACCCAGGGTTATGTTTAGAATCTGAGCATCCATGTCTTGTTAGGTGATGTGTGTTACACATTTTTGCTAGTCTAATCTTCATCATAGAGATGGAGTATGATTTGCTGAGGATGAATGGGTATCTTATAGCTGATACCACTGGAATTTCAGATACATGAAGCCCTGTGCCCTGAAACTTGCGGGATTAAAATAAGACCTGCCTCAACTGAATGTACCAGGATATGCTGACTCCCCATGGGAAGTCTTATCTTTTTGGAGGAGGAAATGGGGTGGGCTGCAGGAGGAGGGAAGAGAGGGGGATCTGTGGTTGATGTGTAAAATGAATAAAAAATTTCTTAATAAAGAAAAAAATTAAAAAATATTTTATTAAAACAATGGGATAAGTGCTTGTTTCTTCAGACTTGAGATTCTTTAAGTATATTAAAGTGAATAAGAAAATCATCAGATGATCCATCGCTGGGCATAATCACAAAGGAGCTTTGGGCCAAGAGCTCTAGTACATGTTATCAATGCTGTGTAAGAAGTACCGGTAGTACATCCAATATACAGTTAAGGAAACTGGTCATTCAGCCAGTTAATGATGAAGTTAGAATTTAAGCTGAAGAAGCTAACTATTGTCTGAATGGAGCAGTGTTCCAGAATGGACAACACCTTCATAAAACAAACAAAACTACTGTCTGAATGGAGCAGTGTTCCAGAATGGACAACACCTTCATAAAGCAAACAAACAAAACCCACTATATTTAAAATATTTATATATTATATAGTAGAAAATGAACTAGATGACAAGGAAGACAGAAGAAATAACATTTTCCAGTCCTCTGTTAGCGCAGAATATCTGCCACCTGGCATTACTGTCCATAACTGAGCAGTTATAGGGGCGGTACAAGCCACAGTACCATCACCATCAGTGCTATCTGCCACCAGACCTCATCCATGTTCTCAAGAGTTGACAGTCGACTTGGTTCTTGTGTGGTGCTACTTGAGTATAGAAGCTTTGAATTCTTAGCGGCCTGAGTCAGTTATTGGGAGATAAAAGAAATTTGAGATTATACTCATTCTTCCTTTCCTTATTTTAGACTCATTGTGGTGGTTTGAATGAAAATGTACCTCCCACCCCTGCATGTGCTCTTAGTCCTCAACTGACTACTGTTTGGTTAAGAGGTATGTCCTTGTTGGAGTGCGTGTTCTTGTTGGAGGAGATGCTTCGTTAGGAGATTTCAAAAGCCCAAGCCAGACCCAGTCTCTCTTCTCCTCTCCTCTCCTCTTCTCTCTCTCTCTCTCTCTCTCTCTCTCTCTCTCTCTCTCTCTCTCTCTCTCTCTCTCTCTGTTTCTCTCTGCCTGCCGCCTTTGGGTCAGGGTGTAGTTCTCAGCTACTGCTCCTGCACCATGCCTGCCTGCCACCACGCTCCCTACTCTGATGGCCAAGGGCTAACCATGTGAAGGTGTATATAAGCCCCCAAGTAAAGGTTTTCTTCTATAAGTTGCTGTGATCATGGTGTCTTTTCTCAGCAATAAACAGTAACCAAGACACTCAGGACCTACTAGACATGTGTAGGTCGTGTACAGCTGTTTTGGCTTTCCCTTTCTGGGCCTGAGGTAGTACTGTTCTTCCTTACTACTTCAAGTAATTTTGTTGGACTGGTCAGAGGTGAACAAAAGGGGACAATGATTTTTACAGGTAGAAGTTTAAGGGCCAGTGCTCCTTTCACCTTTGTGACTGGCTTGGAGAAGGTGACACTGAAGGGTGACACTGAATGCCCCGCCATGCCCTGGTACACACGGTGTAACTGAGAAAACACTCTCCTTTCAAACTCTCAGGACTCGCAGTTATTTTCGCAGCAAAACCTAGACTATCCTGACTGATACATTGCACACAAGATTTTCATGCCTACTGCAGAGCACTAGTGTGCCGAATACGTGGACTATCCTGTAAATACAGCAGAAGAGGATTAGGGTTCTTGGCAGCCAGATAACAGCAAATTCCCAAGTGTTTCCAAAAGGACTAGAGAAAGTATACAGAGGAAAAGGTCCCATCACTCAAGGCTCAAACCTGGTTAGGACTGTCTGAAAACACAAGTGAGAGATCTTAATTCTTGCAACCAAACCAAATTACTTGGAGTACCCAAGAATCCACTGTCCTTCCCACATGCTCTTAGACATGACTCCACATCCCTTCAAACTAATTTGGACATTTTGACTACTTTGGTCAAACTGAAGCCACTTGTCAGAGCATAATATTTTAATTTCCTGACAGATATGATAAAAGTCAGCAGCACAACCAAGGGCTTTTATCCCCCCCCCCCCCCCGCCCTTCTCCTTTTAGTAATACTCAAAATGAATGATACTGAGTGTTAGGGGCTTAAACGGGAAGAAATTGAAGTCCATGACAGTGATGACTTAATAATGTTGCAAATTATAGTTTTTAGTTCAGGTAATTTAGCATACCAAATCATAGTTTAATTTCTATCTACAGAGCCCAGGCATGTACAACAGTGTTTGGGATAAGGGCAAGGCAGGATGGAGGGGGTAAGGAAAAAACCAATAAGAACCTCAAATGCAGGTGCCCTTGAAAGACTAACAGAAAGGACCTGGGGGTGTAAATGACAGTTCCTTAACATGCTGCAGGGGCCACAGCCCTGAACTCCAGGATGCCAAGAGTCCTCGCTTCCTTTTGTTCAGGTGCCTGTTTCTCCTGCTTGTGGAAGGTGGGGATCAAGTGCCCAGAAGGAACGCGTACGGTGCGTGCGCAGAGCCCTTCCAGCTTGACTGAGAGTGTTCGCAGAGCAGAGCGCTGCTGAATGGCAGGCGTCCTTGCGTCCTTGACTGCAGACAAGGCTGCATTAAGGACGGCAGATGGGGAGCCGAACTACTTCACCGTTTGTCTTTTGTTCTGGGATCTGTTTTCCAGATAAAATAAAGTGCTATTTCCCTCACACTCACAACTACCTTTATATTCAAAATAGCTTCCGCAGCGTCTGCAGTTAACCCACTCGGCTGAAGCAGTGTCTGTGCGCAGAAGACTTTAACTGTAAAATGGTACCAAGGTTTCAGTGACGACATGGCTCTAAGGCTGAGACTCTGCCTTTGCTTGGGAAACATTAATTCAAGCCCGTCAGTCCCACCCAGTCAGTCTACAGCTTGATCAAGTGTTCAGATTCTGGAATAGACATGTCTTCACGTGTGTGTGAGTTCTGAAGTGAAGGGTCAAAGGGACAAAGCCATAGGCCCACCCAGTGAAAACAACGTCTGCATCTCATCCCTTGCTACTGTACAGGAGTGATGGGATAAGGAGTGTGCGTTTTAACCCAGTGCCTAGATTACTCTGAAAACTATATATGGGCTTCCTTTTTTTTTTTTTTTTTTTTTTTTTTTTTTTTTTTTTTTGGTGGGCTATGTGTCTTTGTTTTCTGTCTGAGATGGTCTCGTGCAGTTCAGGTTGCCTAGAACTTACTATGTATCCAAAGCTGACCATAAACTACTAATTTCCTTGTCTAGATCTCCCATGTGCTAGAATTCTAGCTGCTCCCCTCCAGGCCTGGCGAGTTGGTTTTTTGTTTTTGCTGCTGTTTGTTTTGTTTTTGTCTTTTTTTCTCTCTAAAACTTATCTGAGTCAGCAAAAAATAAAATAGCCCTTCACAAACATAAAAACAACAGCAACACAAAAACATCCAAGAAAGCAAAACTGTCCATATAAGTAGAGCTGTAACATCATTTATCATCCAAACTGGGGTAGAGACTGAAGTGGGGTGCTATTACAATTACAACCACTACAAGCATAACCTTGGTTTATACTATAAACTGGGAACCATGCTCATCCAATTCTATAAATAATATGGACTGGAAAGGTGCTTAGGACTTAAGTCACCAGTCCAGTAGGAAACGCCATCCAACCTCAAAGTCTGGTAGTTGTGAGTATTTTAGCATAGAAAGGGTGAAAGAGCCTTGAACCCAGAGGATTTGGTTGAGACTCACTGCATGGATAGAGAAGGGTGAACTCTGAGTCACAATCGCTTGACTGGAAGAGACTTCATAGCAAGAGCACACAGCAGTGACGGTAACCCACAGCAATTCCAGAGCCCTAGGCACACTGGTACTCTGAGGCCAGGAGTAGTTAGTCCTTACACTCCCGTTTCTGTAAAATGCCTTTCGCATGAGCTGTTAGTTCTATCCTTCTTCAGTCTTCAATCTGCCAGTGATTAGTACCACATGATTTTGTACTGCTTTCTTCTGGAGGGGTAAGAAGATTGCAGTGTCCTTGTAGGGCAAAGGAGAACAGATTAGACATCTCCACTACTCGGTGTGTGCAAAGAAATCAATATGTAAAGTGTGCTAGTGTGTAGTAGCTAAGTGGGAAGAGTGTGTTTCTAGGAAATTTCACGTGTTGCTTTGCTTTAAAGGATGCCTGGGCACAATGGTGCGTCACACAGTTACAGTGGTACTCTCTGTGCATTCGCTCTCAGTATGCTTCCGTTTTCACGCCACCTCAAACACAGTGTTCATCTGATTAACCATTTGATTAACGAATAAAACTGCTCTCAGCTCTGGAAAATCCCCAACATTTGAACGGTCTTCTTAAAATGCAAAGAAAGATGATAACATTCATGCAGAAAAACCTAAATCTTCACAGAGTAACTTCTCTGATGGAAATCATATGCAGAGAAGCCCCCTGCCTCTTTTGTGTACAGATGCCTGGGCTTGGGATGGAAGGGATGTGTAATTGGTGCGCAGGTTCTCAAGAGAAGAGCATCAGCAATGGAAACATTGAAATAATTACTAAATATGTGTATAAAAAGAGGGAAGGGAAGAGAAGGAAAAGTGGAAAGAAATCAGTCTTAGATGATTATAAAATATATCTTATTTACCTGAGAGAGTTAAGGTGTATTGGCTATGCTTTTAAAAACTGCTCTTAATTACCCCAGAGGACAGAATTCTATATGAGATAAATATGTTTTTAGATAGTTTCCTAAAATATGTATAATTTACTCAAGGAAAAAAGGACTGTGTTCTCTGGAGCCAATCTACCCTCACAGGTAAATACAAATTTAAGTAGATTCCTAAGCAGCATATTATCTACAGCCGCTGATGGAGTGGGATGCCTGTGAAGGAGCTGGCAAGGTCCGTCAGTTAAGCACATAATAAAAATGTATTGAAAAAACACATCATTTTCTCAGTGGACTATAATTGGCTATGCATAGTAAAAGTCTTATTTTCAAAAACGTATTCTGCATCCACAGAGTTTTAAACCTCAGTAACTGTGTTATTTTTAAAACTCAGAATGCTAAGCAATATTAGGGAGAGTGGCAGAAGGGCCACATGGTGGATGTCACTCTGCAATTTACAACTCTCTTTGACATTTTTTTCCCTTCCAGTTCCTTTTGAATGTAGATGTCACCTAAAGCCATAGGTGACACATTAAAAAAGATGGAGAAGCAAAATCCAGCTTTGCCTCCACTGATTGATGCTTTCAGACATTCTATCAGTGAAAGTAACTTTAAAAATATAGTTTTTTATTTTTATGTAATAAATATATGTATTCCTATATACATATAATAGGAATATATATATATAGAATATATATATATATATATAGAATATATATATATATATATATATTCTATAGCCAAAGAAGAAAAGTGAGAAAGCCACACAGAAAACTGAAGTCTGTGGTATTCTAACTACTAGCTCTGTCATTTATGTGGTTTGGTTTAAATTCTCCCTTATCTTACCGACTGAGAAGCTTCCCAACACATTATTCTCCAAGCTCATTAACTTAGTTTTGCTTTCATGTCAACTTAATGCTCTGGTTTTATATGTATGAAGCCAGGCATGATGACATATCCCTATCACTTGGGAGGCAGAGGCAGGTGGATTTCTGAGTTCTACTCCAGTCTGGTAGAGAGCTCCATAGTAAGACCCTGTCTCAAATACACACATACACAAATGGACTCAGAATGAAAAGAACATTCCATGTAAATGGAAACAAAATAAAGCAAGAATTTATATGTCTATTTGAGTCTGCTATAACAGACTAAGAAAAAAATCCATAAAAAGACATCCTAGCTTTGAATTCTGAGATGTGTATATTTAATTTGAAGTGTCTATTGTGATCAGGAAGCTAGGAAGAGCCTAGGATAGGAATGAGGGGAAACATCCTTCAGTGGGAAGGGGCTAGCTAAACACATGTGATTTGAAAGTAGAGGAATCACTGGGGTTAAACATTAGTGGGGATATGAGACAGGAATAGCTGATAGGGGTAGAAGATAGGTTAACCAAATTGAGAATGTACGAAGAAGACTGTGGAAGCCTACTACTTTGTAAGATTTTGTTTTAATTCTTAAAATAAAATTAAATGGAGGGACCCTGCTTGCATAGATAATGCTTCCCCCAGAAGACATGGATTATTAAATGAATATCTCTGTCAAGCTACTGGTAAGGGAGAGTCCCTGGGTTTCCCAAACAACACAAGCTACTGTTATTGCTCTGTGCCATCATAAACTAGATGGTAAGACTCTGTTGCTGAAGAGAACACATTTTGCTTGCATCACACAGACAGAAAAGGCTAAAACTGACTGGAAACTTTCCCCCCAATATTTAGCTCTCACAGTGGTAAAAAGTGCTACTTGAGCTGCTGGAGGAGACCATCAACTGACTTCTTCGGTGACTGACTCCACATGCTGCACTATCAACCTGCCAGGAAAGATGTGCCCCTGAGTCAACAGTGGATGACAGTTACGCAGAAAGGTGACTGTTTCCTGCTTGGATTTGATGCCTGTGCCACACGAAGGAGTTCATGCCTGGTACTTTAGACCTATTCAAAAGCCCATGACTATGGGAATTATAGGCTCTAGGTGGGGAAACCTATCATTGATGTTCTGATAAACATGTCAAACCTTCTAAATGTGTTTTTTTTTATACCAATAGGTCAATGCTACTGCCATCCTTAGTTAGAGAAGCTTCTTTTTGCAGTGGGCAGCAGTCACAGCAAGGGTTTCTGACTGCTCAAAGTGCTGACAATCAGTGGCTGTTGAATGCTCAGCCCTACATGAGATGTTCTCATTGACCCCTACAATGCTCCGAGAACATCCTGAAGACAGGGTGAAAAGGATGTTAGAGTCAGGGGATGGGGAGGAGTTCAGGAAAGTATGCCTTGACCTGACAAGGTAGTGCACTCCTGAACTAACAGCAGCTAGGATTACCTGCAGAGGACCTCCATGGGGTCAATCTAGTCAGTAATTTCATCAAGAACAGGAAAGGGTCTCATGAGCCTTTACCTCCAGCTGAGGAGATAATGGATGGCTGCTAGGGGAGGGACTATCATTTTCTTTGGCAGACTGCCTACCCAGCACTAATTACACTCAGTGGGTTTTGCTAGCAGAGGACAATGGGAGGGGCGTGTAGGGGTGTAGGGGAGGAGTTGAGGGAGGGAGGTGGAGATAGATATTATCAAGATACATTGTATAAAAGTGTGGAATTATCAAAGGACAAGTACAAATAATTTAAAGAGATGGGAATTTTATGACCTAAAGGGATCAATTCATCAAGAACACATAAAGTTATAAATATGTATGTACTCAATACAAAATCTCCCAAATACATAAAGCAAACATTATCTATAAAGGGAAGACAGACACCATTGCAGGAATATCTGAGGAACTGGGTACCCACTGTCAATCATGGGTAGATCACGGAGACCAAAACTCAACAAAGAAATGTCTATTTAAACTGCTCTAAACCAATAGGCCTAGGAGACACGCACAGGACACTCCATTGTCTTTTGTTGCTCCTCTCCTGTGCTGTTTCTGTGTGTTCCACTCTAGGATGGTTGAGTGCATGAACTGAACTCTCTTTGCCTGCTACAGCCTCCTGTTACATACCACTAGCCCTCCTGAGACTCATCATTGCTTAAATATTTGTATGTTCATTTCGTACCATCATTTCTCCCTTTCATTCTCCACCTTTCTCAAGAGCATCTCATCCAAACTTTCATATTCACCACAGTGACTGTTCTTTGTACGTTCCTAGGCAGTGCTTCCTCAACACCCACCATCCTCACCCAGGACACCCTCACAGAACCACCCTTATGTTCTTCCTTCCTTCCTCTCCCACCTCTTCCGAGACATTCACCCCTTTCTCTTCCGGCTCTGAATTCCTCCTTCTTCCTTGGTGTCTGCTAAAATTGTGTGAGCGCTCTATTGCTAAAACAAGCCCCAAGCTCTCATCAGCTCCTTATGCTCCTTTCCTCCCTCTCTCGGACCCAACAGCTGCCCAGGGTTTGCCCTTCAGCTCTCACGGTGCCAGGAACCAAGCACTGAGGCCACAGACAACCTCACTACCAATATCATGCCATTTTTTTTCAGGGTTCATCTTCCATGACCATGCTTAATTCTAGTGAAATTTCTCAAAGCTCTTATTTCCGTACCGGGGAATCTTTCTTATTCTTTCCCTATCATGCTGAAATTTTCCTTCTGCCTTATGTTATCTTCCCTTTGTTTCTTCACAGAGGCATTTTCCACACAAGTGTCCTGGGCTCTCTTCCTTTTGCTCTCAACACCCTCTGCTTCAGTATTTACTTTTATTTTTAAAGGTTATTTCTCAGATTTAAGTCCCTGAGTATAATCTGTTCTTTAAACTCCAGATTCCTATTTCTAACATCTGCAAGCATACCCAATTTGATGGGTATGACATTTTGAACTCAACATGCTAGAAACAGAAGTAATTTTCTTCACCTGTAAAATCTATTCCTTACTCAGAACTGCTGTCCCTCTTAAAACCATGACATAACATGGACCTCAGTGGGGCTAAGACTAGTGCAGCAGGACTGGACTGCATGATACAGAGAACACAGAGCTGCAGGTTTTACTTCCTAGCGCTGGTGGGCACAATTAGACTTAAGAGAGATATATGAAAGTTGAAAAGAAGAACAGAAAGATAGTGACAAAATGAGTATCACTTCCGAGACAGTGTCTCTGACTGAGTATGAGCCAGCACACAATAAGGGTAGTTGGAATTATCTTCTCAAGACTGCGAGGCCCAAATCACTGTTATCCAAAGAAGATGATCAAATGCATCATACTTATTATAATACTTAGATATGACCACACAAATTTATAATGTTTGTGCGGGGATGACACATAGAAAGCCACATAAACTAGGCAGAAATTTTGGTGGAATTATCAAATCTCTGCAGATAAGGCCTATCTCTCAAACGTGCCTACCAGAAACTTTGATTCCATGAATTCCTTGAGAAAAGACATCCAGTAGAGTTCTCAATAACAGGTATGCAAACTCTCAAGATTCTGATTTTGTGATGTCTTTCACATAGAAACCCAAACGCAATCCCGCTGGACTCAGAAGTTAGTCCTACTTGTTAGTAAAAGGGTAGAAATGTTACCTACCCTTTTAGTGTCTGTCAGTAGTTAACCACTTAATACAGGAGAAACGGAAGGCCAACAGAGAACATGCCTGCACTTAATTTCAGTGACAGCTAATACAGTCATTAAAGGTTTAATACTACACACATGGTAGTTATATAAATAGTAGCATTAAAAGGGGTTACAACATCACTAAGACACCCTAAGTCTAAAACACTTAAAAAGCACATTTGCAGCACAAAGTTATCTGAAATTATTTTAATTGGTCTCAAGAAGACTTCGGATTAGTGACGAGCTTTGACTTCTCTGATTATAAAAGGGAAACACAAATGAATGCTTTTTAGGCTAATATCATTCCCAGGAAACTACCACATAACCTATGCTACTTAAATGCCATTAACTACCAGTAAGCGCTATTTTCACATTTTATGTAAATTTTGTTTCCTTGAAGGTTTTAGTTCTAATAAATATAGCTGGTGAAAAAAAACCCCTCTTTATGCATTTATTATCAAGAAACTTTGGTAAGGGGGATGGGGAAGAAGGAAAAAGTTAAAGACATAGAATGCGTTTTACTATTGAAGATTTTTTTAAGTGATATGAAAAATAATCCAGTTACATTCTTTGGCTGGATTGCTTACAAATAACTTATCTTGAAAAGAAATCAAGTAAATCTGTCAGTAGTGGGAGTTTATTTTCCATGTGTTATCTAGAGATAAGCCAGACTGTACTACTAGATTTCCAGTGACATAATTGTGCATGAATTCTGATCTGATTTGGTTTTACATGGTGCAAAAGCTGACACATTTTCTCTAACATAATCCATTAGAGTAGAAAGAAATCACTAAGTATAAAACCTGGGGACTTTGATTCAGAAATGATTTGACTTTGAGGTTAGATGTAAAAAGGACTTGTTCAACTACCCCAGGCCCTGAAGGCTGTGTGTGAAAAGCAAACCCAATGCCAGGGTGGTTTCTCTGGTGGATAATGAATAAAATCTGACATCATCATACTCCCCACCTGGGTATTTGTTGATCATATTGCCTTGTGTGTCTCCAAATATTCAAGTGTGGAATCAAAAGGAGTACAGATGCTATGCCCCCATTCCCAAATCACCACTGATCATACTCGACTGAGACACCCAAAGCAATCTAGGCATTTACGTAAACTGTTTGCTGTAACATCAACATGATGCTGCCTCACCACAGCAAAAACCCAGGAACTCCAGCAGGCCTTAAATGCCAGGGTAAAGAGCAGTTAATGGCATTGAAAGGGGTCTTGGTAGAGCTCTTTTTGTTCTGACCGCAAATGTTTCAGGAATATTGTAATTTTTTAAGTCCTCTGAGGAAAGTTCTTGAACAAATTAGTAAAATGCCAGATATAAACTAATGTCATTTTCAAATTATATCTTCTTTCTTTTTAAAAGAAGTTAAAATAATGACTCTCTCTCTCTCTCTCTCTCTCTCTCTCTCTCTCTCTCTCTCTCTCTCTGTGTGTGTGTGTGTGTGTGTGTGTGTGTGTGTGTGCTTGGGCAGGGGCTAAAAACCACTTGATGAAATCAGCTCTCTTCTGTTACCATGGGGGTCTCAGGGTCGAACTCTGCTTTTCAGGCCTGGTGACACACGCCTTTACCTTTGGACCATCTCGCCGGCCCCAAATTACATTTTCTAAAAAGTAGAAGCTACATTTTTTTTTTTTTTTTAAAAAAAAGGAAGTATTCTATTCTACAGCCTCACTTGCCATTTTATTTTTTGGCAGCCAACCCTGGTAGGTAGATCCTGGCTTCCAGAACACAGCACACTGGCAATCCCCCCTTAGCAGTCGAGGACAGTGACTGTTCAAAGATTTATACAGATGATCTGCAAAGGATCCTTTGTAACTCAAAGATTTATACAGACGATCTGCAAAGGATCCTTTGTAACTCAAAGATTTATACAGATGATCTGCAAAGGATCCTTTGTAACTCAAAGATTTATACAGACGATCTGTAAGGAATCCTTTGTAACTCAAAGATTTATGCAGACAATCTGTAAGGAATCCTTTGTAACTCAAAGATTTATGCAGATGATCTGTAAGGAATCCTTTGTAACTCAAAGATTTATACAGACGATATGTAAGGAATCCTTTGTAACTCTTTCCTAACTCCTACCTAGCAACTAACTTCAAGAGAGAGCTTGACCAGAAGGAGACCTTTCAGGCTGGGATCCTGTCTACAGGTCGGATCCCCCCTGAGCATTTCAGTGAACAGAAGAACAACAGTTCAGCAAGTCCTTTTCACCTCTCATAGGCCCAAACCAAACCAAAACATATGTGGGATGATAAAACTTGAGGACATGTACCCATTTGAAGGTGTTTGTTGCATTTTGGAGATAACCTAACTCCTTCTTGATAATGAGTCTCCAATAGGAAACAGGCTCACATTCTTAATGCTGCAGGATATCAACTAGACTCTTCTGCCATTTAAAAATTATGGCTGTTTCTATTTTCTGAAGATGCTTATATATTCTCTTATCTCATAGGTTCTTATGCAATATGACCTTCATATTTGTTATCAAAGGGTTAAATTGGGCAGCCCACCAGTGGCCATGTCTCTAAAGCATAAGAACTCTCTCCTCCTCAGCAGCTATTGACAGCTGATATTCAGGAGTGGGAGCTGAACGGCCCTTACCCCAGCCATGCTGGCATTTTTATTGGCTTGGCCTTGATCACACCCAAGTGCACAAGGGCATCACTAATTGAACTCAGGAGGTTATTAATAACAATGAAAAAAGTAGGACATGAAGTTGGGAAGAAGAGGAGATGGGGGATACAGGGGGAACTGGGGGGAGATAGTGGCAGGCAGATATAACTAAAATACATTATATAAATGTATGACTTTTGTTTGTTGTGAGACAGGGTCTTATTCTGTAGCCCAAACAGGCCTGAACTCACTATGTGACTAAAATTGGTCCCAATCTTGAAACAATTCTCCTGTCTCAGACTAGTTAGTACTTAATTACATGTCTGTGCCAACATGTCTGGCTGATTGTACACCTTCACGGTGCACAAGGTGATGTTATGGTACCTTTAGACATTGTTTATTGATGACTTTGGAATAGTTAGGCTTTACATCATCTTGAACACTTTTCATTTATTTGATGAAAATGTTCAAAATCCTTTTCTTCTAGTTATTTTTGCTAATACAGCTCTATTAAAGAGGGTCAACACCAGAGCTCTTCCTTCCTCCTTGTTGGGAAGAATGATTAGTGGATACAAAGATCTCTTTTTAAAGTACAAATTTAATCACAAAATTCCAACTTTCAAACTTCCCTGAGGACAGATAGCTTCCAAACTCCGTAGATGACTGAAGCTTCCAAACGCCATAGATAACTGAGGCTTCCAGAACCTGAAATTTGCTTTTCTTTTGCCATCTCCTCTGCCCCCTTCTGAATTTTCTTTCTGTTATACTATATAAATCTTAAATCTTTAGTGCCACACCTTCTAGTACATTTGAATGCATCTTTTAGACATAAATAAACATTACCTCTTTGTGGAGCATTTGCTAACAATTATTGGAAGGTGGTTACCCTTTCTGTTTCTCACCAACATTGCTTGCAATTTTACTGTGACATTTTCCTTATTGTAATATATAGTATATAAATAGATACATACATTATATATATATATATATTTGCTTAGATCCCTTAGATAGTGGCTCCCAAAAGACTCATATTGTGCCAGATATCCAGTCGTGTGTCTCTCAATCTCTGTTTGTCAGCTAGAAATATCTCTTTTAAGGTCTCCCCTTCCCCAAGTTCAATCTTTTTCTGAAGTTGCATGTAGGGGGTTGGTAAAGAGAAAACATTGGTCTGTGTATTTAGGAGGAAACATTATTGAATTTCCTTTTGTGACTTTCTATTTTTTAAATTCCATGCTCTGGGGCTGGGGAAGCGGCTCAGTGGGCACACTGCTTGCTGTGCGAGCATGAGGCCCAGAGTTTGGATCGACAGAACTCATCTAAAGCCAGATTGCCAGGGTGGCCGCCGGCAATCTTAGCACAGGTGATCTTGGGTCAAGCTATCTAGCTAGAGCAGGCAGAATCAGTAAGCTCCAGGTTCACCAAGAGACTCTACCACAGTAAATAAAGTGGAGAGTGGTTGTGGCAGATGCCTAACATCAACTTTGGGCCTCCATCTATACACCTACATACACACATGTACCCACACACATGAGAACATGCACCTCCCACAAATTCCATGTTCTATTTCAAACTGTAGTATCAAGTCACAGATTGTCACGGAGTGGTAAGGGATAGGATGCTGGATCTGCCAGAGTCGACCAAGTGGCTGTAACTAAAACCCCGTAAGACTGTGCGGCTTATGAAACACAGGTTATTTGCTGTACTCACATAACCTGTCCATCACCTTCCATCTGGACTAGCTTCTTAATATTTTTATTCCTGGACTGGGGCAAAAAGAGTAGCATCCATCTGGTGAGCTCCAGCTTTATTGCAGAATAAAAAGAAAGGTGGCAGGGCCATGTGTGGCTCTTCTGTCTTCTGTTTGGAAGTGGCATGTGTTAGTCATAATGTCATGCAGCCAAGCCTGACATCAGTGCGTTGGAACTTAAAGCATAAACATAATGCAATCTGCCAGAAGTGCTACAGAATGTAAGAATACATGGGACACCACCACTACCACTAAGGTCTCTCTAATAGTTTCTTGATGAGAATTTAGGAAAACACTCATTCATGTATGAGCATATGTCATGCATCTTTGTTTAATCTAACTCTAGTTTAAGTTGGAAAATTTCTGAGAAAAAAAACCAGAATCATTGAATTTTCATATGTATTGGCTTACTATTAATTATGGAGTCATAGACTACAGAGCTTGCAGTATGTCCTTGTGCAGCAGAATTCTGGCCAATGAGAGCACAGAATCAATTAGCTGGAGTAGCTCCAATTGCCTACTTTGAAAATTCACTAAATAGTAAATATCTTCATATAAAAAGCATGTTACTGTTTTTGTGCACACAGTCTGCCTCTAAGCACGCTATGGAGTTGAGAATGACTTTAATCCTCAAGTCCTCCTGGCTCCACTTCTGAAGCTCGGAGACTACAGGCACATGTCACTATGCTGTTTTCTTTTTAATTTTAGTTATTTGTGTGTGTGGTGCCGAGGAACAAACCCAGAGTTTCCTACATGCTATGCAGGCACTATACCAACTGAGACACATCATCAGCACCAAGCATGTTCATCTTTAGAGACTGGGATTTTACCTGGCTTTGAATTTGCCTTGGAAAAAAAGACCAAGAACGAACCCTTTATATGTATTAACTCTATCACCAAAAAAAAATAACTGATATGTTACTTGTAGCAAGTCTTTTTCTGTCCCACCAACCAACTCCCAAAAAATGACACAGAGACTTCTTATTAATTATGAAAGCTCAGCCTATAGCTTAGGCTTGCTCTTAACTAGCTCTTATAACTTAAATTAACCCATGTATATTAATCTATGTTCTATCACTTGGCATTACCTCTCTTCCATCTTGCATCTTCTGTTTCTTCTGTGTCTCCTACATGCCTAGATTCCTCCTCCTCTTACTTTCTCTCCCCAGAAATCTCGCCTATACCTCCTGCCTACCTATTTGCTGTTCAGCTTTTTATTACCCCATTCACAGCAATGCACCTTCACACAGTGTACAAATATCTCATGACAGCTACTGACTATTTTGATGCAGCCATTCATTTCCTGAAGTTGTGTCCTCATCAAATAGCCTCGGTACTACGGAATCTTTGACATTCCCCTAATAGCTCCTTTTGACTGTCACCATAGCAATGGATGTCTGCGTTATTGTAGGTGTTTGTACAGGTAACTCCCGTGGGCAAGTTCTTACCATTGAGGAAGGATTCTTACTTTGTGAACTCTTTTAAGAATTTGCAGAGTCAATGTCTTTTATGAGGTAGAAAATTTCTTTGCCAAATAAACTTTGAGGCAGAATAAAAACCTTGGCACTGTGGGCTTAGTTGGAGCATCTGTGATGCTTGGCAACACATCTGGTTCTGAGCTTTGGTGAGGAGACGTTCTCATCTCAACATGCAGTGGTGTCAGCCGGTGTCAACGACTCTGCCAGCAATCCTAAAAAATCGTGTCTATTTCTCTGTTCATTGTCAACCTCTTGAGAGCCAGGGCTGACACACTGCTATTTTGAGAATTTTTTGTCAAGAAATAGGAGTGGAAAAGGAAGTTCACTGCTGCAATACAAAAGTTAACTAGCTTTCCCGAGGACCTGCCTTAAAGTATTTGATTGGCCTTCACATGAAAGTTCTGTTTTTCTGAGGCAAAAGAAATCTAACTATCACAGACTAAAAAGACTTCCACTCATACTTTACTAGATAGGTATTCTTACCAAATTTTCTAGGCAAAATTTTTCACTTGAATTCTCCTAACCTACCTCCCACTTTAGGAAGGCACATCAGAGGCAGATAACTATCTAAATATTTCAGGTCTGCAGAGGTGCGTCTGCAAACCTGAAGAAGAGGTAGCTGGATTGCCAACGTGTTGAGCCGTGGAGCCTGACAATTAGAATCACTAGGTAACTCCTGGGAGTCCACTTCCACGTCCCATGACTTAATCACCCAATCCTTTTAAGGAACAATAAAGCAGTAACGACGCTTTCAGACATTGACCTCACTGAACACAGCATGAATTTCATTGGGTTTTGGCAAATTCTAGGAAGTCTATCTGTTCCAAATCTTCGCAGACTAAATCACTGAAACTCCCATTTTGTTATAATTTTCTTTTGTCAAATTAATGTTTCTAGAACTTACTGACACAAACCAGAAAAAGCCATAGTTAAAATGAATGTCCATAGCAACAAATTTGAAATGAATATAATTAAATATAATTTCACTTAAAAATTTGCATTTCCTTTTAAGTATTTGAAGAAATAGACATTAATGTTAACAGGAAGTTGATGAGAATAGAAGACATGACTTTATAAGGAAAATTTATAGTTTCTATAAAATAAAGATAATACCATTTCTACAGTTTAGACAAGATGTGTATCTCTCATTTTTTTTTTCTGGAGAATAAGTCTATTTTTCTTAATATCCTCAAAGGACTTGTTACCTAAATGTGTGTATCCTAGTGGTCTGTAGGATAAATCACTTTAAGGCATGGAATGACTGTTTCAGGGAAGGAAATCCTCCTGTTAGAAACAAAATCCCAGGTAGATGATCTCTATCCCACCTCTGCTAACGAGCTGTCTGCAGCTTTGATGGTTGCTGAGGAAGGATAATTGCCCTTTTCTGAGGATGTGGCCACTGGTGGATGCCCATACCCACGCTCATATGAGCAGCACTAACTGGACTTAACGAGTTAAAAAAACCAGAAATGAAGTTGGGAAGGGGATGTGCTGAGGAACATATGGAGGGAATTGGAGGGGAAGAAACAAGGGGCAGAAAGCATCGTATACGTGTATTAAATTCTCAGAAATAAAGAAAAAAGTTAAAACCTGCTACTCATTCACCAGTGCATATCTAAGGCCCTAAGCAGGAACATGCAGCACTCCATAGATGGAAAATAACTCATTGCCATTTGGAAGTTATTTTTTTTTTTCTGAAATAAAACTTAAGGCAATTTGGTTAAAAACGGTGTCATGTATATTGTTTCTCATTGTCATATTGAATGAAGACTCAATAGTCTCATTGACCAAGTCAATAAAGAAAAACTAGAAACTTCCATTTACTGCTTTACAATATAGTAAGTACTCTTACTGAAGTAGAGAGAGCACAGTTGGAGGTGGCTATAACAGATGCCATAATGAATTATCATAAACCTAATAGCTGAAACAAATTCATTCCTTACAATTCTGGATTGCAAAATGGGTCTCATGGGGCAAAATTTAAGGTGTGGGCAAAGGCTCTGGGGCATAGTCCCTTTTCTTCTTCTGCAGCTTCTGCAGACTGCCCACATTTCCTTGGCTTGTGGTTCCCTTCTCCACACTCAAGGAAGCCACAGAAGTGCCCCACTACGCCACAGCCAGCATGGGTTTTATGGATTCAGTGCTCAGGGTCTGACCACTCATTTCCCAGTGGGAACCCTCACTTCTCACAGCCTGCAGCCGTTTGTTGGTCCAGAGAGTCCCTCCTGCCGGCCTACCCTGCATCACAGCAGCATCCTGTGTTTGGTTGTAGATCCAGAGCTTGTATTTCTTGCCCCTGTGAAACATGCTGCAGCTCTCAAGTCTGCTCGATGGCACTGAGAACAGAGGGCTGGCCGGCAGCTTGCCTTTAGAAGAGCTTGGATCCCAAGCCACCTGTCACACAGCTGGGGACCTCCGCCTTCAGATTCTCCAGTTGTTTCAGTAGCTCTTTCTTCTTTCTGTGACAGTCCTGAGCCTTGAGCCTGGCCACAGCTGTACAAGTGGCTGCCACCTGCCATTTTCTCAGATGGCCTCTTCTACTTTTAAGGGCACTTGTGATTAGATGGAGTCCACTCAAATAATCCAGGATAATCTCTCAGCTTTAAGGTAAAGAGACCAGCAACCTTCTTATGGCTCTCATCATTCCTTTTGTTGTGTGGTACAAACCAAACATAGTTTGTCTTGGCTTACCCACCCTCCCTTATCTACATACACTGTCCCCGGGGCAGCAGCAAAGAGCTGGCTATGCAGCATCCAGAAGTGGAAATCTAGCCTCAAGCTCCAACAGCATGGCCCTCCCTAGTCTATGGAGGTTCTGAAAGATGGAATCAGAGCTCATTTTCAACTGTACTTTAATCTGGTCTCTTCCCCAGGAAAGCCTGGTTGTAAAGCAGGATGAGGATGCTGGATTTGGAATGACAAAAACGATCAGAGCGTTAGTACCGACTCCGCCATTTACCCCACGCATTCGCCTGTGCCATTCACTTATGTTTGGCCGAGTCCCATTTTCTTACTTTAGTTTTAATTGGTTTGTAATACTGGGTTCAGGCCTAGGGCCTTTTGCACACCAGGCAAGTACTATACCATAGCTGTAGCTCCAGTCCTGATATTATGATTGTAAAATAAGGTGATTAAAGCAGATTATTTCTTAGTTACCCTCAAACTTTAATGTCACTGTGGTTTTAGATGAAGTAGAAACTCTTAAGAAATTGAGGTCATCAGCCTAAGTGGTGTTATAGCCCCCAAAGTCCCTTCAAAGTCTGAAGGAACCTTCCCTACATTTTGATATTTTTATTTTCCTAGAAGGCAAGGAGAAGGGGGAAAAAGTGGCCCACGAGAAGCCCTCTGCCTGGCCAATCACCCCTTGCTCCAAACTGAATTTGATAACCAGCAAGCTAGACACACTGCACTTTTATTTTATAATGAACACACATTCTGTAATACTTTATGTTCCTGTAAGCTTTGCACGTACAGACCTAGGCTGCCTAGGTTGATTGTTGCCCTTGTTTATTGTTGTGTGACAGCTGACACCCATCTAGCTGTAGATCTAGTCAATGAGATTGACTCAAAGATTGCTCCATGTTCACCATAGACAATGGACAGGTCTTCCCAGCTGCCAGATTCAGAATTCTAAGTCCGAAGCCATAGCTCTCTCCTTCCCTTCTATATATCAAGTTTAAGCCCCCCGCCTATGAGTATGATGGGATAGTTATTACCATGATTAAGTCACATTTCATGGTACAGTTTTCTTTAAGAAAGGGAAATTTTCTTTGTTGGTCCTGATGTAACCATGTGAGCCCTTAAATAGGGCTGAAGTGTGGGGAACCCAAGGGAGATTCTCCATTGATGCATTTAAAGACAGCTAGGCTACGAGGAGCAGAAAGAAGAAACAAGAAAACAAGGATTTCAATTCTACAGATATAAGGAACTGGATTCTCCCAACAGGCTGAATCATGCTTTGAAATGAATTCTTTTCTAAATCCTGCAGATGATAACTCAGTCCGGCTGGTCCCTAGGAGTCAGACACTGAGCAGAGAACCAGTTGGCTATGCCTGTATTTCTGACCTATTGAACACAAGAACACAACAACAACCACTTGTTTTATGCCTTTAGTACTTTGTCATACAGACACAGAAAGTGAATAAGGGAACACAGTGGTATCTCCATGTGATTTGGAGATTCTTAGAAGAGAATTCCCTAGTCACCTTTCATTCGGCTTTTCTCTACAGCCTCACTTGGCTTCCCGACCATGAAGTTACTTCACGAATATAACTGGAAAATGCAATTTTGTCAGATTAAAATCTTCTCTCTTATCACTTAGAATTATCTCTTTCTTTCCTCCCTCACTGCCGTTTGAGATGCAGAGATGTATGGATCTTGGGTACAGTAGACACATGTTTGGGTTGGAGAATCAAACCAAAAAATACAGATTTCAAGAATTAAAGAAAACATTCTGTATATTTTGAAGTAACTCAAATATGTTCCATTCATTGCATCTAGCTGTCTGGAAACAAGTAACCTTGACATAACAGCTGAAGAAGGCAGAGGAGCTGTGTGAGCATAAATGCCTGAATGCATTCATATCTTCTATCAATAAACATTACTAGAATGTAATGCATCTGAATTCACGTTTTTCCTGCTGGAACACAGCATTCTATCTTCTGCTTCCTGATCCTGCAGCTGGATCTTATTACCAGTGCAGGGTGGACTGTGGGAAGCATGCTGAAACTTTTCAAACTACAAAAGACGACTGCCCTTTGTTAACTGATGTCTAGGTTATGCAGATTGGCCACTGTATGGTTATACGATGTGGTGTGAACACTATTATATGCTTGTTGATAGCACCACCCAGGATATTTAGTTAAACCTTACTTTGCTTATAGTCTAGTAGAGAAAGGAATTGGTGTTGGATAGAAAAACATATTAGACTAGAGCTTTGTAGTTGAGGGTGCAGAGAATGTGCTATAGAAAATGTAACTCTAGGATGTTTCATGGTTAATTCAGAAAAGAATGCTGTCCCCAGCACAGGTTAACGGTGTTCTTATATAATGCAGGTAAGTGAAAATATTAGAAGGTAATGATTCACATGCAAAGCTCTTCATTTAAAACTCATATTTTCTGCCTTTTGGAAAATGGTGGAATTGCATTTAAAAATAGGCCACTTAAATTTAGACTTGAACAAATGTGGAGAATGGATTTTAGAATGAAGGGTAAATCCATGACCACAACCCTAAGCTGAAAAAGGATAATAAGCCTTTTAAATAAAAAACAGGGACAACACCAACAAGAAAAACTTAAAAGCTTCAAAATCTGGCGATCCAGGTGAACCATCATTGAGCTTTGACCAACTTTAACCAATGTCTTCTGAGGTACTAAAGCCAACACTAAAGAAGCTATTAGTAAGTATATCTTTATGGGCTTCAACTTCTTAGAGTGATATCTTTTCTATGTGTGTAATTATGCTGAGGGAAAATACTACATGCTCAGATGAAGTGAAGGACTTCAGCTTATGCCCACAGGACCTTGTCAAGTAGCCAATGACTTGGCCTTTCATTGTGAGTGACTAATATCAATGCTGCTCTAAAGAAAGACACTTTTCATAATCACCCAACAATCCACTAAGTGAAAACATGTGCACTGGCTTAGGTGAAGCCTGCCAGGGGTCTCTACTGAATGGGAAACAGGTGCTCGCATTCTGTGCCACGTAATATCCCATTTACCCCCAAGTCCAAAGGTTACAGGACTAATAGCTGCCTTGCGGCAACCAGGGAAAGCAAGACATTGGCCCCGGTGGAACATCTGGGACATATTTTACATACTTGCAACATGTGCTTCAGGTTCAATTAAAGTGAGGCTTTGGCACATTTATTAATCTTCTTTACTTTTATCCTATAAGAGGACCCATTGACCTGACCCCACTATTATACCATATGAGAAAACAGAGAAATAATGAGAACTAAAGGTCAGTACCTGTTTGTATGGTGAAAAACACATTTGTTTTTTCATGAAATTCCATTACACATGACTCTACATACAAACTTTAAATGGAGGAACCAATGAAATTTTAAAATAGGAAATGACTCTTCTCCCATTCAGACACACTGATAGTTAAGACTTACAATGTGTGCTCCGTGAGAGCCACGCTGATGGACAGAAGCTGGTGAACGGATGCTTGCACGATCCCTCCTTATTTCCACTTTTCTAGCCTAAGAGAGTTCAAAGTGTCTTGCAAATTACGACACTTGAGATTTTCTTTTAGGTTCAGACACCATTTTTATACTATCAATTTCCCTATGGTCAAAAAAGAGGGGGACCTCACCCTCATATATCATTCAAACAAAGGGCTGGATTATGAACAACAGCTCACAATGAAAACACACTACTTGCCTATATCAGCTACGGACAAATTTAGTTGAATTCACAAGTCACTGAAGCCCTCACTTTAGGTCTACTTTGGTAACTGGATCTGAAAACGTGTTAGAAGTAGGGTGTCAGTTTCAGACAGCCAACCACTAGTTCACTATGTATACAGCTCCTGAGAGTTGGTGTTGCCACCCAGATGTGTTTAATCAAATCTGTGTTTCGGTGAGCTGGTTAACTAGGGAGGCTTATTGGTTGCCTACACCTAAGACCTTCTCTATTTAAAAAAAAAAATGAAGAAGAAAATGAAGAGCCACACACTAATAACCAACTGGCTAACAATGTATGGGTTGACTTCCAGCAGAGAGACATGGAAGTAGTGGACGTCGCTGGGGTTTCTATTTATTAACATTTCTAGGGAAACGCCTGCTGCTGGGATGGATTTTTATGGTGGCTTTAATAATAAAGTAGCAACAAGCAAGGGAGAATAGGCATAAATGGATGGCAGCTCAGTCTTTAGCAGCAGAGAAGTGATGATTCAGAGCTGGCGTGTTGAGTTAGAGTACAGGCTCTCCACAGCTCTACAGCTGACCTTAACAATAAATCAGACCGTTTATTGCCAGGGGTGTATGCTCATATTATTTGACTTTAAAAACTGTGTGTGTGTGTGTGTGTGTGTGTGTGTGTGTGTGTGTGTGTGTGTGTATTTGCAGACAAGAGATTTTGTTAGGTTATTTTTGATCATGGTACTAATGACTGAATGAGGTACAGGAGAAAAATTTCACAGAAAAGCTCTATCAGTTTAAAAGCATTTGAAGCAGCATAACAGGAAAGCAGCGAGTAAGCATGTGTGTTTCCATTCTACTGCACACATCAAATATTAGTCGGGGAAACAAAGATTGTGAGGTGAAGTATTCCATGACACTTTCCCCTTTGACATTTCAAATGCTGGCTTCCAACACAAATTCTTATACTGGGGTATAACTGTGCATCTCTTTTGGGGTTGAAGATCAAGGGCATAAATTAAGATGTTCTGTCTTCCTTCAAAAACATCATTGCTTCCTGTAACAATGGTCAGTTTTGGGGGGAGGTCAAAATTAACATTTTCTCCCTTGATCTTTGTCTATCTTCAGATAAGTTTTATATCTACAAATGCCAAGAGATCACAATGCCACAGAGTTTCTATTTTGCTTGCTGGAGAGAGCTGTTGTCCTAACCCCAGCCACTGCTGTGGTGGTACAAGGTCCTGCTAATTCCTCCCTCTCCCCAAGGAACCACCAACCCAAACAAGCCAGAAATCAGTTGCTGTTCACTGTGGTCTGTAACATGAATTGCTAAACGGTCTTATTAATAAAAAAAACAAAACAAAACAAAAAAACAAAAAACCGGAGACAGATATTGGAGTGAAAGCTGAGAGATCAGAGAACAAGCCAGCCACAAGTTCTTATTGCTAGGAAATCCTCAGCCAAAGAGAGGCCTACTTCCTGTATACTCACACCTATATACCTTTCTGTGCCCTGCCATCTTACTTCCTCTCTCTGCCCAGCTACATCACTTCCTCTTTCTGCCCAGCTCTATCACTTCCTGTCTGTCTGTACAGACCTCCAGACCTCTATGGTTAACTAGTGCTGGGATTAAAGGCGTGTGCCACCACACCTGGCTCTGTTCCCAGTGTGGCCTTGAACTCACTGAGATCTGGCTGAATGTCTGCCTCCCAAATGCTAGGATTACAGGCATGTGCTACCACTGCCTGACTTCTATGTTTAATATAGTGGCTGGCTTTTTTCTCTGATCCCCAGGCAAGCGTTGTTTGTTAGAGCACAAATAAAATATCACCCCAGTGGTCAGCATAGCCAAGTCAAGTGGCGAAACGAAATGCAAGTCTCTCCTAAGTCTTTTGTGATAGAAGAGGCATGGGGACATTATAGACCTAGGCAAGGGCAGTAAGCACAGGGCCATTTTAATGTCCTTCCAAGCACGTCATACACATATTCTTTTGCTGAACAAATCTTTGAAAATTATAGATGACATTATCCGTGTCCAACTCATGCAGGCTACTATTTTTTCACACTCGCCTCTGTTCCCCCAAAGCATAGACTGATTTGTAACATTCAGGATCGGACAAATGTTTGCCCTTCAAAAACGGTTGCCAGTGCTGTTACCCTCACAATAGCTATCAAGTTCAAGACAAGCTGATTTTTTTTTTCCTGGCAGAAAAATATTTGACCCAGCTCTGGACAAAAGCAGAGAGGATTTATAGCCATTTCTTCCTCGTTGCAACACGCAGTGGCATTGTTAGGATGATAAACAGCACTGTCCAATTTTCTGGACTCAAAACACTTCAACTCCTTTTTCAGCTGTCTGTGAGAACAGTGTCATGTCTGCGTCTGCCACCCCCAGGTACCCAGGGCCGGGAGAGATAATTACCTTGTCATCCTTCTCATCTTCTTCGTCCTCGTCCTCCAGCATGTCCTCCACCACCTGCAGACAGAAACACAGGCTGTTGGTGCTCTTAGAGGAGAGGATTTTGTTCTGTCATTCTGAACCCTTTGGAAATGAAAACTTTATTAACATTTGAAACACATGTTCTGAGAGCAGATGCTTCATCTAGAGATGAAGATTAGGGAAGTGCTCAGCCTTTAATTGATTAAGGCCTCAGTCAGGAGAATCCTGCTCATGAGAAACGTTCGGTGTCAGAGAATCTGAAGTATGCCGAAGGTAAACTAACACACATCTGTGGGCCGCTCGAAATCATGACGTTTCCTTCCTAGTTCTCCTGCCGCCCGTTTCAATCGGGCATTTTAGACGTAGCACTGGATAACGAAGCCTGGAGGAGGCCTTCTATTTCTAACTTACATTTTGCCCAACTATAAGATAAAACTATCTCTGCTAATTGATTCACACTGGTTGTCTGTGGCATAAAACTGACGATGAATGTCTTTTAATGGCTCAAATTTTAATTCTTATGTATAAAATCAACTCTTGATTGATTTGTCCTGAATCCTATTTTCAGATTTTGTGGGTTACCTGAAATATTCCTTTTAATTCTTCATGATTTTTTGTAAGAATTGTGAATATATGTTAAGATTAGAAATATATTCCACAATTAAATATACAAAATATAATTTACATTGGTAAATATGCATACTTTAAAAATATTTTTATTTTATTTTATGTGTATGGGTGTTTAGTCTGCATATATGTTTATCCACCACTTGCATGTCTGGTACCCTTGGAGGCCAGAAGAGGGCTTCAGATCCCCTGGAACTGGAGTTGCAGATGGTTGTGAGCTACAACATAGATGCTGTGAAACAAATCTGGATTCTCTGGAAGAGCAGCCAGTGCTCTTGAGCCCTGAGTCATCTCTCCAGCCCCAATATACTTATTTTTTAAATGGAAAAATCATTTTGGATCTAACAAACAATTTTTATTTCCTTTGGTCACTATATAATTGTGAGCATAATAAATGTAACTTCCAGAAGCAGATGGCTTACAGGGAGTTTGAAGACTGTAAGGTCACTAGTGACTTCCTGGCCAGCCTGGGTTACAGCCTGAGTCTCTGCCTTAGCAAACAAATCAACTAGAATTTACACTTTAAATAAATGTTTTCCTCACAATAACATGCACATGTGTGTGCACTCTATAGAAACCAAAAATAGAAAACTCCTGGGAGGTATTTTTCAGGTAAGCCTCAGAGGACTATAATTATATAGAATATAAATTCTATATAATTTCTAATTCATATGCTGCTTTTTTCTAATATCATTTGAATGTCTCAAAATAGAATGAGTTGAAACACAGTTATCGAAAGCTTGGAAACCTTTCTCACCAGAATTTTGATGATGGCAGCACCAAATCCTTCTTTCGTGTGACTTTTGGATACAAAGAGAAACTAAGACTGTGTAATGCTGCAGAACTGTACAAACTGAGATATAGTGCTATATTCCCAGGTATTTTCTCTCAAGTTTTCTAAAAGTCTTGTGTGACTTTAGTGAATAACCCAAACACAAATTCCAGTTCTCATGAACCAGTGTAAAATCAAAGACATCTGAAAATCCCAGAACTGTTCCTAATTTAATCTCATACTTGACATCTTTGTTAAAAAAGTAGGACTTACGGCCTTCCTGCAGAACAGGGAACACCTCAGAAGGACCCCAGCTGGACAGAAGGTCCATCATCCAGGGACATGCAAGCAATACAGTCTCCACAAACAATCTGCACACATTACACTCTCAACCTGGTTCAAACAGCTCCTAAGTGTTTTAAAGCCCTGGCCCAAGGTGTACTCTATAGGTTAGATGTGAATAGAAAGATGAGTAAACACACTGAGATTCCATCAATATTCACACCAACCCAGTAGAACTTAAGTAGGAGATCTCATACAAGCCTTCATGTAGACTTAGTTTTCTCCTGTTTAAAGCATTCACATTATAAATATGGAGGAAATGGTGATAACTGTGGCAGTGAATGATTGGACATTCAGATTGGATCATTTGAGATGGAGATTAGATTAGATTTCATCAAAAGTCACTGAGCCCTCATGAGATTATATTTAAATGACTTTGTGTCACAAATAAAAAAATTAAATTATCTTATAAAACTTATATTTAAATAAAAGACTTTTTCTTTCATTCTTTTTTCTTTCTTTCTGCTTGGCTAAAGTTGGTCATGAAAAGTCATATCGAATATGAGAAGAAAATAAACTCAAACACTGCTGAAGCTAGTTATGGTTAAAATGTGTTATTGTAGGGTCTAGAGTGGTTGCTTACCATGTACAATCCTGTATTCAATATGCAGCAACTGAAACAAGCTGTGCCCTGTTGTTGGTTGTTTTATCACTCTTTACTCTTTGGGGGCCCTGCCACCCAGCTGCCAAATAAACATACATGGAGGTTTATTCTTTCTTATGAATGCCCAGCCTTAGCTTGACTTGCTTCTGGCCAGCTTTTCTTAAATTATCCCATCTATCTTTTGCCTCTGGGCTTTTACCTTTCACTACTTCTTACTCCACGGCTTGCTGGGTAGCTGGATGGCTGGCCCCTGATGTCCTCCTCCTTCTTTTCTTGTTTCTTTTTCTCTTCCCAGATTTTTCCTTCTACTTATTCTCTCTGCCTGCCAGCCCTGCTTATCCCTTCTCTTCCCTCGCTATTAGACCAACCAGGTATTTTAGACAGGCACAGTAACACAGCTTCACAGAGTTAAACAAAAGCAGCATAAAAGAATGCAACACATTTTTGCTCATTAAACAAATGTTCCACAGCATAAACAATTGTAACACACCTTAAAATAATATTCCACAACAGTATCCTATACCTCGTCTCTAACTCCTCATCACACCTCACTTCCAGAAGGTGAATGTGACAGATTATGTCTTGCATATTGCAAACTACATAGTAGTTACTCAAGAAATGTTTTTGGGCCGGGCGTTGGTGGCGAATGCCTTTAATCCCAGCACTCGGGAGGCAGAGCCAGGCGGATCTCTGTGAGTTCGAGGCCAGCCTGGGCTACCAAGTGAGTTCCAGGAAAGGCGCAAAACTACACAGAGAAACCCTGTCTCGAAAAACCAAAAAAAAAAAAAAAAAAAAAAAAAAGAAGAAAAAAGAAATGTTTTTGGTTGGATAAATAGGTAAGTGCATCATCTGACTGTCATATCCTTTCGCTTGTTTTTGTTTTCTGATGTCAGCTCTCCTGCCTCAGTCTCTCAAGTTCTGGAACTGGAGGCATGCATCACTGCACCTGGCTCTGGGCCTTCAAGCGACTGCACAAACTCCATGGTGTAGCATCTACTTTTTCTTTCTCAGAGGTGACCCAGCTCATTTGACCTAGCTCATATATAGCCAATGATGTAGATGAATAAAGGCAAATGATCGAAATTTTTCAAAGTGTGGCTTGGAGAAGGTACCCATCTGCATCTATCATTAAGATCCAGGGATCATCAATATCAAATTCATTTCCAAAACTTCAAAATATGAAAAATAAACAAACCACTAGGATAATTACACATTTTACAAATGACATTGTGTTCAAGTGGGACTCAAGGAGGTCTACAGAATCAGGCTCTTTGGCAAAACCCAAACTGTTATTACCCTGCCCAAGTGGGTAATTGGCTCCATGCAGTTACTCTGCAAATGTGCTGCCAGGCGCCCCCAACACAGCCATTGGCTTCTACGTTTGGCAGAGAGTGTTGTGTTGTGTTCTGCTGAGGGCTGTCCTCCTCTGTTGCCATTGGCTGTAACGTCACAGGCATTACACATGAGGGTCTATAAAACAAACAGGTGATGGGTTCCTATTGATTTCTACATGTAACTCCAGAATGTATCCCACTAGAACATGCTGTTCAGAGGAAGCATAAAATGCTCGGAAAAGAGTGGTGGTCACAGCCCCTTTCCCACAGTGCTGATGAAGGACTCATGAAGTCTTAGCATACTTCTTGTATCAAAAAAATTCTCAAAAATGTCAGCTAATGATAAAAACAAAATGTCAACTATATCTTTAACATTAATTTTTGGAAATTAAATTATATCTTTTTTTGTTCTGTATTCTGAATGACCCTAAGAAACACAAATCGGGGCATAGTATAGGTACAGATGAAGACTGTAGCTTGAAGTCATGATGGACTCATGACTAATCTCCAGGCATCAGTGACTAAGTGAATGAACAGCTCTGAGGGCATGTGTAGCTTCTAAACTTGTCTGTGCTTTAAGGCACACAGGCCAGGCCATGTAATGAGCACAGAAACTGCAAGATGAGTTAAAAAGTAAGCTATGTAGTACATTTAATGACCGCACAAACCTGCAGCCTTCCAAGAGAACTCAAGAAACACCTACTATTCAAAAGGAGTGCTGGAGTTTTAACACTTAACTAAGTAAAACAAATACAAAACAAGAGTTCTTGCCTCAAATTCCAGCTTGTTCCTTCTTAAATAAAACCAAATAAGTGCTACATAGTTCTTTTAAGTATTCAAAAACCAGTAGTCCAAAATTTGCAAGCAATAATTTAATCATACACGGTAGGCACATGCACATACATAGAGAGAGAGAGAGAGAGAGAGAGAGAGAGAGAGAGAGAGAGAGAGAGAGAGAGAGAGAGAGAGAATATTTCCTTCTCCTTCAGGGGGAAAAAGAAAAAGATTGAGAAAAAGATGCGTTTGTTAGATACGCATTTACTAAAATGTAAAAGATACATTTACTAAGTTGGATTTCCCCCCTTTTCTTAAAGAGAGTTCCCTAAGATAGGCTCCAGAATTCTTTTTCCAGATTATGCTTTCTGATACATTGCTTGAAAGCAAGTAGTATTAATTAAACAAGGGAAGGGCACTAGGGAAATCAGAAAGATATAATGCAAGCAGTTAAAAGTGACATGACCTTCTGTAATGTCGTTTGCCACAGACATATGCCACACACTGGAGGAAGGTCTGCAAGAAAACTGATTCTAGGTACTATTCCTTGAATGTAATACTAATAAAGATGACATTTTAAAAACCACACAGGCAGCCCCAAACACGGTGTGCCAGTTACATCACAGTCAAAGAACAAGCAGATATCATTATTTTCAAAGGATTATATTTCTTCTTCCATATTCAATATTTGCTGAACATTTGTCATTAGCATATAAAATTTAATATGGAGCATTTACAAAACTCTCTTTTCAAAGTGAAATCAAGTTGCATCTATAGAATCTATATGTCTAAAGCAGGTGAAAGGGCGATCTTTAAATAGTTTGAGGTTTTTTGTTGTACCCAATACAGTGGGACATTTTATAAACTGCAAAAATTTATAATAAAATAAAATTAAAATTTTATTTGGTGGAATTGTAAAGGATACTGGTAAGATGAATAAAAGTGCATGTAGAATTATTCTACCAATGATCAAGAGTGGTGACTGATATGGTTCTGAAGAACACAGAGAAAGGCTAGAAATAAGTGGATTTAGTTAACTCCATTATTAAAATCACTGCAGGCTGGCAGTTATAATACCAACTTAGGGTGTGTGCATACATCTAGGGTGGTAAAAGGACATTTAAAGGTCCTTGAAAATTATGAAAACATGCCATTATCATTTTCCTTATGAATAATGTCTTCCCATTATTTAAAACTCTTTACATTAAAAAAAGCAAAAGTAACTGGGTGATATTAACCTATTACCTTTAGACACATAGAGCCCTAAATTGACCCAAAATCAATGCTGACAGACAGCAGTTCACTTCTCCTTGAAGACAATCTTTGAATAAATGCATGGTTTGCTAGGCTCAGAAACAATAGTTGCACAATTCAAATGTTTTGACTTCAACAGTCTATAAAAAAAACCCAACACATTTAAAGAAATCACTGCTGGCCAGATGCACAATAGCAATGTTAAATATTAAAGTAAGAAACTTGTCAGAAGTTTTGTGTTTAATTCCATATTTAAAATTCCCAGTGGGGCCGGGCGGTGGTGGCGCATGCCTTTAATCCCAGCTCTGGGGAGGCAGAGCCAGGCGGATCTCTGTGAGTTCGAGGCCAGCCTGGGCTACCAAGTGAGTTCCAGGAGAGGCGCAAAGCTACACAGAGAAACCTTGTCTCGAAAAACAAAAAAAACCAAACCAAAACAAAACAAAACAAAAAAAAATTCCCAGTGGGTACAGATGCTTGTTTTAGGTTACATCACAGGACATGTGACCGTGCCCATTGCAGAGAGCAACACACTAAGGGAGAGAAGACTGTTTCATCCTAGCCTGAATTTTGTTTAGATCAAAGAAATGCACAAACCCAGCAGAGCAGGCATTTCTGTGCCAATGGATTTATTACAGGTATACATATAATAGGAAAGTATGGACGTGTAGGGACTGAGAAAATGCACAGAACAATTTAAATGATTTTGGATTTGAGAGTACCAGAGTTCTGGCTGAAAACTTCTGTTGTCAATAAGATCATAGTAGATGTGTTTAGACCTCTGTTACCTCTAAAATGTTTGAGAAGAAACTTTTACAGAATGAATGTAACAAGTAAACTACATATATAATTTATTAATTACTTGTAAAAGTAATGATGCATAAGCAGCTCTAAAATTCATTTTCATCCAAGTACTTCTTAAAGCAAACGAATGTATGATGACTTCCTAGTTTGATTCACACTATTAAGGATTTGACCTTGAAGTATTTCAGCTACAGTAGTCATCAAGATAACTGGAACACTAGATGTAATAATAATTAGTGTGGTAGCTTGCCAGCGAAGCTGAATGTATTGCAACACAAAAGAAGGCAGACTAGAAAGAAAAGCATTAGCACCCACTGCTAAAAGACTTCCTGATTTTTACAGAGACTCAAAGACAATTATTTCATGGAGAATGCATTTCCATGGCTCATTTTGGGAAGTGTCATGTTGTAATTTAGTCTGGTTCTTAATAAGAGTATGGCTTTAATATGGCTACCGGGTGACTCTTGATTCATGCCACTGATCATGTACAGCCTGTATTCTGCATCATTAACAGCATTCTTATTTGCAGTGTAATATGCTTTGCTGGAAGGCATACAGACAGTAAATTTACTTGAGTGTCCAAAAGGATGTAACCTTTCATTTTCTTAAGTGTCAGTTTAACTTAATATGCAGAGAAACCGTTCCACTGAGAAAGGCTAAACAATAACTAATATAAATTCTATATCCAACATAAGCATCTTAGATGAATTAATTTCTCTTCATATTTCTTTCTAGTTTCTTAAATGTTAATTCTTACACAAAGCCCTGTGAGAATTCTAGTGTTTATTTGAACTATGTCTCCATCTAAAGGCTTCATAATGTATTGTATTTTTGCATGCCAAGAATTTTTGGTGTCTTTATGATATTGTGCATTAATTCAGCTGAACAGGATCATAGGGTGACCATTAACCTGTAACACACTACTAAAAATTATGTTTTTTTGAAAGTGTTATTTGCCAAATTACAGTAAGGTGTATAAAAGGCCAAACATTTTGAATGGTTTAATGTGGTTTTCAAGTAAAATTAAAAGTGGACTTGCTATTAATCTGTTTAAAAAGACAGTATTTTTGAAGTAAAATATTCTGTTCATAAATAATAAAGAGTTCATATAAAAAAGTGATTTTTTTAATTTTTATGTTAAAAACCCAAGTTTTGTTCCTCACACACCATTTTAACAAGAAAGGCATAACCTGAAGTGTTTCAAACTTTGAAGCAGCCTTGGTAGTTTTTATGCCTTTGAGCTGCTGCATACAAGCTCCGTGCTAGTGGATTACCAGTTCTGCAGTGTGGGAAGAGAGGTTTGCATGGCCTCCTCTATGGTGCACGCCCTGACACCTGCACACAACTGTCCCTGCTCTAACTCCCTCAGACATGCTGAGAACACAAAGCTGCACAAGCCCTTTCCACTGTAAGCAGATGCGTAATGTAGCACATTGTATCACAGATAAGCACTACACATTTGAAACATTCGGGCTCTATAAGAAAAACATTTGCAAATAAGCATTTCTCTTAGAGCCTAATATCGCCAAAATTTTGGATCTTCTGAACACTTAAGAAAATTCACATTATCTATTTTAAGCAGTATGTTGAGTCACGGAGGGAGCAGGTGGAATGGATTGTGTGTTCAGGGAAAAGACTCAGATATTAAGCTTTTCCTTTTGATAATTTTCACCTAGAATGTTCTAAAAACTGAGAACATTATGTCAGAATATTCAGCTTTAAAAATGAAGTGCATTGATGCAGAATCACAGTCCCAAGACTTCAGTCCTTAGCTTATGTATTTTTCTACAAGTAATGATAAAATATTTTTAATCTTTTTTTGTATAAAAAGAATCATCTTCACAAAAGGAAGCCCTAATACGCTTGGACCTACATTTGGATTGAAAAGAACATGTGCAGTGAATGATAAATTTTAGCTTAAAAGCCTGAGTGAAAAGAATGGCCAGGAACCTCACACTACCTGGTATAGCCCATGAGCTTCCCGCAATAAGTCAGCGCTCTCTCCCTAGTCTTGCTGAAGCCTGCCTGGTGCACTTATCATTTCTGCTTTATGTAGTGTACTATGTGATTGCTAAATTAGTGCACAATGCATTTATAATATTTATAGTACCAACATTTAGTTAAATAACCTTTATGTAAGATTTATGTTGATTTTTTATTTCTCATTTAATGGCAAATTATGAAGAGCATGTTTCATAAAGATAATTCTCCATTTAAATTCATCAGTCCATTAAATATTAAAATTATGTTTCTGATGCAATCGAGAACAAATTTGTCCAGCTTCAGTGATTATTTGCACTCATAAAAATTAGGCTTGATTAATAAAATTTAAATGCTTGATTAAGTTGACATTTTCATGTTCCATTCTGATTTATTAAAATTGCCCGTCTCCAGGCATGGTGTGCTGGTAGAGGGATACCTTTCCCCTTCTTTTACCGACTCGTCTTTCATGAGGCTTTTAGGAAAGGGGATTTTGGTGGACCTAACAATGTTTTCAGTGAGATGTCCTGTGTTAGCTGTGGTGCTGCCTGCCTTTGTCTGTGAACAGTGCAGAGGTACAGCACAATAATCAAGAAAAAGTTCTTTCTGATATCTCTGAATATAACCTGAAAAGTAACATACATCTATAGTACTCTATGGAAATGCATTTCTAAGAGGTTTTAATCTGCTAAAGATTTTCTTTAATCAAATTTCATCATATGCTTTAATTTTTATCATTTGATGCTTTTTATTGATATTAGTATATACATTTTTTGTTTTTGAAGCACTCGCTTATACACAGCAGGCTGATTGGGCACACAAGAAGTCTTACTATGACATTACCCACACATTTGAAACTTAAAATGACTAATGGCTATGGGAAAAAAACCCACAATTTTTAAAGGAAGTCTTATGTATCCCTCGCTGGCCTGGAATTCACTATGTACCCCAAGATGGCCTTGATTGCAGGAATTCCATGCCTAGTGAAAAACCATCATTCTCAGTAGAACTTAGAAGGCAATATTTCAAGATCATTGTTGACTAATGAAACATTTAAGCCACCCTTGATACTCGCAATGGCTTACTCTTTATATATAAGGTAAGGTAACTAGTGGTCATTTCTATGTGCTTGGCACATTGTGTTGGCTCATAAGTCCCTGGAAAACTCCAACAATGTAGCTATTGTCCTCATTGCTCTGCAGAGAGAATTAAGGTGTAGGACGATGAATAACTTTGTGTAGCTAACAAATAGAAAGCTTGGAATTTAATCCTTGGATTTGTTATTTGTTTGGCCATTGATAGAAGAAATGACAATTATTTGGGAATGCTGTATAATAATCTGCCTTCTCAAAAAAGCAACAGTAGCTGAAGACTCAGTTATTTTTGAAATGATGATGTGTAATTGTTATCTTCTTTTTCTTACATGATTAAATATATTCAATAACAACTGATTGATAATGCCTGCAAAAGTGTAAATTTCAGTTTGTCGACTACCATACTATTCCAGTTCCATATATGAAAGGGTAGAAAAGCTTAAAAGTTGTGTTATTGACAAATATACCTCACACAATACTTGACAAATACAAGATCCAGGGCAATTAGATCCCTAGTAATGCTGCTGATTCATAAGCATCTTCTATAAACTGATAGACATGTCATTTATTATTCACTTTTACTTTTTTAATGTAGATATTCAAGATCTTGATAACTTCCTGAGTCATAGGCAATAAACATCTGTCAAGATGTGGCCCAGTTGCTAAGGCATGCACTGTACAAGCACGAGGACCTGAGTTCAGCCACCCAGCATGTAAAAGCTGAGTGTGGTGGTGCATGCCTGTACCCCAGTGCTGGAGTGGGGCATGGGGAGCAGAGACAAGGTGGATCCCTGATCATTGGCCAGCCATCCTCACTGAATCAATGAGCTTCAAGTTCTGTGAGAGACCATGTCTCAAAAAATAAAGGTGGAGAGCAACCTATGTCAGCTTGTGGCCCACATATACACCAGCACATGCACACATAACTATACTAGCATTACATACACCACAGCCAGCCTCACACACAAAATACCAATAAGAAGTGCCCACCCATATATGTGAACCCTTCCACCTGACCACCCATGCCGACTGTGAAGACTGTGATAGAAGTGTGAACGAGCTACAGGTGATGTGTGAGCAGGTGGCCTCCATCTCACCTCCTTCATCATAGTATTTCTAACAGTTTGGTGTCAGGAAAAGAATGAGTCAAAATCATCTGGAAAGTATGAGAAAGGTCACTAAAAGTAGGGAATCCATCCTGAGCCCCGAGAAACTGGTCGGTCCCTTTTGTTCATTTCTCTGGTATCTCATCCCTCAATTAAAGAAGACAGGACTAGAGAAACTGGCCTTTTGAAGCACAGATACTTTATAAAAATTGACTTACATGAGAAAAAACACTTGAGTGAGAGAATCTGAAGAACCCACGGGAGGTTTTGAGGGGAGTTAAGGGACTTGGTACTCCAGTATCTGTCTAGGGCTCCAGCCCTTTCCAGAAAGGGTGTGCTTTCATAAAGCATAAATCATAAAGCAATGCTTTCAAATTTCCTCCAGTGGCCAAGACACTTTATTTGGTGGAAACAGAGCTGGGTTTCAGGGAAGAACTCATTCTCTATTAAGAACTAAGCACCTCTGCCTCATTATTTTCACTAGAACCAGAGCGGCCAGGAAAAGTTCAGGCAGGTGGGAGGAGCTAAAGTATGAGACTAACTATATCTTTTCAGACAACTGCCACTAACTTTAAACTCTCAAATCTCTTCCGAATCTGATAGATTTAAAGCGAGAACTGTGCTTCTGGCAAGGAGATCTTTAGAAGATTGCCTTTTAAAAATAGAAGTATTTCCCTAGCATCATTTTCTGTGTGAACGTACATGTCACGTACAGGTAACACTCATCTCCCATCATTCTACAGTTTTATCTTTCCAATTTTAAGTTCAGCTGCAGTCTGAGAATGGAGTAAAAGGGCAGGCCACAAGAAGAGGAAGTATTAAAGGTAAACACAGAGTCAGTAAGGGAAAAAAGTACAGACTCGGGAGCAGGGCAGAAACTGCAGAGCCACAGACAGCCAGGCCAGATTTCTTTACGTGTGCAATGCACACGTAGTCATTATGGGACATCTTTTAATACTCTACTTATCACACACAAACACACCTAATATATTCAGGTGTTTAAGTTAGTTGGTTGCTCATCCAGTGTGTCACAGACTGTCCAGGAAATGGGCACAATTTAGTCATCTTTGATTGTTAATGCCCAAATTTTAAAGAATTTTCATGTAAATTTATACAACTTTTGACTGGAAAAGAAAGGTAAAGTATTTGTTTATTTATCAAACATTTTTTTTGGGACAAGGTTTTACTATGTACTTCAAGCTGGCCCAGAACACACAGCAATCCACCTCAGCCTCATGAGTGCTAGAATTACAGAAGGAGCCACGGTGTCTGGAGTCAGCAACTGTCTTTTGAGCAACTGTTCTGATGCTATGTCTGAGAGATATTCCTCTGTGCTGGAGTTAAATGCAGCCATCCCAGGGTGGTGAGTGAGACTTGTAATGAACCAATGATTACAAATAGTGAGCAGTTGCTTTCCCTCTGTATTTTGCTTTCCAATTTGGTCTTGAGGTCTCCAAGAGTAGTTACAAGCCATGATACATGCTTACGAGACGAGCTCTCCGGGGGAAGACATGTAGACACACGCATGACTAGGTGCTCGGGAGGCTCAGATGCGTCAGCAGGTGGACACAATGATGGGGTGAAATAAAATTCATAAAACAAAAGAAATTTCTAAGTTTTCAGGGACATTAGGAGGGCCAGGGGGAGACTGAGGGACAGCCAGCCCAGCGGGGCATTCAGTCAGAAGGTGGAACATACAGAGTGCAGATAGGACATGTGTGACTATGTGTTTATTAGGGTTAATTTAAAGAAACTAAAGGCAATAGCTGGAACTTGTTTATTTGATTCTGGTGTTAACTAGTTTGTTTTATAATAGTCAGCAGCTGTGGGATGTGTTGGGCTCAGGGTCAGCTAGATGAGGTACAAGAGGGATACACTGAAAACAACCACGGGAGGTGTGGTAATCTGAATGTAATGGCCCCCATGACCTCAGAGGGAGTGGCACTACTAGGAGGTGTGGTAATCTGAATGTAATGGCCCCCATGATCTCAGAGGGAGTGGCACTATTAGGAGGTGTGGTCATCTGAATGTAATGGCCCCCATGACCTCAGAGGGAGTGGCACTACTAGGAGGTGTGGCTTTGCTGGGAGTAGGTATGGCTTTGTTGGAGAAAATGTGTCACTGTGGGGGTGGACTTTGAGGTTTCCTATGCTCAGGATACCACCCAGTGTCTCAGTCAACTTCCTATTGCCTGCAAGATATAAGATTCTCAGCTATTCCTCCAGCACTACGTCTGCCTGCATGCTGCCATGCTCCCCATCATGATGATAATGGTCTGAACCTCTGAAACTGTGAGTGAGTGCCCTCAATTAAATGTTTTCCTTATTAAGAGTTGCCATGGTCATGGTATCTTTTCACAGCAGTAAAAATCCTAAGACAGAAAGGTACATTTTGACTAGTCAAAGATGACCTGAAACTACTGAGTTTCAAATAACATGGTTTAGATCTAAAAGCAGGCAATTTGGCAGCAAATACATCAAATGAATTTATGCCGGAGAGATAAGGGAACTCCGAGGAGCTGTCGCGCTCACACTCTTGGGAGCAGGTGATAGTGTGGCCTGGTGGTGAGAGAACCAATGAGGAGTCATCAATGGCTCTCCTGGAGGAAGGGTAGGAGCTGATCACCCAGACACGTAATAAAGTGTGAACCTTTTAGAAGGTGACCAATCATATTACATACAAAAAAATCTTCAAAATGAATGTATTTTGATCCAGAGGTCCTTTGAGAACCTTACTGAGAAGGTATTGCCCAAATATCCACTTCGGGGTTTCCTTCCAGCATTGAAATGAAAACAAACGAACAAACAAACAAACAAAAAAAACTGAAGCAAATACTTTATAAAAAGGTATTTAATAAGAAAAATATAGTATTTTCATAACGAAAACTATGCAGACATTAAAAATTATGTTTGTTAGAAGGTTTTCTAGCAATATAAAGGATCACTCTAGCTATGCTGTAGAACACAAATATGAGTGAGCTAATGATGGACTTGATATGATACATTTCAAAATAAGCAGAATGAGCAATAAAAATCTACACAAGTAAATAAATCTATTTTCAAGAAGCGAATAGAAAGTAGAGAGAGTGCGTGGAAATTTGGGAAACCACAGACATGTTGTCCTTCCCATGCTCTTGGCATTGCTATCCACAGACCATTGACCCATCACCTCCCCAAGTTCTTCAACTCTTCGAACACCGCTTGATGTGAGCAGCTCAGCCTTGCTGTTGGGCTGCTGCACACACAGCTGAGGAGATGCCTCAGAGCAGAGCACCTGGCTTGTGACCAGCTGCCAGTTGGCCCCAGCGCTCCCATGTTTGTGTCATGCCCTGCAGCTGCAGAGCAGTGGTGTATTCTCTTGGACCTTTGTGGTAATGAGTTGGTGTTCCGACCAGGCTACATGTCAGTGCACAGGGTCTACGTGGCTCCCAGGACTCCATGGGGCTGGCACCATGTTTGTGTGTGGCCTGCATTGCACATCTGTACCACACAGAGTGCCCTACCCCAGTGCACTAGCTCTGCTGAAGTCACCATCTTGTTTTGGCTCAGTTTCCTCACCCACCCAAAGGAAGACACATCAATCTCAACTTCCTGCCTTTCTTTGTTTCTTTAAAAGAGAGAGAGTGTGTGTGTTGGGGGGTGCACGTTCTAGGGCGCATGTGTAAAGGTCAAAGGACAACCTCAGGTGTTGGACCTTGTGTTCCATCCTCTTTGAGGCAGGGCTCTTTACTCTTCATTAAGCCTGGGGACTCTCCAGTCCCAGGGCCTCTCTCACGGTAAGGCCCTTGCAATCACAGATGCTCACTGGATTTTACACAGATTCTGAGGATTCAGTCAGGGACTCATGGCTGCACAGTAAGTACTTCACTCCCTGAACAATCGCCTCAGCCCTTCTTCCTGCCTTGCATTTGTGTGGTGGGGACCAAGGAGTTGTACAAGCAACAACAGAACACAAACAAACAACCATGCCAGAATAAATAGAAGAAAAGCCCGAAGCTGTGGTTTGGATGGATCCTTCTCATGAGGAGACTTCCTAGCCATCCTTGATGACCTTAGGGAACCATCAATACAGCACAATTGTCCCAATCAGATTTTTATTTCAGGATGATGATCCTCCTCCTAGTCTTCAAATAAAAATACAACTAAAAATTGCCAAATACTTACAGGGCATTCTGACAAATTAGAATTTTATTAGAAGCTTTATTGTTACCTAAAATTCTGATTTGATCAGTCATCTGTGGTCTTTTTAAAGACTTTTTTATGTATATGTATGCCTATGTGAGTGTATATTCACTGTGTTCATGCAGGAGCCCAAAGAGACTAGAAAGGGGTGTTGCTCCCTGTGGAGTTGAAGTTACCAGCAGCTGTGACTGAAGCCTGGTCCCCTGCATGAACAGTAAGTGCTCTTATCCCCCGAACCACCTCTCTAGCCCAGGTCATCGGTGTTTTTATTTGCTAAATGTGTCCTTCACAACTCTGGTTGAATCTTTCAGGTTGCAGGGCTGGAGTGTGCACAAGGGAAGGTCTAGTCATTTTCTGAGAGAGGGAAATGATACCATGGTGGTAATGATAAAGGTGGAGGCTGGGATGAGAGACAAAGGGCCATGTGCAAGTCCTGATGCAGTGATTGGCACCCATGTGTTCCAGTGTCACTCTACACTGTGACTAGTCAGTGTCTCTGGAAGGTTGTGGGGTGCACTTTTCTATGGCATCTAATCAGCTCTAACTTTCAACTGCCTTATGCTCGGGATTCTTTGGGAACTAAAGGTCTGATTCTTTTCATGGTCCTCCTCAGATATTTGCAAGCTGGTAACCTCTGAAAAGTTGAGAAAATTGTGGTTGAAATAAGCACAAAGGAGAAAAGAGCGATCATCCATTTTTAGATGTGTTCAGAGGCTGGATGACTCAGAGCTGCTTCTGTTAAGAGCACTGAAGATGTGGTCTTTTTTGGTACCAAGAGAAAAACACAGAAGACTTGTGCTCTATGTTACTTTCAGTGGATGATAAAACCCCACTGAAGTCGAATCCAATGGTATATACAAAGCGCTTTTGCCGACGGTCCTCTCCTCTCTCAACTTGGCTTTGGCCAGCCCAGTCGGGGCTCTTCATGAGTTAGACTCACTTCTGCACCATTCCCCAGACTCAAGTATTCCACCAGGGCTGCTTTCTAGACAAGAGCACTGGCAGAAAACATAATAAATGTGTTTGACTGCAGGGACTCAGGACAGACATCAAATGCTCCTTTGGTGACCAATCCAAATTTTCCAACAGCGTTTCTTTCCTTCCAAGCTTTGTTCCTAGAGGTAAGTATCTGGGCTGAAATGGCTCAGAGCCGAGGAGAAAACAAATTGAGTACTACTAGAGAAGGGAGAAGAAGCGAATGCCTTCTCATTGGAGGAACTAACGGAACATTCCAGTGTTTACTCGTGTTTTAACAAGGCAGACTCTGTCTCCATTTATGTCACAGTCATACCATGAGTCAGAATGATTTCATTGATCTGCCCCACTCTGTCTTTTTCATGCCACCATTGATTAGTAACCGAGACTGCTGTGTAGGAGGCGTATCATGACAGTGGAGATGAATGTTCTTTTAAAGTGTAATTAAAAAATCCTGCTTGAAGACTGTCTGTATGTCAAAAATTCCAAGACTTTCTTCACAACTGTGCAGGCTGCTCAGCTCTGATTTACTCCTCCCATGCTCACCTGGGTGAGTAGAAAGTCACTCCACGGGCCGCAAATGAGGGCAGCGCCTGGACTGGAGCAGATGTCTGCATCATTCCTTAAGAAGTCACTGAGAAGCTTACGAGAAAGAATCTGGGGCATCCAGGGTTCTGTGGAATGCCCTGGGTACCCACGGAGATCCCCTGGGAAAGACAGGCTCCAGTGCACACTACAAAAGCAGCTCAAGGCTTCAGAAAGCAGCAGACTTGTTCTCACTTCACACTGACTGTGTGATGGAGTTCCTTGTTTATCTTGCATTTCAATTTCCTCTTTTATAAATTAGGGGTAAAAGCATTTAGAATAGTTCACTTGATATAATTATTGTAAAGAATGAAAAGAGTGATGTCTCCAAAAGCCTTAGCACCATACCTGATGTACAGAAATTGTTTAAAAAGTATCTGCTCCATTTCTCCGAGTTAACAGTAAGAAGTGGGAGGAAGTTAATGAATGTCCATCAAGGTATGAGCTTGAGGGTGGAGTCAGTGCTGCTGTCTTTGCTCAGGAAGAAGTGGGATGTACCAAAATAGAGCCAAGGAAAGAAGCATGACTGTGGTTAAGAACACAAACGGTTGAGAACTCTCTGTTTAGCACTGTAGTCCATTTTTTAATTGAATTGTTTGTTGTTTTGATGTCTGGTTTCTTAAGTTCTTTATATATTTTGGAGATCAGCCCTCTGTCAGATGTGGGATTGGTGAAGATCTTTTACCATTCTGCACACTGTCATTTTGTCTTATTCACTGTGTCCTTTGCCTTACAGAAGCTTCTTAGTTTCGGGAGGTCTCATTTATTAATTGTTGCTCTCAATGTCTGAACAGCTCTGAGGCAGGGGGAGGGGCTTGGACCTGCCTCTACTAAATGTACCTCCTCATGGGAGGTCTTATCTTCTTGTAGGAGGGAATGGGGGGGTGTTGAAACGGGGAGGCTGCAGGGGTAGGAGGAAGGAAGACGGGGTCTTTGGTATGTAAAAATAAATAAAAAAAATTTTCTTAATAAAAAAAACAACAAACAAAAAAAGAACACAAACTTCACTTTCTGAGGCCTGGTCCCTTTTCTTAAGGAAGGTTCCACAACTGTGCTTATTCCACCGGAGTGTTCTCTCTTAATTGCTACAGATGGAAGTATGGGATGGTGGCTTTAGGGGACCCCACCCAATCAGCTTGGTCTCCAGAGAGACGGCTAGTAAGACAGGCCTACAAAGTGTTCCGCACGGGACTTGAGATGCAACGAGAGTCCGGTAATTTTAAATCCCCACTAAAGGGTGTTCCTGGTGTCTGCTCTTCCACCGATGACACTTTTGCCGGCAGGGCCTGTATTTGGACAGGTGGTACAATAGGTGCTGCGGGAGGAATTTTCCTCAGCTTTTAGAGAGACAGCTCAAACGGAGAAAGGGTGGCATTTCTGTCTTTATGTCCCTTTCATTCCAGGGACATTTCTGAATGATGTATGTATTAAACAGGCTCCTCTGGAAAAGCCAAACAACTCTTGTACTGCAAATTTTCACATCATGGTCCCAGACTAGCTGGACTGAGACCCAGCGTTTCTTATTTTTCACAATTCTGACTAGGAAATAGCACAGGGAGAATGGCATTTCTAACACACCTCTGCCTGTGGGTTCTCTCGGGGCTACAGATTCACCCCAGAAATAGCTGTCTGCTCATCCAGTCCTTAACAGGGTCTGCTTACTAAATGTATCAGGTCTCCCTTTTCTGTTGAAACTAGAAGCACTAGATGGAAAAGAGGGAGGGGCTTAGTGCTGGTGATTCTCAGGCTGAGAGGCTTAATAAATAATCAACACATGAGGAAGCCCTTTCCTGCTGGGTATTAATCTCAACTATCAGTCAATATGTTGAAGAGAGAATTTTCACCCATCTATGTACTTCATGTGTTATGACATTATTACTAACTTTTGTTTCTTTTCTATGTAGATCTAAAAGTCATTTTGATTTGTTTTTCTTTTGGTCTTCACCCTAATTAAATTTTCTAAGATTTCCCCTTCATAGCAGAAACAGCCCCCAGCTTTCTCTCTCTCTCTCTCCCCACCCCCTCTTCAGGAAGTTTCCTGGTTTGAGGTCAGTCAACAGTGTAATTAATTCACCCCAGAGGTCTTGTGTACTTTTTATACATGCTAAAAGCTTCAACAAAGTTTTGTAGATACTCAGACACACATGCATACCCATACATGTACATATGTACACCCATGTGCACTCTTGTGCATGCAAGCGCACACCCACACACACACACACTCACACAAGGACACACATGGACACACACAGACACACAGACAGAAAATCTGTAACCAGCAAAGTATAATCAAGGTCTTCTTTCAAAAGGAGAAAGCAGTTAAAATGCACAGCTGGGTATGCCAGAAAACACATAATTAGACAAATTGGATTTAAGAGTTACGTAAGGTCTCAACTGAGCCAGTGAATGAGAAGTTGAAAGAAACGTTGTGATTGCTGCTCCAGTCCCTGGGAAGAAAAGAATATGTGGATATGTGTGCGTTGGGCAAATAAAAGGCAATTACTGGGTGTTATGGAGTGCAGTTGACATTTCAAATGGGTTAAGCTATAGAATGTCTGGTGGGGGGCTGTGCTGGGGGATAAAATGTTGTCCAGGGCTAAAAGAGAGAAACTGTAAGAATAGATGTGCTTGAAAGGAAGATCTGGAAAGCTCTGTTTTAGTGTTGTGTGTTGTAAAAGATAAAGGGCAGTTTAAAAAGTATATTATGCAATTTAAGTTATATATTATGTAATTGTTCTATACACTTAAAGTTTCAGAGAATTTTAAGTACCAAAGATAAACTATATATTACAAATTTTCTTCTAACAGTGGATTTTCTACACAAGGCAGGTATGTTCTAGGAAAAATAATAGAGTTTACAATTAAAGAATTTTTTTTTTATTTTTTTTTTAATTTTTATTTTGCAATACAATTCAGTTCTACATATCAGCCACAGATTCCCTTGTTCTCCCCCCTCCCGCCCCCCTCACCTTCCCCCCAGCCCGCTCCCCATTCCAATCTCCTCCAGGGCAAAGCCTTCCCCACAGACTGAGATCAACTTGGTGGACTCAGTCCAGGTAGGTCCAGTCCCCTCCTCCCATGCCGAGCCAAGGGACCCTGCATAGGCCCCAGGTTTGAATTCTCAAATCAATGCCTAACTTTTCAAAATGAATCCCATAGAACTTAGAAACTAAAGTAAATGACTACCTTTCTTAATTGCAAATAATCTTGTTTGCAAATATGCCTCAAGACAGCTGAATGAAAAGTAGATAGTCTTCTCTTTCAACCAATCTCCCTGAGAAAAACAGGACAAAAATGTAATTGTCTGAGACAGCCCTATTTTCTTAGAGAAAAAATCCTGGATTAATTGAAGAAAAAATTACCTATTAGTCCCCAAGACATCAATTCTTATAGCATTTTGGGCCTGTCTCTTAGCATGCAATTTAAATATATATCCTTAGCAATAAAAATAACTTCTTGTCTATTGATACTGCTTAACCATTAAAGCTTTTATCAGCAATCTTGTATTTGGCTTGATAGAGTTTATAAAATAAAATGTCTTAGGGCCCAGGGAAATGGCTCAGGTGGGAAGAACATTTGTTCTTTAAGCATGGGGATCTGATTCTGAATCTCCAGCACCTACACAAAGTCAGGGCATGGCTGTATGTGCCTGGAACCACAGGACTTGAGGGCGGGGTGTATGGAGACGCGTGGATACCAAGGACCCCTCCCTTCCAGAAACTCTAGCAGAAATAATGATAGACCATGTCTCAAGGCAATAGGCAAGAGCAATAGAGCAAGACAACTGACAGTCTCCTCTGGTCCCCAGATACACAGACATAGAGTATACATTTGCACAGTCTACACAGATACAACACGCAAACACTTGGAACACATCTAATCTATAAAGTATATGTGAAAAACTGTCACAAATGCAAAGATCAGCCAAGAGCTTGTTTCTTCAACCTTAGTCTAATTTAGTAAAAGAGACAGCAACACATTAGAAAGTAAACAACTCCATCATGTACTTGGTGGTTGTATATTAGTATTTATCATTTATCTTAAAGACAAGGAAAATTACTTTGAAGAAGTATAATTTGTTTATGTTGCCATTTGAAACGCACATTTGTTTCAAAGGAACTGTTTTTTGTTTGTTTGTTTTGCCACAAGTAAGACAGTGAGTTCATTTGATATCCATTATTGCAATGAAGTGTTGTATGATACTATAGTATTTTGAACTGATAATCAAATAATTGTGTTATTTGTTATGGACATACATAATAATGGCAAATATTCCTGATTATTAGACCCTGTATCAAGAATAACTACAAACTTCCCAATTATAAATCAAATGAGTCTATAAAATACTCAAAACTCTGATAATATAATGGCATATAACTACAGAGTATATCCTCATCTACTTTTACATTCTTTTCAACAGTTGCCCATCAGGTTACACAGTTACAAATGTTGAGCTTGGAGGAGATGCTGTATCCCTTCAATCACATGTGGACTAATCTCTGGTGTGTTTGCTAGGACTACAGTGACTGATACAACCCAGGAGGGGCAGACCTGACCCCCGGGCAAAGCACAAGGCTCTTGTCAGCTGAGCTGCAGCTCCTTGCCTCACACATTCTAAGAACTTTCAGAAATGTCAAAGGGGAGTACAGATTTAGCTGAACATTCCCTGGATTAAATGAGCGGTCTTCATCCTCAAGTCGGTATCGTAAGATACCTGACTCATAAACACTTGTTAGTGACGATTCACTGAATGAAGGTACTTTAATACACTTTCCAGACTAAGAACCATCAACTCTTCCTTCAATGACAGTTTACACAGAGAACCGTCTTAAGTAGAATACATTAACTTGGTCTGATCATTAACAAGTCTGTGACATTATCTATTAGTTCAGGATCCATTGTGACATAAAACGACCAGGAGACTGAAAGAAATAAGGGTTTGGATAACAGCTATGAATGATTTTAAACTGTAGCTCAGCTTGTACACTCCCCACTTTAGTTTCTATCAAACTGAATCATTCCAGAAACAGGCGGATACTTTGTATTGTGTTAAGAACCAAAGTTGTTAGGTTTGAGCTTACAAAACCTTCCTCCAAACATGAATATTTGTAGGCAGAGTTTCTGGTTTATAAAACTGAATTCAATGTTATCTCGTCAGCGGGATGAGAAATAACAAAAACACACAAAGAATGCAGAGACTTACCGTATCTCATCAGCGGGATGAGAAATAACAGAAACACACAAAGAATGCAGAGCCTTACCGAATCACGTTGCCTGTTGTCTTTCCCCGATACTATTAGGAAGTAGTTCCAGGTCAGTAGTAGCAATAACAACAGTGGTATCATGTAGAGCTCAAAGTTCCAGACGACAAAGAGGAAGAGCTGCAGGGGAGAAAAAAGAAACAAAGACGGGAGTCAATTCTGAATTTCCTTAGGTGAACTGTCACCACAAGCCCCCTCCAAACCCACACGTCTACACGCTTCAGAGCAGGGAGGCTAGCTGGAAAACCGCCCTAAGAACTTGGTGAGCATCCTGCTGGAAGCACAACTGACCCCCCGACAATCACTGCCTAGATTTTCGCTTTGTTTAATTCTGTAAAGGAAAACTTGGTATCAGTACACTGTCGAGGACATTTTAGTTTTCCTCCCTCAGTGAAATTACAGTTAAATTAGACAAAATAAAGCTTTGGGATTTTTGTTGTTGTTGTTTTGTTTGTTTGTTTTTCAGTTAAATGAGATTCACTGTGTTGTCAGAATAGCTTGGTCTGTCTGTCTGTCTTAATCACAAAGAGTGAATCACCATTTATCATCAGGAACATTCTTTTCACAAATCTCACTTGATGCTACAATAGAACAAGCATAACAGGCAGATGAAAACATATCTGTACCACAGAACCCCCAAAATCCCATATGATGAAAAAAACACTGCTTCCAACAAGTGTTAAAAGAAGTCGGCTTACCATTTGCTGTTGTTCAGAAAGTCAAGTGTTTGCAAATGAAGGTGAAGACCAATTTTGTCAAAGGAAGTTTTAACATGCTTGTTTGCATGACTTTTAACACTACCTACCTATTTGAATAAACTATTTTTAATTGTAAGACAAATGCCAGAAGAACTTGGAGTGACTGAGGAAGCCATTCTATGCATATTTACATTGGAAAACAATAGGATTTGAGACATAAGTTGTGAGGCACTCACCTCTTCACCAGGGCACTCCTGGGCAGATTATCTAAGTTCTCTGGGTCTGTGGCTCCTGTTACCTGAGTATGGCCACCTTAAATCAGGTGGGATTAAGAGCAGAATTCCTACTTGACCTCAACGCTAAGGAGCTGTATAACCTTTCTATAGCTTCCATATCATGTCTCTTAATTTCTTCCTCTGCAAAATGGGGACAATAAGTTTTGAGAACTGCAAAACTAACACAGTGCTCAGGATGTGGGCAAATACGTATTGCTCTGTCCATGCAAGTGATGCTCAGAAAGTTTACTAATTATTGACTAAATCATAACACCATCTGTCTACTAAGATTTAGTTGAACAATAGCATAAGTGGGAATTTCAGTCATGTGCTCAGAGTTGCATTTCATAGCCCAGGAGAGTTAGGGGAGGGTCATAAGGACACTAATGTAAAAGGCAGTGCTACCCAAGGCCTTCCTAGTAAATATCTGTCCAGGGCCTGGGCCTATTCAAGAAGCAGAGAGAACACCGTCTGTGAGCCACAGAACTTGGGCTCTGGGTCTAGTGACTTCGCTTCTCTGTTTTCATATGTAAAAAGAGTCCTATAAATGCAATCACCTCTAACATCGCTGTTCTAAAATGTGAGATGATTTTATGGGATTACTGTACCATTTCAGTGGATGACCACAAGGAAATAGTGTGTTCTGTAAACAGCGTGTTCCACTGCATGTATGAATTCACAGTGGTTGCAACAGCATTCACAAAATGTGTATAAGCACAGGATAGACCAAATCTCAGCAAGGAAAGGGGAGCTGGGCGTGAAATTCCACTCCTGGCTGTGGAGTATTGGCAACTGTCGGCTGCTGGGAGAGGGAGATCTGGTTTGCTCTAGGAGTGCAGCTCCTGACAAGTCAGCCCCTCTCCAGGGGAAGAAAACACTGGGAAGCAGAAACTAGTTTTGAAGGGTTTTGCTTTTTTTTCAGAATATGAAGTTGGGTGAATGTCCATATGGATCTGGGAAGAGTTGGGGGAGGGAGGGTAAATATGATCAAACACACGGTATGATACCCTCAGAAAACTATCAAAAATTTAAAAAATGTTTGAGGGTGTGTATTTTACTAGATTTTTGATATTTGTGACTCAAATGGACACCAATACACACATATATAATTGTTTAGTATCCCACGTGGCAACACCAGGCTCGTCTTCCAGAGTAAGAACCATTCCACATGCTTCAATGCATGAAGCGGGAGATTTTTTATTTCCAACAAATATGTAAGAAGATTTCTAGAAAAAATCTTCCCATTCAGTTTCTGAAATTTATATAATGTGTACAAAGATCCTGCGACATATAATTGATGTTTAGGATTATTAAATGTGCTTTTGTGAAGATAACTCTTTCAGGAAATGAACTGAGATAAACTTGATAGTCAACCACTACATGTAAAGGGGGGATTACTTTTGATTAGAGCCCATATAAATTCTTGATACAATTATTGCAACTTTTGGGTAGTCAATAGAATGCAAGCTCCTGAAGAACAGATGCTTCCTTTCTGTTCACTGCTTTACATCTGGAGCTTAGAACATGACTTCGGCAGAGTAAGGACTCAGTGGCTAAACTTCTACTCCCAATGAAAGTAAATGGACCCAAGACCATGCCAGATTATTCAGCAGTGTAATTATTTGTGTTAATAAAAGCACTATAGGACCATTGCCAGAAACTAGCTGACTTGAGAAAATACTCCCAGAATTATTAAGTGGGATGCTTCTAGAATTTTATGTTTGGTAAATATGCCCTTTAGCGCTTCCCCAGAGAGGACTTTCCTTCCTTCTGCTGTTCTGTTGTGCTGTCATGGGAACCCACTCTTTCCCTCTGGACCTTCTCATATGCCTGCATTTTCAGAGAGCATTCATGAGCCAGCATTGGTGGCACATGCCTTTAACCCCAGCACTCAGAGAGCATTCACTGCCTTCAGTGGGTTCTGCTCACATGGATGGGATTCAGATGATTTCATTGCTAAATATGATCCAATGGGATAATGTCAACCTGCTGAGGAGAGATATTCTGTTTTGTAATGTCTCATAATTGATGTTAGAGTGACTGTATTGCTTCAAGCATCTTTCAACACCATGGTAGTCTTTCAACATCACCAATTGCTTCAAGCATTGGTAATAAGTGCACTTTGTGCATATTTTTCAAAAGTAAACATCATTCTCTTCTCATACCCCAATTAACTCATTACTGGCACTCTTGAAATACAGCACTCAAAACCAACACAGCATTTCCCATGCATTTCTATGGTGTTCAAAGTGCCCCATGTACACAGTTACCAGAGCATGGATCAGGGGAAGACAGAGAAGAGAGAAATCAAGGAAGAAATTATATTTGCTTTAGAGATGCTTACAATGGAAGGATGATCTTCTTTCTTACTGTCTGTGCATTAGGAAGCTACTCCTGTGGAAGCAGCTTCCATGTTTTAAAAGAAAGCATCTTTAAAAAGGAAGAAAATGATAGAATTTTGGATGAAGTCCAAATGAAAAACATTAAATTTTTCTTTTTCAACACTCAAATTACATAAAAATCTCAAAAAAGTATTTAACATAGCTTAACAATAAAAACAGTTTTAAATTATTTTTACCACGTGTTCAGAAGTAGGAAAAAAATGCTTTATGGACTCAGTTTGCAAAGAATCACTAAGAAAAAGCAGTCGCTCACTAGAGTGTTACAGGTGATTCTAGCTCTTGCTAGTTGGTGAAGATCTTCTAGGAAAAGAGCCCAGGGTAACGGAATTCTTTTTAGCCCGTTCTTTCTGCATTAGACCTCCCTCCATCCTCCCTTGGCTCACTGTACAGGCTGAGCCACTTTTCCTTTTTAAAAAGCCTGAGATTATACAGAAGGCCAGGCTTTCAATGTCCCAGTGAGGTAATAGGAGAAAGAAGGATCCTGGGAAAACACAAAGCCAAGGGAACCCTGGATCTGTCCTGGTCCTGACTACACTTTCTCATGGATGTGGGAGTAGACAAAAGCCATGCAGTAATGAGATGAAAGAATAAAAATACATCCCTAGCGTGTGTGTGTGTGTGTGCGTGTGTGTGTGTGTGTGTGCAAATATAAACCATGAGGTGTTGGATGTGTCCTGACCTCACTCCAGAACTGCCTTTTCCTGTACAGAACACAGAAAGAAGACAAAAAAAAATCCTAGAATGTTTCAATATTACATTAGGCTAAAAGGAATTTATGCAGTATTTAATTTATTCAATTCCATCACCTTGGAATACTTTCCCTATTCTCTTCCTCCATCACCCAGTCTAGCTTTTCCTTTTCATGCCTGGATCCTATTCCTAGTATCTACATTTTAATTTGGGCTTTTGGCATTTCACTTTTATAGAATCCACACCTTCATTTACACACAAAACAACTAACCCTACATTAGCTGTCCTTTCTCATTAGAGACTAAAAATGCTTCAAGTATTGATTTTCTTTTTAAACTCTAAGATAGATGTTGTGATTTATAACTAGAATTCTGCATCAGAAAGTCTAAATGAGATGCTAGTTAAAATGGTACCAGCACTTATGCTCTCTACTGGTAGAAAGGACACTAAATCCTGGCATGGTGGGCCATGCCTATAATCCTAGCACTTGGCAGGTTGAGGCAGGAGGGTCAGGAATTGAAGGTCATCCTCAAGCTACACAGCAAGTTTCAGGCTGGCCTGAATTACATGAGAACCTATCTCAAAAAAATTAACAAACCAACAAATTGAGAATTCTGTGTGTTACCCTGTATGTTAAAAGTGTGCTAGAAGCCCTCTTCTAACTGGCCGTGTATTGTTAGCTATGATTAGCATATTCCTCGAGGAGCTGTTGTAGTAAGATGGAATGGAAAGAGCATAGATGTTCACATCACACTCAAAGGCATCCAAGATCCCTAGTCTTTACCTAGCTCTACAGCCTTAGACAGGTGTTGGATGTCTCTAAGTTTTCTCATCTGAAAAGTAGAAATTATACTATTTACTTTGCAGATTTGAAAAGGAAATAGTTTAAGGCTTGGCACCTAAAGGTGCTCAGCAAGCAGAACATATTGGCTCTTATTACACATCAATTTTTGGTCCTTCTTACAGCTTGCCATCTTTCCTATACCTCCCATAGTTAATTACGGCTTCAAGAGTAAGAGCTATGAAGAAGCCATGGAAGTGACATTATGGGTAACATTTTTAGTGCTTTTACATTTAATTTGTGGTGATCACATGCAGTAATGTTCCTAATTTGTTCTATCTCCTTGTACCCCTGACTTCTGCAATACCCTTTCACACTAAGACTTGGATGTAGCATATTATTTCTTATGATTCAGAACAGAGTATCAAAATAGAAGCCTAAAAGATCACATTATCATCACCTTCATCACCTCAGCTGAAAAATCAGACAGCCTGGAGAAGCCAAACTACTCACGGAACAGAAGCTAACTGAAGATGCCTGAGTGTATGCAGTTGGGTACTGAAGAAACGCCTAACTGTACCTGCGTTGACCTCCAGATGTTGCCTTGATGACTTGTAGTTGCTTCAAGTTTGGAATTCTGGCACATGTATGAACAGCAAAAGCAAACTGATATGTAAGTCATCCCTCTCCAGGAAGACAACGTATTATGGCAGAATGGGATGTTCAACAGAAGCCCAAAGAAGCGGCTTTAGTTCCTTTTCTGACATTTTGGCATTATAGGATCTTGAACAAGTCAGTTACTGTCTCTCAGTTCATATTGACCTATTTCATAAGATAGCTGTGGGGAGCAAATAAGGCAATATCTGTGTATTGTTAGATGGTTGACCTTGATTGTCAACTTGACATGATTCAGAATCATCCAGAAGATAAGCTTATGGGTGTGGCTGTGAGGGAATTTCAGAGGTTTCTATAAGGTAAGGAGACTCACCCTGAATGTGGGGGACACTCTCCTGTAGACAGAAGTTTCTCTGGTCCCACCTGGCTCCATGGTTCCATAGCTGCTTATAAAATAATCACTCAGAGGCTTAATATTAATTACAAATTGTATGGCCTATGGCTCTGACACATTATTAACTAGCTCTTATAACTTAATTCAACCAATTCCTATTATTCTATCTTGCCGCGTGGCTTCATGGCTTACTGGTACTTTCACATCTTGCCTCTCCTGGTGGCGACTCCTGACCTTTTTCTTCTTGTGTCTCTTCAGTTTGAATGTACTGCCCAACATTATTCTTCCTCAACATTGGCCAAACAGCTTTATTTATCAACCAATCAGAGCACCATATATTCACAGCCTACAGAAAGACATCCCACAGCACTCTGCCATGGACTGGGACCCTGCCCTGAGTCAGGAGAAAGCTCATAGAACATCAGCATCATTTCTCTCTGCATTCGGATGGCAGACACAGTGTGACCACCTGCTGCCAGACACTCCTCATTACAGATGAAAACCTGTCCCTTTAGACTGTGAGCTAAAGCATATTCTTACCGTAGAGTTTCTTTTTGTCCGGTATTTTAATCACAACAAGAAAATCACTAAGTACAGTGTGTACAGGAGCCTTATGACTAAGCACTGTATGAAGGCAAGCGCTATTGGCTGAATCTGCTTAGTGCTTACCTTAACTCATTCCTGAGAACCAGACTAAATAAGGAAAAGCCACCCTCACCAATGTGGACAGGTATCAACCACTACATTCAGGACTTGAATTGTTAGAAGGAAATTGATCTCTAGTCTCTCTCTCTCTCTCTCTCTCTCTCTCTCTCTCTCTCTCTCTCTCTCTCTCGGTGTGTGTGTGTGTGTGTGTGTGTGTGTGTGTGTGTGTGTGTGTGTGCATTCATAGAAAACAAATAAATTATTCATGGAGAAAAGTACATGGACCATATAAACAAATCCCATAAGCGGACATACCTGCTAAGGGGTGACTGATTGAGGAAGATGGGTGGTGTTCCTTGGAGGGTGTGTGCTGTGTGGAAGGTGTATATTAGGAGAATCTGTATTAAACAGATATATTGCAGTTCAAAATTTTACTAGCAATTTCAACAAGAAAAATCTAGATCTTTACAGACACATGAATTTTTTTTATAGTAAATCACATAGCATACATTGCCCATTTTGTGAACTATAGAGAAAAAAAAACAAATAGGTTTTAAATATTTTTATTTTAGAGTGTGTGTGTTTGTGTGTGTGTGTGTGTGTGGGTGTGGGTGTGGGTGTGGGTGTGTGTGTACATGAATGTGAGAGGCTAGAGGACAACTTGGAGGAAATGGTTGTCTCCTACCACGAGGATTCTGGGGATGAAAACTGGGACACCAGGCCTGGCAGCAAACTCCTTTACCTGATGAGCCGTCGTGCTAGCCTAATAGTTTTAACACTTTTTAACAATTTCATGACTCTCTTATAAGGGAGACCTTGGTTTGATCTAACAGTTTTATGAATATCAACTTATGTCCACAAAGCATTTCCATTTGTAAATTCAAGTATCATTTATCTGAATCATAGTTTTTAAGCGTACAGTATTAGCATGACCATCACAAAGTACTCCCTCCAGTTTTGATTTGGGCCAGATTCTAGAAGCATTCTAAGCCTTAATCATAAATATTCAGAATGGATTTTTTTTTTTTTTGGTTTTTTGAGACAGGGTTTCTCTGTGTAGCTTTGCGCCTTTCCTGGAACTCACTTGGTAGTCCAGGCTGGCCTCGAACTCACAGAGATCCACCTGGCTCTGCCTCCCGAGTGTTGGGATTAAAGGCATGCGCCACCACCGCCCGGCCCAGAATGGATTTTTAATTCTTAATTTATTGAAAGAAAACAATGTAATTTGTCCTAACAGGTATGCCGTATGATGCTGTGCAGAATGAACCTTAGGAGAGTTGCCATGAGTTTTGAAGGTTGCAAAGACTACAAATCAGAAAAACTTTTACACAAACAGAAAGCATGGCTCAGGCCTTTAGGTCTGACAAAAGGCACTCTGACTCCCGATCCAGCACTCTTCCCACAAAGAGTTCTGTGGCATGCCTGGGGCTTTGAAGATGTCAATCAATCAGTGTGGAGATGTCCCAGCACCATCCCTTCTCCCCACTTTGTTGTGGGATAACTACTTTTCGCATCAGCACGAAGAAAGAAAATGGCAGTTCTTAGGTGTTGTGGCAAAGGTTTGGTAAGGCAAACAGGTCAAGAACTAAGGGTGAAAAGGAGGTTTCTGAGGCAGGTTTCACTCCCCGCTTTCCTTCCTCTCTCCTATGGCTCTGAATAATCAAAAGTTGGCTATTCACAATGTTTCTATTCAATGGGTTTTCGTCTGTCCAAAATGTTTAGAGGAGGTTAGCAAGGTGGCTGCAGTGGCAGACTGGAAACTGAATGAATGAGCCAATTACACTTTACAGACAAAAAAAGACCCACTTTTCCACACGAAGATTAAACAAACAGAAAAGTTCTGTTCTACTGAAACCCCAGCTGAAGGCATGATAAAGCGTCACCCTTATGTTAAACAAGGCAAATTATATCAAGTCAAGTGAATGATTCAGAATATTAAGATTTTATAGCAACACTATTTCTACAGAGGGCCTGACGAGCCTGATTTTTATTTCTTTGAGCTTGAGAGTTTGAGAGTCCCAGACAGGACCCAGCCATTCACACCATGCTACCAATTGATTCCTGCATTGAAGTGCAGTGGAAGATGTGTGCCTTCAGTGATCACTCAGTCACACAAGACAGCACCCCTGAGAGAGCCCACTTCAAAAAAATCATTTAAGTTGGAATATTGAATATCCTATTCTTTTGCAAACTACAGTATGTTTTAAAAAGAAATCTCATCCAAAATGATTAACACTTCTTACTGTTCGGGAAGAAAGCCTGCCCTTTCAGCCTAACAGCTGTGGATCATTAGCTCTCTAGTGATGAGATGTGTTTGATGAGTATTTTTCTTTCTAATTAAGAGATGAGATTCTCTATTTGACTATCTCTTCAGAAAAAGTGAGGAAAATAATTCTGCCTATATGGAAAGGCCATCTCCTACAAAACAATTAATTATTTCAGGTTCCTTCTAGAATATCCTTTCCTTCCCTAATTTCAATTCATTTCCCCCTGAACTTAACACTCATTTCCAGTCTAGTTTTACAGTATTAACCCATTTTCACCCCATCTTCATCTTATAATGTTTTCCTGTTTGCCTTATCACTCAAAACTGTCTATTTCAGGTAAAACAGAGGGCAGAATATGAAATTTGCAAAACGCCTACATGCTTGTGAGAGTTAACCTGGGACAACTCTTTTGGTTTTAACAGGGAACTGTTGGCATGAGCATATTCCCTAACGTGAGAGAGTCCTCAGAAAGATGAATAGTAGACTGTATTTTTTAGGCAATGATTAAATAAACAACTTCAATTTTCTTAGCCATATATTTAAATAGACTTTTAAAACTGATCATGAGAATGAACTATTAAAGGGAAACTTTCGCCTCTACCAACAGAACTGGACTTAAACATGGAAGCTTTCAGCGTGGATGTAAAGTCCTAAAATACTTCACTTTTATTCTTGAAATAATTTTTAACAGATGTGCAAGGTGGTAAAATTCCTGGTTTAGAAGCTAGCTTGCAGGGTGTAGCAAGAAGCTGGAAAGCGGCACTGTTTGTGAGTTGGTACATCAGTTGCTTCCTTCAGCTCTTGCAACAAGAAAAGAGGAAAGGAAGGAAGGAGATCCACCTTTCAAAACTTAGGTCTCCTGTTTGACTGTGGATCGCTGCATCTGTCTCCATCAGTCATTGGAGAAAAGTTCTGTGATGACAAGTTATTCACTGATCTGAGCACTGGGGTAAGCCAGTTCAGTTCAGGCACCCACTCCACTATTGATAGTAGTCCAAGCTGGGGTCATCCTTGGGGATTCTTGGCAACTTCCCTAGCACCAGGTTTCTCTCTATCCCCATGATATCTCCCTCTATTATGGTATCTCTTTCATTGCTTTCCCATTCTATCCCTGTTCCAGCTCGACCATCCCATTCCCTTATGTTCTCATCCCCGATCCCCTACCCTCCATTGCCCACCCCTCACCCCCAGTTCACTCAAGGCAGAACTCCAGGAATCCAGTCGGAGAGAGAGAGGAGGGATTCTATGAGCAAGTGCATCAGGATCATGATGGGGAAACATGCAGGGACGACCAAACCAAACTAGTGGGAACTCATGAAAGTTGGATCAACGGCTGTGGAGCCTGCATGGGACTGGAATAGGCCCTCTGCATGGTGAGGCAGTTGTGTAGCTTGATCTGCTTGGGGGACCCCCTGGCGGTAGGATCCGAATCCATCCCTGGTGCATGAAGGGGTTTTTTGGAGCCCTCTACTTATGATGGGACACCTCTGTGCATGTGGCCTTGAGGTAGGGGGAAGGGCTTGCACTTGCCTCTACTGGATGTGCCTCCCCATGGGAATGTCTTGTCTTCTTATTGGGGGGAGTGGGGGTTTGGTTAGGGGGGAGGGAGGCTGGGGGCGGGAGGAGTGAAGAGGGGGATCTTTGATTGGTGTGTAAAATGAATGACAAAATTTTCTTAATAAAAAAATAAAAGAACTTTACAAAAGACTGTCAAAAAAGAAAAGAGGTAAAATGAGCAATAACTGAGTTCATGAAAGCAGAGGTAAAACTATGTAAACAGTTTCTTTTGGCCACTTACGTTGCTAACTTCTGCTTTTAATAAAGAGCATAATAAAAGCTTTAAAAAAAACCAATTTAGGTCTCTGGACAATGCTTTCTTTGGCCAGGGCATCTTTAGAAACATGTAGAGTGATTTTGGTTGCCAATGAGTAGTGTAGGAAAGGGAACTAGTATACCAGTGTTTAGTAGGTGGGGCAGTCCTGCGGATCACTGGGTAAGTGGTGGGAAATTCCCACCCATTGAAGAATTTTCCTGCCTAAAATGCTGATAGAGAAACATCGACAGTCATTGTGGGCAAAGTATAGTTTATAATTAACATAGAAAATATGTACAGTGTGTGTGTGTGTGTGTGTGTGTGTGTGTGTGTGTGTGTGAGAGAGAGAGAGAGAGAGAGAGAGAGAGAGAGAGAGAGAGAGAGGGAGATCCTGGAACTCATAGTTAATGATGGCTGCAAGAGTAAGAGTTATGTGAAGATGCTATAGGAAGAGAGACTATAATAGGCACCATTTTTTATTTTTAATTTGTGGTGACCATGTGTAGTGATGTCTTCATACTGATTCAGTTCCAAGATGATAGTATGACTATGATTTCAGATTAAAGTCAGTAGTGGAGGGAAACTGCACCTGCTCATCAGCATCTGCATCAAGTGTTCTCTTTACCTACAGTGTGTCGTTATGGAAATGCCCAGAGAAGAACCAGAGGGAAGCCCCAAGGCTCATTTACTCTCTTTTGAGTTAAGTCCAGCCCACCACTTCGCCAGCCTTCTATCACTCATCTAGGAAAAGGGTAGTTTTGTCTTAAGTGGCCAGATTGAGATACACTTGTTCAGGTTTTATTTCCTGTCAGCTCCACTGGAGCTTCCCATCTGCTGCCTCCATTTACCAAGGAGACAACACAGGCAAAGGGAGCCTGGTGACCACTGTCAGAACCACAGCCTCTCTGGGGTGGCCTGAAGGCATGACGCACTGCTCTTTTGAAAAGAAGCTTTGCGTTGGTCAGGTAACTCTGTGGCTTGAGTGGTAACTAGAGAAGGGTGATTACAGTAGACCTATAGGATCCTCTCCACTGTGCTTTGCTGCTTCCTGTGAACATAGGAGACCTCCATTCTGAAAAGAACCCCGTGTTGAAGGGCATCCTTATTCTCACCATTAGAAAGAGAACTAATTTTCGACTAGTTTCACCTGATATCACACTAAGAGGCTTCTGTTGTTTTGGATGGCATGGATATTTTATGCATTTGGAGAAAAACTCTGAAGTGCACCATTTACAATGATTCCTAATACTTGGCCAAATGTGTCAGGAGAGCAAACTGTCTCAGCTCTATCGATGAAACTGAGGATATGATCATGAGTGGACAAAAAAGAGGGAAATTGACTTGCTGGTAAGCTCAGATTAAAATGTATTTACTGTAATTTGATTTGTTTTTCTGAATAGTGGCAGAAAAATGATGGTTGTTTAGATTTACTTTTAATATTTAGATACCCATGTCAGAAAGCTGTGATTCCTAGTTTTAAATTGAGTACTGAGCCTTTGACACCGCTGTCTAAAGCTTTAAGTCACATTCTTTACATGTTCATGATTCTTCAAAAGTGTAGCCTGACTCCGTCTGTTAAAGTGGCAAGCATGGCAGTTTCGTAGAACTCATCTGAAGACCAGAACATATAAGCCATAGAAACAGCATCTGAGGACTTTCCACAGCAAAGGGACCAAGGCAACCTCAGAGACAGGACTATCAGCTAATGGGAGCCTGGTCACATGGCTTTCCGGATGGGCCTAGTCACACGGCTTTCCAGATGGAGACGCTATACCAATAGAAGCTGCCTGCTCAAGATTTGGGGGGTTATTATTTAGGTTTTTTTTTTTCTTTCAGCTTGCAGGTTAGACTGATATTTTGTGTCATTTTAATAAAAGTCAGAGATAAAAAGCTCTGGATTTCTTTTGAGTGCCAACAACTCCAAAAGGAAAGCCCAAGTACATCCAATTTGAAATCCAATCAATCCCACATCCATAACTGATAGGGTGGGAGCTTAATGCTAACCACAGTGTGATGTAGTGATGAAGGTGACAAACAGTTGCCTGGGGAATATTGGTTCTTGGAGGTGCCTTTCATGAGAATTAACCCTTCAGCTACTGCTTTTAAGATTTGCCACAGCATCAAATACAGTCGTTTCCATCTTTGTTAGTCATAGAAATTTGGCACTCAAAACCAGGCCGCAGGAAAATTATTCTTTGGTATCCCAGATAACACATGCACATTGTTTAAAATGACCAAACATGGATAACTAACAAGGTATGCACTTATTTCACCCCTGGGTATTAAGTCACAATCACTCCAAACACTAAAACAAATTGAGAATCAATGTTAAATCACTTTTGGCTTTGCTTAAGAATAGTTACATCTGGTACATCTGGAATATTCTTTATTCATGCTTTTGAGACACTCATGGATCCAGGAGATATGGCGTATCACAGATAGACGCACAGTGGGCAGGTTAGTCTCCTTAAGTGTTTCCTAACTCTGTATTTGGTGTAATTGAGTATTTTTTTCAGTTGTTCCTTTATACCTCCAATGCCAGGGAAACTGTCATTTTCCTCTTCATGGTAATCCTAGGCACGTCTTACCTTGTAAGTTCTCAACCTACTAGCAAATAAAGTGATTGTCTTACATGTGAGCATGGATTTAAGGATCATCTTGAAGTACTTTACCTGCTCTCTGTTTCCAGGGTTTAGGCGGTGCTAGGAAGATTCATAGAACTCAATTACACACAATTATCTTTTAAAGTTTGAAAGAATCGAATCTGTTAGCATCACCGCTTGTGAAGCAGGTTGTTGGTCAATTCCCCTTCTTGTGTGTGTAAATGCTGTGTCTAGGTACGTACATTCTACACCAATGTTTGCTGATGTACAAAATGTTCAATCTATCCTAAGCTCAGAATTTGGCTTTAAACCTATCTCCGTCATGAACAGGTACAATATTGAAGGCAACAGCTGGCACTTCAGTTGCTCACGGGAGGAAACTCCCTCTGTTCTATAGATGATGCCAAGAAATAGGGTGCTGTGCTCTCTAACGAGCCAAATGCGTGTTCCCGAAGTCTGCGATGCACTTCACTTTAAAAATCAGACCTGCCCTCCTCATGTCCTCATTTCTAACTCACTGAGCAGGAATGCCTCTACAATTGCAGACGATCACTGTGGGGCTGCCTTCCAGGAGCCGCTTGCAAAGGGGAGCACCCTGCCAAGTTCTGTGATGCTCAGTACCATTCTGACTCATTTCCACTCAAATTATTTCACTCAGATTTATTCAGCTTATCATGACTATCTTTCCTAGGCTTATTTCTGATCTCTCTTTTTAATCCTTCATGATATAACTTGCAGTTATTGTTGGTTATTCATTGTCCATACTTAATGTCTTCATTTCACTCTTAAAATGGTGCAGCCAAAGTCAGAAAAAATGTTTTTAAATTCTCAAACTCTTAAATAGATTTAAGACCTAATAATATCATATATTCCAGCTATCTCACCAGGTTCTAAAGCTTCATCTCCCATTCTGTCTTCTAATTTTCTAATTTTCTCCTTCAGTGGTCTCATTCCCCCCAATCCCTCTGTTCTGGAAAAACTTCAAGAGTTATGTTTAGCAGCTCTAGCTATGTCTGAACATATCTCTTTGCAATTCAAATAATCATCTTCGGCTGACTTTAACAGGCTTCTTTACTCCATTCCATCTTTTCCCCTTGCTGCGTAATGTTTACTGATGGATCTTTCTCCCATTGCTTAACAGGTCTTAGTGGTCTTGTTACTGCATGGGAAGCCTAAAGGTGTGAACACTCTGAACACATCTCTCTTGGCTATTTTCCACACCTCCAGACATTTTCTTAAATGCAACGGTGCTTGTGTTTCAGTGGTAACAGAAGTTATCAGAGAACACTAGTTTAGACAGCAAGCAAGCTGAACTCCAACTGTTCAAACAGCCTGACTTTTACAGTAAAAGGAAAGGCCCACGGCCAAGACCACTGAGATGAGCAGGTATTTTTAGTTCACTTGTAGGCCAGCTCTAATGTAATTCTGAAATGTTTTCTTCAAACCCAACCCGACTTTTCCAGGGCTGTCCAAATCTGTTTTCTTTTATAGCAAGTACAAATTCTTGGAGCAAAGGAAGCATGCGTATCATTTGCAAGGCCTCTGCATGGCTATGGTGTTGATGCCCGACGGCTCAAGTTAGTCCGCCAAACAGATGAGCGCATTGTAATTAGCTCTTGTCAAACTGTTAGAAATACAAAAATGATTTCCAGTGTAATAAAACTTATAAAGAAGAAAAACCATTCCTATCATTTTCAGCCAAGATAGTTCCTGTAATGGCTTATAGCTTAGCGTTCCACAGTTCTAAAAGAAGGCCACTGCATTCTTGGAAAAGGTTTCGCTTCGCTGACATTAGGATGAGACATGTATTATCTTTCAGGCATTTCTGTTGTTGTAGTAGATTGCCTGTAAAATCTCATTCCTATAAATGACCTGCCAGGATTGGACATATTCTTTGGGGCCATACAGTGCAGAGATATGATTCTCAACCAACATTCATGCTTCTCTGACTATACTGTCAGTACAAAATTTTTCAGGCTTTTACAATAAGTGTATTACTATGATGAACTTTATTGAATAATTAAAATTACAGTGTATTTTAAAAGAGAGGGTATTGAGCAATATTATTCATATGGGGCACCATGGTACCAAGCTATTGTATGATGATCATTAGTGTCTTGCTGGTGATTTACTCTGGATATACACTATCTGAACAGTGGCCCAATGGACAGTTCTGATTGATCTTTAATAATAAGGAGTTCCAGCACACTGGAACTCAGCATCCTATCAAGGAAAAATAGAGGCTAGTAATAGATTGGTTGCTATTTTACAACATGAGTTTAAGTACTAACCAAGAGGTTATATAACATGAACCTGTTAGGTTATAGACCAAATGTTATCCCCTTCTCTGTGCCCCTAGACTACCTGGAGATATGGTAAGTATGTTTACTTGTAGGAATAAATAGGGGGCGTAAACGAGTCTACATTTCAAAGTCATAAACTATTGCATTCAAAAGTTAATAAAAGTGGATGATAGAATTAAAACCTCTAGAAGAAAACACACTGGATTTGAGTCAGGAAAGAATTTAGATATATAGCATCTGAAGCAATTTCTCTGTCTTTGTTCTCTCTCCCCTCTCCTGTCTTCTCCTTATTCTCATTCTTTCTCATATGTATGTGTATATACAAATATCATATGTATATCTCACATATATATATATAATTTAAACATGTTACCAAAAAGAGTATATGCCTAAGCACATGAAAATATGTTCAGCATCATTAATTGCTAAAAAAATGCAAACTGAAGCACACTGAGATACAATTCCCAGCCATTAATTTGGCTTTAAGCAAACAAAAATTACAAAATACATGGTGAGGCTATGGAAGAAGTAGAACCCCCACATCTAGTTGACAGAGATGTATAATAGTGAGCTACTGTGGAAACAGTTTGGTAATTTCTTTTTTACAAATACATTTCTTTACTTTACATCCTGGCTGAAGTTTTCCCTCCCTCCTCTCCTCCCAGTCCTTCCCCTGCCCCCACCTCCTCTGTTCCTCCTCTGTTTCTGCTCAGGAAAGTGCAGGTGTCCCAGGAGTATCAACAAAGCATGGCATATCAAGTTTCAACAAGACTAAGCACTTCCCCATGTAATAAGGCTGGGCAAGGCGACCCAGTATGAGGAGCCGGGTCCCAAAGGCCAGTAAAAGAGTTGGAGTCAGCCACTGTTCCTTCTGTTCGGAACCCCACAAGAGACCAAGCTACCCACCTGTAACATATATGTAGAGTGGCTAGGTCAGTTCCATGCAGGCTCCCTGGTTGTTGGTTCAGTCTCTGTGAACCCCTGTGAGCCCTCAATGGTAATTTCTTTAAAAAGCAAATGTAAATTTACCAGATTAACCAAAAATTCCACTCCTGTGTATCTGTCCCCCAAACCTGAACACACCAGGCCTTGGACTTGCCCTTAAATGTTCAAAGGAGCATGATTCATCACTCTCTCCAAACAGAAACAGTGAAAATGATTATCATGGTGAATGGGTAGTCAAAAGTGTGCAGACTACACACAATACACTATATCCATGATTACAGGAGAGAATATATACTAGCACCTTAAATGTCATAGACCCAGAAATATATGCTAAGTAAAAGAAGTCAGATAAAAAACCATATGATCCATTTGTTCAAAATGTGCAGAAAAGGCAAATTACTGGAGATAAAAACAGAAGAGTGGTTACTGGGCATTGGGAGCAGAGGGTAACTATAATCAGGCACGGGGTAGCCTTTTGATGTGATAAGTTTAGTCATATATTTTTATTTTACATATATGAGTATTTTGTGTGTGTGTGTGTGTGTGTGTGTGTGTGTGTGTGTGTGTGTGTGTGTACTGCACGTGTGACTGGTCTCCAGGGGGCCAGAGAGGCATTGGTTCCCTGGAACTGTTGTAGAGAGTTGTGAGCTAGCTATGGAAACTGGGAACTGAACCTAGGTTTTCCAAAAGTGAAGCAAATGCTCTTAACTGACAAGCCATCTCTGCAGTCCAGTGAAATGACAGCTTTTCATCAAGCTAAATCCCAATACAAGTAATTAAGAGAAAGTAGGCTGAAGTAACAAATGGCCACATTCTCAAAACATCTAAAATGCTAGTGAGGACACTATTCCTTCATGATGCTGGGGGCGATGCTCTTCATCTGAGTTCAGAGGAGTGATTACTAACAAACAGCTAAAGCAAGTATCCGTACTAGCCACTGATTATAACCAGAAAAGCAGACTCTACAGGCAGATGAGGAAATGTAGCAAGACAAAGCTTCCTCCTTCCATGGAGACAGTTGTGTGACTGCGTCTACATTCCCATGCAAAATTTGATCAACTTTGAGTAAACAAAACAGAGTCTTCTCTCTCCCTGAAAAGTGATGGCTGGAAATTTGAAACACCACTACCACAAAACTGACAAGGAACAACTCAGCTTGAAATGGGAAGAGAATCGGAAAAAGAAAGAAAGATCACTTATGTGAACATCCTGAAAGAAAACAGGTAAAATAAAACAAAACAAAAGCAAATCTTGGCACCATGGAGTGGGCAGCAAGCCTGCGAGGTCGCCTTGCCTGGCCAGAAGACAGCACTCCAGTGAATATGGTGGTGTTTTGATGTCTTCTTCCATGGTAATCATGCTGGGGACCATTTAATTTGAGTCTAGAGTTGGGATTTCATTGCAATCCTGTGATCTATATTACCAAGTCACCTGGAATACCACCTATCAGGAAATAAAACTGGCTCCCTATATCCACCCACAAATAGAGTGGAAAAACATGTTCGAGGGGATTTGTTTTATTTTTCTGGTCAGCAACAGTCAGCAACTCCCTTTGGTTGGTTGGCTTTGTTTTTCTCAGTCTATTGCATCAAGAAACTAGAAATGAAAACCGCTGAACACAGCAGGGAGAGCGAAATAAATCTGAGAACGACTTCCACCCATTTTTATGTGAGCACTTCTAAAACTCTAGGATAATCCTGCGTTTTCCAATAACAGCTACAAAGCATTGCTTGTGCCCCCCCCATACACACACACTAAAGCTTAATACACATATTTGTGAGTTAACTAAATTACATCAAGCATAGGAAAGCAGGTGAGCCTGGCAGATTTCCCATTGTTTCTACAGCCATTTTCTCTATCAATTGCTGCAATCTAGCGTGTCTCTGGGTTCTACCATCAGCTTACATGGAGCTATTCTGTCTCCCAGGGAGACAGGTGTGTCTTTGTCCTCCATTGAGAATCCTGCCCCTCCTTGAACAGGCTTCTTGTTGTGGGAACCCTTCACGACTTGCATTCATGTCTATGCCTCTCAGAAAGATCTGTCCTTCTGACCAGCGTGCATCATGTTTCCCACACTAACAAAGACAAGGACTCAGGGGCAACCATATTCTGTGGCTGCCAGCATAAAGTGGTATATTTGTCCTCCAATTCAGCTCAGTCTAGGGAGGCACAGAGAGATGTCTGGCTTTTTATTTTACAATTTCGTTAGTATTTTATTAATCCAAGAGCACTTTACAGGAAAGTGTAAGTATGGCTTCCAATAGGAATGTTGTGCTTGGACTTGACACCACGCTCACAGACTTGAGTGTGCAAGGAAAAACAAGAGGCTGCCATGTTAAACCACAATTTGTAATCAGAACTTTAATCCCAAGGATTCTCACAAACATGTTGCAAATGACAGCTTTTAAGGATCACAAGAATGCTGGCTTAAAACCTTGTCTTGACCTTGGCGTTCACTGAAATTAGAGAAAAGAAAATAAATTTTATCTAATTTGTTTTAGAAAAAAGTAGCTGACAGAAACAAGAAGGAAAAGCCTAAAGAAGACACTGGAGAAAGACACACTATGAATGAGGACGAGCGATGTTTTCTAGATTTACCTCATAAAGCAAGGACACTTCATTTTTTTTTTTTCATATAGAAAATTTTCACCAGTAATCAAAGACCCACTTCAGGCTACATAGATATGTACAAATACGTTTACTAGGTATGCACCTAAATATAATAGTCTATATGAATATAAATTGTATGAATGTAAATTTATACTATATCTGTATAGACCTTTATTTAGTTGTTCTATAGGATGTATATATCCATAAATATTAAATAATTATCCATGGGACACTTTCCCTCAATTGTAGAAAGGAAATATCAATTCAATTATGATAAAATCTTCATAAAATATTACTGATGATAGTTTATCTCACTTCCAGGGAAATAATTTATAAAGGATTAGTGCAGATCTTATTAATATATTTAAATAATTTTATTAATGTTAAATCCAAATAAGGTTTGAATAGGAAGTGAAATTTGAATAATCTTAATGTTTATATTTTCTTAAAGATTTTTATTTTTTAGTTAATGTTTGTATGTGTCTATGTGAGTGTGTGCAGAGGCATTGGCTCTCCTAGAGCTAGTGTTAAAAGCAGTTATGAGCTGTCTGAGGTGAGGTGCTGGGAACCAAACTCAGGTCCTCTACAAGAGTAGTTTGTGCTCTTAACCACTGAGCCCTTTCTTCACCTCTTCACTCCAATTTAAATAAATCTTAATTAAAATTATTATTATGGAGAACTAATTATATCTACTTCAATGCTGGAATGGATAATTCAACTTTGTTCCACTTACCAAGTTTAGGTATACTTTTATTCTCATATTGCATATGGGAAAATGAGTTTAAGATGATGTTACAATAGCAATAATTCTAATTCCCTACTTCTAAGTATTAATTCCCAAAATAAGGTGATTTAAAAGAGACACCGTTTTAAACAACATTTGTACTTTTCTTCCAGATTGTGTGGGAAGTACTAAGTATATATTATAAGGGTTGTTAAATTTAAAAGAACATTATTATGTGATTTAAGGGTATCATTTTATTAATTGGCTCTAAGAATTTCTCTTTCTTCATTCAAAGCTCTTGTTAAAGATAAAAGGTGTCAAAGTTAAAACATGGTCTTGTGAGAAGGAGGTTCATTGTTCTTTGAATGTGTGAGCACTAGTAGACTGCCCATGCTCCAGGGGATGGCTCCACGCCCATGAATAAATTGGATTTAGTAGGTAATCAAAATGAGAAAAAGAAGATGTGAAGTTGGGAGGAGGGTCACACTGGGAGGCATACAAGGTGGGTTGCAGGGGCAAATAGAAGGTGGGTAAGGTCATATTTCATATATATATATATATATATATATATATATATATAATGTATGAAGCTCTCTAATCATAAAATGCTATAACAAAAATATGAGTTATTGATAATTTGTCTGAAAAACTGCAAGAGAGAAATCCTGCATCTTACTAAAAGCTTTTATCTTCCCACATCTTCAAGACTCAGTGTGTTGGCATAACCAAAATGTTTCTGGACTACTCCACCAAAGTGATGGAAACTTGTGACATCATAACTTGTCAACTCACTTGTCTTTTGACAGTTACAAACTCCTTAGCCCCTGATGCTCCACTGGTATAATGCTAATTCCGGGGGTATTTTTAGTTCTTGCTTTGTTTCTTTGTCCTTTTCAGTCTTCTTTACACTGCTGGAGATTAAAGCTAGTCTCTTATGCAACTGTCTCTGGCCCCAAGTCTTTTTAATTTTTATTTTATACAGAAGCTCACTAAGTTTTCCAGGTTGGCCTCAATCTCAGGATCTTCCTGCCTAAACCTCTCTCCAATGTCACGGGATTACAGGTACAATGTCCAGTTTAATTTTTAAATGCTTAAACTTTATTTCTTAGCAAATTCTGGTCATATGTGTCTGATATGACTTGCAGCACAAGAAAGTTACCAGCAGTGCAGTGACTGGCATCACACAGCAGCAGGATCTGTTAATCACATCATTATTCTTGTATGGTATTTCTTCTTATAGAATTATTCAACCAAAAGTACATGCTAGCTACCACCCTTCTTAAGAACTGTCATCAGCCTGCAGTCTCTCGAGTTGACAGGCTTCTTTTCTGATTTCCCTGGTGAAATCCTGCTGCCCCTCCAGTGACTGTACCTGGTTCAGCTAATCCCACCTCTGTCTCCTCCTAGGTAGACCATGGACCTAGACCTGGTTAACAAGAGTATTGGTTCAAGGAACGGCAAGTCAAAGCAAACCAGACTCAACTATGAGAATCTCTGTATCTCACTAACAGCAAGAAGAATAGAAGCCTAGTGGGTGTTCAATGTCATTTATGGAAATCCTGTCTAAAGCCGAAGCTTTTACGAAGAAAAATCAGCCCAATAAATGAAGTTCTGGTGGAATCATTGGACCTTCAGAACCAGATAGGTATGAAATGTAATTTGGCCTTCCACAGGTACCTGCTGTTTGTTGGTTGTTTTTGTTTACTCTAGCCCCACGTTGGGCACCAAAATATTGTTGGTTGTTTTATTACTCTTTCCAGGGGCCAGCCATCTAGCTACACAGCAAGCCATGGATTATGAGTAAGATTTATAGAAGTAAGGATTTATAGAAGGCAAAAGATAGACGAGATAATGAAAGTTAAGAAAAGCTGGCAAGAAATAAGCGAAGTTAAGGCCGGGCAGTTACAAGTAAGAATAAGTCACCATGTGGGATTTATTTGGGAGCTGGGTAGCGGGCTCCTCAAAAGAGTAATAAAACAACCAACAACATTTTGGTGCCCAACATGGGGCTAAAGTAAAAAAACAACCAACAACAGGTACCTATATTATAGATAGTAAAAAGGCAATTTAAACACTTCAGTGTAATTCTTAGAGCTCTTGAAAAATACCAAGTTTACCAGCCACCTTTGTCCTAGACCAGACATACTGAGAATCTCTGACCGATGAGTCCTGGAATCTGAATGTTTACTCTTTCTGCCATTGTTTCCAGTGATCAACTCATATGTGGGACCATTGTAAGCACACGCCAAACATTTTCACTCTGTCCAACATCGTCATCAGGGCTGGTGTAGCTCATACTACAGGCTTCCTAGAGGAGACTGTCAAAGCAGTACTAATGGCACCACCCTTACTCCTTAAGAAAGGAAAGATGGCAGACACAGTGACACATGCCTGTGATTCCATCTACTTGAGAGGCTGATGCAGGAGGATTGCAAGTTTGTGGCCAGCCTGTGCAAACTGGAAAGATCTTGTCTCAACAAAAATACAAAAGGACTGGAGATGTAGCTCTGTGATAGACATTTGCACTGAATCTGTAAGCCCTGGGTTCAATCTCCAGAAGCACGATTTTAAAAAAAAGTGGGAGTGTGAGGTGATACTTCAATTATGTATGGAAAGCTTCAATACTTGAAGTCTCCTTCCTCCCTTTTTAATAACTCCTGGCACACTAAGACTGCCTCTAATTGCGTGTGCATTCTAGAAAGCATCCGGATGCCTTTCCTAGTACCTGTCTGATGTAGGACCAGTCAGTATAATGACTAGATAAAATTGAATTTTTGAAGGAATATTCAAGTTCTTCTTCCCAAATTCAATCTTCTCATTATCTTAGAGCACTCACGTAAAGCACACTGCTGTAACTGAGTTTACATGTTACACATTAGAATTTGGGGAAAGCAGTTATCTTTCAGACACCATGTCTGACTTCTTTCCTTGATTAAAAAATGGGTAGCGACGATGCCTTAAGGTTGCCTTGCTAGACTCTGCCCTAGGAAGCCGCCGGGGCTGTGTGTGAACTACAGATCTGCTCATGGTGCTGGAAAGACTGACAACCTGGGCTGAGTGCTCACAATGGTCTTCTGTTGGAGCTGATCACTGGGAACACTAAGGAAATAGGTCAGCAAAGTTCTTAAAGTCCTGTGAACACACTGAGTGAGGTCAGGCTTCAAAACCTCAATTTGTTATGTAGGCATCTTTCTCTAGTTTTATGAATCTACTTCAAGTTCACGATCCTATATTTGTGGCTGGCTCCCAGGATGTTTCCCACAAACAGACAATTATTCAGATTTAAACTTTTGTAATAACAAAAAACTTCAGAAAGATGTCCTGCTATCAGGTCTACATAAGGGTATGTTTTAGTCCTGATAGGATGCTTATCTAAGTAAATTGTTTAATTTTTTAAATTATATTTAGTGTGTGTGTGTGTGTGTGTGTGTGTGTGTGTGTGTGTGTGTGTGTAGGACAATTTGCATAAGTTATTTCTTTCTTTACACTGTTTATGTCTGATGTAGGTCTGGTGGTTTGGGGATTGAACTTAGGTCAACCAGTTTGGCAGCAAGTGCACTTACCCACTGAACCATCAAGCTGGACCCTTGTCGAAGACTCTGAGACTATACAGGAAGTGCGGAATTTTCATCCCATTCATCAGAGGTGGCAGTTTACTTTCTGAAGTTGCCAATCATTTTATATCATTAGGCAATCTAGATTTGTTTTCCCCAATAGCAAGCAAACCTTTTCAAGCCCAAATTCTATGTAACTGGCTGATAGAATGGAGGCATAGTATTTTACCACTAATTACTGTGCCTTTAAGAGAAATCATTTATAAACAGCATGCTTCAAGACAGTTCATTCTGGGCCTTTTCAAAGGGCACAGGTTTGGAACACACAAGGTTCTCTGGTGTTTATTAGTTAAAGCTCACATAGTACCTGCCTGTTGTGTCATCTTGAGTTTGGGTATGTGGGAAAGTTGTTTTGATGGATAAGAATTCCCACTAACTTCATACCATCCCACATTTCCTCGTTTTAACTTGTACCTTAATGGTTTGTCACTTTTGACTGAGCTGGAAGCTTGAAGAAGAGAGCATAAGAAAGCGTTCCCTTGTGAGTTGACATAGAGGCTTGATTCTCACAAAATAGGTGTGATTAAAAAAACTAGTATTTTACTGCTTAACACATATTGTAAAATAAAGATTAAGATTAATAATTATAAAACCCAAATAATGAGCTTTGGTGGTGCCGATCGCCTCCCGTTACAGCCAGCCATGCAGAGCAGGAAGTGTACAGGGAAGTGGCACTTGCTGGTCCAGGACGTCCTGGGAAGCATAATGTTGCTCTGTCCTTGTTTGCTCTAAGGAGAGCTTCATGGCTCTCATTACAGTGAGAGTTTCATGGCATCCTCCTCCTCAAGATTTTTGCAGCCCAAAATAATCACACTAATGCTCTTTGGCCACAGAATTTGGAGGTTTGTGGGAAAAATTCTTGGTCCCATTTGCTCAGTCCATGCCCATGTGGAGGCAAGGTCCTGTTTGCTCAGCCCATATCCATGTGGAGGCGAGGTGGCATTTTACAGACTTCTGTTTGGGTTAGGCTTCTCATCTTTTAAAAGACTTGTCAACTGTATTCCCACCTCAGCTGAGGCTTAAGGCAGGGTCTGTCCCTAATTGGCAACAGACTATTTGCATTCCAAGTGCTTGCCAAAAGAGGGTACCACTGGCTGCTTGCTGCCCATCACCTATCAAAAATCACTTTGGGGAATGATATTTGTGGAAGATTGCCTGAAGGAAATACATTCTTTTTTAGATCTTCTAAATTTTTTGGGAGGAGTTGGCAAAACCATTTGAGAGAAACATGCTTAGATCCATGACTTTGTCCCCTTAGAATAAACAGTTGCTTATGGTCATGTACTGAGCAGTGAAATAAATTCTGTTCATAACATTAATGACAATGTTAACAATACCAAGCACATGAAGGGTTAATATCTCTGTTCTTCAGAGCAGAACACTTCCACAAACATCATATCATTTGCTGAAGGCCACAAAGAAAGATGATATCATTTTACATGGTTCAGATTAGAATTGGTCTGGATCTAAATTCCGTGTGTGGAGCCTGAGTCACTTACATTCACTCAATGAGCTGCTTTTGGTGGTGTGGCAGCAGCCTCCATTGGGAAAGTCAGAAGGAAGACTTCTGTGAAGAATGGATTCACCAAACTCTGGATACAGACAGATTATATAGCACCAAGCTGTGAAAGTGCTTGAAGAAGAGTTCTTTTAATTTTAGCACAGGAAATAGTTGAGTTTACATAGGGTAACTAGTGGGCTTTGTATAGAAACATTAAGAAGATTTAAGTCATGATACTGATAGCTTCTCTCTTCATTTACTCTTCGGGGAGCCCAGAGTTCAAAATTCAACTTTATGTGCAGTGTTTCAGCCTTTGTTTTCTGAGCCACCTTCATCACTGGATTATCTACCTTCCCATTCTCTCACCATCAGTGGGGTTTCTTCACTTAGACACTTAACTTGACATGTTTTTGTAATCATTCCTATTATTCTCACGGTTTTTCAATTAAAAAAAAAGCCAAACAAGAACTTTATACATATTAAACATGTAACGTGTTAGAGAAACTGTACCTAAAGGCACAATATTAAACTTTCTTTTAAAAAATATTTATAGTTTATAATAACTGAAAGTGGGGTTCAGAGAAACTTGGGCATTAGCTAGAATTCATGCAGCAGAACTGGCTTTCTGCCTGGCTTTCGAACCTGAGCTCTCAACTACTGTGAAGGTCTCTCTTCAGCTCTGTGTTGTGTTATTTAACAGAACAGACAGATGTGGTAGGATGGAACTAATGTAGATGTGGGTGACACACAGAGAGAAGATACCCTAATGGGATGGAAAGAAGGAAGCAAGAACAGACAAAAGGAAAGATAAAGAAAGACAACAGAGAAAGTGCATTCAACTCTGCCTCACAAGTGCACACTTGCCTCAATTCTCTAGAATGAGTTTTTTTTAAGTTTCTGAGTAGTGTTATCCATACTTAAATGTCAACTCATTACACTAAGCTTTTAGATTCCTTCATGTCTGACCCATTCCTTTGTACAGCTCCATGTTGCTCTGTAGGTTGTCTGTCCTATTTTGTGTTTGTGATCTAGAACCTAGTAGCTTCTACTGCTGAGTGAAAAACAGGGCCATTCTTTAAGCCTTTATTATGGCAGACTGTATTCATTATGCTTCATGAGGACTTACAGGAAAGACCATGTTATTATTTTTAATTAAATAAAAATCTGTTACCTATTTCAGTAGGAGTAAGGAAGATTCAAACAACACAACTTAAAATATTTTCTTTGCTGACACCAGACCAAAACCTTTTAGGGCTATCCTCACAGGTGAGGGAAAAAGGTCAATGTAAAAAAAAACTCTCTTGAAAAATACACATGGTCATGTCTATTATAGAATGAGTTGTCCTTGAACTTAGAATTTATAATTACCTTTCAAAAAACTTTTATGTAATCCTTGTTAATTTTATTTGCAAATTTACTATTTATTTTAACAATAAAGGTCTCTTTGCCCATCAGCACATCAAGGATTTACTATTACGTAAGAGTTTGAAATTTAAAGTTCACCCTGAAACTACTGACAGCATTGACCAATTTACAAACTAGAAATAGTTTTAGAATTTACAACCAATGGTGGTTGAGGGAATTCCCTATTTCTCTAAGTCCTTTTCAACACAACAACCCAAGTAGAAGAACTTCCTTTGAGATTTTTATTTCTTAGAGCAAATAAATACTTTTATCAACTTCCTCACATGGAAACATTATTTAGGGGTACATGGTCTTTAGGTTCTATTTGTGGATGCTGCTTTACGGTTCATAGGCTTCTTGCTTCAGTCACTTCTCTATCCACGTGAGAGATTGCTAAACATAGAGGAGCTGTTGATTATTGATTAAACTTAATCAGTTTCTGTGCTGTGCTGATTAGTTTTTTGTCACCTTCGCATAAGCTAGGGTCACCTGGGAAGAGGGAACCTCAATTGAGAAAATGCCTCCATAAAATTGGCCTGTAAGCATTTCTGTGGGGCATTGTCTTGATTAATGATTGATGGGGGAGGGCCAGGCCATCCAACTGTGGGTGGTACCACTCTTGGGCAAGTGGTCCTGGGTTGCAAAAGAAAGCAGTCTGAGCAAGGTATGGACAGGAAGCCAGTCCGCAGGGTTCCTCTCTGATCTCTGCTTCTCTTTCTGCCTCCAGCTTTTTGCCTTGAGTTACTGCCCTAAGTTCCCTCAGTGATGGACTGTAATCTCTAAGTTGAAATCAACCCCTTCCTCTACAAGTTGCTTTGAATCATGGTGCTTATCATAACAGTAGAAACCTCCCAGGGACATCCTCCTAACACACTGGAGGAACTAGAATGGTGAAATAAACACAGGACTTTCTCTCTGGTTCAACATAGATTCTACTACCATGATTGGCCACTGTGAGGGAACTACAGCTCAATCAATCATCAAGACAGTTTGAAGGTAATTCACGTGAACATCCTCTATAAATGATATAGTATTAGCGATTTAAAGACAATTAGGTTCAGATCCAGGTCTACAAGTCTATACAAATAAAAGACTTTGAGTTGTCCTTCTACTCACAGAAATTAGAAAACACTCAACTGAGGACTGCATTAAAACAAAGGGTGCCATCAATTGTTTCTTTAGAGTATCAGCAGCTGATGTGGTCACATCAAGAACTTAACAGCAATATCAAACGCTAGCACTGCAGTGGATTAGAGACTGAGGTTTACAGGAGTAACATGAACAGTTACAGTTGCACAGACCACTGAATGATTAGCAGCCAGTGCAGGTCAGAACTGATGATATCAAGTCAGAGCTATTCTTCAAAAGGAAAAAAAATGGACCAACACATTATTCTTTAGGTTTCTCCAAGTATCTATCACTAAGTGTCCAACAGGAACTTAGAGTTCACTGGTATGTGTTTCTAACTAAAATAAGCCATAAGACATTTGTTTTGCCTTTTTTAGTCATACACAAACAGAAATGTTTACAAAGAATTTTTATATAATCTATTTTTAGGTTTTAAACTAAAAAATGTAAATGCCAGAAATAATCTTTGAAATTCCTTTAAGGATACACTCAAAATTTTCTTCTCCTAGCTGACAGACACCTGGCATCTTAGTCACTAAACATGGTGTTCCATCATGTCTATAGCATCCAGTTTTTTTTTTGAAGTGCTTAAATAATAACAAATTTTACATGCAGTGATATTTAAAATTAAACTCAAATTAACATGAGAAAGAATATATAAGTCTACAGTGGTTTTTATGGGAATACAATATTTATATATTTCTGAGGCAAGTGTATAATTTTAGATTCTTATTTTTAAAAACTTAGTAAGTCTTGAGGGGAGAGATAACCGAGTGTTTAAGAGCACTTTCTGCTCTTTCAGAGATCCCAGGTTAGGTTCTTACCACATACATAGTGGATCACAACTATCTGTAACTCCAGTTTCAGGGGATCTGATATACTTTCTTGCTTTCATAGGCACCAGGCATGCATGTGGTACACATACATAAACACAGGCAAAACAAAATATATATATATGTATATATATATATATATATATATATATATATATATAGAGAGAGAGAGAGAGAGAGAGAGAATAAATAAATAAATCTATAAATCTTGAGGATTGTTAAGTCTGGACTCACACATTTTTTAGTAGAACTATGGTTTTTTGTATTCAGTTCTTTCAAATATTAATAAAATATGAGGAGAAACTTCTTAATGCCAATGATATTCAGGCTAGAAAGAAAGAAAAAGGTAAGTGTTGAAGAAGAAATATTTCTACTTCTATGGAGCTCTTTAGTGATCATAGGATAAGCATCTTTAATGAACCAGCTGATGCATGATTAGAGTATTAGAGATTTCTGAAGAAATAGGGCAGTCCCAAGGGTTCTGCAGATTCTGTGGTGTCCCTAATTAATTCCACTTTGAGTTCATTATTCAACAGCTGTTTTGTGAAAATAAAAGACCTGCATCTCTCTACACAAATGTTTGAGAGCTATTTTAGACTGCAGTCTCTCCTCACACAAGCTATCATCTCTAAACTGGATTAAGAGAAAATACATTGAGAGCTAATTCCATTGTCAAAGGAGTTTGAAAAATTCTCCAGTTCACCTTTGTTTTTTTAGTGTAAGAAAATCAAGCCTTGAGCTTTGCTTAAAAAAAAAAAAAAGTAGTATTTTTGGTAAAGAAGCCAAAAATACACACTGGAAAAAAGATCAAATGTTCAACAAATGGTGCTGGTAAAACTGGATGGATACACAGAAAAATCCAAATAGATTCATACTTACCACCCTGCACAAAACTCAACTCCAATGGATCAAAGACCTCAATATTAAACCAGATACAGTGAACTTGATAGAAGAGAAAGTGGGGAATAACCTAGAACTCACTGGCACAGGAGACAACTTTCTGAACAGAACACCAATAAAGCAGCCACTGAGATCAATAATTATCAAAAAGGACCTCATAAAACTAAAAAGCTTCTGTAAGGCAAAGGACATCATCATTTAGACAAAGCAGCAGCTTATAGGTAGGAAAGATTTTTACTAACTGTACATCTAATAGAGGGCTAACATCCAAAATATATAAAGAACTCAAAAAACTAGGTAACAAGAAAAAAAATACAATTTAAAAATGGAGTACAGATTTAAACAGAATTCTCAAAAGAGGAGACACTTAAAGAAATGTTACACATCCTTAGCTATCAGGGAAATGCAAATCAAAACTACTTTGAGATTCTATTTTACACCTGTCAGAATAGCTAAGATCAATAAAAAAAAGTGACAGCTCACACTGTTGAGGATGTAGAGCAAGGGGAACACTCCTTCACTGGTGGTGGGAGTGCAAACTTGTACAGTCACTATGGAAATTAGTATGGTGGTTCCTCAGAAAGATGGGAATCCATCTACCTCAAGATCCAGCTATACCATCCTTGGACATATACCCAAAGGATGCTTCATTCTACCACAGGAACACTTGCTCAATCATGTTCATTGCTCCTCTATTCATAATAACCAAAAATTGGAAACAACCTAGATGTTTATCAACAAAAGAATTAAAAAAGAAAATGTGGTACATTTGACAATGGAGTATTAATCATCCATTTAAACAAGTGAATCATGAAATTTGCCGGTAAGTGGATTGAATGAGAAAAAAAATCTTCCTGATGGAGGTATCCCAGACCCAGAAAGAGAAATATGGTATGTATTTGCTTATCTGTGGATATTAGCTGTTAAGTCAATGATAACTAAGCTATAATCTATAGAACTATATAGAGATAGTTAGGTATAGAGTAAAGAACCAGAGAGAACAGATAGACCTTGGTAGAAAAGGGAAAGAGAATAGACAGTTATGAATTAATGGGGGAACTGGAATGGGAGGATCAAGTGGGGATGGGGGATTAGGGAGGAACTGCAGGGAGAGACAGCTAAATTAAGGGCCATTTGAGGGATAGTGTGTAAATCTAATACGGTAGAAACTTCCTAAAATATATACATCTACAAAGACAATCTAAATGAAATCACCAAATAATGGGGGAGGTAGAGGCCCAACTGGCGATCTCTTGTCACCAAATAAAGCTTCTAGTTCTTCTAGTCCCATGGGAACTCCGAACAGCCCAGGGTGTTGCCAAGACTATCGTTTGCTATCCACAAATTGATAGCAAGGCCCCATTGCTGAAGACAACATCTAAACAACTCATTGAGCATGGGTAAATCAAGCTGGTGCATACACAGAGCCTTCACCTCTACTTGCTAGCATCTTTGGTACAGAAAGGTATTCTGTATTCTACAAAAAGAGAAACATAAACATGTACCCAGCCACTAACCCTTGGATTGACAATGGTGTCCTGCCTGCAAGATGTGCTACTCAATGTTAGCATAAACTTGTGGGAGTAACCACAACCATTATCCAACATCTGATTTGCCTTAAGGCCAACACCATGAGATACAACACATACCTGTTGCTTGAGTGACCAAGAACCTGAGACTAGAAAGTCCAAGGATTTAGTGTAAAACCAAATACTACTGTTCTAAAAAAATGTAGCAATAAAATAATTCTAAATGTTATTCTGCTGTATTCATAGATCAGTGCTTTGCTCAGCCATTATCAGAGAAGCTCTTCCTGCAGCAGATGAGAATAAATACAGAGAATAAATACACCACCAGCTATTATGCAGAGTGGGAGACCTTGAAACACTCAGCCCTAAATGGGATGTCTCCATCAGATCCCTCTTCTTAGGGCCCAGGGAACCCTCATGGAAGAGGAGGTGGAAAGGAGGTGGAAGATCCAGAGAGGATGGAGGACACCTAGAAAACAAAGCTCCCAGGAACTGAGAGACTGAGGCAGCATGTTCAGGGCCTGCCCAGGTCTGCATCAGGTCCTTGGTGTATATCTTATGGCTTCCAGTTTAGTGTTTCTACAGGATTCCTGATTGTGTGAATGAGTGGGCCGCCATTTCTAAATTATTCCTTCTCTTGGGCTCTGTTCGTTGCTTTTGTTTGTTTTGTCCAATTCCAATGTGCTAGCTGTTGTTTATCTTTGTGTTCTGAGTCGGGGTTTCTATTGCTGTGATGAAAGCACCATGACCAAAAGCAAGGAGGGGAGGAAAGGGTCTATTTGGCTCACCCTTCCACAGTACTGGTCATCACTGAAGGAAGTCAGGACAGGAACTCAAACAAGGCAGGAACCTGGAGGCAGGAGCTGATGCAGAGGACGCCGAAGGAGTGCTGCTTACTGGCTAGCTCCTCATGGCTTGCTCAGTCTGCTTTCTTTCTTTCTTTTCTTAAATTTAACTTCTTTACTGATTCTTTGAGAGTTTCACATCATGTACCCTAATTCTGCTCACCTCCTGGTCCCCCCATATCCTCTCCTCACCACTATGCTCCCCTCTAAAGAAAATAAAATACAGGAAGTAAGCAAGCAAGCAAGTAAGAAGATTCAGTCTGTTTTCTTATAGAGCCCAAGACTGACAGACCAGGAATGGAACCACCCACAATGGGCTGGGCCCTCCTGAACAATCACTAATTAAGAAAATGCCTTGCAGGCCTGCCTCTAACCCCATCTTATGGAGGCGTTTTTAAATTGATGTTTCCTCCTCTTAGATGGCTTTAGCTTGTATCACGTTATTATAAAATTATCCACTAAACCTTATTATATTATGTTTTGTTATAAAAAATAAAAGGTTAGATTCTTAAAATAAGAAAGAAAGAAAAAGAAAAGAAAGGCAGGTCTGCATATCATTGCCACTTTCTCTGCACGAAGACAGCCCTAAATCCTTCCTCCCTGACTTTCATAGCTTCCTATCTACCTAAGGTTGCTTTTGCTGGGGAAATATGTCTGCAATTTCTTTGACTGACAAGTTAAACATTTAACTCTCCCTCCATGAACTGCTTTATGAAAGTGCGTTGGGCTTCTTTGACTCACCGTTCACAATTTATCCTGGGCTCCGTTCTTCAGTGACTTGTCACAGGTTCTTTCCTTTTGTTTTGGGCTATGTGAGCTCTCTCTCTCTCTCTCTCTCTCTCTCTCTCTCTCTCTCTCTCTCTCTCTCTCTCTCTCTCTCCCCCCTCCCCCTTCCTCTCCCCCTCTCTCTCCTCTCCTTTCCTCTCTTCTCCTCTCTTCTCCTCTCCTCTCCTCTTTTTCCTTCAGAATGACTTCATGATAAGTGGTCTTGTTCTGAACATCACCTTAAATCTGAGCTGTCCTCTTGGTCCCTGTACTTACTAAGTCTGAATTTATTGCAGGCCCTTGTAGTGCAGTTTTTGACACACCATTAAGCTCCCTTTTCATTGGGAGCCTAAGGGCACATTCAGGCTCTCTGAGAAGAACAGCCTAAACAACAGTTAAAACGTGTGTCATGAGCTGCAAGGGGCTTGTTTGTCAGCAGGGCAAACAGTTCACTGCAGCTCAAGCGGCACCCTGCAACAGGGCGGGTAGGATAATGAGATACCCACATACCACAAGTGAGTTGTTCATCTTTGTCTTCAAGAGTCTAAGAACACAGTTATCTCAGCAGGATGCTGCACCCAGAGAGATGTAAACACCTTTCAGAAAGGTAAGGAGAGCAGCCAAAGAGAACAAATCCCAAAAATATGAGCAAAAAAAAGAGCTGCAAACAATATTTTAGAAGCAAAATTTCATCTAGAAGTTGAATCAGGCCAATTGTTCTTTGCAGTTTTTTCCCCAATATGTTTTACTTTAATTGTATGTAGATTTATTCTAATATTATGATGCTAATCAACCTGTGTAGCTATAATAATAAAGGCAATGTCAACACCTCATCAAGTAGTCACACTGTTTCTTTCGTCTCAAACACTGTGTCTTCCTTATACAGCAACAAAATACTATGAAAATTATTTATATAAATAAACGGTATCATTGAAAGACTTGAAAAGGTATAATAATTATGTGTAATATGGCCCAATTATATGTTAATTTCTTTGTTTTAATTATTTGTATAGTTTTAATGAAGGGGTTGCTAGAAGGTAGAACTATTTTTATTTTTAATGGGAAAAAATTGTTTTTAAGAATGAAAATAAAGATAATTAGCTATTCAATTAGAGGCATACTAATATATGCATGCTCCTAAATTATTACCGGTATTATTACTCCATTTTGCTATCAAAACTTTCCTCTCTACAAAGTTACTTTTCCCATTTGCGTTGTGTATTAATATCTCTGCCGCTCATCAAGCACCAACATAGAGGTTTCGAGGTTCCCCAGATCATCCACAGAAGAGAACCGGGGTAGGTGATGACAAGCATGCTCTTTCAAGATGCAGTTTCCGAATGCATAATAACTTAAGAAAGTGAGAAAAAAAATAGATTTATCAAGAAAAGAGAGATCTCTCCTACATTCAACACAGCAAATCAGCAAATTTCTTCAGGGAAAGACATCAAATTTGAAAGGCATCAATACTTCTCTGCTGTCACCAAACTGTTATTTGTGCTCATGCACCAGCTGGATTTGTGTATGTGCGTGCATAATCTTTTTCTCACCACTGATGTCATCATTAAAGCTGTGCAAGGATTTTGATTTTTCTGTTTGCACAATCTTCAGTGGGGAGGACTTGGACATCATGGCAAAAGTTTGTGGCGAGTTTGTAAAAAATAAGAAATGCAGGCATAAAGCAGTGGTGTTTCACCACTGTAAACCTAGAAAGCTTCCTGCGTTGTGGATTCTTCTGCCTGTTCAGTCCCCACTGAAGAAAGCACACAGGTGACTGTATTTGTGAGACTGAGGACATTTCCTATTATCCAAATAATATTCCCTGTAACTAAGATGTTCTTTTTGGATGACGGAGTGTATTCTAGAGTTTCAATATGTACACAATACTATTTTTTCAGTAATATTCAGACAGATATTAAGCTGTTGGATCTGAGTCCCAAGGTAAGATGAATGGTTGGTGTTACTGTAAACACACTTATGAGGTTTCTAACAGCTTCAACATACTAAGGCTTTTTAGGAATCTGGGTAGGAAATCTGCAAGCTGCAGTGGGTTCATTTGCAGATGAGGAGGCATTAGGCAGCACTTTGCCATTATGAGGAAAAGAAGACTGCGTGGCATTCCAGAGGCAGCTAAGAACTGAGGTGGGGACAGTGTGTGTGTGGGGGGGGTGGCGCGGAACCAGCAAATGGGACCTCTTCCTGTGTCATTAACATGGCCTCACTAAGTAGCAATACATATATACTGGCTGGGTAGTTCTGTAGGTCAGGAAACCTATACTTTTTACTTTCTTGGTGTTTTTTTTTCTTTCAGTTTATCCAGAAACATCTAATTTATCTCAAGATAAAATATAGTTGATAGATCTAAGACCTGAATTTGGGGAGGGTGGGAGTTGATTTGACTTGCTTATCTAGGCATTTACACAGACTGAAATTTGGTACTGATAGGGAATTTTGAGAGAGAAGCTAAGTGGATGTCAAGTGTAACTGGTTACCAACTGAGCTTAGCAGCCTCCTTTTGTGCTTGCTTTGTGATGCTAAGGACTACATTCCAGGCTGTGTCCAGGCAAACCAAACTCTCTCCCTGAGCTGAATTTCCCAACCCACTCTCCTCTGACATTTCTTTATTTATTTATTCTTTACAAATCATGTAAGGTAGGTAGGTATTAACTTCCCTGTTCCAAAGGAGGTCACTGAAGGCCAGTGTATGTCTGCATTTTGTCAGTGAGATCTACCAAAAGAATGCAGAATGCTAACTGATCCTCAAAGGTTTACTTACTAGCTGGGAAAAGAAAACACACACATAGGACCAGTTGAATACATAAAACACAATACTGTGTCAAAGCGCTGCAGACTAACTGGTAAAGACAGAAAGCGCTTTAGGAATTGAGGGGTTCATCCTCTATCTTGAGCATTTCTTGTTACCATGGAGGCTGAAAGCAGCTCAGACTCTTTATAAAGACAGTCTGGGTTGAGAGTTAATGCAGGAAGGTTTATACTATGAAATACCCCTTCCCTAGTAATTTTATGATTTCACAGTCTGAGCCTTTGTCTTTGGAATAGATTTAAAAAACCACCAGACTGCTCATGGTTTCGTCCTAAGCAGCAACATTAGTTCATATAGAAACTGGAGCTGATAAAATTTGCAATTTCCCATTTATACCATCTTTGCTTTTCTTAGACAAAAGACTAAGATAAGGAAGGTAATTATTGGATTCTGCTCTGCAGTTTCAAAAACCACAGACTTAAAAATTATAAAGCCATTTGAATCCCAGATGGAAAAGAAGAATGATTAAGAACATGTTCTGCTGCACCTAGGATCATTAGGCTGCCAATCTCTTCCCTGGTAGAAAATTTTGTTATTGAATCCCCACTTTCTACCAGTTTACAGAAGTAACTGATCCATTTGGGGAGGGGGTTGGGCAGAAGGCAGGCACAGAATTTAGAAACACAGAGAGCTTGCATAGCATGCTTGGATAGGAACCCCTGATCTACCATCTAGGTGTTACAGGTCCTTGGCAAATGATTTCACTTCTCTCTCCTTTGGTCTCTTTATCTGTAGGGTGAAGAAATAGAGTAACTACTATTTGAGTTAGTTGTCATAAGGATGAAATTAGTAACTATTGGCAGTCTGTAGCACCAAGCCTGGCATGGGTTGAGCAATTATTCAAGTGTGGAACAAAGGGACCAAAAGAGAGGTGCATCCCTGCAAATCTCCAGAGCTGACTTTCATCAAGCATTTCTCATGTCAGAAGGAGGAAAAAGGAACTATCTGAAATCTAAAGACCTTGGGTTGAAGGGTAGACAAGTGACTGGGGCACTTGCTCATTCTTGGAGTAGAATGAGCCTTCTTCATGAGGGCTCCCAAATCAGACTCCTTGTCAGGCTCAAGGAAGGGTGAGCATTTTATATATATAAAGGTTATATATATATATAACACCTTCTGCTTGCAAGAAGTCAGAAAAGCAGACGCCCTGAGGCTGAGCACTTGGACAGGGCTTTGGCATGATATTTAAACATTCCTTCACATACCACCACTTTCTGTAAGTCAGAGATTTGGTAACTGGGTCATCTGCAACACACATCCCTTCCTTTTTTTGGAAATACACCTGTTTCTGGGATTTGATTTGGCTCCTAATTCAAACAGACCTCCAAGAGCTCAGAAACAAAATCAACCTAAAATTATACGCTTATCTAGAGTTACATTTAGGCCATATGGTTTAAGTTGTCCAAATGCCACAGAAGCAACAGCAGCAGCCATCATCAGACTTTACACTTACCCAGCATCTCTCCTGCCAGAATGTTATGTAAGTCATAAAAGTTTCATTATAGCAGAGATGTTAACTCTAATTCCAAAGTGGTGGTCATAATGTTGTGTTTTGGTTTAGTTCCCTTTACTATGAAGTGCTGCAGAAGAGTTCCTGAAAGGCCAACATTATACTTAGAGCTGACAGTGTCCAAACTGTTAAGGCAGGTGGGCTCTCCTTAATTATTAGACTCACTGCTCTAAAGATGGAGGAAAATGGCTGAGATGTCATTTCCTGAAAACCCCATAAAATGCAAGATGCTCATGCCATGAGGACATTTCTGTGTCTTCCCTGCAGCCTTCACACATCCAAACTCAATGTTCCCTATCAATTCACCATATCTTTCTCTCAGTATTAGTACCATGTCAGACATCTAGGGAGTTCTCAGTGAATGTATTAAGTGCACAATTATCTTTTGCCAGGCTGGGTTCTGCAATATAGATGTGTGGAGCACATGTGATGAGCTTAACATAGAAAAGTGAGATAAGGCAGGTCAGGGAGGATGGTGAGCCCCGGGGGCAGATACAGACAGATTGGCCGGAAACAATCCTGAGAGGTGCTGATGTTAAATTCTCTAAGTAGTAAAGGGTAGTTCCAGATAAACCTCCATTTAAATATTATCCACTTTTAATTACCTAGGCTAGAATGTGTAGATGTATGCTTTCTTACTCACAAACCAACAGACCAATGAATTATTGGATCAACCAGGCCAAGTGCTAAGTGCTATGACATGGAGATAGATAGTGTCTTCAGATTCCATCCCTGCAGTCAGCGAACTTCCAGCAAAATGCAAAACCTCAGGGGTGAGCAGGTGGCTCAGTGGGATCGGGCACTTGCTCTTAAGCCTGATGGCCTGAGTTTGATCTCTGGGACTCACATGTTGGAAGGGGAGAAACAAGTTAAACAATCTGTTGTGTGACCTCCACATGTACCATGGGACACACATGGACAGAAAATGAATGTATAAATAAATGTAAAAAACAAAAGAAATTTAACAGCAGAGGCTCAAAATGCAACCTCCTGAAACTTTTTCTAGTCATGATCTTTTACAATCATTCTCTCTAGTTAAGCTATCACAGTTGGAAATCCAGTAAATTTGTAAGGAACTATAGCCACATCCTGAGGAAGACAGCATGTTACCTTCAGATGTGGTTTTGGCGTTAACCCAGAGAACAAGGGACATTTAGCCATGACTAAGTCTCTTCCAGGAGCTGAGTTTTCATACTGGAAGACACACCACACAGGGCTGAAACAGCAGTCTGCTGGGGCCATGCAGAGATGAAGCTAAATGACACTGGGAATATTGCTTTTGTAGGGATGTTGAAGAGATTGTAAGAGATGCATAAAAAAGTTTCAGAACATAATGGCTAACTAACTCATAGATACTCCAAAATAACACAGGAGGCTGTAAAATGCACTTCGTGCCCACCGTAGCTCCTTTCAGGACGAGCTTCCCCAACCCAAGGGCGGCCTCCCTGCTGAAGATGGGGTATCCAGGAAATACTGGAAAGCAATGCCAACCAATGGATTTGAGCCTGGGTCTGGTGTCTCTTAATTTTACGATCTTTTTCAGACTTTTGATTCGTGCTTCTAAAAATGCTAAAATAATAGCACCTTCTAAAAAGACGATAGCAAAGATCACATGGTGACATTTGCAGCTGTCTAGTATATAATATATGCTCAATAAATATTCATTCCCATTAATTGAAAGAAATGAAGTCACAAATAAAATTGTAGGATTTTTCATATCCCCAATTCACTATCTAATTATGTCCTCTGGTAGCAATTAGAGATCTAGAGCAATGACCTCAGGCAAGCACTGGAATTATGGTTGCTTGTGATGCCACAGGGACACAAAGCCCAAGGCTCTGAAGCCCGAAATCCCATATGCTTCAACCAGGTTAGGTTCAAAGTGACACCCATGTGAATCTCAGACAGTGTCGCCGGGGGAAATCCTGCTTTCTCCAAGTCTCAGTGGAGAGAAGAACTCACGAACCCTTCTAAGACCAACAATGGAAGAAAAAAAAATGAGGAGACAACTATTAAAAATTTAAAAAGCTGTATTTATAGAAGCAGGACAAAGCTAAGAAGACTGAAACGTGCAGAGAGGAATGAGGAGACAGGTAGCATGCTTGTCTTGATTTTCTCCTTATGCTGCAGCACTGGGGCCTTGGGTGGTCAGGAGAACATGGCTCTGTCTAGGGAAAGCTTACAATGAGACAGAGATTTCACGCCCCTCCTGTGACCCCTAGGTTGGGACATTTAGCCTCCTCCACTGATCTCCGTGTCTTAAGGCCATCATCCTTTCTATTGAGCATCTTTGCCCTCTCCTCATTTTTTTTTGCGCTATGAGAGAAAAATAGCATCACATTTTGTTCTAACAACTGGATTGATAGGGGCTTTTGAGAGCTAGCAAGTGATTTCAACTCCCAGGACTTGGATTCCTTTCCTGTAAAGGAGTCCCACCACAGTATCAGCTGCTCTGGTAAGAACAAAACACTCTGACAGTTGATGTACACTCTACCAGGCAAATAGCTACTAAAGTCTATAAACCTGGTATTGCTACCAGTGGTGGCACTTCAAGGGTTCACGTTGCGTTTGAATATTAAGCAAGATATTTTAACAGAAAATCTATGTTTATTTTAGTTGGATTCTTTTTCTGTGCATTTCTCAAGGGATAGGGATGAATTATTGATGGAGGGTGCCACCCTTAGTTTGGGCCATTTCATATAAAACAGTTAAATACTTGGCATCAAGTAGGTGCTCACAATGAGAAGTATCTTTGACATGGGAGAACCATTAGGGACAGTAATGTTTAGAGCTGGCTGCCCGGCCTGTATCCTAGACTTAATGGCAAATAGTAGACAGGCCCTGCCTGTCTGTGTCCTTTTAAGATTGGCAGCCAAGTTCAGTAGGGCTCGAGGGTTCAAAGACACAACCCCAAAATGGAAAGATGCCACTGGAAAAAAAAACAGCATTGCAAAGAAAATACTTAATGTGTTAGCAGCCTTAGATATAATAATGGCAAATGATAATGTCAGTCACAAATTGACGGTCAATCATAGAGATTGGCACTTAGATTGGAAAGCTCTTAGGAGATGTATTTTTCCCATTAGAAATAGCTGAAAAACAATGCTTATTTTCTATGCCATTGCTACTCATCATCTCACAGTGGCATAACCCCCACCACAAAATGCTGTGGAATTATATGCAGTATAGATTTGTTTATCAGTTCTTCTCCCCATCTATTTTTCAGCAGCTGATTAGTCTCCCTGGGATGTAGACACATCTCCTATCAAGAGCTGCTTGGCTCTTTCCTGTCTTCACACATGCATCCCAATATACACATTTCTTATAATAAATGTGCTTATATGTATATATATAAACACATTTTTATGCATATATGTTCCCTGTACTATATTCAAAGATAAATTCCAAATGGTGTATATATGCACTCGTATTCATATAGGAATCCAACTGGATTCCCAGAGGGAAATGTGGAACACATTGTTAAAATGTCTGTCATCCATGTAAGAGAAGCAGAAATGTGCTGGCCATTAAATTTGCATACAGCCCCAAGCACAGAGGTTCCTGCATGTGCACCGTTCTACTGTTCTTGATGATGGGCATATCTGACAGGAAGATTCTGTCAGGATTAGCTCAGGAAAAACACCCCCAAGGAGATAATTTGAAGACATACTGAGAATTTGCCTCAATACATGAAAATAAACATGAAATCCTCAGACTCTCTGCACATCGAAGAGTTCCCACCAACACCCCACCCCACACCCGAGGATAATCTACTGGAGCTAATTAGCACAGTCAAACGCAGCGCTGTTAGAAGTGATTGCCACTCAGGGTTGATTTAGTTGCTGCAGTGCTTAAAAAGCACGAGGGCAGGTTTTGGTGCTGAGTGTGTGAGGGAATGAAGAAAAAATAAAAGAGCAAAAATAGCTACAAAATCAAAAGGTGCCAAGCCCCACCCCGAAAACATTAGGGAAACTTACTGAGAAAGCACCAGCATTCTGCTAAAGTGTCTTAATTGTGTTTCCTTTTATATCGCAAGTATTCATACACTCATACAAGATCTATAAACTGTGGTACAAAGAAGGGCATATTTTATCTCATAAACAACAATTTCTCCATGAAATGCTAGTGCATGGATCATACCATCTAAAAACAACAACCATGTCTTCATGTCCATGCCTCATTTGATTTCATCTTTCTGATTAATAACATTAAGGGAAGGTCACCAATGAAGAAAGGACTGCATATAATTCCTTTTAATATATCTTTGCAAAGAATGAAGGCAGAATAAGTCTGTTTAGGAAAGTAAACATTATGGAGGCTGTTTATGAATGAGAACTATTTATAACAGTAGATAATAGAAGATCAAACTAGTTAAATAATGCTTTTAGTAAACTTGTATTTTCATTACTTGCTCATGGTAGAAGCACCAGAAAAAAAGATCACAAGTAAAAAGTCCTTTAAGGCAGACTGTGAAAATCTTGAGTTGGAATTATTTTCCCTGAGTTTAGTAAATTATAACAGAAAAAAAATATCGAAGGGACTTCTTTTAATAGACATGGTGTTTATTTATTTATATAAATAAACGAGGCTTAATGGCAAATGCCTGTAATCCCAGATTCTTGCAAGACTGAAACAAGAGGGTTGCAAGTTCTAGGTTAGACTGGGCAACTTGTTGAGAGATTATCTCAAAATAAGGTTTGAAAAGTTGCTAGGGATAAGTTCAGTTCTACAGAGCTTGTTTTGCATGCACAAGGCCCTGGCTTCAATCCTAGTATCAAATTAATAATCCCATATGCAAAATATATGAATTATATTTTTGTGTTTATATTACCCTACAAAATAAAATTTACAAAATGCATTGACATTGAGCACTTACTGTGTACAAAAGCTGTCTACCACATCCTGAGTCAAATTACAAGTGAAAGCTGTTCTGAATCTTTTCTGATTCAAACTCATGAAGGAAGACAGTCATAAAGAATAAGGGAACAGTAAATAGATTCATCTCTCAGTGATGGGTAGTGGATAATTGCTTTGCTGAGAAGGACCATGGTATATATACACAAACACAATACTGTAATCTATCTATAATGCCATAAGGAAGGGCATCAGAGATGTTGGGATGTAGGCATTTGTTTGCCAGTTCTAGTCTAGAAAGTGAGATATATGGTGGATAAAGGAAGGACTCCATGTAGAGAAGTAAGGTCCAGATGGAGGGTTTGGGTTAGATAATGGACTTTGGACTTTCTCCCAAGATTGATCCCAATTTGATAAGTTTTATTTTAGATATCATTAAAAGGTTAGAAGCCACTTGTACGTCTTCAAGTAATTTTTACATTGGATTGTACAGAAAATAAGAACTCCAGCAAAATACTCAACATTAAAATGTAACATACCAGAAGTTTAGAAGTGCCGGTCGGTGCAAGCAAGAGACTGCATGCACTTTGTACACTGGGAAAGAGGAGAGTGTGGGTTCTGAGGATTGGCAGTACGACCTTAGCATCTGCACACAGCAGGTCAACTGACTTATTAGATGGAGACAAAAGCTGTTTTCTTGCAAAATTAGAGCCTAATATTAGATGTGAGAGGTTGTCTGGGAGCAGCTGATCTGTCTATTGTAAATAGAACAGAGAGTAAATTCCAAGATGAACTATGAACAATCAAGATCGTCCTCTTCTGATACTCAGCTTCACTCTGTGTCTTGACGGCTCTCTGTCAACAGTGCCATTAGTGAGGGCTTGGATGAGCTAGTTTCTATTCTTAAAGAAGGCATTGGAAAGATAAGAAAAAGCTTGAAATTTTCAACAAAATTTCAAAAATGAACGTGACACTTCATGTTTATCCTTTTATTGATTAATGTCTACAGCTACCTTTATCTGCCCTGAGAGCCTTACAAACCTGGGCACCAATAGCCTGCTCTTCCTTCTGGGTCTAAGGTAGCAGAAAAGCATGCAGGAGACACTGGAAGAAGATGAATTGAAGGGTGTCAGGATGTCAGCTGCACTGAAGTCCTGGCATCTCCCCAGCTGCCAGTCGTAAGAACACTTTCTGAACCGCCTTCACTCACAGGTTTCACTTTATAATGATGACAAAAACAAGGATTCTTCCCTTTCTTCCCTTCCCCCACACCGACGGCTGTTCTCTTTCCACCTTTTGAAGTCCTAGCTCCTTCTCCTTTTTAAATGTCTTTTTGTGGAAGGAATCCAGTTGGGCTTGTTAGACTCAATGCACATGAACATAAAAAACGGTGTGGGGTTTTGTTCTCCATGCCAATGCCCTATTCAAGACCCATGAAGGAATTGTTGAGGTGCAGAACCAGCGCTCCCACGCGTGCACGTGCGTGCGTGCATGCATGCGTGCGTGCGTGCGTGCGTGCGTGCGTGCGTGTGTGTGTGTGTGTGTTTCTAATGCAACTTTGGTAAGTCTAACTCATATGTAGTAGAGTAAATGACAAGAGACCAGTAGTTTTCAAAGTGTGGCCCCTAGACAAGCACAAGTTGTACCACTTGTGAAATGGCTTGGTGTGCAAATACTTAAGTTCTGGTCTTTTATAATACCACAAAGAACTGAGCAGCAAAGCCCAGATTTCTGGATTTTAAGAACCTTCCACACAATTGCAAAATACACTAGAGTTTGAGAACATATGTTAGATCACCATCTTAGTACTCTATGTCCTTTCCTGGGGCATCAACCTAACCTAGTAAAAGCACTTTAGCTACTGAGTCAGCCTGGCTTGAGTGATACACAGCAAAAGCTGAAGAGCACTGCTCTACAAACTTATCCAAAGTTCTGTGTACTGGCCAATTAGCTGGCCTTTGATGATCTTAATAATCAGCAAAGCATTGCCCATTTTTCTAAAGCCAACTCCACCTTTTATTTTAGCTTTTATAAGATAAAGTTGATTTTCCTATGAGGTGCCAGCTCTAGATCTTTTTCTACTCTAATAATTTCCCATATCCAGAGACAATGAAGAAATAAAGGCCAAACTCTTAATGTTCTCCTCAGTTCCAGAGATATATCCTTGGTATTCCTCTGGATACAGGATATCACAACCGGACAGAAAACAAAGATAGATTCTCTGCTTTTTGCCATGTTTGACACACATGAAGGGATTTCTAGAGGTAAAGAAAAAAACTTTATTGACCACCATTAAGAGGTAGCAATATGTGTATTTGTGCATATATGTTGATCTGGGATAAATTAGAGAGGGGGGAATTATCAAGCCCAGGAGGTCAAGTTCATCATCCCTCTGGGTCAGTCCCTGGTGTGTTGATGCCCCAGATGTGGCTGTAACAGAGGAAGGTCTGAGGCTCCTGTAATCATCTCGTACCATGAGAACCAAGCCACTGACAAAAGACTGCAAACACCTCCTCAAGCACCTGCTTCTCACCCTTCAATACATCTGCAACTTCAGCTTTGTTTGCCTCAGATATGACTGGTCTCTGGAAACCATGGACCATTCACTGTGGTATCTTATTATAAGCCTTGGTTTGGGGAGGGTAGGTGAGAGGGTGGAGGAAAGACATGTTAGGGGATTTGTCTATATTTGCGGCAAGTAGGAAGACCCTTCATAGTTGAAAAGAGCACACTAAAAAATTATTTACAACTATGCCTGAATCCACTTTTAACCAATATGAAAATCAACTATACTTAAAAAAAAAAGTAGGTCAGCAAATCTCCCAGCCAGAAACCTGTGGAAAATAAACTTGTAATATATAAAGTGTATACTCAAGAAAAGAAGCTTGTCTACCTTCTGTTCAAGTCTTCCCCTTCTCCACAGCCCTGGGATTCTCTGTGTGAGAAATGCCATCTTTATTAACCACCGAGGAGGTGACTGTTTCCTTCAATCAGCTGCAGTTCTCATAGTACTGACCCGTGGGTTCAGAGGTCTCCATCACAGACAGATAGCACTGACCGGTGGGTTCAGAGGTCCCCATCACAGACAGGTAGCACTGACCATGGGTTCAGAGGTCCCCATCAGGGACAGGTAGCACTAACCCATGGGTTCAGAGGTCCCCATCACAGAAAGGTAGCACTAACCCATGGGTTCAGAGGTCCCCATCACAGACAGGTAGCACTGACCGGTGGGTTCAGAGGTCCCCATCACAGACAGATAGCACTGACCATGGGTTCAAAGGTCCCCATCACAGACAGGTAGCACTGACCATGGGTTCAGAGGTCCCCATCACAGACAGGTAGCACTGACCTGTGGGTTCAGAGGTCCCCATCACAGACAGGAAGTTCTTTTGTTCCTGAAGCTGCACTCTGACTTTGGCAGGTATGTTCCAACAGGAGCATGAAGGGTTTGGATGCAGTCTCAGCATTATGAGGTATTTGTTGTGCCTGGATAAGTTTCACGCTTCAGAAAAGAGGTTGAAGTTTTATCAACTAAGATGGCAACTAATGCAATACAGCTTCTAGAAATATAGGGTAAGTTCTAGGAAATCAGAACCACAGACTGCTCTGCTGCCTAACAGCTGAAACTGAAAACCTTACCACACAGTTCATAAGCAAAGGTCTGTTCCTCTCCACTCAACAACAATTTCCCTATTCGAAAATACAATCATTGAAAAATGCAGCAAAGCTTCACTCCCTGGAATCAACAGGTACCTTTGGGAGCAAAACAGAAATGGATGTTTATGCTTTTGGAATTTGATTTTTAAAAATTCATGGAACTAGACATTGATGGGTATGAAGTACACTTGTTTGATAAGAATTTTGTGCACAGAAAATCAATTCCCCCTCAAAAGGCATGAAATATAAAACTGTTATTAGCACTTTCTTAATAAACAGCTTAGTAGCGGTAAAATGGAACAAAAATGTTCTGGAAGTGATAACTACAATTTTGAGAGCTAAGGAAGTACTTTCTGGTGCTGTTAAAGGACACACACTGCTGGCCTTTCCGTCGGAAGTGCCCTCCTCGCCCTCCTACTTACACTGTCAGGCTCGCATGTCTCTGGTTCTCTGAAGCCTACCTCCATCTCTGCTCCACATGGTCAGATCATGTCAATTTGGAATCCCAATTTAGAACAGAAACTGTTAACGTAGTGGACACACAGCCAATACAGCAAGAAAGAGCAAAAGTACTTCCAGTATTGGCACATAGCCCTCTCTGAAAGGTTATTATTCTGAAATAAATCAAAAGCTACAATTCTAAAAACATCATGTACTGTTTTCAACTCATGAATTAGGAATAGAGGTACAATTTGATACAGAACACATGCTCTGCACTGTTTGAATTAATATACTGCTTTCAATTATTCCCAAATACTGCTTCAAAGAGAAGGAAATTACCTTCATTGCATATATATCTTACATATATTCTTACACATATGTACTTAATTACATATCCTTACAAATGTATGTACCTTATACGGCATATGTAGTTGTACTTTGTAGTAGTTACTTTAAAATAACTAGAATGATACTGCTGCAAGTCCTTTTATCTTTCCATTATTCTTTAGAGAACTGAGGTTAAACAGATCTAACCATCCATGGCAGCGAGAGGATGCAGCATCCGTTCCCTGGATGGGAAGGAGTGCCTGGCCTCAGGACCACTCCTGTCATTTATTCTTCCAAGTACTTGGAAGACCTGTTGATTTCTTTTCATCTGAAGGACATCTCGATTCACAAGATCCCTGGTTATGTTGCCAGCCACTCTGCTGTCTCCAATACCCTTAGGGCATGACGCAAAATCTTGTAAGATTTTCTCGTAAGGTTCTGAACTTCAAGGCCAAATAACTGCACACTAAATCTCTAGGCCACAGTTTTAAGACTACAGACCATCATCAAAGTCTGGAATTTATGGAAATAGCTCTGCCTGTGTTTAACAGATCTGTAATAGAGCGAGTTTTTCCTGGTGTCGCTGGAGAGCTTTTTGTGGTGCAAGACTGCTCCCTACAGGCCATACTGTAGAATGGCATCTAAGACAATCTGGAGGTTGGTGTGGGAGGAACAATTTAGAATAACAGTATCAAAATTATTTGCTGGCAGAAGAAAAGCTCAGGGGTGTGTAAAGGTTTCATAACCCACGCGGGGTTTGTAAGGTACTTTCTGACTTAAAACTACAATAGATTCTTAGGGTTTTACATTGCTCCCGTTTCTTATGGAGGTTTATCTTCAGAAAAATGTAAATTGCTTTTCTAATAGAGAAAATATTCTCTCTAATAATGTACTCTGACACTCTCAATCTATATTTATTACTTACATGGATTCCATAGAGAATCCATAGTAATAATCTCATTTTCAGTGGAATGTTCACAATGTTCCCATGGTTTGAGGCAACCTCATGAGGTAGCAGTACTAAGGAGAAAGGACAGTTCATATCAAACAATGCCTGATGCTGTAAAGATTTTCAAATAGACTCACTCAAACATGTGCAATATGTCATACACAATACTTAGAACAGTTCAGTTTTTATTTCTAAGCTGAATTTCTTCTTTAGGAAACTGCCAAATACTTCGGTTATGAAGCTCAGATGGTCATCTGTTTTACAATAAAAAATCTGACATCTGGAAATGTATCAAATTAACACTGCATTTTCAGTAATTTGTATGACATGCCACAGTTTTTTAAATACAGAGAATGGTTCTGAAATACAGATCTATTTATCAGATTATTAGAAATGTATTTCCTTTCAATTTTAAAGAATTTCGAGTCTATTTCAAAACTGAATAATATATTATGGTAAAAACACATCAACAATCTGTCATTCCATATGTACAAATAAACATACTCCGATGTCACTCCACGTTTTATAAATAAGGCCAATGAAACATCCGAAAGGTAGAGTGAACCCTCCTGCATCATGCTAGAGATGCCAAATAACATTGTCAACATAACTAAGATATGCGTAAGGATCTGTAGTGCTGCTATTTATCTATGAGGAAGTTTCACATAACCTTAATTTTAAACAAAATTTAGAGCATATGCAGGTTGCATAAAAAAGAAAAGTACAAAGTGAACACTTGATCTTGTTTTGAATGATTCAATGCTAAGTATAATATATCCTTGAAACATTCACAAGTAATAATCGTAAGGGCTCAAACAAATAAAAAAATTTACTAGAGTAAGTACTGGTTTGTCCTGGTTTGCAGACAGCTGTGTGGTGGTCAGCATTTCCTTTTCTGAAGCATGAATTTCAAGAGTTAGATGGGGGAATTTATGTGGTAGAATCAACAAAAGTACAAGCAATGAAAGGGTTAATCTGCAGCAGCCTACCGCCTATCAGACTTCCTAAAGAGCAAATGTTGCATATATAGTGTTTAATTGTATGTAATCATAACGTATAATATAATTATGAAATGATTAAATGATCTCAATTTTATTTTAATTAAATAGCCAATCTTTTTATTAGAAATGGGTCTCTATAATTACATTGTTCAAGAGAAATTTTATAAAACCTAGGACAGAATCATAATTTTCAAAAGCAGATTCATAACAAGTTTTCTAGGAAATGAATATTTAATGCATCTAAAAATACTTTTCTTCTTAAATAGATCTCTAAATTAGATTGTTACTTCTGCAACTGATTCATACTGTGTTCAGTCTGTACAACTGAGAGTAGATTACTGAGATTATTCAGGATACGTGAAAGAATTATTAATTAAAAGTTTTTAAAGTTTTTTAATATTGCTCTCTTAGGCAAGCTAGATTTTTAAGACCCTTTTATTATTTACCTGGCTCTTATAAATGAATGTGTGGAGCGTTACTTCTCCCATAACACAAGTAAAAGGCATTGATATTCCTATCACAATTTAGGGGGCTTTACCCACAAGATATACGCCTGAATAAAAAATTATATTATAATTGATAGGTTGTAACCGAAGGCTATCAACATCAAGTAAAATTATTGATCACTGAACATTATTCTGTTAATATTGTAATGCTGATAACAAGGTAGCCTACTATGCGTGTGTTGTTCAAATGTGGACTGTGTCTGGGAAAATTGCCTGTATATGTAACAAAACTATTTTTCTCAGCTCACAGAAGTCTATTTGATACTGTTTTATTTGTTGTATTTTGATTTTTTATGCTACAAAAAATAACTTCTAAAACTAAATTCATGTTACCAACATGACTTTTAGGTCTCTCACAGCTCTTGGCAGCATGCACTAGTTTTATCTTTCTTATTTGTCTGCAAAGCTTACCAGCAACATACTCTTAGAAAACGCAGCCAATAAACTGTACTACAGTCACTCCGTTAGAAAAGCGCAGTGATCTTTGGCTTCAGTCACTATTTTCAAAGCCATAAAAGGACAGATAATAAATACATGACTCACAAATTATCAATTATGAAAATAATCTGGTTCAGAAAGCTTCACTAATATAAAAAGATAGATCACTTGTCACAAAAGGCTATTGTTTGTGAATCCAATATTTGATTTTTATCATTTATATTAGGCAACTTAAAATGATTTTTAAACCATATTACTTTTTGAAAAAATGTTATAAAGGTGAACATGGTAAGTTGGGATGGAAAAACCATATGTAATCAGTCATCCTTGAAATAATTGTTATTTTTACATCAAATCCAGACCTACAAATCTAAATTGTAAAGACTTGGTCTGCAAGGTTGGTGCATTGAGAAAGCACTCCACTGCGTTCCAGAGCAAAAAGCACAGCGGAAAGGTTAGCATGGGTTACATGCTTCCTTTTCTCTTCATGTATTATTCTGAAGGCTGAAGTTTGCTGCTGTGGGCCTTCCTATGCAGAGAAGGCCCAGTGCCGGCATCTAAGTATGGATTACGCCACTTCTGTAGGGTGGCTCTGTTGGCTTTGTTTGCATTACACAGTGAACAGCACAACACAGCCTTTCATCTTTATGATGAATTCATTTCCCTGTTATTTCATGTTAATCATTTCTTCATATTAATCATTTTCTAAATGAAAGAAGAGGTATAATTCCCACCAAGATGGATAATGCTGAGAGTGTCTAGGACCAGAAAGGTCCTACCTGGTGTTGTCTGAAGGCTGCTCCATGACTTTGCTCTCTAATGTTTCATTATAGATCTTTACACCTTTATAAAAATGACTCAGAGTCTGAGAAAATCAGACGTACATTATCCACAAGGTCAATGATAAACGTTTGTTGTGTACTTAAGGATGATCACACTCCTGCCCTTACACAACAGATTTGAGCATCAGGTTATCTTGATGACACCTTGAGCATTATAAAGGAAAAGTCTAAGGTGTTGATATTGGACACAAGTAAGTTTCAGTGACATGTGGCAGATACAATTAGAGGTAGAGAGGACAATGCAGACAACAGACCAATATGATGGACATCCAGTGGGGAGCTGGAAGAACAGGAGTATGCTGAATGGCAGAGGCAGGTGCTTGCTAGAGACAAATTTCATGAACTGCACAGGGGTCTATTCATAGGATTTTACTTCCTACCACCTTGTATAAACACTGTATAACAAATAGAAGAGAGTGAGCCAGAGAGCTACTTATAAACGTAAAAAGAACAATTAAGTAATGAATTCGTAATGCTTTTCCAAATTTGTTTTGGGAGAAGGAGTCATGAACTTTGTTTGAGGGAAGGCTTATGAATGTGCTTTCATATATTCCTGTGTGGACACTAAAAAGAACTGAAAATAAGGTTGAGGAATGAAAAAACTGAGTAACTACTCAATTATAGAAACTACGAGCTACGTTTTAACAGAAAATGTGCTAATTGACTAGGTTGGAGTTTAGAACAAGCTCAAAATGTTTGATTACCTAGTTTCATCTGATGTCCACAGTCAACTGTAAATGTATAAAATTCGGTGTCTTTATGACAGCTATTGAGCTTACTGACTAAGGCCTGGGTCACCAACTTGAGGAATGAGTGTCACCCAGTAATATATGATCTTAACCCTGACAAGACCAAATCAGACTCTTGTGAACAGTGTGTACAATTTACTCTTCAATTGAGAAGAATGTACAGCTATGAACTTGTTAAGTTTCTTACATAAGTAAAGAAGCCTGTACACTCCAAGTGGGTCTGTGTCTGGGGCTCGGTCTCAAGAAGAATGCCTATTCTATCGTTTTTGAATAGGGACAGTCTAAATTCTATACAATAATTTTTTAAAAAAGATTTGTGTTTTATAATCTAAAATTTTAGTCACCCCCTCACTTTCCAATGTTATTAGAAGCTAAAATTCGAAACAGGTGTTTGGTGCTAAAGCTGTAACCAAAATATCCTGATAAGACTTCCCTCGGAAATATAATGGTTACACAGGCCCTGTAGAGCTTTAACAAACCCCTATTTTCTTCTTTCTGCTCCATACAATGTGTTGTCTATTTGCACCCATTCAGGACTAAATTACAGATAAAGTTACAGCAAATTTGTTTTCTCAAAAAAGCAGTCAGCCCTAATATCCCTTGAGTAATAAAAGCCTTGTCTTTCATTCAGAACCAGAACTGGCATAATTTTCTCCAAGAAACAAACTCTACTTCCTGTGACAATGGACCTGTTCTTAAAATTCTGAATGGGATACAGCTCAATTTGCAGGTGTTCAGGTCTAAAGGTAAAAGGGCGTTTGACCTCCCAGCTGGCGATTGTTGCTGTGGTAGGTAACTTCAGTCTGCTGGTTATAGCATTTTATCAGATAAGCTGCCAGAGTTTTCAGCTCTGAATTACTGAGGTAGGCTCAAGTGAATCAATAATTTATACAGATATCTCTCATTCATTCTGATGGTATAAAGATACACACTAACAGCCTGCCATAGCCACGGAACAAAGCCAGAGAGACATCATTTAAAAAGAAAGAAAAAGAAACCCATTTATCTATGTGAACAAAAACTATTATGTAATAAAGACTTAATGGCTTATTAATTTTATTTTTCAGCTGTGTGACGATCAGTGCGATGAAATATGAATCTCAGTAAGGTTACTCTGGCAAATATGGAGATTGTTTAAAACTTTCACATTGATTTTTAGGTAGAATATTTGGTCTATCAACATAATCTAAACCACTGGAAAATATCCGTGGTTGGATTAAATTGTTTATATTTCCTTATTGAATTTCAGTATAAATTACTGAACACAGGAATCAAACACATTTAGGAGCAATACACTAAGAATATTGTTAATATAGCCTTATGCCATTAATCATTACCTGGGGAAAATTATATAGTGTTTTATACACTAATACTGTGACATTTTTATTAACTCATAATCCCTGTGCTAACAGTGCTGCACTAAACAAGTAATAATTAAGAAGGCAGAAAATATTAAAAATGCCTACTTTAAAATTCTTCCATCACGTTAAGAGGAACGCCTAAGTGTCTGTGAATGAAATCAGTAGCCAAAACAGGCTGCCTACCTCGCAAGATCATCAGATCTGCTCAGAAACATCCAGTTTCTGTTTAAGATTAAGGGAGTTTATAATCTAAAAACACTGTAAAAATACCTCTTAGCAAATTTAATTAGAAATAGAGACTGTGTCTTGACAGATTTGAAAATGCATTTGCAGACAAGAGGCACCAGAAATTACCCCTCGCCCACTTTAGCTCTTTTAGTTGAAGGCTGAACATGTGCTTAGCCTGGACACACAGATCGAAGACTTAAGAAAGCTGCGTGCAAGGCTAGCTGAGGCAACAGATTCAACAAGGAGGAAGGTGATCACACTCTGTGGTCACACTCAGGTATGGACATTTTGCTTCCCCAGAAGAAACTGTTTTCTCTTTTCCTCTCCAGGGACCCCTCCCAGACCCTGGTAAATGGAGGAGATGATGAAAGTCTGAAAAAAGATGAAAGGGCACGTAAGAGAGAGGAAAGAGAGAAGAAATAAGTAAAGGGGGAGGGGAGGGAGCGAGACTGAGGCAGAGGATCAGAGAGACAGGGGACAGGAGGGAGGGGCGGATGAAGGAGGGAGAGAAAAAGGAAGGGGTGGGGAGAGAGAGATGCTATTGTCCTTGCCGGAGCTCTTTAACCTTGTAAAGGAATTACTCCTGAGCTATCTGCACTCCAGTAACATCTCTGCCCTCTTAGAAAACATGGAGAAACAGAAAAGAGGAAATATTGGAGTGTTCCCTTTTTGATAGTAAGACAGAGGAGAGAGATGTTCCCACCCTGATCTCATTGGGTGATACAGACCATGAGTGTGAATCTTACACTGCTTCTCACTGTAGGGAGGAGCGTGGAGCGCCCCCACCCACCCCACCCACGTACGATGCTTGCTACACAGCAGTATCCTCAGGTCCATCTGATCCTATCCTGAGGCCTTCAATGCAGCTTTAACTTCAGTTTTGTCACTAAAGTCATTAGGGCTGCATCCTGCACACAACTTTATTTGTGTGTGCCTGAAATGGGAAGCCCTATTAATGGCGACTAAAATGCAGAACAGACTGGATTTATTCCTTGTTCGCACCTCTGGTAATGGATTAAAACACTGACAAATGACATTTTTCAGTTTACATTCTATTTTTTTTCCTCATTGCTTAAATTTAGGCTGAACTCTCTTGGCAATTAGAAATAGAACTCGGATCTTCTTAAATATGTCACTGACACTGTTTTTGTAGGAAAAACCAAGCCTTCTGACAAGCATGGATGAGATGATTTTCCTTATGAAGCATTCCTACTTTTAGGTCCAGCGTAGAAAAACTTCCCATATATCTTTTTTAATTACCTTTCTATACTGATAGAAATTCTGTAATACTATAGGCATCAGAGACAAAAACCTGTGTTGTACCCATGACGTTATTGGAGTCTAAGTTATCCACAGGTCCCTCTACTTAAGAACTTCAAAGCGATTCATAAAGGCAATTTAATTTAGCTGTATTCACTCCAGTAACTCCAATAACTTGGTGCACCAAGTTTATAACCAATACTACTTCACATAATCTACAGCAAGAAGTGGGCAACACCCTACGATTTTGGTTCTGTCATTAATTCATAAGGGGATATAACATTACATTATACCATTTAATTTTATGCTGAACAATTTGGACCAATATAATTTGAAGGAAACTTAAGAAGACAGTAATATAAGAGGTGTCCACTTTTGTTGCTTATTCAGTACCAGGGCCTCGTACATGCTGGGTGAACACGTACTAATGAGTGAGTGCCAGAGCAATCGATTATTTCAAGTGATTAAAATAGATGCACCTCTTTCCTAGCATTTATTTAGTCTAGGGGAAAGTTAGGCTGTGGAAAGGTTGATTTAACCACCGTTATGTCAATGCGTGTCAATATAGGTACTCGGAGCTGCTTAGTCAACTCAATGACAGTTCATACTTGAAACCTGGGGAATAAATTCTTAGCATTCATTTTTTAAAATTAATACTTATAGACAAAGTAACTCCTCTTGTCTCTGGTGTACCTGAAACACAAAGTGAACTCTTGGGGTTCTTTGTTACTGTATTTATGCCTCTACACAGAAGTTTGGAGGGCTCTAATGTGATGCAAGCTCAGTTAATTAAAAAGTTCACCAAAGCATGCAGTACACATATAACTTACACTGAGCGCCCATTACTACATCAAGTCAGGAATTCCCTCCTTAGCACATTCCTTAACAGAAAAAGCCAACAGTCAGGAGTTCAGTTTTTTACCTAGGACTTCCAGAGGACAAGTCCAAGACCTGCTTTTCCTTGAGAACAATTTAGACTCATGAATGTCACTATTTTATCTTTTCATCACTGCTGTCTCTGAAGTGGCCATGACTATGCAGCTGGTGAGAAACGACACTGATGATTTAGGGAATGTTTGTCTCTTTGTACTTTCAGCTTCTGCACTGTACAATCATCTCCAAGTCCCCTTCTTATGTTAACATTCTATGGCTTCATTACATTGTTGAGCGCTCATGTACTCTTTACTTTTTAAAGCCCCTTGCTCTTGCCATGATGAGGCATATGTGTAGCTGGAGTTTTCCTGTGTCCACCCAGCTCCTGCAGCCGCTCAGCCCCAAGTAAACACACAGAGACTTATAATACTTATAAACTATATGGCCGTGGCAGGCTTCTTGTTATCTAGTTCTTATATCTTAAGTTAACCCATTTCTATTAATCTATAAGTTGCCACATGGCTTGTGGCTTACTGGTACTTTTACATCTTGCTTCCTTTGTGTCTGGCTGGCGACTCCTGACTCTTCCCAGCATTCTCTTCTCTGCTTGCCTATACTTCCTGCCTGGCTACTGGCCAATCAGCATTTTATTTATTAACTAATCAGAGCAACACATTCACAGCATATAGAGCAATATCCAAAACACATGGTTCTAAGGATGGGATTGGAGTGGATATGTTCCTGGCATCTTCTGCACCAAGTCATGAGTCCACTTGCTCTAGTTTCTCCATGTGGTACTTACATTCTTTGAAGGGATCAGTGAGTTTGTTTAGTGGTACGCCATTATCTATGGCATTTCCATGATGGAAACATGCTCTAAGTTCCAAGGGCCCATCTCACAGAACAGACTTTTTTGTTTGGAATTAGGGAGCCTACATGAAAATTATTACATTTAACTACATATCAGCCAAGATTTAGGGATTAGGGATGAAACCACTAGGAATTAGGCTTACAGCTCACAATGTCTGTGTTTGAAAGATTGAAATAGCACAAACCCAGTTAGCGGAAAAAGGTTCTCTAATACAATCAGCCCCCTGGCTGAGGCACACAGTAGGCATTTGTAATGGAAGAACTAACTCTATTTAAAAGATTTAAGTAAGCCACATTCTGATTCAAGATTTTCAATATTGCTGCCTACCTAGAAAATGTAAGCATGGCCATTGGAACAGTTTTCCCTGAGAATCGGTTCTCACTTTCCTAGCTTAACTTCAGAATAAATCATAATCTGACAAAATTTTGCTGCAGTAATTTGTGGATAATTAGGTAGATTACATTTATCCTTGGTAACCTATATTCAAAAGCTCTCTTCTACTGACTAAAGGAAATTGTTAAATTTGCCAGCAGTTTATGGCACAACTGGATGAAATATCCCTGCTTCAAACACTTAAGTGGTGCTGAAGTTCCCTTGCAGGAGCTATATAGAACACTCACTATAGAAAATATAGTATTGTTTGTGTTTAGTGACATGAGATAAAGAAATCAAATATGCATATTTTGTTTATATATTATAATGATATATAATATCATTATATATATATATAATGAGCTTCTGTTTTAATGGTGAACACATTAATTTAATCTATTTTTATATGACTCTCTTTTTCCTTCATCTTTCCTCCTCACCTCTCCAAAGAAGAACTTAATGAAGGACACAAAGGGCTCAGTCAGTAAACTTGTTGCACAAGCTTGAGGACCTGAGTTCATATAGAGATCTGGATGTAGAGTACGTCTATAATTCCAGTGCTGAGCTGGCTGGAGATAGGCAGTCTCTGGAGCTCTCTGACTCATCTATCCAGCCAATAGGGAAGCTCCTGGTTCAATGAGAGACCTTGTCTCAAAAAATAAGGTAGAGAGTAACTAATGAAGACCATCAGTATCGATCCCATGTTCCACACATGTGTGCATGCACTTTCATGCACAGTGCAAACACATATAACACACATATAATGAAATACAAAGATTGGCTATTACTAATTAATTCAATGCAACATATGGATAAAACCCACTGCACCCTCATCATGAAAGAGTCCATGCTACTTAGTACAGAAAATGTTCACGTACTTCTCCGTGTTGATGGAGCTCAGGAAAACACAGTGGTACTGGAATGCACATGAAGATCTATGTGAGTTTGTATAGGAGTAAGAACACATTTTTCAAAACAACAAATCTTTCTGTGAAGCGAACTCTAATGTAGTCAATAATTTTGAATAAATGTTACAAATGTCTTCTCCAGGCTAGTTTGCACCATATGAAAATTATAGAAATGCCAAGCTAGGCTTCATCACCAACACCAAAAAGTAACCACAGCTAAACGTATGCTAAGCCCCATTTAGAGCCTACCTACACAAGGGGACACATCTCTTGTGAGAGCACAAATTTGTTCTCGCTGGGGCCAGAAAACAATCGCAGATGTTTATAATTGTTTCTGAAGGTCAGTACTCTGTCAATTGTTCTTTACATTTAATTTTTCTTATTAAATATCTTTAAAATAATATGAAAAGAGTAAAAACTGTAAGACCAAATAAGAGCCATGTGTCACCATTTTGTTTTTATTTCCTCCCTTAAAATAAGGATTGCCTTTCATTTTTAGTCACACACCTATTTACAGTTTGATCTGCTTCTCTTCAGTCTTGCCTGATTTTCCCTTCATTTCTCTTAGAGATGCTCGCTGATGGCTGGTGTGAACCTTTACTCTTATTGATCTGTAAATGTTACCACTTACTGAGTGTCGGACCTCTGTCATCACAACAGAAACTGTTGATGCCAGGCAGTGTTAACTCACAGCTCCCTCTGTGGTAAAGGCTGCCCAGCTCTTATCAGTATATTCAATTGTGGTTAAATGATAGAGATGGGACAAGAAAAACAGGAACAAGTTCATTAGCGATATCTTAAGTTAGGGTCTCTCACTTAGCAAGCCACTTGCTCATGGTTCTTAGGCGTATCCTCACAGCTGGTCAGAGTAGAGAAGGTGATTTGCCAGATGTAGGGTGACCTCACAGGGAGAGTTAGCTTACTGACCAAAGTGAATTAATGACTGCCACTTATAAGTCACCACCATCAGAAGAGGTTGTTTTATCAACTGGAATCAATCATATAATTAGCTCATTCTTTTAAATATTTTTCTTTGGAAAATACTTTGAATAATAATGGATGGCAATGCAAATGGATTGCTGCTTTCCTCAAGTATGTCCCTCAATTTAAATTTAAGTTTCAAGGCAGGTAGAAATTCATAGAGGGAAAGAATATTGATTTAAGAATCTGGAGACAGACATTTCTTACTCATTATTTAAAATATTTTTGATTGATAATTCAGTTGTAAACCTAGTGATTTTGAAGGATCTTCATAATTAATACAAGGTGAAATGGGACAACACCCAAGCAGGAAAAAAATAAGCATACTGAGACAGTGAACTTTAGGGTATGAACTCTAAAGCTCATGGGAAGGTGAACTCTTGGACTTCTGCTGCTAATGTTCATAGTTAATGCTTCCTTACATACAGAATAGCAACACATACCTTGGCAAAAGTGAAATGGTTTTATTATTCCTACCCACAAAATAAAGCTTTCCTAGATAATAGTATGGCACCATTCACATTAGAGGATAAAGAGCTGAGATCATAGAAAGCCCGAGTGTGACCTGCCTTCAGGATTCAATTCCTGCTACTGTAAATATAAAACAAAACGTAGGAGCACCGTACTTTTCAAAGCATAACAGATCTGAGGCTCATGTGATCAACTCCCTCAAAGTCAAGAAAGTTCCTTTGTGGTCATCCATTAAAGTAAACAAAAAAGAGCACCAGCATCATTCAAAAAGAAGAAAGCGTGGATTTGACCAAGTGCTGGGTTACTGTGTAGCACAGAACACACCAGAACAAAGGGACGATGACTGTGCATGTGGGTGGGTTTGCACACAGACCTATAGAGCCTCCCTCGGACAGGACCAGAGGGCATGCCCTGGTCCCTTACTTTTGTGCTTCTTAGGACTTCGAGTTGACTTTAGCTAATGGTGGTCAATCCTGAAACTCTACATATTCTAAATGATGGCTTTTGCCAGGATGTTCCTGCAATTGTAAGAATTTATATGCAATCTTGGCGAAAGAAAATGCAACTATAACTTTTTGTATAATCAAGGACAATATTTGAAGAATTCTTGCTAGGAATTGAGATAAATTTAGGAGTGATGGGGATATGTATTTTGATTATCAATTTTCCGCATGAAGTGTGCTTTCAGCCTGTTGTTGGAAATTCCTTAATGTCAACATTTTTGACTCTGCAAAAAGAATTTTAAGCAACATTAGAGGTATATAATTTCCTAAATCAATGAAATTCTAGGCAAGTGTTTTTCTTCCTTACATTAGTGAAGGGAAGTTTAATGTAGCTTAAAATTTATATAAATTGTAGTATTGTTTCCTAAATTATATGTTTACTGATAGGAAAAGCATGTGCTATAAATGGTGGGTGAAAGGGCTTGGGAATTTAGATATACAATTTAAGAAAAATTCATGAGCACACAAACACGGCCAGTAGTACATCATGTTTCATTGGTGCTCGTTTCTTTGATTTTCAAGATTTTTGTCGCTGTGGGGAAAGCATCAAAATGTGTGCCTGGAACATTTCCATTTTTGTTTTTTCCTAGCTCTAAGAAAATAATTGTAGCAACAAAAATGCTCCTATAAAAATAATTTGAAAATTGCTATAATTTCATTGGTGTGGTATTACTGGTATCTGTTAAATTCCCCAAATGGAAATTTCTGCTGTAAATGTGAAGTGCTTTTCCCTAGATCCAGTACAATAACCCTCCATCCTACATCCACTATGTATTCTAAGATTGGACCACAGCGATGCAGAGATGCCTTTGTATCCTACATCCACTATGTATGCTAAGATTAGACCACAAGCAATGCAGAGATGCCTTTGTTTTCACACTGGTATTTCTCCTTGAGTAACATGGCCTTTCAGTCCTTAATCAAGAAAGCCACTTAGAATGCCTTTATAGCTTGTAATACTTGTTAGAGAAATCTTTAAGTTGTTTAATAGCAGCAGACTTTCTATACAGGAAGCACATAGTAAAGCATGCAGACTGCCTCTGGTATTCAGTTCACTGCTCTTTATTCCCATTGCCTCCCAAGGTCAGTTCCTCCTTTTTGCCCGTGGTTTCTTCATTTTTTATTTTAATTTTGAACATTTGCCTACACATACCTCCCACATGTCACTCTATGCATGTATCATTTCTGTTCGTTCTCTCTACCTCCACAATGGTCCAGATTTTCTGAAAACAAAACAAAACAAAACAAAACAACAACAAAAAACCCTGTGGTCCCAGTGTGATCCTTTACAAAAATGGGGACATTTTGTTAAGAAGAGGGAACATAAATTGTCCAGAAGCAAAAGAAAGCAGGCAATTGAAAATGCCCAAAATGCCCAGACAGGGATGAGTAAGGGAAGACCAGTGTCTTCAATGAATTACTATAGATAGAATTCTGTACATACACACACACACACACACACACACACACACACACACACACACACACACACACAGAGAGAGAGAGAGAGAGAGAGACAGACAGACAGACAGACAGACAGACAGACATGGAGAGACAGACAGAAACAAAGGAGACAGACACAGAGAGAGAGAGAGAGAGAGAGAGAGAGAGAGAGAGAGAGAGAGAGAGAGAGACAGAGACAGAGACAGAGACAGAGAGACAGAGACAGAGAGGCAAAACTAGGCCAGAATCTTACTAGAAAGCCTGCCTGGGTTGGTCAGGACAGAGGGTTGAAGCCATTGGCTCCTCAGACACGAACAGAAACAAGTGTATTTTATGGCTACCAGTTATGCATTCACACATGCCATTTTTGCTATACAGGGTGCTATGAGGGGCTGCTATCCTGTCATAATTCATGTTCATTGTCCCTCTAAGTAAAATATGTGTTTCCTGCTAGTTATTCTGTGCAGAATTGTACTTTAAAGGCAAGAGGACATTTTTGATAATGCACATCTTAAGACTTTTCATTAAAGTATCAAATTTAAATTCTACCTCTTTGTGCACTCTGACATTTTTTGTCTGGCATTTTCATTAATTTTGCGACATACATAAATGTAGCTGAAATGTTAACTGATCAATACTTTGTCTCTCTCATGTAGCACTAGGGTTTCATTCCCCAAGGACCACACAGCAGAACAGAAATTAAATGTGTAAAATATCAAATGTTAATGTTAAACACAGCAGCACTTACTGTATAACGACAGAAAAGGCTAAAACAATTCCAAATGGACAGATGGTACCACAAATTATCTACAATCACATTTAAAGATTAAAGTTTGTCCTGTAAAATAATTCTTTGACGCACACTGAAGTGTGTCCTTTTGCTGATAGCTCAGTTTTCCAATTATTTTTGTGCTCATTACAGTGAGAAATGACAATGTTGAATAGAAAGAACGTGTGCTCGCTCATTCCCCTTTTCTTTTTCCATTTTGCACCCACTGACTTCTACAAGAACACAAATGTCTGGTGAAGAGCCTGATGAAAATTAGTCCAATTTGTAAGATATTTCCAGGTCTACAGTAGCTGATTCCTGGGGACAAGCAGTGCCTTCTACACCACACACAACAGAGCTCCCTTGGAAAAACAATATTCATCAGAAAACTTAAAATCCTAACTCCTAGCAGTGGGCAACAAGGATCTTCCAGAGGCCTGCTTGCTCCACTTTGCCCTTCCCCATGGACTCTGCCTCTACTGCCGGCAACACAGGTAGCGCTGGGAGGCCGTGGCTGCTGTCCGCATTTGCACGGTCAGTGACACTGAGATGCAAAATAGGGTTGTTCTCTTCCATTTTGACCTCACTGGTTTGCATTTGGTTTTCAGAGAATTGAATTAGTAGAGAAAACCAAAATGTAATAGAAAAAAATTCACATTCATTTAAACATTAAAAAGCATACTGATCTAGGCCTAAAACTAAGCCACATAATGGTACAGATGCATGTCCTCCATGCAGCAGCTGCAGTTAGGAAAACATGGGCCAAATGGAACCAATATTATAATAATAGACCCATGATCTGTCAAGAGGGCATGATGGGAACAATATGTCCATAACAATGGGTACTGTTTATGTTCATCTAATGGAAATCAGTTCTTTTCACCAAATTTCCCTACTGTGGCTCTGAGTCTGCAATGGCAACTCTGGACCATTTCATTTTTAAATACCTCATTTACTCTCTCTAAGATGGCTAAAATCTTTTACAAAGTCTTTTTCTGAATTATAAGGCTTCTATAGAAAAGAATATCTACTGTGTGGCATAAGGTACATTTATGAGCCTCAGTTTCTTCATCTATATACTAGGAAAATAATAAAATCTACATCATGAAATTGTTGAAAATATTAAATTCTTAGTGCAAGTGCACTTTCATGTATTTATATATGAACAATAGCTCCTTGGCACATAGGGAGCACCTGAAAAATGAATTCTTGTTTGTATGAATCTTTCTCTATCAGAATTCAATCCATGATTAAGTAGATTATTGATAAGAGATTATAACATAATTTTGGGTTCATATAGAAATTATAGGGAAAATTGTTTTGATTCTATTAACATATTCTTATAATGATATAATAACCAGATTTATTATAGCAGACTCTTATTTACTTGGAGTTTCTCCATATAAGAAAAATTTTCAGATTGGCAGCCTCAAAAGACTTAGTTGGAATTTATACTGGAAGCTAACTAACTGCTAGGTACTCTTCAAGTGATGGGAGAACAGTTCACATCCCCACGGACTCCCAACTGGAGTCTAAGCAGAGGACGTTTGTGATTCATTACCTCAATCACATTCAATAAAGTGCAATTATTTTTCCTTTTCCAACAAAATGGTTAATAGTTTCTGCACATTTTGTCATGCGCTTTCCTGTTCCATCGCTTTTCCGCCCTGTTTCCTACCTCTATTACCCCACGTTCCTCTCTGGGCAGACCCCTTGCATTCCTAGGACTGAGTCTGTTATCAGCTGGCCGCTGGCTACGGTGGATGCTGCATTTCCTGTGGTGCATTGGCCCCTTCAAGTGGTGTCACTGTAAGGAGGTTACATGCAGGTGTCTCTGTTTCTCAGCAGTTCAGTGGCTTCTTTTCTTTTTTAAGAAGCAAAAGGGGATTGTGAAGAGGGGCTGCCATCTTGAATTAATTTTACAAATAACCTTAGGGAGCTGGAAGTAGTTTATGAAGACTCACACAACATGCTGTAACGCCACACAACCCACAATGAATGTCCCTGAATAAATGATAGAATTATAGACATTTTTATGTTTTCAAATTTTACAAGCAGCTATGGAGTTGGCTTTAAAGAAAGTTCGTCAGAAATGGCAGCAGACATTTCCAGTAGAGTTTTATTGTCATTATGTGACCCCAGAGAACCTGAAAGTAATGATATAAAGTGTATGTAGAAATTATGTATCATTTTGCTTACTATCATAATATCTCTGTGCTAATGAAAAATCAGAATACCCCAATGTGTCTGTTATGTGAGAGGTATTAGAAGAGTATAGAGAGGAGAATTCATTTTTTTAAACAATGGTGGTGGCAGTCACCATCTTTAAGGAGGCAACAGCATGTCTATGGGAAGCAGGCTGCTGACTTTCTCTAAGTGACAACACAAAGGGGCACACAGTCTTTGTTCATGTGCTTGGACATTAGTGAAAGTCCCACACGGGCCTGTGGGAGGACAGAGCTCCAAGAACTAGAAGCAGACATTCATTTGAACGGTAACACTAAAAGTGATTGTTACTCGAATTAAGGCCTTTCTGTAAGCCCTCACAATAATGTCATAGTTTGCAAAACTGGCATCTTCAAGGAAGCATAAGGTGCTTATTTCCTAAAAAACACAAAATAAAATAAAGACTTTCAAAAGACGGACTCTACAGACAATTCAAGTAAAACATGGAACCAGCAGAAATAGCATGAGCTCAGCGCATCCTGGCTCGGTCCAGAGGAAGTCCTTTTTAGATTTTCTGCCACTGCCAGCTGGTCTCCGTATCAGTTCTTAAATAATCAGTGTAAAGGGTACAGGATGAGCCTGGTGAGCAGAATATTTGGGTCGATCACATTCTTACTTGTGACTTTTTAAAAACTGGAAACCACAGAAACATCTCTTAAATAGGTCACATCCCTTTCTGGTTGCCTCACGTATTAAAGCCTTACCAACCAGAGTCTGCGGTCAGTGATGCTCCTATTCTGACAAAATACTTACAAACTGAGTAAAAGCAAAGTGCGATGGCCAAGGCTGTTACCATTGTCATTTTTTCCCCACAGATTTTTTTTGGATCTCCTATTGGGATCTGGAATTGTACAATATGCAAAAATTTTACTTTTTAAGTGTCAGAGAAAATTATACTTTGGCTAAGATGTCTTGCGTTCCGGAAATCTGAGGAATATATTCTTGGATTCAGACCCTGAACAATCCATCAGGTTCCTGCCCACAGCAAATCTGTCCAGTCAAGTCTCAAAATAGGAGTTTTTAAATGGCTCTATCAACATAGCTGTTACTATAGCCACAGAGACTTGGAGTTAAGATTGCTGAATCTGATGAATAACAATGGACGAGTAATACAGTGTGATCATACCACAAAAGCTGCAAGACTCCTTGGGGGTGAATCCCAATCAAAGCAGCTATTAACGTAGTATGCAGCATTTACCAGCACCATGACACAACGCTTCGTTCTGACGAAGTTTCTCAGAAGCAGCTGTAAGGAAAATGAAAACAGTATTAGAATTTATAAGCCTGAAAACAATCAAATCTACTGTATGATTCTTCAAGGTGGTGGTGACTTAGAAAGGACCCAGAAAGGCAATAAGGTCACAAAAACTCACCAAGTGATTTGGCTCGCTAGGAAAAGGAAAGGAAGCATTCGGGGAAAGATTGGAAAGAACTAGGTGGGATGAACAATTTTTTTTTATGGTCAATGTATATTTTAAAATAATGTTTTCATGTAAGTTTGTATGTTTGTTCATAAGAAAAACATCTGCTTTCAAAACATGGATCCCTATTAATTTTGAACTCCCTTCTCTTTAAGACGAATTAAATGTTTTAATTTCAAGATGCTTCAAAGTGAATTGCATACCTTGGAATGTTTTGATTTAGAGTCCTACAGAAAGCCTGTCTAAAGTAGCTTATTATAGAAGCACTATGATTTCAAGTACTTTTTCCACTTAGTAGAACTGCTCCTGTCTCATAATCATTCCTTATTATACATTAAATCCACTGTCTATTTCCTCATTATTTTCCTATGATTCAAGAGTTAGGAAACTTTGATAGTAACCAAGTATGTTGTGAAATCTCTTATTAGAAACAGTATTTATTAAACTGATGCAATTTCAATTGAAACTGAAAAACTATAGCAGGACTTCAACAGTAAAAAGGATGTCCACGAACTAGATAATGGTTTTAAAAGTCACACACAGACATGGATAACTAAAGCAATCATATGTCTACAGGTCAATATGTTACTATTCTAAGTATATTTCAGTATTAATCTGGTATTTTAAAGAAACACATAAAACTGAGTTCAGATGACAAAGTACATGTGTAAAATATATGCATGCATGTGCAAGGCAGTTATTTAAAGCTGGAATTTTGTTCAGCCCGAGAATCTCCCTGCATATTTCCCTTCTTGGTTCCTAGCACTTTTTTTTAAAGAACAATTTTTATTATTCCTATCTATAATTACAGAGAAATATAATGCTTTTCTACTTATATAAGTATTTCATTTGTAATGCACATTGTTTAAATGCCAAAACGTCTCATTTTGTGGTGAATTTATTATATTAAAAATAAAAATATTTTAAGGTTTCTCATGGCACAGAAAATTATCAAATGTTTTATAGTAAAAGTAAGCTCAGTGATTTTATAGCCACAATAAACACATTGTATTTTAGCTTTGTAAACTGTATTAAGCATTTGAAAAGGGTAGGTAGCACTTTTTCTTAACTTGATATTAAAGTAAATTTTAACTTATTATTGATAAATGCCAAGCTTTAATGCAGACTCAGAAAAGGAAGATCAGAATTCTTGTTTTTTGTTTGTTTGTTTTAGTAGAAAATGTCAGGAAACTTCACTTCTTACTGATTGTTGTTAAAAGCTAATTAAAAGATTCCCCCCTCACTGGATTAGAAGGGAGTGCGTTATTCCCTCTGCACACCTGCATCATACCTGTGGGTGGTCTGTGCACATATTTGATGGATTTGGCAGTCTCACTCACACACTCCATGACAGTCTAATTGTAGTTTACGTTCCAAATGACCATTCTCTGGCTAGTGCATAAGCACATGTCCATCGGATGCTGGGCTTACAGCATCCCTTCTCCTTTCTTACCACCCCCATTTAATTTGTTATTTTGGTTTTGCTTTTGCTTGATCTTTTTAAGAAAGGAAGAGAGGAAAAGAAAGGAGAAAAAAGAGCCATTTTCAATATGTAGGTGATCAAAATTTGCAAGGACGTCCCCCCTCCAGACCTCCAAGGTTTATTTGAATTTACCCCGATGTTTTACAGAGCCAATCAGTTCTCCCCGAGGGATTAATCTTTCTTTGTTTTTTACCTGTTTGGAGAGCCTGTTCTCCTCTTCAATGTACTTCTGCTCTTTGGGGATTAATGTTCGTAAGCTGGCTTTCACCTACACATCAACACATGTGTCTGTTATGGGTTCATATATTAAAACTGTTTACAAGTTTTGCATGCAGTTCAATTTGCAATATAATTTCTAAAGTTTCAAAGTCCTGGCTGCTGTGCTCATAAAATATAAATGTATACAGTTGCATATGCATGCGCGTCCCTCTCTCAGGCAGGCAGGCAGGCAGGGAGGCAGGCAGCAGCCAAGCACACGGCGGCGGCAGCGCCACTGTAGCAGAAAGTGTGGGTGTGCCAGAAGCATATTCTCCAGGATACATCAAGGTTTAGAGAAAATGAGGAATGACAGAAATTCTCTACAAATCAGGAACAAAAGCTTTCATGAAACTGAACTCTTTAGCAGTACAAAAAAGCCAAAGTTAAGACTTACAGCATTAAAAATCACATCTATTTCAAGACAGATGACCCCCTTTGTGGGCCCTGTCAGCTGCTTGTTTTTCAAGACGTAGGCTTTCTGTTCACCATTTTGAATCTGCGGGAAAAGGACATGACAGCCGTCTGTCTTGCGGTCTCCACTGAATACACTCCCCCAGTGACCTTTGACCCCCAGCTGCTGAAACTGACAGAGAACCCAAAACAACTGTGGCAATTCTGACAAGTACCTGTTCATTACCAGGATCAAGTCTGTCAAGAAAAATTAACTATCATGGGATTCAACATGGCCGTGCATTGAGTATGTTAAAATTTTTAGTGTTCTTATTACAGAGCTGGGTTGAGAAATGACAGACATAGAGCCGAGGTTTTTTTTTTTTTTCTTTCTTTCTCTCTTTTTTTTTTTTTTTTTTTTTTTACCTTGAGCAAAAGCAACACAGAACAGTGTGCCAGGTGAATAAAACTTACAGACAGCAACGGTATAGCAACTCTGCCCAGAAAGTCGGCGCTCCGGTCACGGTCTTCATCATAAACTGTCACTTCCAAGACTGAATGGATGTCTTTAATGTTGCTGCGTAATAAACATACCCCCCCAAAAAAAGACTCCATCAGTATGGAGCAGAGCTAGATTGGTTCCGAAATCTTTAGAGTACTAGCTGGTTTGCTGTATCTTTATTTTTACATGTATTATTTTCAGGCAGACATACACGTATGAGGTAGAGCGGAAGCTGACAATTTCTCGTAATGTATCTAAAATGACCACAGCAAGGGTCATTTCATATGGAACTTTGAAGACTACTATGACTTTCAGTTACATTATTTAATGACATATCATTTTTGATCTGGATATGCAAAGAATAAATTACTGGAAAAATCACTAAGTACTGCTGGTAGTCTTTAGGTTTCTCTGCCTCTTCTCATTATAACAATAAATCATACAATCACATAACTCCTACGTAAAACATCACAGGTTTGCTATGAATAGGAGTCAGAATAGATTTTTGAACTCTTATTCTTTTTACTACACTATGACATGTCTATTTCTTAACGTCTTACTAATGCACTTACTGTTTCTGTTAGGTTCGTAGCAAACAGAGAAAACAGAATAGAGAAAATATAGCATTTATAAGTATAGTACTATCCTTGGATTTAGAAAAAATGTTATATTCCAGTAAGTTCCAAAGACAACACATGATAATAAAAGACTGTGTGAGTTCTTCATATTTTTATTTCAAGAAAAATAAGTCTCAATTGTTGACAGCATTTATTTTTTGATCAAATTGTTTACCAAGAAAATATGAATTAAGAGAAAACAAAAAAGAATATATTCATTACTGACACACCGTAACTGCACGTGAAAAGAGGCTTTACCAGGGTACAATCAATTAATCGCTTTGATAATAATCAAACCTATTCATTCAATTATGCATTCTAGAGAAAACACTCTCCATGGCCCTCTTAGGAGTGCAAGCCTCCTGACTAGGCTTTCATCTCTTATAAAAATGTGGAATTCCTTAAAAATAAATTGGTCAGATAATTAAAGCTGATTAGTTACTGGCTCTTAAGCAGAGGCATTATAAGGAATTAATGAGGAATTTAGCACTTTTTTATGTACAAGAAATAAAACCATGTTAGAAAACTGTTAAGTACTTCTGTTTTGAGAGTTTTCCTTTGTGGAGTCCATTCTCTACAGCCCAGTTTTTAAAAGGGGACTTGTAGACTACTAGAGTGTGGCATGCACAGCTTTTACAGTGCACGGTGGAAAAGATTTACAAACTTTTTAAAACAAAAGGAAAATTAACTCAAAGGTTGTTTTGAGACCTAGGACAATGCTTAATGTCCTTATTGTGGTAAAACGAAACAAGGCAAAATCAGCATCTGCCAAACCCGACTGGACTGTTTGCTGATTTCAGTGATGGAACAAACAGTGCTTTGTCCTTCTGGGTGTCTGTGTGATTGGGAAGAATTTCAATAGAAAGTACAAAAGGAAGAAGCAGGATGCAGATTCAGTGACAGGGAGCAAACCCTTCGTCAGGCCAGATAAAAAGCACAGTGAAAAAAATCCAGTGAATACACAGAAAAAGAACATACCCCTTTCCCAAGTTTCACTCCTGAGAAGGTAGGGGGTTTGGAAATCCAAAGTTAGCAAAGGCAGAGCAGATGCCTTGCACTGTGAACCGGAGTACACAAACACACACACACACACACACACACACACACACACACACACACACAATCCCAAGGTGAACTATATTTTCACACCAGTTCCAAAATAAGCACAAAGTGATTGTTCTACTTACAACGTGAACACTTTGTTCCACTCAGGATTGAGGTTTTTGTAGACAGTGTGTGTTAGCAGCCTATCATTGTTCAGTTCCACTACACAAAATGGATCACTTTTACCTACGGGAGATTTGGGGAGAATGTTTTTAACATATATAGTATCTGTAGTAATGGCATCATGATCATATCCTTTGTGATCACAATCTTCCCCTAAACAATTTTATATTAAACAAGTGAAAAAGCTTACAAATTAAAAACAAATTCATCAAAACAGATGTAACTGGATATTAGCAATTGCTATGATTTGTGACAATTTAGAACTTGAGACCAAAGTATATAGCTTGACTTATGATCTACTGTAATTTTTAACAAAATTAATACTACAGCTGTGATGAGAAAGTGCAGTGTGCCCACCCTCTCGTGTTCATTGGTTCTATTATGACTGCTTGAACTAATCAATCACTTTAATCTTGTAGATACTTTTCAATTTACTTAATGCACTAGTAACTCATCACAGGGACTTCCAAATAAGTTTATTGTGAGAAAAATGGCTATATTGAGGAATAGCACCACTACAATCTGACTAAAGTTGAGTTACTTTCCCCTGAGATATCTATGGGATTCACAAACAGATAAAGTAAATTAGAGCCTATGAATTTGAACAAGTCTGCTGTTGGGAACTTAAGATCAACAGGCAAAGTCTGCACGCTAAAGAGTGGCACCTCTGTTTCTTAATGTTCACTGGAAAGAAAGGACCTGGAAGTTATCTATCCATAGGGACTCCGCTCTGTCATATGCAAATCATCCATTCCATAGTTACATTTTGGGATGTCTCGCTTTCTTTGTCATATCATGTCTCATTTTATAAGAACTCACAAAGTCAGAGGCTCTGTGAGAACAGCATGAATGGTATTGGTGCAGTGTGTAATTTGTTTGATACCTTATACAAATGACAATGGGATCAATATTTAGACAAAGCTGGCCAGAGGTCATATCTTTTAAACTACAATATTGATTTAGACTACATAAGAGGTTAATGTGCATATTATTAACTTTAATGATAAAGAACAGTTGTTTTAAATGCATTGTGAATTGTAGCTACAGTAGTTTACACTTGTGGAAACTTAAATATCATCTGAGATTTTCAATTACATTTTAATGGGAAGGAATTTATTAGCTATCAGTGACAGAGAAGCTCTGTATTCTCTGTATTCTCACACAGGAGTGTATTTATTTGTCATTGGATGATACCTGAATGAGCAGTACAAGCTTTAACTCACCTTTAATTTATTAATTTTATATTGAAAAAGATTTAGTGTGCATGTGTTAATTCAGTAGTCTCACATAACCCAATATAATTGCACAATTTAAAACATTATGGTAGCTTCCTCAATTTTGGGTCTTGAGGATTCTTCTCAGCAAAGACTAGAGAGCTGGTCATTTCTAATGTCTGGTGACAAGTTGACCACATGTTTTGCCCTCCCTGTCCAGTTTTAAAGATTCTGATTCTTACCTTCACTCTCATTTCCAACTCCTGCACACCACAAAAGAAAGTGTTGACAATATCTTGTTCATTAAAACACAGTGTAATTGGTTTCACTTGGGACTTTAATAACTTAATTTTCTTTCATAGAATTTTGATACCAGCATACAAAGGCAGGCACAAATAGCTTTTGGAAAATATTTATATGCAAACCTCTAGGCAAGATTTTCTCCAAAAATAATGCCACATCTCAATCATCAGCATGTTACAGACAAGGAAAAGTTTCACAATTTTGAAAAATCTTCATTGCTTTATCACAACAAATATTGTATATGCTAGAGAAATAGCAATGTACAAAACAATTAAAATGATCCCTGTGCTCATGGATTTTAGATGAAGAAGATGACTACATTCCAGTGTCTTTCAAGTGATAAATGCGATGATGGAATTTAATGATGGAAAATGCGATGTGGAGTGCTTGTGTGCACAGAATCTTCAAGAGACTGAAGAACATGTCTTGCTGGGGGAAAAATGACATAGAGACAAAGTAATGAAAGAGGTAACAGAGTGTGCTGTAGTTTTCCTGGAGGAACAACCCTGAAAAGGCCAGGGAAGTGGCTGTGTCTGGTTTGCTAGCAATATCCAGGAAGTCTGAACGACTGAGGAAATGGATTGGGAACATGTGTACTCGGTTATAGGGGGGATAAGGAAAGCAGCAGGCCTCTGAAAAAACATGGCTCTCACTCTTGCAGGACAGCACGCTTTGACCTGATGGCTATCTGAAGAGTAAGGTGGAGAGGGCAATGGGAACACTGGGGAGACCAGTGGTAGCCAGCCGAATAATCCAGATAGTAAAAGATGACTGGATTCTGTGACTCTTTTGAAAGCAGAAGCATCAAAATTTCACCAGTGCCAATACTGAACACTCTAATACATCTCCCATTACCAGCAGCTGGAAAGCAGTTAACTGAACTTAGCTCAGCCACATTTTAGGTGGGATTGTGGGTAGAAAAATCAGTTAGCAACGAGCCTTATTTCTAGTCTCTTTATCTTTAGAATCTGGCAAAGATGAGAGAAGAAAGTTTGTTTAAATAACTACAGGCACTGAGGAGCACTGAGAGTGGGAGGAATAGTCTTCCCCAAGGAAGAGCACACCAACTGGATGTCCGATACCAAATGATCAGCCCTAGAGACATACAGCTAGGAAGATTATACAGACTGAGTATGTTATATGTAGGAATATATGCATGTAATAATAATTAATGAAAAAAGAGGCCATGAATTTGAAAGAGAGCTGATGGGTATACCAGAGGTTTGGGAGAAAGGAAAGGGAAAAAAGATGTAATTATAACCTCAAAGAATGAAGTAATAAAAATAGATAAAAAACAAAGCTTATTGAATTATTATTCATTTTTTCCTAAAATGGTATCTTTTCGTAGTATAAGAAATTGATGCAATACCAAGTCTTTGAACACTATTCATTTTCACTAACTTAAAAAGGACCCCTCTGATGCAGTGATCAATCTCAAACTACCGTCAGCAGCAACAGCAACGTTCCATATCAAATTCCATCAGTTCAGAACAGAGCATATGTTAGCGTTTCACTCTTAAAGAAGCAGCTGTAAGCAGGGTGCTGGCTTGATGCCTCGTTGCTGGAAAACACTGGCTTCTCCATCCCTTCCTTTTTCAGGCTTGACTATTTGCCACATAGGCAAGTAGAAACACTTAGAGGTAAACCAAATCATTAGTCATCTATTAATTCTTCACTGCTTTCATCTTTTACCATTCCATTTTGACTCTTTAATATGTTTTTCTGCTTTCAGAGAGCACCAGAGTGGGTGGCCTCTGGGATGGAGTACTGATGCTCAGTAGGCAGACAATATTCTGCAAAGTGCATGTTTTTCAATACCACGTGGCTAGAAGTGTGAGAAATGAAGGCAGTAGCCAATGTTGAAGTGTATTTTTACTTCTTGTAATTTTTTTACTAACCAGAAATTTTAATGTATAGATTATATACTCTATTATATTCTTTTTACTTTTGTTCTGAGCCCAAGGCAGACCTGTGGCATACCAATAGTCTCTTCTTTAACTTCTATTATTTTGGTGACAAAAATACCTATCTCTTTCCTTAGAAATGTAACAAACTGAAGAATTTGGAATTGATGGAAGACAGAAATTGTAGTCGTGCTGTGTGGTAGACGTGGTGTTGATTGCTTTAACTGCAGTGACAGCTAGAAGAGAATCCTGCTTTCCTTGAGAACATGGCAATTTCCAATGTTGACAATTTTCTAAAGAGAAACGGGAATGCCTTCTGAAGCATTCATTACTTATTGAGTGCCTCCTCTGCTCACCCCAGAATTATAAGTATGATTAAGACATAGTCGAGCTCTCAAGGCATGCACAATTTAGTAGACATGATAGACATGTAAATACATAATTATTATGCAGGACTGCAAGTACTGTAATAAAGGGAAGTGAAGAGTGCGAAGGGAGCACTGAGAAGAAAGCACGTGATTTCACAATCCTGAGACAGGAACAGGATGAGGAAGCCGAGTTTTTCCCAGTGGAGTGGACCCTTGTGATCTGTGATGATTGGACATCCTTGTCACCAGCTTTCTTAAAAATGAAGAACCATCACAAAAAGTGAACTTTATAACAATTTGTAATCAGCCATATCTCAATTAAATCGATTCACATATATCTTTGATAAGTCTCTGAAATAAAAACCTACAAATGAATAACATAACTCATAAAACAGACACTTTAAACCAGTATGCTTAACTAGTCTATAAGCTAGTTAAATACCAAAAGCCATTTCTTTTCCTACAGAGTTTTAATAAGAAAAAGAATCTCCCAAGTGAATTAAAACTAGAGACTCTTTTAACCCTTATCATAAAGCTAAATTGGCAACAGACTTCAAAGCATATATTCCATCACTTCATTCTTCTTTTCATAAATCCATTTTACAATAAAAAAGAGATATCAGGATTGACTCAGTAGGCATCTTTTCTGGGAATCTTCAACACTACACCATGAATTAACAGAGTGAGTTCAATGGCTAATTTTCACCCTTGCCCTTACCCTCCAGGGTCACAACTTGACATACTGCTGAAGAACTGTGGGAAAGTTTGCACCATGCCCTCTTCAGCTGCTATCTGTTTTGTGGTAAGTTGTGACTTCAGTTTGTTGAAACTAGTAGTTTGAGTATTAAAGTCACTGAATGATACTGAAAGATATTCTTGCTCCCAGAGCACAGCATTAATCCTGATCCATCAGTGGTTGGCTTTGTCCAGTGTCATTTTACTGCTGACAAGAGGCATAGTTTGCTAGATGTAGTGTGTCACGAAAAATGTGAGGGTGGGGAGGACCTAGTGACCACCTCTTTGTTGTCATGTCTTTGAAAAAAACAGAAGGCTTTTAGTAGCATAGAAAGCAATTCATGCCCATGGGGAAGGAGCTTTTATTTCGAGCCTACCTTGCATTTATTAAGCACTTTGGTTTAATTTCCTCAGTTGCCACAGTTTGCAATGACTATATTTTAATCTTCAAAAAATTATAATCAAGGTTGCCATCTGTCCTTTCTGCAAACTTGAATTTCAATCATGACATATAACAATGTCATAGCTGAGGGAATTCCATAGGGTCATTAGAACAAAAAGTAATGTGTGTTGAGATTTCTTCCAATCTTTTTCTTACCAATGGAAATGGAGCTTTGGCTGTAGGCTTTCTCATCAACTGGCCTAAACATATTTTAAGCCTCAGATTGGTAGAATTACATTAATTGACACTCTTTACTAGGTCCCTACCGGGTTTTAGTCCAGAACTGAGTAATAATAATAATAGTTTCTCTTTTCTAAGTTATGAAGCAGGCAGGTTTCATTGTGGTAAAGAAACTGACACTCTAGAGTCATGCTGTCAACCTATTAGACCTAATACACTTTTCATTCCTACTGATAATTTTATAATGCTCTTTTTCCTATCCTCAAATAAAATAAAAGCGTAGAAACTTAACTATTATAAAAGAGGGATAAATACAATTTTGTTCACAATAAAAACTGTACCTGGAACTACTAAACAAATATTTACTGAATGTCTACTATGTTCCAGCACATATGACAAGGAAGAAGATGTTCTTTGTCTTCTTAATTTAATTGTCTAAGGGGTGTGGCAAGGAGGGTAAATATTGAACATAAGTAGGATGTATGATGGGCTAAAGAGTGACACGAGTTAGTGAAGAAGACACAGTTTACAGATTCAGTTCAGTGTTGTAGGAAGACTCTGAAGATGAGGTTTGGGTGAAGAATTGGAAGAAATGGAGCCTCGCCAAGTGAGTATGTGAGAAAAGTGGCCTTGAAAGTTGAAGTGGCTAGAACAAAAGCATGGTGAACGCTGAGTCTCTGTCATGGTTAATACAAGATGTCAAAGAAGTAAGGACAGCAGCCATGAAGAGCCTGCCCATCACTGATCTTCAGAGTACACTTATGTAAATGGAGGCCATTGCAAAGCTTGATTAAATTGTGTGTTTCAAGATGCAACCTAAGTAAACATGATATAAGACATGACACAATCTCCATCACATAAGCTTGTCTAATCCTTTGTAGGGCTTTAGCATTTTCAGCTCCAAGCTACCAAACATTAAAAGTATTGCCCCAAATTTGTTTCAAATAAAATCACCTTAAAAATAATCTGAATACTCAAGGGACAATATACCTTTTGTATCATTTGAGAATAACGGTCCTTCAGTAACATTTCTTATATATTTTGGTCATAAGAATTTTTCAAAACTATTGAAGATCTTAAAAGTTTTTACTGTATGGCATAACCACTAAAATTACAATTTTAGAAATATAGAAAGAGACCATGAAAGATTATTAATTCAATGTTAGTGACAATGATAAACCTATGTGATATAAAGATGAGAGTGATTGAACATTAATATGGACTTTAGAAACTTGTATTGTGTGCTTATGGGAGAAAATAAGAAAAAGCTGAGTGACATATTAGCATTATTATAGAAATAGTTTTGACTTCATACTTTTCTGAGAGCATGTTGGGTATTCAAGAGATTCCTGGGCTACACTTGAGACAAAACTCAAAGCAGTGGACACCTATACTGTGCAGCTCTTAACTTTTTTATTCTCCCTTGTAATTGAGAACTAGATGCATAAGAATATCATAGAACTTCATGTAACTAGATGTATTATTGAATCCTAAATTGAAGCATTTTGATAGACTCCAGAAGTTGGAATTTATAATCAAAGAATAGCAAGTGGAACATGACAATTGAGAGATGGGAACACAAAGAAAAGGAAGACTATGGATCTATAAAAAGAGGAAAGCCCACAGAAAATCATTCATGAATACTTACAAGCTTACTTTGCATGGAAACCTTCATTTTAAATTCATTTTGATATAACATTATATGCAGGATGTTTATTTTACAAGCATAGATTCAAATAAGTTATTTCATCTATAATAAGCATAAAATACATTAAACTCTTTGTGGCAACCTTCTTAAATATTTCAGGACCTCTCATACTTATTTAGACTCTCCTGCAAAAAAGCATTTCAAATTAGCTTTTTATAAGTAAATTACTTAGCTAAAGAGACCTTTATAATGAAGGAAAACCTTTTAGACTTAACAAATGTATATAGTATTAGGAGGTTAAAGAAACCCAATCAAGGGAAACATGAAAACGTCACTGTCACGTCTCTGAGTTAGAATGATGTTTTCCATTTTTCTGCTTAATATCTCATTTGGGATTGTTATTCACCTTGTTACTACTACCTCAGAATCTGATGGTTTTGAAAGACATCTTAAGGAACAGTCACAGATCTCATCCAGGTAACCAGGGGGTCATTCAGACTCTGCCTCAATAGTTCCAATGGTAGGATTTTTTTTTTCCTCACTGGAATTTCTGATTCATTTTTGGAATTGTAATTTTTGGAAAAATGTTTATTTATATTGAGAATAAAATTATATATCTTTGACTCATTTTTAATTTTCCTTCTGTAGCAATTTTAAAATCCAGTTAAAGTGATAGGTAGAAAATAAAGGCACAGCCTCTGTCAGCCAGTATGTGCTAAAGGTACACAGCCTGGCCTCCTGCGTGGGGTACCATGGTTGGGCGTTCATTCTACCCATCTTGCAGATTCTCTTCCTGTACTGCACTGAGGCCATGAAGCCCAGAATGATATTTCCAGGCTTGCTTACAGCTAGGGATGTGTGTGTGTGTGTGTGTGTGTGTGTGTGTGTGTGTGTGTGTGTGTGTTTTATGTTGTGTGAATCAGGTGTACATGCCTAAGATTTGCTACCAGAATTAAGTTAACTGTGAGCACATCATTTTGTGTTGAAGACGACAGGTACGAGTGAGCCGTACAAACTGTTTTTATTGGTTTCTTCTTAAGTTGCTGGTGTGGTAGGAGAAACCACTTCTCACTCTTCCATGGACATTAATGCTAATCTCTGCAGAATGAAAACAGAGTCCATGTTCTTAGATCCCTTCTGCCCACAAAGATTCTGTAACTCTCTTAATGTTCTAAATTAAATCACTTTCTGATTAAATTTTGCTTATATTATAAATTCCTATTTTATTTTTATGGGTTTCCCGTGTGCGTGAACATGTTTACCTCAGTGTCTGTGTTTCTTGTGCTTTTTCTTTTTTTTCTGTTTGTTTGTTTGCTTTGTCCTATTCAGGTTTGCTTGTTTTTATCTATATTATTATTATCATTATTATAGATGCCAGTTTGTTTTCTAATGAGAGACAGAGAAAGAACAGAAGAAGTTGGGGGAACCATAATCAGAATACACTGTATGAAAAAATATGTTTTAATATTTTTAATTTAAAAAAAATTAATTTGCTAGAAGGAAGAAGGCTCTTTGGACATGAATCTTGGCCACTCCTTTTTTTTTTTTTTTTTTTTTTTTTGCCAGTTCCTATATATACCTTCCCTGGGACAGAGCTTTGAACCATAAAGCAATGACACACAGCTCTTCAGTGTCTCCTTTCTGCAGAGTAGTGATCAAGTTGTTTTAAAATAAGGACCCAGATCTGTGTGGCTGCTCTTGTGTGTGTGTGTGTGTGTGTGTGTGTGTGTGTGTGTGTGTGCATGTGTGTGAATTAGCTAATCTTCAGTCTTTCTACTCTTCAGTTCTCTAAATTATAAAAACTGGGATAACAATAGTTTTTAATCATGTTATTATGAGATTAATTCTGATAATCCTTGTGTAAAATCCAAAGTTATATCTTACATGACAGAGGCTCAAAAATGTTAGTTATTATTACTGTTATTAGTATCATCATCCTGAATCTATTTTCAATTGATATCATTATAAATACCAAGATTAAAACATATTTCAGTTGAAAATGCATTATAACCAGCCTATCAATGTTCTTAGTGAATAGCTTTGACAGGAAAACATAGTTCTCAACATTTGACTTTCATTCATGATAACAAGGCTAATGTATGTATAATTCACTTTCATAATGCTTAAACTCATCTCTAAACCTAAAGTATTTTCTGTGTTTTTTACCACTAAAGCAAAACATCCCTATTTTTAACCCATGTTAAAGGCCTTAGATTTATATATTGATATTTATTTTATTGAATAAACTATTACTTCAGTCTGTAAACACACACACATACATATATACATATACAGAAAGAGACATATAAAATGTTTATGATATTTTTGCATCCATATTTTAGTCTCGTATAAATGAATCAACTTACCCTCTTGTTTGGTAAGCAAGCAGTCAATTATATTGTCAAAGCTATTAGTAAATAAACAGTATGGACCAAAGACAGAGCCATGGATCCCTTATTAGGTATCTCCATTGACATCAATCTTTAAATCACTCTTGGCTTGACTGCTCAGTGATTTAGGATTCTAACTATAGGATTATACAGCCCAAATATTTCTATAGTAAATGGTTCTCTCCTTCCCCCCTCAGAAACCTAGATAAAATCAGATCTTCTCGGCAGCATTTCTTAGATCCATTGTTCTAAGAAGTGACTGTCTTATTTATATATCTTAGTTTAACAAAATATAAAAGATAGTTTAATTTAAAATGATTGCAACACCTTAAAACGCCTTCAGCACAGAGGGAACCCTGAGGCTGGTTTTACAAGCCACACCAGCACTTTCTATTTCTTTACCCAAAGGATCATTTTGTAATCTTGGATCCGCAGAACCTGATTAATTATTTTATAGTATTTCTCCGTCCCTCATTTCCTATTGATAGGGGGGCAACCACTTTCTCAGCCCATAGTCCTTCACCTCTAGAGCATATCAAACCCAATTATTAGTCTCTTTGTCATCCTACCTATTCTTCCAGAGCAGAATCTCCTAACCATGTGACCTGCATATGAATCACACACGATTTCTATAATTCCACTTGAAACACTGGTTCAGATTCAAACTACACCAGCATTTGTACTAAATTGTGACTTTCATTTATGTTCTAACATATATTGATAAGAATGGCTTGGTTTTAAAAAAGAATACCTTTCCATTTTTGCAATTACAGCATGATTTTTTAAATGTAATACTAAAGGAAGGAAGTTTTATGTCTAGGTCAGACACTGACCCAGGAAGGACAAGCTGCTGCTGGTCTGTGGTGCTCTTTGCTGTTCAGTCTTGGGTGCAGCAAAGATTAGAAGAACATCAATGCATTTATCATGTGTGAGTTTGTATGTAAGACTGTTTTCTAAACCAGGCATATTATCATGACAAAAATGCCAAGCTTTGATGCTTTATGAATTGGATAAAATGTTTTATCAAAGTATACTGCTAAAAATGATCTTCTGCAGTGTATCAGAAAGCAAATGATGATATTAACATATCATGGGAATAAAGCATGGAAATAAAAGTTTAATTTTTGTTAATATTTATTTTTTGTTTACATTGGGAATACCTTCAGTATCTTCTTTAGCTGTAAATTATTTTACTCTGTTCTTTTATCTGGTCTATTCAGTGGAATGATATACATATTAAAGGCTGTATATTTTCTATTCTACCATTGTAGATTTTAACCAATGATCATAAAATGTAAGTCTATGCTTGCTGGACACTCTCAGTATTATTACATATGATAACAGCAACTGCAGGTACATGCTACTACAGTTTAAACTGCTACCATCCCACAGAAGAAACAACGTCGCCATGCCTTTCTGCAGGACAACAGGAGTTTGAAAGACATTTGATGCAGTAACTACATACATTTTGTATGATTTGCTAAAAGGACCCACAAGTTATTTTATAAAGACAGTATATTATTTAAGAATAGTCTAGAATATATATACATACATACATACACACACACACATACACGCACACACACACACACACACATATATGCATGATACTATTTCTCCAACTTTCTATGATACTTTCCAGGAACTGACTTGCTTTCTTCTCTATAGCTGCCTTTTCATTTTCTTTTTCTGAGTAGACCCATAATGTCCAGGGAAAATATCAAGAATAATAAATCCCAATCTCTGTGTAAAATATACCTTCATGACACACTCAAGCTGGAAATCACAGGAACCAATAAAAATGCAGGCAGCCTACTGATAATGAGGTCAGAAATACAAATAAATTTACTTTTAATGAAGACTGGAGGCACAGTAATCAAAGTGTTAAAATTCATTTCATGCATATCTCATTTGCTTCTTAGCTGATATTTACCACGCAATTCTGTGAGAAAGTAGAGGCCTAAGATGCTCCAGATAAATGGCTCAATTAATTGTACAGAGGTAGACCTCTTTGAGCCGAGCCAGAGCTGTGAGCTCTTTATTAAAAGCACTATTCTGTAGCCCCTAACCTTGTTCCTTGACTCCTCTCTGGTTTCCAATTTAAACAAGTCCCCATGCGGCCTGCTCTAAAGGGCTTTGTCTCCCTGTCATTGTTAAGAGCGCTGAGGCATCCTGGAAGTGTGAAATCAGACCTCATGAGTTGAACGGTTCCCCAGGGAACGCCGGACTGCGCAGAAGGTCAAAGTCATGGGCCGGACCATCTCACAGTGTCTGATCGCCGGTCTGTGACACAGCAAGTGGGGTGGGGGCGAGACTGAAGAGGAATGAAATTGAACACATCTTAATTAAAGCCCACAGACAGCAAAACAAAATGTTTTCTAGGCAGCCTGTCAAATGGGGCTTAAATTTAGCTCTGCTAATGAATCTGAGCTGCTCACTGTTATTTTGTAAGATAATAAGACTCTCATCACAGAAGCTGATAAAAAAAAAAAAAGAAAAACTGTAGCATGTCTTTTTCTGCTGTTTTGTTACTTAAATATTTTCCAACAATGAAGACAGTTTTCCAAAAGGAAAACATGGAAAAGTCTATGCAAATAAAGGGGGCACTAAACATTTCTCTTTAATAACTAGTTGCTTTCTAGACTACAGGGCTGACATGCCACAAGTCTTTGTTCATAGTTTAGTCTGGGGGAAAATGTTCATTTAATGGGACAATTTCAGTGACTATTAATCATAATTCCCCTTCTCTTCTCCCCCTATTGCTTCCTGAAAGAGATGCCACATTCATTCCAAAACCAGTTCACCTGGGAGAGGACCTTTTAACACAGTGGCAAGATCTCCCGGTTCTTCCTATCACTGTTTCTGAGGGGCTAGTCTCCCTGGAGAGGGTATGACCTCCTCCTCAGGGGAAAACAAGAAACAAACAAACAAACTCCATAGCCCTGGGGAAATGAGGAGGAGGGCCTGAGGAGCCACCAGGGGAGGTTGAGGAAAGGGCTGAGGAGGACTCAAGCTGGAGGAGAGTGGGAGGAGGGCCGAGGAAGAGGAGTCTCTTCTTCCTTTTGGAACTTGAAAGAACTCATCTTCCAGGTTTAAATACTCTGCTGAGAAAGCCTCACTCAATACAGAAGACTTGAAATGCTTGTCACATGCAGAAATTAGGCCCTACTTAAGGACAAAGAATAACCAGGAGCAAGAAAAAGACAAAACCCAAACCATTTCATTTCCTCACACACACACACACACACACACACACACACACACACACACACACACACTCCCCAGTTGGCCTTTCTGGTCTCACAATCTGGCCAGTTTTAGGGAACATGTGATTTCATGTCGGAAAGAATTCTGCCCCGAAAACAGGACCAGAGCCTCTAGCTTTTGCTTGATGGTACAGGTACAGAGAAGCAGTAATCTCTCACTGGGTGGCTGAAGGGGAGGGAGTAAGCTGCACTTAGAAGTATTTTTCAGTTACTCAAACTTTTTCCCTTGGAAGAATTTAGTGCACCAAGTCTTCAAATCCCAGTGCCACTTTCTCAGGCTGTGAAAGGCTGTCCACAACTTGACTGAAATTTCAATCCACTCTTGTGCTGTGCTCAACGTGTGCATATGTGTGGGAGTTGTAAATTGAGGCCTTAACCACCAGAGTTAATCTCTTTTAAAAATCTGTATTAACCTTAATGATTTGAAGTGCACTGTCCAACACTGGGCTATTGAGACCGAAGAGAAAACTACCCTTGACTATCAATAGTTTATTAGGGGCTTAACTGAAGTGACCTACTGTAGTAGTAGTGTTCAGCCGAACAAGGCTAGAGGCTTTTTGTGGAAAGGGAAAGAATTGAGGGTTTCATTAAAAAGTAATTTGTGCTTTATACTCACTCATTCAAAGAGTCTCAATTGCTCTTTATTCACACAGAGTTAATACAGTATCACAATGTTTCTCAATGAATGTGTTGTAACAAAAGAAAAATTTTACATTTTGAAAGGAAAAAATTCTTTGTAACAGTAGTAAGATTGATGGCTACTTAAAAGATTACAGAATCTTTCTCCCCTGTGCTCATTTAATGTTGGAATATTAATTGAAAATTGTACTTATGTGGCTTTATATTGTAATGATTAAAAGCATTTTAAAAATATATAAAAGTTGGTCAAGTGTAGTTTGTCTTGTTAGATTACTGTAGAAAAGAAGTATTCTGAAGCCAAATATTGTCTAACTATAGCTTCATTTGTACCAGTCAGAAAATATTCCTGGCTTAGCATAGAGAATTACTCATGACTTTAAAATTCCCTTTATCCATCCATAAGTTTCTAGATCAGTGGTTCTCAACTTGTGGATCACGACCCCTCTGGCAGTCTTCTATCTCCAAAAAATATTTACATTACAACTGATAACAGTGGCAAAATTATAGTTATGAAGTAGCAACAAAAACAGTTTTATGGTTGGGGATCACCATAGCAACTTAACTATGTGTACTATAGGGTTGCAGCATTCAGAAGGTTGAGAACCATAGCTCTTAGATGTGTGCTTGTTTGAAGTCTTGAAGACAGAACGAGCTATTCAACCCCATCTTTACACTTTTGCTTCACATTAGGCAGAGCTTGACTGTCATTAACCATTGAGATGGACATCAAATGTTCAAAGTTCTATGAACAAAAGACAAGCACACGAAGAGCTTATTTGTGCCCTACATTGTTCATATTTTCATAGGTAATATTACTTTTTAAATTAATAATATTTTTAGACATTTCTGACTTAAATACATGGTCCATAACTTTTGCCACCATCAGAAATGTCATAAAAGCCACAGAGGGTCCAAGGGTGAACAAGGTCAAAGACAAAATTATCCACTTGGCTCCTGAATAGTTCAACATCTCTCTTGTTTCATCCTGAGCCCATTAGATTATAAGGTCAGCATGAAATGAGGAATCATTAGATTTATATCCATAAAACTGAAGGGAAAAATTGAGATTCAGTTATTCAGGATTCCCCAAATTAATGTTCACTTTATCAAATAAAAATTATATCTCACTGAATCTCCAGCAGAAAGACCATTGTTATTCACATTGATTTACATAGACCCATTAGGAAAGAAATATCTCTATTTTTTCCAACTTTGAAAGAACATGTCCTTTAACTTCCATAGTGGCATACAGGCCAAGGAGGGTAACCTAGTTTGCATATTCATGAAGTTTTAAAATCAATGACAGCTTCTTTCCAAGAGGAGACAAACTTACACAATTGCATTCAGCTTGAATAATGGCAGGTACCTAAGCGTTTGAAATAACAGTTATGTGAATTTTTCCATAAGAAATTATTGTGCACAGATTAATTCACTGATAACTATACAAGAAACCAAGTTCTTAAGAAAGAAAATGTATAAATTCACCATTCACAAGTTTTTTTTACTACCAAATGCTAAGATAGCTCACATTCAAAGATTACTGCTAACCCAGCCCCATTATTCTCAGGTATCCATTTACATATATATAAAAGTGTTATTGTCTTCAGTTACAAATGAGTTGATAATTATCTTTTCAAAGAAACTATAAATCCCTAACATTTTATATCTGTCACATATTATACTCAAGTGATAATATATAAACATGAAAATTTTAAATATTGCCATTTTGAAGCAAACATCTGCTATTTAATTTTGAAGGGAATTATCTTTTAATCTGTTTTCAATTCTGCTGGATGAATTAAAGAAGAATACAGTGATCTGTAGACCACTGAACGGTAAGAAAAGGATAGTATTTTATTCAAATAAGTCTGTAACTTTATCAGGGCCATCTTGCTTAACATTTAGAATGATATGCTTATTTCCACAAATAATAAGCCAATGTTTCCTAGCACGGTGAGATTTCCATGGAACTGGCAAGTCAGTACAGTCTTGCCATCCAATTTTAGATAGATAATTCAATGGATGGTATGAACATCCCTCAAATCCTTATGGAATTAAATGACAAATGAATGGTCACAGTTCCAAACAAAATAATTAACTCTGCATCTTGATGATATAAACACCATCATCTCATTTCTTAATATACTGAATAGACAGTGATACTAAACTAGGGAAGACACATGACTCATTTTGCTGTTTTTATACTTCTGGGTGAAAAGTAATGTATATACCTAGTTTAGATATATAATTACTTTTATAGTATACTGAAGAATTTGTGTAACCAAGGAATTACAGTAGCAACCGCAATATGAAGCATTCACATGATTGAATATTACATTGTTGAACTTCTCAGTGAGTGAGGCAACATATTCCATGAGTGTTTGACTTACAGTATTTATGCTGTGAGCAAAGCAGGTGATGACTGACAGAAAATGGCTCTCTGTTGCTTCAGTATTCCACAATGAAAACGCCTGGACACATCACTCCTACTACATTGATTAAACTTTGGGAGGGCAATAATTTAGAAGTTATTTTTATTTTTATAATTTATTTTTAGTGTATCACACTGTTTAAAATATAGAACTGTGTAGGCATCTGGGATTATCAAATGTTTTGTGAGATCAACTCTGCATCTTTCCATTTCCACTTATGACTTCAATGATCCACTGAGATAAAATGCAGGGCTGGATTCCATTGCACAGACTTGGCGCACCTTTGATATATTCAGTAGGGGAATTCCATCAGCTCCTACCTGTGACATCAGCAGCCATCAAACCTTCAGCTCTGATGACTTTCACCTGGAGAAATCCCACGTCTTTTAGGTTGTTAAATATCCTCAGTGGGCTCTGGAAAAAAAACCAAACATGGACATTAGGAAAAGAAATCTAAAAAAGCCTCAAAAATATGCTTAGAAAATACTAAATTTTCTCAGGCTGTTTTCTTAGGGGTCAAAGGGTCATTTGCGCTTTTCCAATACAAATTCTACTTCCTATGTCAGGAATGCATACAAATGCATGTGTATATGAGCACATCCATGCATGTGTGCACATGCACACACACAATTGTATAACTAGTGATAAATTATTTTCAGAAATAAAAATACCACAGTTACTACCTATAAGTAAAACTCAGTAGATGGTGAGCAATAAGCCACAAAGCAGATGTCTCCATAGCTTCTCTCAATGTCTTCTATTAAAGGACCTCACAAATCTTCATTTGTAAATATGATAGTTTGAAGGTGATAATGAACAGTATTAACTCTTATATAAGTGCTTACATAGCACTCCTCAGACAGGGAGTTATCAAGAAAGTTAACACGAACAAATTAGTTTCTGCCATTTCATACTTAGTGCTTAGATAAGGGGTAAATTTTCTAAAGAGTTTGCTAATAGTTCATTCAAAGACATACATAGTTTTATAAAATTTTTGAGAGACAATTTTAAAAAGCAAATCAAATCAATAAATCAAATCAAATCAAAGGTGGTGAGAATTTTTTCTTCAGTTTACATTTGTATTTGCTACAATGTATAGAACCATTGAGTTTTTGATAGAAGAGCCTGATGATAAAAATCAAAAACTGACTGTGATGTCTTACTAAGCAGAGTACATGAAGTAGGTAAGGAAGAAAGCCAACACAATTAACTAGAAATCTAATGAGTGGGTAAATAAAACAACAGAGCATTGATATGCATTTTGTTTATATTTCATATTGTTTTTCTTATGGTAAGGTCAGTGCTTCTAATGAGTAAATCAAAGACACTTAATTTCTCACCACCTTTAAAATGTTTCATGACAAGGTAGTTTAATATGCTTCTGCATAAAAAGTTATCTATTAGAAATTGCTAGAATACAAGCAACCCCATTAGTGTATTACCAGTGTGAGGGTACGCACAAAGCGAAGCTTCTACGGTACAAACTTTATCAGTCCTGATGGCCTGTCCTTATTTACACTGATGCTCTAACCTTGGTACAGCGAAAGGAAGAAAGACAGACAAATGTGTGATCTTAAAGCATGACTGTAAAAACAGTGCTCAGTATGGAAGGCCACCTCTTAATCTCTAATCATAAACAACTATTTTTCACTAAAAGTTTATTTTAAGGCTCATTTGACTAGATTTAGTAAAAATGCACCTGTCTCTCTTTTTAAATTCTTACAAAGGTTTGTCATTAGCAGCAGTGTTAGGGTTCTGAGGCTTCCAGGTGCACTGTGTCTTACAGCACGGATAAAGTTGGGGAGGGACTCATCTTAGAGCCCACTTGATACGTTACACCAGCTAGGAATTCCTCCTTAATGATGGGGAACAGTTTCATCACAAGGGTTAGCACTTTAATTTTTTCAGGAGCAATTTAAACCAAGTTTCTTTGTGACTAAAACAAATATCATCAGTCAGAACATTTTGCTCTTGGAAGCTGAGGGAACAGCCACAGCCACGCTGTCTTGGGGGCTTCCATTCTGGGGCTCTGCTTTGCGTTTGGAGGGGTGATTATAGTTTGAAGGTTTCATTCTCCAAGTCACCTGACACTTGACAATTTATTGCAAATTTCTACTGTTTAGGCCAGTGGCATATAGATTATAATAAGAACTCAAAGAAAAAGCAAATAAATACCAGTTTAAAACTGTAATTTTATGAAAAGCTTTATCAAGGGGTGTTGCCGTGTTGTTATTTATGGTTATTTTAGAAGGCCTCAGTACCTGGATGGCTTTTGAAGCCAGAAATTTCCATAGCAGAAGAATCCATGATCTGCTGTGAATCCTAAGCCCTCAATAGATGGGAAGAGATTGAAATGCTCTGGAGAGGAGTCCTCTTTATTTTTTTAATGAAAGGCTGTATAATATATTTTCTCTATGGCTGCAGCAGCTGTCAGAGAGAGCATCGCGGTTCAGCTCTATTACGGGAGAGGCAATACCCCATCCTATGGTACAGAGATGCTCTGAGGGGCCAGAGCTGATTGACAGCTTGTCACCATGACGTCTTATTCCATCTCTGTTATGGAGAAAATTAATGTCACACCACCAGCCTTATGACTTGCTGTCATCTTAGAACCGCTCACCTTTTATCAATGCTCTAAATAACATTTCAAGCCCATCGTCTCACGGTGGACAATCCGGTCAAGGGACATTAAATCAGATGACTGTGAAATGTCATAATAAAAATGGAATGCTAACAACTTCTTCTCTAAACTAGCTCCTCTGGTTTTTAAACTGTGACAAGGAGGAGCAGGGGTTCAGCAAACCCGTTCTGAAAAGGTCAAACAGCAGCTCTTGGACTCCTACCCATTACTACCCGCCCCTACTGACCTTCCCTCTTCCCCCCTCCAAAGAAGAAAAGAACAGGAAAATGGAATTAACCACCTTTTCAGAATGTGGTGATCAAATAGTAGCTCACTCTGGAATGTCTGGTTAATTTGTGGGGTTTCAGTGCTGAGCAGTGACAAGGTTCTCTAGGGCTGTTTCATATCAGAGTGGGGCAATTCATTACTTTCCCTACCCTGACCAGCACCAAATACAAACCAAATCAAATTCTTAAGTTTAACCTTCACTTTAAACACACACACACACACACACACACACACACACACACACACACACACCATGTGCATTTTTAAAGGAAAAAACACAGAAATAATTTGCTGAACAGTAGTCCCCTTTACCTGTTTCATCAAAACCAGGTATATACTAGACATCATGCAAAATTCATTCATTTCATAATGCACAAAGTATAAAATACATTAAATCCACCAAGAGGTTGCTCTTTGTCCTTGTACTGTTGTGAGCTAACACTAATATAGCACATTCAATGTTCTGCATTACCACTTCTTAGCAAGTGTGTCTCGAGAGGGAGACCAGTGCCTGAAATTTGAGGTTACAAAAAAGCATATTTAAACATAATTCACCTTTTAATGCATTGGGAAGAATATAACCTGAGAATTAGCTGAGATGCCAAACATAACATTTTACATTTCATTGAAATAACTAGCATTTTGGAAAAGATGAAAAAACAAAGTATTCACATTCACAACGGAGACAGCTGATTAAAGGAAGTCTATTCAACAACAACAAAAAAATCAATCAATAATAGGTGGATTACTTCTAATTGTGTAGACAGCAGTATCATCTTCATACATGAGATAATATTAAAATAGTGATCCGGTAACTACAGAATGTTAATGCCCAGATAAATTTTCATGTTAATATACCAATTAATTCCTTTACGGTAGTTTTAATTCAGAAAGCTCATTTCTAGTAACTAGAGAATATACTTTTGGTGGAGTAGCAAAATGTGAAATAATTTTCAAAATTGCAATTATATATTAGAAGATACTATACAATAACTTAGGCTCTTAGGTGGTTTAAAAATATACACGATTTAGCCTTGCTAAGTCACCTCTATTAAACTGTTTATGATAATACCATTGGTGGATGAGTTGTACAAGCATTAGCAGACAGCTGATTCAGTGGAGATAACCAGAATAAATTTGCTGAGGCGTACATCCTGCTAATCTGTTTGAAGAATATTGTAGAGCATTCGTACGGGCACTTCATGTTAGCTGCACAACCTGATAAGGTACGTCTTTATTAAATTCAGTTATTGAAAGGATGTCAGTCAGCAAATAGGAATAGTTTTTTAAAAAGCCATTCTTTGTTAGTCGGAGCTTGGTTTCATGACGAGTGTCTAGAGGGGCCGTCTAAACACCTGGCAGCACTGTACAATACAAGCTTTGTGATTTGAAGTGGAAAAGCCTTCCCCTAGCTTCATGGGTACCAAGGCATTTGCTTTTCCAAGCCTCCATTAGGAGACAATGGTGGAGCAAGAGCTCCCCCCTCTGTTGATTCACGACAACTACATGGTGAGAAATGCACCCAGAAAGTCGCTGGGAAATATGAAGATTTGACTATTTAAAGGACATAACATTTGAGAAGGGTGATTATTGGCACTCCATTCCACTCTCACACCTCACATTCAATCAGAATGATGGGGGCTACATTTTGATTGCATTTCACTTTCATACTGACTGGATGCAGTTAGGCTTTTCTGAGCAGTAAACATCACTCTGTAGTTCCCAACTTCCCAGTATGCCAATAACCTCATTTTAGACTTCAAGTCGTACTTGAAATTACACAGAGCCACGGATTAATATTAAAGGGATGAATAAATTTGAGTTCCTTTATGGAGAGTTTCTCTATATGATAAAAATCACAAGGTAGAATCTTAGAATCCAGAATGTGCTGTGAAATTCTGGAGATGACCAAGCTATAGACATCAGCAGGAGATGCTGAGGCCCCTGTAGGGCTGCATGTATCTATGTGGGCCCACCCTCTGCTCCTCGAACACCTCCTCCAAAATCCACTTGTCTTTCTGGGCACACTGTGTACAACCTTGTCTAGTCACACATGGGTCTGTAAGGAAGCTCATCGCATACGTACATATCTCTTTAATATCTCTCCCCGCTCCTTCTGGTCGGAGATGCTGACTGTGGCCGAGGCTGTCAGAGTGACAAGCAGAACCAGGTGGCCCTCACCCTCTTCCAGCTGTAACTGCAGCTTGTGCGTTTGCTCCCTACTGAGGGAGGACAGGTCAACCTGGCACCTAGAAACAAATGTTTGGAATTAGCAAGTGGCGTTCTCACCACATCAAACAGACATGGGTTTGTCGGAGCCCTGCGAAAGATAAAGCAATAGAAACACCATCTGGGACAGTAGAAGATCAACTGCCTTTCCTCACAAAATTCAGACCCTGGCTATCACAGAACTTTTAATTGCTTGTTTCCTGTAACCAACTCAGGTGAAGTTGAATTAGTATATCCTCTGATACTGTTTTCGTGAATTGGTGGGGTTTCAGGAGGAGGCAAACTACTAAAAGCCTGAGTGTCCATGCCACTGCTGCCATTTTGTGATCCCTCCTTCCAATTCATAAATGTCATTGAATAGCAAATAGAACTTTCACTGTGGGGAGCTTAAGTTTTACACCTTTGAAACTGTACTTACGGTACACTCACTAAATCTAAATGTGTCCTCTCAGGGCTGCACAATGCGGCAAGCCACGCTGCATGTGCCACTCGTACAGTTAAAACACCTTGCACTCTTTTCATAAAAATGACACTTGATTTTGAGGAGGTAGATAATATAGTGACTATCAGGCTAATAACCCGAGAGGGGGGGAGAAAGGGAGAAAGAGCAGGGATAAAGAAAAAAAAAAACATTTCAAACAGGAAAAGGGGTTGATGAGACTGCTGGGGGGGGGGTGCGGATGCTGGCTGCTAAGCTTGGATGTCTGAGTTCCAGCTCTGGGACCCACGTGGTGGAAGGAGAGAACCAATTCCCACAGACTGTCTGCTAACACCCACTCATGTGCTGTGACACACACCAAAAAATATGATGAAAATTAAGAAATAGCCAATTACCAAAGTAAATGTTCACAATATATCATAAATGAGATGGGCACCTATAAGGGAAAGATTAAATGCTTGATCCTTTTCATTCCTCACTCTACCTTTTATTGCTTTGTTTTAAAATTGTCTTTAAATAATAGTAGAGTAGTAACAGTATCTAAAGTCTTCAAAGATTGTACCTGAATTCAAATATCTCTCTTATGAGATTTCACAAAATGAATGGGAATCTGACATTTACTTTTATTTTGTGCACAGCATTAACAATGACTATGACTAGACACAGGATATGCACTAAATTCTATTATTAAGAGAGTTAGAAATTAGTCTGTACAATTCTGGAATACACTTTCCAAATGCTAGGATACCAGAAACCTCATTGACTTCGTTAATACAACATTCGATTCAAAATACTATCACTAATTCTCCTCAGTGGTAAAAAAGTTAAAAATAAAAAGCCCACACAATGTCAAATGCCTTATCTAACATTCTAATTGCAATTAGAATCAAGTTCTCAATAACACCCACAGTAAACTGAAAGTTAAAACACATCTATGAAAAACAGTCAAAAGGAGTCTCTCATGAAAGGAGGAACATGAAAAAGATTTTAGAGACCTCTCCAGCTCTGGCACAGTGCCTGTCCTTACTGAATGGGTCAGGAGTGGAACTAGATAACTGAACGGGGTTGTGATCCACACAGAATGTTGGCTGGGTACAGTTGGGACCAACAAGGGTCTTCCGTTCACCTTGTTTTTGTTCCACACCACCCCCAGTCAGTTTGTCCACATACTTGTAGGCCCCTCCTTCCTTCCTTCCTTCGTCTTGTATAGGATGTGTGCTGTCATACACAGAAAAGCGCTGGATACACACAAGCCTCTGGCCATTTCCCTTTCAAGCTCATGTCCACTTTGCACGGGCTGTGTGGACGATCCGGCTTCCTTTCTTTCAGAGTCGCCACAGGAGAGCTTCAGAGTGTTCTCAAGGTTACTTCCTCTAGAAATTGCAAACTGGCAACTTTTAGATGGAATCATACCCATAGATCTAGTGTGTGTGTGTGTGTGTGTGTGTGTGTGTGTGTGTGTGTATGTTTGTACATGTGCGAATGATTGTGTGTGTGTGTTGTGTCAAATAGAAGTTCAATTCTAAATACATTAATTTTGAATACAGGACACATATTCCCTGAATGAGTGACTATCGCCATCTCTGCCTGTAGCTGGCCTATTTCACTTAATTACTCTACCTGCCCAATGGGTGTTAAAGATTTGTGAATCTTGCAATCTCCAACACGCCAGTGAAAAACTGAGGAACGGGGAGGTCACATGACCTAAATGGACACACACAGTAACGACCAGAGTCAGAGCCAGTCCCTGGACCTCTGAAGTGGAAGACCTAAGCATTCTCAGCTCCAAGGCTGTTGCTGAGTAACTGCATTCTTGGAGGAAAGCCTGCAGTTAGCAACGGTTCTCAGAGATGACCAGACATCTCGGTTACAGGAAACATCTCCATCCCAAGTATAGAATTTGTGTTGTTTTTATTTCAATGTTTTAAACTACAAACATGTTAGGGAAGGAAGCTGTTTGTTCTTATAAGAGCATTTCACAAACGAAAATTTAAAAGGTGTGACACCAGTAAAATTCAAACAAGATAAATTTATAGGAATGTTTTTCCTTCATCAACTAAAACTTCAGTATTGAATATGCTCACAGGAAGGGCCATGTGTATTGTTTCAGCATTTTGACTGTCCTAATTTTAATATAGAGAACAATAATGTGCTGGACATGAGAGTGTTCAATGTTAAAACATGGGAGGTTTTCACTGTGGTTCCTCAGACATTTATCTAAAATTCTGCTCAGGAATACGATGCCGCTTTAAATGTCAATTTTTTTGCTATGACTTAGCCAAACTCTCTTGTTAACTTGAAGATAAAGTTTGTATCACAACTTCATTGCTGAGTATTAAATCAAATGACTGCTGGGATCAGATGTAGAAAAAAATTCCATTCTCTTTCAGCTTTTGAACAAATATGTACAAAGACAGACCCTTGTGGCATAGTCTACCACCCTGTGAATACAGCACTAATTGGTGTGGGCTGAAGTGCTTTATGTGGTTCACCTGTGCTGATAAATCCCTTGCAAGGAGAGGACTCATCACAGACGAACTGTAGAAGTAAGTGACTGTCCGGGGACCGAGGCATGTAAGGAATGCTTTTCAAAAATGAAAACATGAAATTATTTTTTAAAAAGCAGTAATGTAAATTCATGAACTCCAAAAATACTTGACAGGGATGAAGAGCCCAGAGTCATTTCCTTAGTTCAGGATTCCGTTCCCACTAATTAGTTGTATGACCTTTTCCAAGACAACTTTCCCTCTTGAATTTCACTTTTCTCATCAGCAGTTATGAGCTCATTGAACTAGATGAACTCTGAGAATCCCCAATCTCACAATTTGTGATAACTCTATCCATGTTTACACTTGTGTCTTTCTTTCTTTGCAATTCTACAAACTAAAAACCTAAAAGAACAAGTTTATCTTACAGGTAATGAAATATTATTCCTTATCCATCTTATAAAGCAAAACAAAGCAAAAGACCCTTGAAAGGCTGTGTAAGAAGAAATCTATATAATTTAATTTCATACCATATTGCAAGCAATAGCATTGGGTGCCTCTAATGTCAGCATGGAGGAGGATGTCAAAAGAAGGTGCTGTAGACCCTTCTCTTTGGCTCAAAGATAACTCACTTCACGTGTTTTCTAGCAGGGAGCTACACATACAGTTTTAAAACATATTTAAAATATCATAATTACTTTCCTAGATTCTCCAGGAGACTTGATCTCCTGGGGCTCAGTCACTTGCTGTGACTAAGATGTGACTTTGATTTTGTGTCCCCAAAAGGCTGCTCTTCACACCACTACCCCCACTAGTCACTGTACCTGAGTCCTCACAGCTCTTCTTCCTACAAGTTGTAATCTTTCCCTTGCCCAAATGGACTGGGTCCTGTCCTTGGCAGTGGTGACTGCCAATCCAGATCTAGCTTCCACATACCTGGACTTTCTGGCTTCTAAGGCCACTTCTGCATTTGGATGCAAAGCCACACTGTAGAATACAATATTGCTCTCAGAACCTGTCAATGGAGCCCCAATGAAACATGAAGAGGTTGGTTTCCTGCAGAGTGAACTTTTATCAGTAGAACAGGAAGTGGGAAGATAACTTCTGATACCTCTTTCACTCTGACAGACTACTCCAAAATATGATCTGACAATATTGCTTGACTGCAGATGGCTATGTTCATATACCTCCTAAGCAGCGTTTCCCTGATACACAGAAAACAGTGAACAGCTCGGCAGCGTATTACCTTGTATTGTTTGCCAAGGCTCCTTCTTCTTCATCATCCCGTACCTTACTTTCTGGGAATACACCTCCCAGGAAATCAGCAGCACCAAATTGTTGCCTCAGAGTTTGTTTCTAGAGAACCCAGGCTAAGGTGAAATGTGCTGATACAGTTTACACACACTCCCAATTTAGGATGTTAAAAACTTGACTATGTCCCTATTCCTGCTTCCCTTCCCCTAAGAAACATCCCCAGTGCCCATCTGACAGTGCCCTCAGGAAGCTATTATCAGCCTGTATGTGACTTGTCCATGCCACACTGTGCCACTCCAGTCTACCCATATTTTTCACCAGGTTCTAGAGGTCTGGATGAGACATCTTCCCTGCCTGAGATGATAGTCTACCTACCTTTGCTTGGCTAACTTTTACTAACCCTATTGAAAAACCTTTCAGTTGTCTTTCTTCATGTCCTGAAGCATCTCTAGGAGGGGAGTAACATCTTGTCCTCTATAGCATGTAGACTCTATTTAGTGCTTTGTGAGTATTAAACTCTTTACAAAGAAATGCTACTTCAGAGAGGCCAAAGAGTGACCTTCATCATGGTAAGGCCAAAATTAATGCCTAATACTCATTTGGAACTTCTGTCCCATCTACCTAGAAAGTGATCTGATTCCTTCCCTCCCTCCCTCCCTCCTTTTCTTCTTCTCTTTTTCTCTCTCTCTTTCATTTTGTTTGACCTATTTATGACACTTATCTCACTCACTCACTCACTCATGTGTCAGATCCTCTCAGATTTGTTTAAAATCTAGGTTCTCCTATCTTTATTTCTAGAACACTGAATACACACCAACTTGGTGTTGATGTGAACAAGGTTATTTGATGTCAGAGCATATGCTCAAGGATTCAGAATGCTGACCTGAAAACCTCATTTGTATTATGATGTTAAGCAAATCACTTAAGCTCTTTGTGCTTGAGATTTATTTTATTTTGAGACATGGTCTCTATATGTAGTTTTGGTTGCCTTGGAATTTGTTATATAGACCAGGCTGGCTCAAACTCACAGACACCTTCCTGCCTTTGCCTTCCAAGTGAATGCTGGGGTTAAAGGTGAGCACCATCACTTCCCCTCAGCCTTACTTGCTTATCAAATAGAAATTCAAGAGGAAAACGCCCTCTCTTAGCTAGAGTTGTAAGAGCACAAAAATACTTTGAAAAGTTACAAGTGCTGTCTAGTTACACTATCACCTTCACTTTTGTTTGAACTTTGAACTATCTGTACCCAAACCCAACTCACCAATTAATCAGTCAATCAATTAATATAATAGTCAAAATAGAATTAACACTGAAGGGGATTTCAGAGATATTTTGATGCATTCCAAAAACTGAAAAAATCCAAGTTCAGAGATCAAAGAGCTTGAATCATGTTTCCTAACTTCTGTATCAGAACTCGAATATATAACATACATTATGCATATTTGGATTCTTTAACCATATGAAAGAAGGATTATACATCTTCAATGACCTTTTCCCTGAGAACTGGAGGAGAAAACAGGGTTCATCTCACTTTTTCTTCCCCATGCCTTGCCTCTGTTACTCTTGAATTGATGATAGTCAATGTCTCTTCCCAGATAAAACAACCTTGTGGTTAGCACCCTTGGTGTGTCGGAATGAGTCTCCAGGGCAATGTAGCTATTTGAAGTCATTTCTGCCCCCCCCCCCTCTGTGGTGGGTATACACATCGACCTTCCCCAAATGTGTACCGGGGAAGACATGGAAGGCATCACTAGTCGACAGTGACACTAGTGTGCCCTGGACTCCAACTCATGCAGGCCTGAGCAAGGGGATTCAAGAATTATATAATCTAGTTTTAACTAAGCTAACTCTCACAAAATGTACAATTAACTTAAAAATATCTCCATTAAATAACTGTGGGTTGAAGATAACACTAATTGAGCATGCGCAAGAGAACATCTATGCTAAAAGTCTGGAGTGATGACACCTCTACTCCTACCCATGGTGTGTGTCAGACACACTATGAGTCACAAATCACTGGGGATAACCAGACCTACCAAGAATTCAGCCCAAACAATCCAAATTATCAAGCAGAACATTTTCAACACAAGTTTGTATCAATTTTCTTTAACATTGAATTTCAAAGTGTAGTTTATATCCTGAAGTACTAGCTAAAGATACTTTGAAGCCATTATGATTCCCAAGATATTTAAAAATAAACCTTCCAAAGAAGAGGACAAGTCTCTAGGGTTTCTTTTGGGGGAAGGTGTTTGAAAAACAACAGTTTTACAGACTTTTTAAAAAACCAAGTATTCAGTAAGTTATTTGAAGCTTTAGAAATGTCTTAATGTGTGAGAACTACTTTATATTACTCTAATCTGCAGTCTGTAAAATGGCTCAACAGATTCTTATATTATGAATCAGTGTGGCTCACACTTGGGAATATTTGCAATGGAGAGAAACTCAGCATGGAGCCACTGGCTTGTTTCCAAGTTCACGATTGTTCAGAAGCTTTTCTCCACCTCGGATATTAAATGAGAAAAAACAAAGCTGAACTCCTGTTGTCCAAAGTTACCATGGTTCAATTGTGTGGGGAAGATTTTTCTATCAGAGCATACATCCATAAACTTGTAAAATTCCCTGTTCATGCTCTTGAAGGTAAACTATTGAAACTACATGTAGTAGTACTCAGAAATTATAATGGAAACATTGCCCATTAGTTATGAAATATTGAAATAAGCACAAATTTAAAACTTTCTGGAGGAAATTATAACTTATGAACAAAAGATTAAAATTAATTTAAATGATGTTTATCATCCTTAAGAAACATCTTATTCCACAAATCTTCAGTTAGGAAATCAGTAAAAATATAATGACTTAATAAAAAACTCATTAGTTTACAAATCTCTGTGCTTTGCAGTTAACAATGCATGTGATTTTACTTCCTCATTTATGTAGGAACCAAGGGTCATTATAGTTTTGGTGTCACAAATAAATGCTCCAAATCAGAATCATAGAGTTGACTATGCAAATGCACTGATCTTAAACTTTGAAAGAATATGAATTTAGTGGAAAGTCAAAGCCAAAGGCTGGTTTCCTCCTTCCCCATGCTAAACCTGGACACAGTGCTCACCTCCACACTATACCTGGACATGTGTGCTCACCTCCACACTACACCTGGACAAGTGTGCTCATCTCCACACCTGAACACAAGTGTCCACCTCCATGCTAACCCTGAACAAGCGTGTTTACCTCCACGCTAACCCTGAACACGTGAGCTCACCTCATACTCCATTTTCATCCTTTCCAGAGTCATAGGGTTGTTTCATGCTATAGAATGGGAAACACGTTCTTTGCCTAGAGCTAGCCAATTTATAGTAAGTTTTCTTATCATATATCATTTAATAAAACTTTTCTTAAACTCTCTACTCAGGCCTACATTGGCAACACTTTGATGTACTAGGCACTACCAACACCAAGGTCCTGATTACATACAATGAATAATGTCACTAGCAATTCACCAACCTAAAATACATATATCCCCAAATCAATACCACTTTAAAGATAAAGACACTTTGCACCCTAATAAGTTATATGATAAATCTTGCCATATTAGATTACGGATAACTCCAACTGAATTAACTTGCCTGCTATAGGATTTATTTATTCTGTACATTCATAAAAGCAACTTGCTTTCTCACAGCCCTCATTCTTGGCAATTTACCTCAGCTGTCAGCAACCAATTTGTTCATATTACTGCTCTGCATAAAAGTATAACAATCATGAGGATTTATTAGCTGACTATCATAAAGGTGGCAGTCTTTCTTGTCTGCCAAAATACAGAAGATCAGAAAGTTAAATAACGGCATGTAGATTAACATTATTTCACCTTTGTTTGAAATCTGTAGTTCAACAGCAGGTAGTATTTGTTGTTCAAACTTGCAGCATGATGTACATCATCTAAATTGGTTTAGTGACTAATTATTTTATTGAAGAGGTAAAGGTGTCCAGAAAACATGCTGAATGCAGACTGTGGTAAACAGAGGGTAAACTTTCAAGTCAGGAAACTTGGGTTTGTACCACAGATCAGTCATCCCACTTGTGTAGCCACCAAGCAGCCTCTTAACCAAGTTTGGCTTTGTTTTTTGTATCAGCAGAATTGGCACAGTATATGCTTTCCTTCTATGCCCTCCTCATGTTGAACTGTATGTAATGGCTAATCTCTGTTCTTGGTGGATATATTTTTATGTAAAATAAAACAACAGAATGTATAAACTCCCCTATATCATGATGAAGAAAACTCTGAACACAGTACTAGAAGAAGCATACCACAGCACAATGAAACCATAGAGTTATATAACGTATGTTATGGTAATAACATATAGTTAGTGTCATACTGAATGGGATTATGCTAGGAGATATCTCTGTAGAATCTGTACATTCTAACTTTCAAGTTTTTAATTCAACCATAGTACTGAATGTCCCAACCAGAACAATCAGGCAAAAAGGAAGAAATGGAGGCAAACTGTCACTATTTACATGTGATATGATCTTATTTATGCAATATCCCAAAGACTCAAAGACCCATTGAAAACTATTAGAGCCAATTAAACATTTTTTTCAAAATTGTAGGATCCAAAATCAATAGATAAATATCAGTAATATTGCAGTCTATCAATAGCAAATTAATTGAAAAAAATATAAAGAAAACAAACTAAATTTACAATAGCTATAAAAGTAAAATATTTGCGAATGAACCAATTTAGAACAAAAGCATGGAAAGGTAGGTTCATAAACTGGAATAATCCATTTTATTAAAGTGTCCATGCTCCAGGGGGAGGAGCTTGGTGCTGCTTCAATTTGATGTCATACTTTGTTGACTCCCATGGGAGGCCTCTCTGCGTGGAAATGGGGGATGAGTGGATGGGGGGGGGTAGGAGGTGGTGGGGGAAGGAATGGGAGGAGAAGAGGGAAGGAAAACTATGGTCGGGATGTAAAATAAATAAAATTTTTAATGAATAAATAAATTTTTAAAAATGTCCATGCTACTCAAAATGACCTCCAGACACAATGTAGTTCCTATCAGGGTATGAACAGCATTCCACAAAGAGCGAGTATTCTCAAGCAAACCAAGAGCTTGGACTCATCATACTACCTGACTATATCAAAATATATCATCACAGAGCTAATGAAGACACTTAGACAAATGGAGTGGAGTTCAGAGGCTAGAGGTAAAGTGAAGTATCCATAACTAAGGACGTTCAGCAAATGCACTAGAAACAAGAAGCAGAGTATAGGCAGACTCTTCAAGGAATGGTCTTAAGAAAACTGGATATCCACATGCAGAAACTAGACCATGATCTCTCCCCAGGTGTACAAACCAATTCAAAACAGATGAAAGACTTTAATAGCAGATCTAGAACCATGAAACAATTGAGGGAAAAAATACAAAAATACTTCAGACTCTTTACTGTTCTGTTTAATGCAGTATTGTTCACAGTATCCATGAAGCAGACACAACATTACTATCCATCAACTGATGGGTAAAGGATATATAATTCATATTCACAGTAGAATATTATTTGTTCATTAAATAATGAAATTCTGTTTTTGATACTAGGACTTTCCAAAACGTAAAGAAGCATGGAATATATTTATTTATGGCTAAACAGACAGAACAGGAGATCATTTCACCTAGTAAAATAATCCATGCACAGAAAATTAGTGCCCTGATCTAACTGACATGGAGTCTAAAAAGGCAGACTTCACAAAAGTTAAAAGTAGATTAGAGGATCAAAAGTCTTGGAAGAACAGAGGGATGGAGGACGGGGAAATGATGACTGGTCAGGATGAGATGCAGTTCTGATGTGCTGTGCTCCAACAGTGTGACTTTAGGTAACAATATGGTGTCTACATGTATAATCTACATGAAAGGATTGTAAATGTTCCTACCAGCCATAAGTTCCTAAGGATTTATATATGCTTGCCTTGATTTCAACATAACACAATATATATCTTGATATACATGATAGCCTAAAAATAGGTACAATTTTATATGTCAATTAAAATGTTGGGGTGAAATAATCTTATTAATATATAGAATATTTTTCTCCTAAATATATTAGTTTAGCATTTTAAGCATAGGCATTATGCAGACACTTTTATGCTCTAACTCGTTAGTTATTCTTCTTTCTATAATATCCATACATTTTTCCACAATTATATTTGAAGTTTGTGCCTTCCACCAGATCATGGTCATATTGACAATATATAAACATCTGGTATCAGATCTTTCTTTATTTAAAAAAACGAATAATCATAATTACCAGTATTAAATCAAGCTTCAAATGTTTGCTTTCAAATTAAAGAATATTTATTGAGCATATGTGTCACATACTTTCTGAGGATGCTACAGTAAACAGACACTCAACTGTGCCTCCAGTCATGGAATTTGTATTCCAGGACAGTGAAGTGGATAATCACATACAGTAAGGAAGACACACAGTGTACCAAATGGTGGCTATGTCTATCAAATATCAGCAGAGGAGGAGGAAGGGAATACTAAGAAAATAGGGTTTTTCCAGGCCTGAGAAAGTACAAAAGCAAGGCAGGCAAGTGATTTAAAGAAAGGTGTCACAGATGGTGCAGTGTCCGGTGTGATGGGGAACAGCCTAGTGTCCATTATGGCCAGAAGGCAGAGGAGGAAACATGACAGCATTTCAGCCCAGAGGTTTGGGACCATGCAGAGCACAGAAGTCCCCAGCGAGGACTTTGCTTCTACCCAGACCATTAACGGGAAACGAGAAGGGTTTTGAGTAGAGGAGTTAAATTATTTTATTTATGTCTTAACTTTTTTCTCTTGGGACTGCAGAGATGGTTCAATAAATAAAGGTGCTTGCTGTGTACCTGGGGACTTAGTTCAATCCCCGGAATGCATGTAAAGAGGGAAGGAGAGAACAGACTCTACAATGCTGCCCTTTGACCCTCACGGGTGCCGTGGCACACGCACAAACATAGACACCTATCACATAAAGATTAAATACAGTTTTAAATGATCTTTATAACCCATGTCTAAGTGAAGTTGCCGGGTCCCTGCCACTCTCTGAACCTTGAAAAAACAGCTAAGAACAACTAGGATGAAGATACAGGAAAAAGACCCAGATGTCCAGGAGCAAAAAAGTGGTCAGGCTGAAGAGGCCAGCCCAGCAACTGTGCCCTGGCTCATCGAGCTATTTTTCTCTTGACAGACTTCCAGGGAGCTTCTGATTGTGGTCTCAGTTACGGATTCCAAGAACCTAAAGGTTCAGTTAGCCAAGGCAGCCCTTCAGCAGCCCCTTAGTAAAGACCACAGAGTTCAAGTGATTTACACTGGAAATGCTGAGGGTGGAGCCCCCCGCCCCCAGCTGCTGAGAAAGAGGCAGGAACAGGCTGAAATGACTGCACATTTGGGAAAAAAAACTTTATTAAATTTAAAAAAATGATGTTGGTGACTGTATTGGGAATAGACTGTCAGATGAAGAGAAAGGTGGAAGGAACTGGCAGTGGCCACGGTCTGCAGGGAAGCAGGTGGTTAGCCAGGCTGGGGGTACAGCCATAGAGGTGATGTGGGGCCTCCAAAGGTCCATGCACTGAAGGCTCCTCTCATAGCTGATGCTACTGCTGTGTGCAGATTCTTTAAGAGGCAAGTCTCATGGAAGATCTTCATGTCATCTAGGCTGCAGCCTGGATGAAAGAGTGGGCTGCTGGTGTATTTGATGAAAGTGAGAAAAAAAAAAGGATAAGAAGGAGGCTCTGGTACTTTCAGTGTTAGCAAAAGACCCGGGAAAACCCAGCTTTTGGGGATCGGGAGGGTGAAGTTTAACTCTGGAGTGTCTAAATAGAAGAAGCATGTTAATTATTCCAGTAGTAAAGTAGTAAGTTGGATATGAGGATGGGGGTTGAAAGGGGGTTATCAGAATGACCAGAACGTTGGCAGTTGGCAGTCCTGAGTGGTACGGGAAACACAGGAAGGATAAACTCTCAGAGGGGACAAGTGCTGGCAGAGAAGGAGCGGAGGTGTCAGGTCCGAAGCATTGGCTCTGGAACTGTTCTGTGAGTATGTGAGGGAGGAAACGTTCACAGGAGACCACATGATAGGAGGAACTATGGCATCTTGGAAGCCAAGTGAAAAATCTGTTCCAAAGTAAGGAAGCCATCAGCCAATTCCTTCCGTGCTGCTGAGTAAGACAAGGTGGCCAGCGGGTCACATGACTTGGGATTTGCAGGTGGCCTGACAGGAACAGCTGTAGTAGACGGCTGGGGCAGAAGCCTGACTTCATGGGTTTGAGTGAGGACAGAGGAAGGCAATTTTTCACTGCTAAAATATTCATGCTTCATCATTCCAGATTTGAACATGTTTCTTTAACTGATAGTCAGTCTTGCTTTTATCATGAACAGACTAGCCTTACTATTGAGTTTACATTCACAAAACATACATTCAAAAGAATATGTGGCCCAATGTTGAAAATAAACATTGAACAAACCATAACAAGCCCAGAAGCAAGGTGGAGTAAGGCAGATGTGCCCTCCTCTGCCCAACATGTTTTCTGTTGGGGAAAAGCCTGTACAAAACGGGCTGTGACATTTTACAATATCCAAAGTTGGAAATTTTTCCCTCGGGAAGAAATGCTTAAATGGTATTTGTCATTATGCAGTAAAACAGGAAAGGGACAAGTCATGTTGACCCTCCATGTTGACAGTAGCCGGAGCAGAGGCCAGCAGGATTTAGAGCATAGCCCCTTCATTCCAGATAGTCTGAATTTACAGTAAGGAGGGAGCAGTCTCCACTTGGGTTATCTGACTACCCAGACAGGAACTGTTGCTTAAACTATGAAAAATAAGTAAGTGTCCTCAGAAGAGCTAGAGTCTAAACTCCCTGAGGGAGATCACACCTAAGGAGGGAGACGTAGTCAAATGCACAGCCATAGTGGACTGCTTCTCAGACTGGCAGATGTGTGCTGTGACTTAAGTTAGTGGTAGATACCAAAAAGAACAAAATGACTTCCAGAGAACTCTGACAATAGTATTTTTCTGAGGGGCGAAGTCCAACAGAGACCCCTGTTTTCAAAAAGATTAAAGTATAATGCAATTCCTAGATGACAGTGGTGTTCCCCCAACTTCATTTACAAAGCCAGATATTAATGATTAACTGAAACTTAGCTTTATCTCCCATATTACATGCATATGGTGAAAACTATTGCTAAAATAGATGTGTCAGAATCATTTAAATAGAAATGAAGAGCCTTGAACGTTGGTCTGGATTCCTGTTTTTACTTTTAGACTAAAATTCCTTTTACTCTGGGAATGTATGAATTCTCTTTGGACTTGGAATTCCTGTGAACTACATCGAAGAAATATTTTTTTAAAATAACAAACCCTTCTATACACTGTGATTTTTTTTCTGTGCTGGCAAGTTTTCACACATTTTGATACAATGCACATATGTAACTGTCAAAAATATAAAAATAGGCTTTTTAATCAAAACACAATTCCGATCTTTCAAGTAGTAGACCCAAATAGCCTTAACTTTGTAGAGAAATGTCCTTCGAGCCTTGAACACATTTTGCTGTGTTATCAGATTAACATGGATCTGCCTCACTTATGTTCTTCCTTTTCTAAAATTCTGGAACTCTTTCCAGATTTATGAACTCCTAAGAGATTATAAGGAAGCTTGTAGGGAGTTGTAGGAAATAATGCATTTTATGGTTACAATATGCATTGTGAAAACAAACATTATTGGAGATCACTTTCCATCCTTGAATGTGTTCTTTGTTCTCTAAGTGTCCCATATCAGATTAAATTCCTCTTTTTCAACTCCCATAACTTCTGTGCACAATAACTCTGACATCTGGAGAAAATTCTAGATATTACATTGGAATAGCCTGTCCATCAACTAGGCAAAGCTGCCACCTACTGGCCATTCTTGGAATCTATGTTTTCAGGGCTGAGTGGCACTGTAGTGGAACGTTTCCTTCTTTCAAAACTGTTGACAACTAGATTTAAAGAATATATTCTTTCAGAAAAAAAAACCTGCCATCTCTCAGGCAAATACAATACCAATTTGCACAAACCTTCCAATAAAATCATCCCTTTTCCCAGCATCTTTGTCCCAGGCAGTGATGTCGATGATTCCCCCTCTTTCCTCATAGAGATGAAAATCAAACTGCTCCCTCCACTGAGGATTCAAAGTTTTGGGCATAATCTGCAAAGGCAAAAAGTTATTGCGTTACCAATAGTAGTGTTTAAAAATCAACTTGAGACATTATGCAGAAAATCTTGCTAAGGGCAGTAGTTCAATCAAAGATTCCAGGGTGTCCGTGGTACATGTATAATACTAGTCACCAAACCTCCAGGATCTCTGATGCTGTGTAGACTAATGGATGTGTCCAGAGAAATCAGAAAATCAGAAGTAAGCCCTCGACTATCTTACACAACAGATTAGAAATATGAAATACATAGAAAAGGCAGCCTGTCAGTGAAACAACTCATTCAGACACTAACATTTTTCCATCACAGTTACTGATTGAAGAAAGAACACAGAGTTAGTAATCTTGTAATAAAGGAAGATGACAATTCCCAGAGTTCCTGTTTTCCCGCTCTGTGCACATTGGTGTTTAAAGTACATGAAAAACTGACAACAAGTTATATAGAAGCAGAAGGAATAAACAAGGAGATTTGGGATGGTTTAGCTTACTTTGCCTTTCATATTTAGCAACACTGTGCTATTCCACTTTCCATACAGGGAGACTGCACACAGGTGTGTTATTTGTGTTGTATGAACAACAAGGATGTCTAGACTGCAATTTTGTGCTTTTGAATATTCAGAGAAGATACCCAGTAAATCAATAAACACAGTTACCAATATTGATGTGCTATAAAATTCTGTGTAGCATTTGGCTAGGCCACACTCATATTTGTTTCTCTTGCCACTCATGTTATAAGCAGGTAGTATGTAGACCTTTACTCTTTTTAATGTAGGACAGACGGGCCCTTAGATGCAAAGAGTTCGAAAGCAATGATATATATGATGTGTAGAGGTAATGCAAATGAATCACAACTTTAAAGTTCACGATCTGAAATTAGTCTGCCATAGATCATGGACAGAAAGATCAAAAGAGACACATGTCCATAGTGGGCTTCATATTTCACATCTAAAGAGCAGAACTATAAAATTAAGCCCAATAGGACATGCAAATTGTGTTAACTGAGAGAAGACAGAAGTGGTCATAGATATCTATTTTTTGAAATAGTAGCTGTTTTAAAATTTGTTCTTAAGCTCCTGGTAGAAAATATGCATGGTACTAGATGGGTGCTATGATAATTCAAATGTCCTCTTCAGTTTAGATGAACTCGTATGGTATTTGGGAATATAGTCCATCTTTTTTATCAGGTCATAAACAGACTAACTTTTTAGTGTTAGATATTAGGACTGTCTTTCCCATATAACTTTCTTCCAGCTGAAATTGTCTAAATCTTCAATGTGGGCCTCCGTAAGATTACCAAACAGCCTGATAGCAACATGAACTGCCTGTTAATGAACCAGTTTCATGATATTTTGAATTACCTTAAGTACTGATAAAGACTTTCTGGGCTAGAAGGGAACCAGACAGGGTGTTGACCCAAAAATCTATGAAAACAAGTACATTGAAAGTAGGAATTTTCACAAAAATGGAGTGTGACCTTTTTGTAATTCAGGATGGATGGGAGTACTCATCCCAAGCTGTCTATGAATGCTAGCTGTTAAAAACTGAAAGCAGTTATAATTGGACATAACAAGATGTAGCTATGGTCAGTCTTTGTCATTATAATTAGTTTCATAAATAACATGTTACTGATATTAATGTATTACCATTAAGAATAAAATTGTTACTCTAAAAATATTACTCCTGCCACTAATCTTCTTCCCTCTGCTTTTAGCATTTACTGGGTACTCAGAGAAGTATTTTTAACCCTTTGTGTATCTACCATACATTCATTTACTCTCTCCAAAAACTTGCTTAGGTAGGCATTAGTTCAGTTCTATTTCTGCAGAAGGGGAAATTGACACACAAAGAGATTAAGTAATGTGTGCCGTTGCACATGACTCACAGCAACAGCAGGGCTTTGGCCCTTTGTTTCCCTAAATACGTTTTAAGAGTCCTGCACATGGCATGGCAATCATGGACACACAGCAGTTGATACTGCCTGCATGGGGCCTGATAAAAGAAGAGAAAGGAGAAAAAGCAAGTAAAAAGGGAGGGAGGGAGGGAGGGAGGGAGGGAAAGAAGGAAGAGAGGAACAAGTTAGGGAATCAATTTGAAGAAGAAAATGGTTGGCAGAACTGGGAGGGGAGAAAGAACAGATGTGAATGTAATTGTACATTTTATTGAAGTAAGATATAAAACTCAAAAGTTATATGATTAAACAAAAATGAAAAAACAATTTTAAAAAATGCCTTTGGTGTTGTATTGATCAAAGTAGGATTGGATAACATGACACAGAGTAATTTGAAAGACTTTCACTGAATGCAAAACAATGTCTGTATCACCAGTGCCAGCAATGTTGGTGCTGGTCCACGCCTCAGCACTTCTGTGTGGAGATATGTTGTACTCTTTCTGGGATAGTGTTGTCTTTTTCTCTTAAATTTCACAAATGTGCAGAGAGCTGTTTCCTGTGTAACAGATGAAGGCAGTGAGACAGAACAGAAGAGTGGCCCGCTCAAGGCCACCTCAGACCACCAGCTCCGCTTCCGACATGATATTCCAAAGTTCTCATTTCAAAGGCATCCAGTGTTCACGTCTCCTGAAGCCTGGCTACTAGCCAGTCAGTACTTCCCAGCAGTGACAACACAGACGGATGGAGACCTACCTTGCTCTTGTACTTCTGATGACCCAGCCGGAATTTCACATAGGGATCACTCAAGCCATTGGAATCCATTGCTTTGAGGTCTCGGCCTTCAATCAGGGTGATGCTGACGATTCCTCTCCACAAGTGTGATTTCCTGTGCTGGTCTGACAGACGTAAGCTTTGGGTCTGAAACTTTGGCAAAGAAAAAGTAAGTTAGCTCACTGTGTTTTAAGCTGCAAGCTCTCAGGTGACCTTGCTCTTTTTCCTGGTATAGTTTCTCAAAGAATAAAAGTTAGTCAACTATTGTTTAAAGAAAATATAATTTATGTGGTATTATGTATTAATTATAAAATTATTAACAGATTATGAAATTATTGTCTCAGGATGTATTTGTTATATTTGAGGAATACTCAAGCACTACAGCTTCTTGGTTCCTAAAGTTAAAAGATATAGATATGCCTGCATCAAAATATGTCTAAAATAAATATCAGAGACCACAGCTATACTGCCCTATTTAATTTTTAATTTTTTAAGTTTTAAGAGTCATTTTTCTATGTTAGTGGATTTTGCAGATGGTTTTAGCTGAGAGATTAGTTGCAAGTTAGACTCAGAAAGTGTTAACCCATCTTACTGTCTTAGGGGATTCAGCGACTTTCTAGCGAACTACTTACGGGACCAGCAAACAGAAAACTAAATAACATGCTCGCCCAGATACCTTGCCTTTGTCTGAAGCTTGTGTCACGAATATTTACAATTATTTTTAAGTTAAAATGTGACTTACATTGGTATGCTTCTAGATTTTTCCCTCATTCTGGTGTATGAAAACTTCTTTTCATAATTTCTAATATGCTCAATTATAAATCACAATATTCAGTCCAGTGAAGAAAATCAAAATTTATTTTAAATTAGTGAATCTGCTAAAATATCTACATCATTTTAAAAACTGAATGAAACTAAAAGCAAATGAGAGAAAGAGCAACACAGTAAACTTGCTGCATCTGGATTCAGTATCAAGAACGGCTAGAGAATTACTGTTTCTGTTGATATGCGTGTTTGACCCATTTACAGTTGTTTCATGAAGAAATTCAGTTCTCCATATGTAAATTATGTTAGCTGTATTTGACACCAAATCTCTTCTACATCAGCCTCATGAGCTTACAGACTGCCTTGTCCACTCGCCCTCCCGTTTTGACCCCCCAGAGCTTCTCTACACCGTCGTAATGTCACGGCCAATTGTACATGTGCTCATCGAAAGTTAAGCTTTCAAGGTGCTTTGATCAGGGAAACAGAAACTACATGCTTCAAAAGACAGCAGTCCTACTGTTGGCAACATTTCAACAGAAATCTTTGTTTGCAAACAACACTTGCTCAACAGCAAATTTTGGACATTGATGCTGTCTTATTAACATGAACAGACCCCCTCACCTGTGAGCCTCAAGAGCAGTGTTCCAATGAGCCCTGAAGGACAAGAGAAGTCTTGGAAAGTGCATGCAAGTTCCACACGACCCTGCCTCCTTCATGAGGTGCTGTGTCTCCATCTGTACCATACGCTGGGTTTCTATATTGGATTTTGTTTGAACAAAGCATTTCTCAAAATAATTGTTTAGAGTTCATTGCATCAAACAATGACTAAGGATTGTCTTTTCATGTCAGTTTATTTTTGGTGGTGTTGGGGATTGAACCTTGGACTCCTTGCATGTAGGCAAGCACTCTACCACTGAACTACCCCATCACTAGATTCCGACTGATTGATTGATTGACTGAACAGCTGATGTTGAGATTACCCCTAACAGCAGCACTTAGAAAGAGTTCCAGACTTTGGCTATGGAAGCTTTGTTAAGAAGTATGATTGGCAAAGGAGGCAAACACATGTTACAACAGTAAAAGGGCAATTTTGTTATTAAAGAACATGAACTAATGGCTGTCGATTCATATGGAGCTTCACAATTTAAAAGTGTGCATATGTACACTGTAGCATTTGGCTTCAACTGAAACTCTAAGTAGAAAAGCAAGGCCTGAGTCCCTGTTTACTGATGTGCAATTGAGGAACAGAGTGTTGAGGTACTAAATGGTGGATGTGTGACTAAAACCCTGAATTTCTGGGTTTTAATCTTAATGTCTTCCCAAAATAAGTGTTAAGTCAGACACTGTCTTACATGCTTAAAGATAATAATGATTTAAACATAAAAACACAAAATTCAGTTAAATTGATTGTTGATAAAAGAGGTAACTTTCCAGTGGAGGATTTCCTTCCTACATGGTGAATTCAGGAAATCAGATCATGTGCTTTATCACATGAGTGCATGTATATTCCTGACAGACAGTGTACTGAAGTATGCTTTCTTCTACCTACTCTCCAGAAGCAAGTGAAGTCCCGGTCACAGCAAAAGTGATACGGGGCACCATCTGGGCTGCGCATCACCAGCTAACAGTGCTGAGATGGCTTCTTCCACAGTAGGACACCTGAAACTACACCTGTTGTTATTCTTCCTGTTATATCTTTCTCTCTTTTTTCACAGGAGAACATAAATAAATGAGAAGGGAAGAGCATCCTCTTCATGGAGGATCTATCAAATGCCTTCTTTACAAAGAAATGCTTTCTTAGAACCTGGAAGCCAAGTTCCTAAGCAACACAGGAAACAGAAGATGAGGAGGAACAAACTGCAACACGGTTAACCACGGTGGGAATTCAGAGGACCTCTGTAATGGGCTAACAAGAACACAAAGGTTCTGAAGATGAGCTGACCAGAGATTTTTAAGGAATTTTTTTTTTGTCTTTAATAACTATTGTTCTAAATGGCACATTTCTCACAAGAAACTCAGTAAGTCACCACAGATTTAATTGGGTAAGTTCATAATTTGAGTCAACAGCATAGTCATTAAACAGATACAGATTTAGTTTTGGCCATGAAACATGGAAAGTTAATAATAGTCCAAGGTAAAGGAGAAAATATAAGGTTAGACCGTCAAAACTAGCAAATAAAGGCACCAAGCACAACTGGTCCTTCACAACTGTTCAGTCCATACATGTAGTTAATGACTGACTGAAAATATTCAAAAACACTTTTGTACTGAACATTTACAGAACTTTTCTTGTCGCCACTCCCTAAACAATGTGGTGTGACAGCTAGCAATACGGCACTTATGCTGAATTAGTTATTGTAAACAATCTAGAAAGATTTAAAGTGTGGGCTCTAAACACTATGTCAGCTTGATTTCTGGACTCTCTTTGTATTCGTAGTGAGTAGTCAAAATGATTTCCCCACTCAACCACCACACACTAAGAGAAGACTATAATCACATCTTTCTAGAAATTTCTGTGTAATTTTGGCATGTTGGCCCCTTTCTTGGATTTATTTTTCTTCGTTTTCAAAACAGTTGTCTATGGTACTGTGTAGGTGAAGAATACACTTCAGTGCACATGTAGGAGGAACATGTACAAAACTATGTTCCATAAACCACAGCAGCCTCCCTTCCCATGAGTAGTCATCATTCCTATCTGTTTTTAAAGACTAGGGTTCTGGGGATCTTATCAAAGGGGTGCTGATGAGTAGAACTCCACAGCTAACAGCATCCTGAAATCTACTGATGTCCCATGATACCTCTGGTCACTTGCTCTGCTTCAGTAGTTTGTAGCCTCTATATAGCACATCTATAAATGTGTGGTCCACTGAACAGGGCATCAGTGTACCTGGGAACTTACCAGAAATTTAAGGTCTTTGGTCCTTTCATTGGCAGTGGCATCAGACACCGTGAGGATTGGGCTCAGCTTTGGCTTAATCACCCCACTAGGTGATTCTGATGTCTCTCAAATATGAGAAACCCTATTTAAACATTACATCATTCATATGCACACTGGCCCTCACCTGTGTTCTATTATTAATTTATCTAATCATAAATATTATTCACTATTCACTCTAGCATGGATATTATTTATACTTTTTGAAGTATTTATTAGTGCTTTTAAATATACTGCTCAAGAAAGCATCTTATTCTGACTATTTGGACAATTGAGAGTGCAGTAAATACCTACTGAACAATTACAAAAATTATTTGTTACCTCCCTTTTTTAATATTTTCTCATAGAATGAGCCTAAACAATACACATTTATTGAAGTGCTAATAATCATTAACAAAAACTACTTACTGGGCAACTAACAGGAAGGAGTAATGAAGAGATCCATGGTTTCCCTCCACAGGCTACACCTAGTAGTTGGCTATTTAAAGCATTGCTCTCAGGTAAGTACTTGTTAAATCTTGGGCCTGGTCTTAATTGGATATGATTCAGTCTGGGGTTTGAATTACTGGGTCTTTATCACATGTACACTGTGTGATTCTCCTATCAGTATTTGAGGACCACTCACATCAGAAACATTCATCCAATTTTAGAACTAGTTTAGAACATCAACATGTCATCTAACACCATGAATGTCAAAGTCTGACACAATTAGTCAATAATATATAGCTTTAGTAAGATTTTAGGACGAATTAGTTGGCACTTTAAAGAGAACGTTAGTTTACTTTTATTATTTGTGTGTGTGTGTGTCTAAAACATTCGGCTAGGAAGTAGTTTTCAGAATCGACATCAGCATCAGAATAAACAGTTCATTTAAGACAGAGCAAGCCAGTGAAATAATTGGTGGAACCCCCTTGTAAATCTTGGCAATAAGGACCCGGAAGCTCTGCTCTGCCAAACCCCAGAATGGGGAGAACAGGCTCACTCATCTGGATGGGATGAATGGTTAGAGGTCTAACATTTTTGTTTTAAACAGCATGTAACATTAATTTAAAAAATATGTCCTTGATTCTCAAGTCCCTTTCAGAATGTCCTTGTAGTGCAGTGAAGACGAGCAGCAATGCAATGCAGTGTTCAGCTGCGACTTTGTTTTCAGAAGGGTGACATTGCCCAGCAAGAATTACAGGGTAAAACTAAGGGTTTTAGTGTTTTGTTAATAGATGCATCAGAAAGAATTTTTTTTCCTCACAAATCTGATGCCATAAATTTTTGGAGACATTTTTTTCCAACGTGAAAACAGAGACAGGCTCAAGAAAAATAAATGTTACAGGGACAACAATAATTGATTGTGTTCCTCTTTCACATCAGCAGTGAATCTTACAAAATTTTTAAAAATATCTAAATTAACAGAGATTTGTTCCACTTATTTTTGTGCCTTTGCCATTCACGAGAGCCACCAAAGGAACCAAAAAAGTCGCAGAGATCCCTCCCCTCGTGACACTGGCAGGCAGTGGGAGGCAAGGCAGGAGACAGCTGAACAAGGAGCTCTGCAGGGAAATTACCATGGTGGGGCAGAGGGGTTATATTTAAGAGTTAGACACTTGTTTCTGAGCAACAGGGTATGAGGAGAGGAGAACCTCAGTCTTAGGAACATCACCCTGAGGGGGACTGAATCAGGATGGTCTGGAGCCTGGGTTAGGCCACATCGGAAGGAAAGCTTGGCAAACAGCTACTCAAACTGGAGTCTCACACCCTGTTTTTCACGACAAGCATCTTGCCAAGACTGAGATTTTAATTTGGAATTGCTTATCTATTATCCATATCCCTTCTTTAAATATGGAGTCTAAAATGTTTATGACACAAAGAGATTTATTGTTACAGGTTTTCATGTAGATGGAACATACTCTGGTTATAGATTGTTGAGAATGGCTAACTAGAGGATTGAAGGAAGTAAGTCAGCTGGCACCGACTTAATGTTATTCAGTAAAGTAGATGCTCGCTGTTTGTACATTGTCCTCTAATATCCACCAGGAATGTACACTCTGCCATGTAGACTGCAGATGCATCTATATTCTCACGTAGTGAATAAGAGTTACTAATTACATTCCTTACAATTCCAAATAGTATCAGGATAGATCCCTTCAGTCTACATCCAGACTAAAAAACTCAAAGCAAAACCAATCTCTATGGATGAAGCATATGACTGAGGAAACAGTCCGATCTACTCTCTGATATGGACAAAGAACCCTGGGTTTTGTCACCCTGATTGTGTTATTTGTGTAAATCCTAATCCTTCCAAATGAGACCCAGACCCTGCACGACTGAAAAGAAAGGCATGGTTTGTATGTAGAGTCAGCTCTTTTCTGTATTTCCAGCACAGAGGTGAGACACGCTTTTCTTTAATCAAATAGTCCACAGACCACAACAAAGAAAAGATAACACCAGCCTGAGATGACTGTTTTGTGCTGTAGAAGCCAGCAGTGGAACAAATATCAACTCAATCAAGACTTGGGCATGCGCTAGCCTTTCCTTCCCACAGAGTTTATTCCAGTGACTTGCAGCTGGATGATCAGGCCCAACAAGCAGATTTGTTCTGCAGTCATCCACCCTCTCAAAGCATGATGGTGCTTTGTGTAGCCTGGTGCAGAGTGTCTTCCTGATAATAAAACTCCAGACCCTTTTCTTGATGATTCACTGAGAAGCTCAGAGAAACTCCTGGATTTTATCCTTAATATTTCTTTCATTGCTTCTTGATATAATGTATGCTGCCAGGAAGTAAATTATGTTTAAGGTGTTTTAACTGTCCACTCTAAATTTGTAGCCAAATAGATCTCAAACCCTTATTGTGACGTTCAATATACATCCCAATTGAAAACCATCATTTATATTTTAATGATATCTCCACATTAAAACATCTATGCATTTTTACCAATAATGCAGGAAAGAAAAATAATAGTCCTTGATTTGACTTACAAGACTTTTCTTTAAAAATCTTAAATGAGAATTTATAAATATTTCAAGAGTTTTATTTTCATATCTAAAATGGAAATGATCTGTGACCTTTTCTAGGGGTGGATATAATATATACTTGAGTTGTTGATGATGTAAGTGCTGGAGCACATGGTCACTCTGGTTTTACACAGTTAATGCCTCTTCCCCTCTGCTGCAGCCTTGCACCTAACACACTTCTGCTTGATCTGACCATAAGGCGTGCCCTGATGTCATTCTGCACTCTTCTGGTTTTCTATACACTCTTCTTTGCCTGTTATACATCTTTCTTCCATTTTTATGTCTGTCTTGGCATATCCCTGTTCTTTCCATTAAAAAATATTTAATCCACTACAGTGCTTTAGTAAGACAGTTTCTTTGGTTAACTCTGATTAGAATCTTGATGTCTGCTCAGTGGAATCACTGGGAAGAAATAGAAGCATTCAAACCATGTGAAAGAAATGAGGAAATAGAAGCGTGCTACACATGTGAAAGATGTTCGAAATGACCCTTGTTTCATTGGACGCTAACTGCGTATAATAAAAATCTGACTTAGAGTCATCTAATTTGAATTCCTATAATTTTTATTGTTTTCAGGAGAAACGTGGTAATATCCACTGTGTAATGCTCTGCCCTGAGATACATTGTCCTGATGAATTCTAAATATTATGCTTTTGGGTAATTAGAATACCTCTGTGTCACTTTTGTCTTTTATTTCCATTATTTTGCTTTCAAGAAAAGTAAGACACAAGTAAGACTGATATTCCAGCTGAGTAAGCTCTCACTGGGATTTAGATTGACTCGATATAACTTGTCACCTCTGAAAGACACATATTAATCCTTAAAACACAAATGATAAGTTTATTTCCTCACAAAACACATGTACACTCATTTTTCTTTCTTTTACTAATCTCTCTTAAAAGTCATTTTAAATTATGTGTGTGCATGCATGTGTGTGTGTGTGTGTGTGTGTGTGTGTGTGTGTGTGTGTATGCGTGTGAGCATGTGAGTACAGTCTCTGTGAAGGAGTGAAGAGGGGTTTGGTCTTCGGGAACTGTTGCTTCTGGTGGTTGTGAGCTGTGGGACTTGGGCGCTGGGAACTAATGGATTCTCTACACAAGGAGACATGCTTTTAACTACAGAGCCTTCTCTTTAGCCCCTATACCGTTAAATTTTTAAAGATAAGTTTTACTTTTTGATATTATGATATAACTAGACTATTTCTCCCTTCCTTTCCCTTCCCTCGTACCCTCCCATGTGCCCCCATTCTCTCTCAGATTCATGGCCTCTTTTTCTTTAATTGATGGTGTGTGTGTGTGTGTGTGTGTGTGTGTGTGTGTGTGATTTCATGCATATGTGTGTATATATTCCTATATATATATAATCATAACCTCTCAGTCTCTGTAATTTTAACTTCTACGTGTATTTTCAAGGCTGACCATTTGGTGGTGGATAACCAGCTGGAAGCTCTTCTCTGAGGAAGTCTCTCCATCTCTCAGCATTGCTTAGTTGCCTGTAGTTCTTTGTCTAGGGTTGAAGCCTCATGAACTTCCCCTGTCCATTTTGGTTGTCTATTGGCTCCATTCTTGTTCAGGTCCTGTTTGGGCAGCTATACTGGTGAGACTTCATGGGTGTAGCTTCTGACATTTCTAGGACATAACCTCACAGAAAACTCTCCAACCATCTGGTCCTTACAATCTTCCCACCCCTTTTTCTGCACCGATCCCTGAGCCTTAGGTGTTGGCGTTGTGTGTGATAGGTACCGTTTTGAACTAGGCTCCACAACTCTGCGTTCCGATTGGTTGTGGTTTTTGTTAATGGGCTCCATCTGTTACAAAGAGAAGTTTTCCCTCTAAGGGAGGACTATGCTTATCTGGCTATGCCCTGGAGAAGATGTTTTTTATTAACTTTAATAGTTACCTTGCAAAAAAATAAGTTTTATTACAGCATTTTTCATACTGTACACTCCATGTTAAGATTTTAGATGAGCTGTTCAGAGTCTTCTTGCATATTTGAACATGTCCAGGGAAAAGTCTTTGCAAATATATCTCTAAAATGTTCATGAAAATACTGATATTTCATAGGCAGAGAGCTATGGGGCCAGTTATCAGGGTGACTTTTGATGTGAATATGTGAGATATTTCTCATCCTAACTAGACTTGATTATTGATTATTGGGTTTGTGAATGGTTGTCAAGCAAGCACCTCTTCAATGAAGGAGAGACTGTTTACGCAGGGCATTTTCTCGGTCAGCAACCCAAACAGAAGCCCTGCTGCTACTTATTCTTCCAAGTATTTATTTCTATGCATTCAGAGAGAGAAGAATGTTACTCCAGGTCACATCCTCAGGGTTCTTCAGAGAGATGACATCACCGCTCTGGGCCTAGGTGTCCTCATTAGTGGAATACATGTCCCTTAAAGAGTTTGCCTTTTGTTCAAGTAATCTGTCATCATTTAGTGTTGTGTGCCCAGAAGAGATCTCACCACTGTATCTTGGGCACTGAAAGCTATTATTTAAACCTACACATTTGTTCTAAAATCAGAAGCTTCAAGAAATGGAGAAAGGTTATTGAGGAATATTGAGAGAAGGAGGAAATAGAACCAAGTAGGAAGCACTGCTAAGTGGAAGACTAATTTGAGAACAAAGCAGAGGGAAGTTGAAAGAGCCCTGAGAAGGGAGCATGGAAAAGGCAGTAATTACAGAGTTGGTCCTAGCAGTAACTCTTGACTTAAAATTTTTAAATGTTTGCAGCACAGAGAACAAATTCAACACAGAGTGAGCGTCCCAAATTCTGCTCTCAAATAAGCAAAAAGTCCTCTTCTGTTTATGGATTCAGAAGAGGACAGCCTCTACATTTATGGACAACACACATAAGAAGAACAATGATTATTTCGGCAGATGTGCGGAGTAACTTTAGTGAAGGCAGCTTCTGTAAAGGACGGTAGAAACGAAACATCACACTGTAACCATTCAACAGGCTCAAGACAATAAAAGGCTACAAAAAAGATGTGTGTGTTGAAGCAGGCAGGTTAAGCAGCTGTGGCTTATACTGGCTCACTGGCCAGCGCCTGACTTCACCATGGAACCCAACAATGTGCTGAAGAGACGCTGCAACAGATCTCAAAACTCTAAAGGGAAAACGTACTTTTAAAATATAAGTACTTTGAAAGCAAGAAAAGAAAATAGCAAAGACTTAAAAATGTAACAATTTCCCCCGCAGTGTCATGCCGCTACAAAAAACATTCAGTTTTTTTTTCTTTTTCTTTTTCCTTTTGTTTTGATGAATGAGAAATTTAGACACATAGCCATACACACAGAGAGAATGTCATGTGGCCCCTGTTAACGTACCACAGTGAGAAACTAGGGAGAGCTGGGGAAAACAGTCTCCCAAAGAAGGCTGGCCCTACTCAAACACTGATTTGGATCTTCGCCTCCAGAACAGGGAGACCATACACTCTGCTCATAAGCTACAGTTTCCTGTCTCAGTTACAAGAATCTTGGAGAGTTAATATAAAGAGTGAGAACGGAATTTGTTTTGTGGTTTTTTAATGGCCTACATAAATGGAAGTGGGAAAAGCATAACTAATGAAAGCAGAATTGAGTATGAGTACACAATGGATAACGGCTGTTTCAGAAGAAGGAGAAAATGCAACCCAGAGATTTGGGGTATGACCGGAGAGGGAGACCAAGCGTCTCCCTGAGATTAGACATAGACCTCAGTGAGGGCTCAAAGACGTTCTTAGGCAAAGGAGAAGAACCTCTGGAAGTTTATGTTGATGCTTCAGGGACAGTCTTAATGCATCAGAGGGTACTAGTAATAAATTAGTAAATAAGTGCTGTGCATAATGCAGTTACCTAAGAGGAAAAAAAAAAACAGATGACAGATCTCATGATGAAGTTAGTAATGATTAAATTAAATTCTAATGACATTTAAAACAAATTCTGTGGGTATTATATATTACTTTCATTTAAATCAAAAACAGTGTTTACTAACCCATGTTTTTCGAAGAATAGCAATGCCTATTTCCTGTATATCTCCTAGTTGTATTGCTTATGATCACTTTGATATGAGTAAACATTTCATGAACAGAAATGGAGCACTAACAAGGCCATCTTCCAGAGTGAGACACTTCCAATAGAGAACCACCTTCCCCTCAAATGGTCTCTGGAACTGTAGTGCTTAAAACTTGAGTAAACTTGTTCCTGCAAAGAGTAGCTTCAAAGACATGCTTTCAAAAGTATAAAATTCTGAGTATTTTTTAAGTGAAGACACAAAAGATTTGTTGGTATGGCTTAGAATTAAGCCGATGAAGAAGGAAAAGGAATATACCTATCTGTGAGCCTGGTTCTTAAGCCAAACTTCTTAATTCACAATAACTATCCAGAGACAGAAACTCAAGAATATTAATATTAAAATATTTCAACATTACCCTCCAAAAGAAAGACTGCACAGAGAAGTGAGATCCAAACACTTCATTTTCTGAGAGTTCCTATAAACAAACAAATATTTAGCCAAATTTTGAGATGTTTTTGAGAGTACTTAATTACTATCAAAATCAAAACAAAATCAAAGCAAATTGAAAGTCAAAAATTATACATCCCATTCAGACCCTTTGGATATAGAGAAAGTACAGTTTCTTCTCTTGAGTAGATGATTGTCTTTGTCGTCTTCATCCCTTACATCCCTGAGGACAAAGAATGAGGGTGTTTTCTGTATTTTTAAGAGTTCACTTACCTTTTTGTTCTTAACTGCTCATTAATGTATCTCTGAGTCTGATGTTTCATGACAGAACATATAAGTACTAAAGCACATCACACAATTTTAAAATAAAGTAGACAACATTGTTTCCTTTAGTAAAACACTTGTGCTAATCATAGACTATGAGATTGTTTAAAAATACAGAAGCAGAAATCTTAATAATAAAACATGTACCTAGTTAAATTCTTTACAAGATTTCTCTAATTTGCTGGTATGATACAATATGTACAATAAATACAAAGCAAATGGCTTCACTAACTTGATCTCTAAACTACATTCTCAGCCCTAATTAATTACATTTTAATAAGTTTAAATTACTTTTTTTGGACTGTACAGTGTTCTAGTCTGTCTTTGAGTATCAGTTATAATGAAGTTATGGGATGCTGATAAGTTTGGGGACAGTTCAGTTTTGACACTATCATGAGGAGGACGAAATCTTACTATGCCATTTTTTCTACTATTTTGTGATAACAGCTAGGATTATAGTGGTCCAGCATCTTACATCATGTCCAAGGCATAGTAAGTACACAATAAATTTTGTTAACTGACCAAGTAGTATTTGATTAAAATCTTATGTTTTTACCAAACATGAAAAAATAAATTAGAAAATAATATTTAATATTCTGGAGTATTTTTTAATGTGCATAATTTAAAATTAGACAGAAATGCTTCACAGATGACAATGTAATTTAACCAAATATATTTCTTAATGCAACAAATTATGATTTCCCAAGTTGCTTGCTTAGAGTTTGGTCAGGTAGCAATCCTTATGGCAGAAATCATCAGGAAAAGGTTTTTCCTCTAAAATATCATTTGATCAGTAATAAAGGGTTATGATTTGTTTATTTTACATTTTATAGTTTTCAAGTGGCACACTATCAGAGTAGAATCTAAGCAGCAAAAAATTCCTTTTAAAATTACACTTACATTTCAACTGCTGTCTTTCTTGATACCATATTTTTAAAAGATTATTCTATTTCTTAAATTACAAATCAATTTCAATTTATTCATGTTTTTATTAATGGTGTGTGTGTGTGTGTGTGTGTATACTCAGTACTTTCCCGTTATCTTGTGGAATCTGGGGATCGATTTCAGGTCATAAGACCTGTGGGACTGTACCTTTACACATTGAGGCATCTCTCTGGTTCATTACTGTATTATTTAAATTAAAGAATCTTCTGGATTTTAGAGAAGTTTCATGCTTCCTTTTAATTATCATTTCTCTTCACTTTGATTTATAAATATTTAAGTAACTGATCCACATGTTTAGTAGCACATGAGACAAAATTATAAACATTGTGTTCCAATATCATATTTGAACAATTAAGTATGAGATCCTAGCTGTATAAGAGGTTTCACTCTATGAGTTGAGGCAGTATCAAAAACCATACATTCAAGTGAGATTAAATCGTAAGGCATAATGTGTTAATTAAATGGAGATGAAAGTTTTACCTCTAAATCCAGCATAAAGCAAATATTTAAAAGTAATATTAGCTCATTTAAAGCTTTAGGTAATCTTATGTGACTGACTCTGAAGCTGTATTAATATTACTTTCTAGTCTTCCTTAGGTAAAAGCAGAGGGTATTTACCCTATTGTTGGCTTTGTATACAAAGAAAAAAGCTATTCATGAATTTGGGGGTTGGGAGTTTTTAATTATAAAGATTTAAGATTGAAAAACAAAACTATTAGATACATTTAGATCTACCCTTGTCCCTAGGTTGTACTTTTTATGCCATGTTTAATTATTTTTATCACTTATCAGCTACAATTTTTAGTTCATTTTACAACCCACATTGTTATGTAAATTAAGGCCTTTATTTCAAGTGAAACAGTTTAATTTTCATGTGGCTTCTACTGCCATTTATTGCTCTGAATTAATATAAAATTTGCCATAGAACAAGCCAGGAGTAGTTATTATTGGTAACAACAAAAACAGTAAGAAAAAATAATAACAATAGCAACATTAATAGCAAAGAAAATAATCATCACAACACCAATAACAACAAAAGTAACACCAATAACAACAACAATTAAGGCAATAAATGCAACAATAAACAATAACTACAGTGATAAGTATAATAACCACCACAATAACAGTAGCACCAGCAACAACAACACAATGCTGGCATTATGATGAGTCCTGAACAATAGTACTGATGTTAATCTGGAAAACACAAACCAATTGTGATTCGGGAGAAGCCTTGAGTCAAATCATCATGTACATATTAAGTAACACTTCCGTGTGCAGCAAGAGAAGAGACTTCATAGTGAGGAAAAGCAGCAGTATGAGAGTGCTTAAATTATAAATCAACTGTTAAAGAAAATTGAACACAAACACAGACATCAGCTTGATAAAAGACAATCGGCAAAATTACCCTAAATAATGAATGGCTGAACTGATTCTTTTGCATTTTCTAATTTATCACACTACCAAGATCCATTGTTTTTGTACTATTTAGGACTAGTTTTCCTTCAAAGCATTTTTGCACTATAAATAAATTTCTTCTCAAAGATGAAAAATCAATCTGTAAATCTAAAATATTTTTAAAAGCAAAAAACTAAAAGATAATTTTTTTCTTCAGAAAAATAAAAGTTCAGTTTTACCTAAAAATTGAATATGACAATAATTTTTAAATTGTACATAAAATAAATCAAAAAATCTTTTAAGATTTTGTTATCAGGTGGAATGAAGAGTAACTATCAATTTTTTTTTTTTTTTTTTTTTTTTTTGGTTTTTTCGAGACAGGGTTTCTCTGTGTAGCTTTGCGCCTTTTCCTGGAACTCACTTGGTAGCCCAGGCTGGCCTCGAACTCACAGAGATCCGCCTGGCTATGCCTCCCGAGTGCTGGGATTAAAGGCGTGCGCCACCACCGCCTGGCTAACTATCAATCTTTAAAGTGATATTTTACAACTAGATCAGTATATAGATCCTGAAACATAATTCATGTTATTATAATGTGAGAATTCTTCCAGAATAAAAATAGTCACAAGATAAAAGATGAATCTGTGACCCTAAAATTCGTGTGTCAGAATCAAGTCAGCATTCGAGATTATATGAACCTGTTTTTATATGTACATGACAAATTTCTTTTCATTGGCGCTATTTTGGACATTTAAGAGATTAGAAATATTTGTAAGCTCTTACGCAAAACAGTTACATAAAATTTCCTGGTCAGATAATTATTGTTCATGAAGGTCAAGGTCACAGGATGCCTCCATCCTGTCAAAAAACAATGACTAAGAATATTGACTAAGCTTTTGAATAATCATGTCAACTAGGATTTTGGTAGTAAAGTCTTTGCAAAATTATGCATTATTTTCATTTGAGTATTTAAAGTAATTCAAATGAATAAATTATCTATCATCTATTTATCTATCATCTATCTGTCTGTCTGTCTATCTCTCTATTCATCAGTCCACCATCCACCTACCTACCATCATGATGCCATACACACCTCTGTGTCTGCCTTCTGCTCTATTAAACCAGAGTCTGATACATTAGTTCCCCCTTCTAATCAGCTCAAGAAGGATCATGGGAAATTGGTTGGTATTTGTTAACAGGTCCAAGAAGCAAAGGTCAATTGGCAATCATGCAATAAATAAATATCTTAGATGTGAGGCACAAGCTTGGTGGGTTCCATCTTGTGCTTAGGGGTCCATTTTATCCCTTGAATTTAAACCAGATCATCTATATTTACTCTAGAAAGAGCAACAACATTTATAAGTTCATCAAAAGCAGTCAAATAAATGTAATGTCACGGTTATAGCAAATCTCTGTCATTATGAATTTAAGTATATAAAATCTAATTTTATGTCTACAGGGAAATATTGTCAAAACATCTAGGAAAAATCATTTCAATGTAAGATCTAGCTATGCCTTTGTGTGCTTTGTGGGATAATCAAATATCATGCTAATATATAATATTTATAAAATAAATAAACTTATTACAAATGTAATAACTGAGGTCCAAATACCTGCTGTATTTGGACACCTCATTGCTGTTCATCATTGTTTACAGTTGGCATTTTAGAATCCCAGAACAATTAATTCTGATATAATATGTTATTTTATAGTATTTTTTAAAGGATTGGTAACAAAAATACAGCCAAAGTAAGGAATTATAAATAAAAGTTTGTTTCCTTAAAAACATGTAAACATTTTCCATGTTCAAAGACATGTGCATATAATTATAAATGTTATACTAAAGTAAAAGCACTGTTATCACTCACAGCTGAGAAAGTCTCCTACCAAAAGCTTTCATTTTTTACAACCTTTTTCTTTTCTTTATAGTCACCTGTTCATCAGCAAGTGACGTCTTAGTAGAAAGACCCCGTAACTGTGAACTAATATCTTTTTCATCATGCCTGACTATGTGTGATGTTTAAAAACATGTTCATCTGTTTCTGCCCCTTACTCAAAGCATTTACAAGTCGTTGATGCATTTTTAATGTTTCCTGCAAGGTGCCAGTTTAACTATGCCCTGCAGTGTACAGAGCTCAGTGTCCCCAGTTTAAATTAATGATATTTTTGCCAGAAGTCTTATTAAAATTGCTTCATTCAACCAATGGGTAAAGTGTTTCATATTTCATTAAAATCATGCTAAGTGATTATTATAAAAATCTTTATAAGAAGATCTATTGCTAAAAGTGATGCAGGCTGTCAAGTAGCAGAAGATCTAGTAATGAGACACCACTACAATAATCTACATTGTACTGTTCGAAGGACGAATTTTAAAGAAAACAATTAAAAACTGTTACAGTTAGGATTTTGGCAAGTGTATTTCTATAAGATTACAAAAGCATTTTCTTTTTCAAAATATTTTGATTTGCTCTTTTTAAATTTTACACATATGTATAACATTTTAATCCTCATCATCCTTTCACTATCTACCTACCTCCAGCTGCCCCCAGCACCTCCCCCAACACATCTCCCTCCCAACTTAGTGTCCTCTTTTTTTTTTTAAATTACTATCTCACGGACTCCAATTAATATTGGCCTATATGCATGGGCGTGGCCATCTGCTCAAGTATGGGCAACCTATCAGAAGCCACACCTACAAAGAAAATTGGCTATCACTCATCAACTGCCACACTTCAGCTATCACACTTCAGCTAAAGGTGAGGCCCCCTAAAACATTATTTTTAAGAAACTGAAGTAATTTATTGAAAACATACATTTATTATTTTTTATTTAAAGTAAGCTCTCACTATGTACTACAGGTTGATTTGAAATCATGATTCTGCCTCATCCACCAACATGCTTAACAGTAACTTGTTAATTATTACTCATCATAACCAGAGATAAACTCTCCTCTGGGTTAAGCACAGGCATATGCAGCACTGAACAAACTCCTAGCCAGCCAACAGAGACAATTATTTCATTATTTCATTTCCATTTTTGTTTTGATCCCACAAAACTTATTCACTATATATATATATATATATATATATATATATATATATATATATATATCTTATCTTTTGAGCTCACGGAATTTTCTTGATGAATAATTTAACCTTAAATGAATTATCAATGATAGGTTTCTCAAAGCATCACAATTTCTCTGCCAAAATGTATTTTATCACATAAGTGTAACTCTTTGACCTAGATAACTACCTAGTTGTCTGAGTTTGGGTAGATGTTGATCTTCTTTTCTTCCATTTGTAATTTTCTTCCATCTGTAATTCTTCTATTACAGATAAGTGTGAGAGTGGATTTCAAGTGTACATGATGGAAAGTGTAGTTAATTGGTAACCAATATGAGTGTTCGTGGATGCTACTACACCTAGAAGAGGAGACATTGTGGAATTTGCTATTTACTGACTTGTATGCAATTGAAATCTAGCCCATATTTCTATATCTTGCTCTTCACCGATACATGTAGGTGCATGTTTCCTACTTCTTATAAAGTGATAACAGTTGGATTTATAATAATAAAGAGCTTGTCTTGAGTAACATTCATGATGTCCCTGTCTTCTGGAGCACGGTTCTATTGTTTCAATAGTGCATACTGTCTCAACAGCATGTGAGTACCACAACTATTTCCATGAGAGAATCTATTATTGGCAGAAGTGTAGCAAATAACATAAATAAAAAAGAATAAAGAAACCTTATCACATAAAGTGAAGATAGTGAAGTGACAAACAGGTATTTGGATGATAGGAAATTCTATGAGCTATTTCACCTTATGTACAAGGGAGATGTTCATGTTACAAAAGGACCGTCAATGTAGTGACTCTCCTGTGCAGTTAGATTTCTTCTGAAAGAAATCAAGACAAAGAAGGAAAGCCCCAAGCCACAGACAGCCTTGGAAAACAATGTTTGGCTATATGTAAGTCTTTACTAGGAAGGTTTTGATTCTTGGATCTTTTCACTCTTGGTGCTCAAAGACAAGTTTCATATTCAAGTCCTGCCATGACGATGACAGGAGATTTCATTCCTGTATGCTGCGACTTCGGAGAAGAAAATTATTTGTGTCTATAGGAAAATCCAATGGTGAGCATAATTGTATAGTATAAAAATGACTACTAAAAGTACAAATGATTGTATTTAAGCATGATTCAAGCATCTTTTCTCTGGCTTCTCCTTATTAAGACATAGATTTCAAGGGTGAAGAGTGCAGCAGTTGGGAGGGGAGGACATTTCAGTGACACAGCAACACACCCCGCACATACACAGCCTGCTCGCCTCTCCCTGACTCTTAGACGCCACTACCTGGAGGTAAGATTCAGAAACAGTGCCAACTCGGGGGAGGGTGTGAAGACCTACGAAGTAGGTAATAATTAGAAATGTGAAATTTTCCATGGATTTTTTAATATAACACTGTATATTTATAACACTATCTGGTGAATATGGACAGTATTTTAAGGCACAGTAAAAATCTGAATGAATTAACAAGTGCTCATTATGTTCTCATAGAAAAAACAAAATGAGTGAACTGATTTTTAACTCACTTAGCATTTAGAATCATCATGAAAATGTACCAAATTGAAAAATCCCTTAGTCTAATATTAACACCTGTACTAAATAAAATCTGTCAATTACTCAAGTGAGGGCTAAATTAGATACAGGCATTTTGCATCTATAGTGCAAACTTTCAATGTTTAAATTGATAATTAATTATAAAACACCAAGAATTTTATATATAAACATTATATATAAACATAATATATTTGTTATTCCTTTAAATTTTTATAGATTCAAGGAAATTATGTGGATTTATTTTTACTTTATCATTAAGATTAATTTAAACAAATTAAAAGGCTTATAAAAATCTATCTACCATCTATTGATCTATCTGAATATATGTTAAAATGATTCTTTTTCTGCAGCCAGGTCTGGCCTTTAATTCTCTCCCCTCAGTCCCTGAAGTGATAGGATTTCAGGGATTAAGTGCCTCTCAATATACACAGTCAAAAATGATACTTCTATTCTCTCTTTTGTATTTCAATGAAATAGATTACTCATATTAATTAATGCGAAATACTATGTAATATCCGGTTCTAGTTAAACTCATTTGGAAGATGAATACTGCTAACTATCCGTGGCTTAGTAGGTTTTTACACAAAAATATCATCATAGAGTCACAGGATGGGGAAAGTCTTATGTACATTTTAAAATCAACACACTTAACATAATATTAATTCTAAAGCACAGTTACAAAGATAAACAATTCAACCATTTCTTTTAAAAGTCACTGATTTTGTTTAGTGAAACCACAGTGGACATGCGACTTCTCCAGGATGCGCTTTTTGAGTGCCGTTCTTTCGGTGAGTTATCTCTTGGGTGTCAGTGTGTAAGAACTGGGGAGTAACTAACTCACTGCATATGAAAAGTCAGACATCACAGCAGACATAAAACAATGCTCAGTATGCATATTTTCTTAATTCCCAGTAAAAGGAAAGGAAAATGATGAAATTGAATAAAAACTTAAATAACAGCATGATTTGATCAGAATGGAAGAAGAAAAACTGCCAGTGTTCCAGGGTCTAAAAAAATCAGCACTATTAAAAGCAATATTGACCTTTTAAGTAGAAATTTGAATAAATGTCATTTTCACCAAGAAAATCTGTTTAATTTGTTTCAAAGTACAGTCAAGTAAAAGTTCAGTTTCATGATAGTTATTTATGCTCAGGAGTGGTGCCATCATCAAGGATACTAACATCACCAAAGATACTGTGTCTTACATAGGTATATACAGAAAGCTCAGTGCATTTCTGAAGTCACCACCCCTCTCATTCTGGAAGTGAGACAAGGGAGAACTGTCCTCAAGTTGTAATGACACAAGGACTTCCGAGTTTAGAAAGCCCAATACTCAATTTTCTGTGAACAAAACCAGGAAGTTTCATGGCTACTTCTGTCTGGAGTTGTCCCCGCCTGGGTATCATCACTTCATCCAGAGTGATTTTGTAGACCCTGTTGTGCACATAGTGGAGACCGGATGCTGAGAATGAGGCTGAGGAGTGACTGGAGAGCAGCAAGACAGTGGTCTGAGTGCTCTGCAACAGTGAGGTTCTACTTAGAAAGCATCCCATGATGGCCTTAAAGTTTATGGGGGGAAAAGAGCAACTGGCAGTGATGAAACTTTGTGGTACAGCTCAGAAGAGGATGAGAGGAATTTGATAAAGCGGCTAAGAGTCTTCTCAACAAGGAAAGCTGAAGATCACATGCTAAGAATTACCTTACTGGATCTTTTCCAACTCTTCCTCATTAGCATTGTCTGTAAATGAAATAAAGCACTTCATTATCTTTCACCCAGTACAGAGCAGGGCAGCCATTGTTTTTTAGGGGATATGTAACACTTATTAGTCCTTTAAATAGCAAAATGTTTCCAGCAACAACAACAACAACAACAACACACACACACACACACACACACACACACACACACACACACACACACGCAGGGTGGGGGAAAGTGGGAGGAGGGGAGAGAGAGGGAGGGAGGGAGAGAGGGAGGAAGAGGGAGAGAGAGAACCTTTAACTTTCACGCTGCCTCTTTCTGCTGAGAGATCACTTGCATTATTCTTTGTATGAAGAGGTGAATAGTATATTTTAAATATAGAATTGTGATTAGTTAATTCTAAATTAAAAATACAAATTGACTTTCATGATTTATAATTGTCTCTTTTGGAGGTGAGAGTTGAGGGTCACTTGACTTAATTGGTTATATAGCATTTTTTCTTCAACCTACATCTAAAGCATGTTGCTTTGGCCACATTGTAGAAACATTTCTGCATTTAGTTATTTTTTAACTGTATCATTGGCTACAATGTTTCCAACTCAGAAAAGGCTGCTTAATTGTTTTTGTTTTTTACTAAAATGTTTCCTTTATAATATTCTGTTTATGTCACAGTGAGAGGTTGGCTTGGCTACATGTTTTAATTAAGTTTCTACAGATTTGGTAATAGTGCTTAAGGTTATTGGTCTTTTGCATTTGCATAAGTAAAATATAAAGCTCCCCCCAAATTTAAATAATTCTCCTATTTACTATTAAACATTTTCCTTAAGCACCTAGATGTAAACCTTCCTCTTTGCCATACCATGTCCTATGGTTGCATTTAAGACAGATAACGAGGAAAGTGGAGAGTGTTTGGGGTAAAGACTGTGGCTTCTAGAACCCTTGCCATAGTTGTGTTAGGGAACTATATCAATGTCAAGAGCTCCATCTCTTTCATCAGAACTCACTATGAAGAAGATCCATTCTAGAAAGCACTCATGCCTCATGAAAATACAGGATAGAAAGAACTTTCACATAAGACTACGCCATTCTCTGACCTGAAGGGGGAGAATGGAATTACAGAGCAACTTCAGAGTAGGAAATAGGAGAATGGTAACATTCCCAAAGACAGTACTTCATTACTTTTGTTTTCTCTATTGACCCAAACATGAAAGAGTAATAGATTTCCAAATGTTATAAAAATCCACCTCCCTGGTTTTCAAGCAGAACCAGGAAACAGAAAAGCATTGTTATCCAATACTACAAAAAAAAATAGTTTATATTTTCTAACTGCTAAGGTCCAATTCATTTTGAAGCAACACATCCAACCACTAGTTTGGAGACACAGACAGGGTGCACACCTAATAGACAATTGCTGTTAGACTATTGCTATTTATGTTAGGTGAGTGATTGCCATTACCACCTGATCATCATCAACAATAATAACATTATCACCTCTTCCGTATTACCAAAGGCCATGTGCAACCAAATTCTTCAGTGGTTAGCCATATCCACAAGAGTTCCTCAGTCAAGAGTCCAACAATAAATGTTTGACTTTGTCTCAATGCATTTGATCTTGGCAATTTCTAGAGACAACATTTTGAGTCAAAACAACTAAAGAAGTAAAGATTAAAATACCTTAACTAGTGGTCATTTATCAGCATCATTAAGCATCTAAGGATCCTATAAAATTGATTCCATAAAAAGTATTAGGCTATGAAAGCGGGGTGAGACGATGAAGAAGGGTGGACTATTGTGGCGACACTTGACAACATTTAGGGACACGTGCTTCTGACAGAGGAAAGGAAGCAGTGCACATGATTAACTTCTGATACAGAAAAAAAAAAAACCAAAATATAGCTTTGGCTTTTTTGTGTCTCTCAAATTTTGGTTGTATTTTTCAAACTGGGAAGGAGACACAAGGAAAACAGCCATGATTTGGTAGCTATAGGGCCAGTTCATTCTCCTGAATCAGTGTCAAAAGTTCTGCTGTAGATCAAGCAACTGTCAAAATGGTCTCAAATTTTATAACAAAAATTCTGCCTTGTTAGCCAAACCTACTAGCTTATCAAATGCTCCACACAAAAGTTCTTTTTTCCTTTTTTAGGTACTTGGGTTAAAGAAGGCTCAATTATAGTAATTCAGCAGAAAAGTTTAAAAAATGAATTCAATAGATAATTAATATTGCTATTTTTCCTAACTATGAGGTCTATTAAAGAAGAAAGGTTGCTTGGGGAATGTTACAGATAAAAGACAAGGTAAACTCTAGGAATATAAGATTTAAATTTTGCTCCACGATTGTGAGTTTGGCAGAGAAACATATGAATTAGATTTTCAAGGAGTCGGTGTCTGTCACTACTGTGCATTAGGTTCTTCATTAGCAACTCAGTCTTCCTTGAAGCCAAAATAAGGAGTAAGTGACATAAAAATATGGCCAATGATAGGTTTGTAAAAGCAACTACTTTAAAAAGATTTAAAATCACATTTTAACTTTCTTTTGTTATGATTTTTAGTATATTATTTGCTAATATGCATACAAAAACCATACAGAACAGATAGTACATATATCTTATAAAACATATACATTCAACACTTCATAAGGAGATATGTCTTTAAACATTGTATAAAAGTTATGACATCAAAGTTAAACTAAGGTATAAAAATTGTTTGTTTAACTCATCAAAGGCCACCTAGTATCAATTAATATGATTCTAGGGATTTTCTAATTTTCAGCCTAAGCAAAACAATGTGTAGGTCTACATTATCTAAGAGAGTGTGTAACACAAATTAACTCACTTTTATGTCACAAAGTCTCCAATGAAGAAAGCTGTGGACTGAACTCTGCTAGAAAAAGAGCCAGAAAGAACTCAAACACACTGTCAAACAAAAATACCACATATAGGACACACATGTATGTATTACATATGTTTTCAGGTTCAAAACCGGACATGCAATCAATGAGAGGAGTGCCATGCAGCCAGCTGCATGCTGCCCATGAAGGCTTTGGCCTCTTGTACACACAATGCTGGGGACTCAAAAATAGATGTACACATATCTGTTCCCATCTGGAAATTTTAAAAATACACTCAATCATGTACTCAATGCAGATTTTTATATTGGCAATGATGAAATACATTTGCTTATAGTCTTCCATACATCTTAAATTGCTGTAATTATATGTTATGTGTTGTCAAAGTTTTAGTACGTGGGCTGATAGGTTATTCAACTTATTCTTTGGTTTGACTGATTTCCAGAAGTGGCAATTCACACAAGAAGGAATCATGTCAACCGCATTATTCACAGAGTGCATTGACAGCATTTAATGGTGCATACTGAACTCACAAAACAGCTGGTTTAGAAGTCTTAGGGCTCTATGACACTAAGTCCCCTGCATTTCTAGTTCTTCCTTACTGTAAGTATTCTATTTCCTATTTGATTGTTAGGACATATTTGCTAAGGCTTTTGAAACTCATCTCGACCTTTGACTGTTTTAATTCATGTAAAATATTTAGCAAAGTTTTATAAACATAGAGATAAAAAATATGTGTTTGTTGAACTAAAGTCTCTGTCCCAAAAGCTTAAAATAAATTATTTCTGAGCTGTTAAGCACAGAGAACAGAAACCTTCTTCTCGTGTTGTTGTGTGTGGAGAACGTCATTCTCCATTTGCCTGCTACATACACATCATCCACTGTGACAAAGACTGAAGCGTTCCACCACTGATAGTTATAGGATTTGAGTTTTAATTTCTTCCTGAGTGAGAGTTCTTCCTGGGTAATTTGGATAAGTTCGGCATGCCAATTTCACTGAAGTAGTGTGTTCTATATTCAAAGTGCAGGAAAGAAAATTGAAGTTGAAGATATATTGGATCTCTGATTGTTCTTAAACAAGAAATGTCAAATATGTCCCAGAATACGCTTTGGTAATACAAGAAGAACAATACAGTTAAGCATTAAAACACTAATTTTAAGAATTTACCAAAGAAAGCTAGATCATTATTTAATCATGATGTAATGAATTTGTAGCAACCACAATGATTTGACTATTAAAGTTAGAATAAAAATAACACGAAAATACCTCCCCCTGTTCTTTGAAGCATCCCTTCAAATTATCACAGACACACCTCTAAGACATTAAACAACCACTAGGTATAGGATGCTAGACTAGATTTTAAGAGATGCCATTACAAAAACATTTTGCAGATGTACTGTTATATTTAATATATATGCAATAATATACCTTTACATATACCACTTCTCAGGAGGAACATATGTATATAAGATGGAGGGGAGGTGAAATTTTGGCCACACAGATGACACAATGACACATTGGACTTGAGAGGTGAACTGCGGAGGAGGAGTTTATGTGACTAGATGCTGCAAGTGAGAAAACAGATGCTGCTTGGTGCAAAGCTGTTTGTTGAGTTTCCTTTTATTGTCAAAATAGCTACTTCAACAGTTAAAAAGATAGGGGACTTAAAGAACTTTGGTAGATAAGCAATAATATTTTTTAAAATTCATATACAAACACATATTTATAAACCTTGGGATATTTATACAACATGTACACATTGTTGTTCAAATCAGCATATCTATCTCTACAAGCATTTGTCATTTGGTAGAAATATTTAAAATCCTTTCTTAGCCCTCTAAAATATGCAGTACATTATTGGTTGCTAAGGTCACCCTACTGTGCCCCAGGATATCAGAGGTCCTTGCTTCAAACTGTCACTTTCTCATTGGCCAATCTTTCCCATCCTTCTCTCCCACAGACTGGTCTCAGTCTCGTGGAACCACCATTCTGCTCTCCAGTTCTATGAAACAAACTTTGTTGCTTCTAAACATGAGTGGGATTAGTATGTGTTCCTTATCTTCATTATTGTCCAGTTCCATCTACATTACTGGAAAAGACTGGACTTCATCCTCTTTGGAGTTGACTACTAACTATTCCACTGTGATTTTTTTAAAAAAATAGATGCTTACTTATTCGTAATAGTCAGAACCTGGAAACAACCTAGATGCTCTTCAACCGAAGAATGGATAAAGAATATGCAGTACATTTACACAATGGAGTCTTACTTAGCTGTAAAAAACAATGACCTCATGAAATTTGCAGGCCAATGGATGGAACTAGAAAAAAAATCATTGAGTGAGGTAACCCAGACCCAGAAAGACAAACACGTTATGTACTGACTCATAAGTGGATATTAGGAGTAAAGTACAGGATAACCAATCTACAATCCACAGCCTCAGAGAGGCTAGATAACAAGGAGGGCCAAAAGAGGGATGCATGGATTTCCCTGGGAAAGAGAAATAGAAGAGATCTCCTGAGTAAATGAGGTGGGGAGATGGGGATATGGGAACTTGAGGGAGCAGGTTGGACAGGCTAGATGTGGGAGGCAGGTTGGGGGCAGGACGGAGGGGGAGAGTAAAGAAAGACATCTTGATAGAGGGGGGCATTTCAGGGTTAGGGAGAAACCTGGTACCAGGGAAATTCCCAGGAATCCATAAGGATGACATCAGCTAAGACTCCTAGCAATAGTGGAGAAGGTGCCTGAACTGGCCATGTACTGTAATCAGATTGGTGGCTACCCTAATTATCATCATAGAGCCTTTATTCAGTAACTGATGGAAGCAGATGCAGAGATCCACAGCCAAGCACTGGGCCAAGCTCTGGGAGTCCTCCTGAAGAAAGGGAGGAGGGATTGTACAAGCCAAGGGGGTCAAGGTCATGACAGGGGAACCCACGGAGATAGCTGACCTGAGCTCCTGGGAGCTCAAGGACTCTGGACCAACAGTTAGGGAGCCTCCAATGGGACTGATCTGGGCCTTCTGCATGTTTGTGACAGTTGTGTAGCTTGGTCTGTTTGTAAGGCTCCTAGCAGTGAGATCAGGACCTGGTACTTAGCTGGCTTTGGGAACCTGTTCCCCATGCTTGATTACCTCACTTAGCCTTACTGCAGGGGGCGGAGCTCGGTCCTACCTCAACTTGATGTGCCGTGCTTTATTGACTCCCATAGGAGGCCTGCCCCTTTCTGAATGGAGACTGAGGAGGAGTAGAAGGGAAGGGGAATAGATGGGAGTCAGGGGAGGGGACTGGGAGGAGAGGAAAGAGGGGAAACTGGTCAGTATGTAAAATAAATGAAAAATGTTAATTAAAATAAAAATTTAAAAAATAGATGGTTATTCATGGTTTTGTTCAGAAATTTAAAACTTAGAAAGTACTGTTGGTAAATATAACTGGATATACAGAGCTTGCAAAGGTATCAATAGAACAATTCTTTGGGCCAAATAAAAAGCAGAAGCTCAGAAATATTATGTATTTATATGCATACACTTAGAAACTCATATTTCCATATAATAAAGGATTTTGGAATACCTGGAACCAGACCCCAGCAGACTTTCCTATTCTCTCTATTTTAGCTTTTGTCCACCCCTATCTTGCTCCTCCACTGCCAAGCACATGCCTGGCTGTTCATCACAACCATGAGGATAGCAAGGCTAGCCTGGGCTCACTCCTCTCTCCCTCCTGGGTGTCCCAGTCAGAGGCTGATCTTGGTGCTGCTCTGCAGCCCTGGCTTAGTTCTGCTTAAGACATTTGTTTCTCTGAAGAGAAGAGGCAGCAGGGGAAATAGGGTGGAAGAATGCACCATTTCCCAAGTGGGCAGCAGAATTAATCCAGCACAAACGAAGTCTCTGAAAGCAGAAGGCATGGAGTAAGGCAGTGAATGAAGGCAGCAAAGAAATTCCTCAAACACAAATTGTCAAAGCAAATTGAGTTATGGAAAGAGCATGATAGTTCTTAGGAGAAAATCTTCATGTCAAAGGTGAATGTGGCTAGAGATAAACGATGAAGAGGGAGGAAACAAAGATAAATTAAATGGGATTTTGATGAATAACTTTTCTAGTACTCATTGATTTCCTTCATGTTCATGTGTAAGAAGTCACTGATGGTTAGCTCTTAGTTGCTATAATTTTTTCTAACTAGAAATACATGACGTCTGTGATGTAAGTTTGGGCAGTCACTGAGGTAGGGTAGGGTTTTTCAAGGACTGTTGAAAATAAATAATGTGAGAAGAATCTTTGTCTTGAGCCCTCAGGTTGATGCTAGGATATTTAAAATGGTTCTTTTGAAGGACAAATTCTCCTAATTATCCATCACCCAAATGACCACAACAGCAGCCACACCATCTAAATCTTTAGTAATACTTCAAGTGTGGGTGGTCTGGGGATACACAGGACTCTGCGCACTAGTTATCTTCATTTATGAAGTGCTGCCCTGAATTAAAATAGCAAAGTACCAACACGGGCATATTCTATCACCAAATTTCCTTGACTTGTTTTAACCTCTTACAGGCAAACCTGCCAATCCCCTCCTAGGGCTCTATTTAGAACCTTATCTTCCTTCACTTAGGCTTTGTGCAATGGCTTCCTAATCAGTCTCCATGCCTCCATCCTCCTCCCTTAATGCGTTTTCTATAATGTATGAAGAGAGACAAGATTTTTTTACAGGCAAATACAATCACGCCATTTCCCCTTTGCAGACCTTGCCATAATTGTTCATTGCTATTTGGACAAAGGTCACAAATCTTCCCAAGGACAACAGGCCCTCCACAGTCTAGGCACCTCTCTCCTACTCTGGCCCGGGAGCATGGCTGCTGCACTCTTTGCTTCTGTCTCCGGTAAGCTCCACTGTCTCTTTGGTTCTCGAGATGTAGTGTGCTTCTCTAACCACAGTGTCTTTGTATGTGTTCCTTCCTCCGCCTCAAGTACTTCTCTTCTTGAGTTTTGTTTCTTTTTAATTCCTATAGCTATTTCCTACCTCAGTCCCCACGTGACTTCCTTAGAGAGTCCTAGGCCCACACTGATCGAAACAAATTTCCTGTTTTTGTTTTTTAGAAATGTGCCCTTCTTTCATAACACCAAACTAGCTGTCACCTTTTTTCTCTCAGTAAATCACTGGACACAAGTTCTAATGTGTCCTAAAGGCCAGCATAGGAGCTGTCTTGCAGTGGGCTTCTGGTGATCATCTGAATTATTTAAATAAAGTATAAAATGAACATTTAGAATATACTCCCAATTATGAACTAGGCATCTAAAATGTATTTCCTGGTTTGTGTTACTGGTGACTTTTAACTGATGACCTTTCTCTATAAATGACAGTATTCCTTGAGCAAGCTTTTCCTCAGCTATCCCTCTGTATGCACACATGAGTACTCACTCACACCACGTTCTCACAGTAGGGATATGTGTACTCACTCACACCATGTTCTCACAGCAGGGATATGTGTACTCACTCACATCATGTTCTCACAGCAGGGATATGTGTACTCACTCACACCACGTTCTCACAGCAGGGCTATGTGTACTCACACCACGTTCTTGCAGCAGGGCTATGTGTACTCACACCATGTTCTCACAGCAGGGCTATGTGTACTCACACCATGTTCTCACAGCAGGGATATATGTACTCATTCACACCATGTTCTCTCAGCAGGGATATGTGTACTCACTCATACCACGTTTTCACAGCAGGGCTATGTGTACTCACTCATACCACGTTCTCACAGCAGGGCTATGTGTACTCACTCACACCATGTTCTCACAGCAGGGATATGTGTACTCACACCACGTTCTCACAGCAGGGATATGTGTACTCATTCACACCATGTTCTCACAGCAGGGATATGTGTAGTCAGCCACACTAGGCCATGTTCTTCCTCAGCATGTATATGCCCTGTTCTCACAGCAGGTGCTATAGCAAGATTTGTTAAAAGTAGATTTCCCCACTAAATAAAGTTTTAAATAAAACATATGATCTTGTATGCCCATTGTTTAATTTTTATGGATAGATAGAAATTCTTTTTAAAGGGGTGAGTTTTCTTTGGTGAGTTTTAAAAATCTTCAAATTTTGAAGTTGGGATCCACTATTTTTAGCCATAATCTTGATTAAAATGTCAACAATATTTTTAATAGATAATATATACCAATTTGAATGGCACATAATTTTAAAACAGAAATATAAGTATTACTGAAAGAGTCTTTTTGGGAACCTCTAACAATTATAGCTACTACAAAATTGCATCAGAGCTATAGTAGTTCCTAGGCATATATGAATATTGAGCCTAACAAAATCTCTGGCAAATCATGGTAGAACTACACCAGCAAGCACACCAGTGTGGATCACAGAAGTACACCAGCAAGCACACCAGTATGGACCACAGAGGTACACCAGCAGCACACTGATGATGTGGATCACAGAGGTACACCAGCAGCACACCAGTGTGGATCACAGAGGTACACCAGCAAGCACACCAGTGTGGATCACAGTGGTACACCAGCAGCACACCAGTGTGGATCACAGAGGTACACCAGCAGCACACCAGTGTGGATCACAGAGGTACACCAGCAAGCATACCGATGATGTGGATCACAGAGGTACACCAGCAAGCACATGGATGATGTGGATCACAGAGGTATACCACCAGCAAGCACACCGATGATGTGGATCACAGAGGTACACCAGCAGCACACCAGTGTGGATCACAGAGGTACACCAGCAGCACACCAGTGTGGATCACAGAGGTACACCAGCAGCACACCAGTGTGGATCACAGAGGTGCACCAGCAAGTACACCTGTGTGGATCACAGAGGTACACCAGCAGCACACCAGTGTGGATCACAGAGGTAGACCAGCAAGCACACTGATGATGTGGATCACAGAGGTACACCAGCAACACACTGATGATGTGGATCACAGAGGTACACCACCAGCAAGCACACTGATGATGTGGATCACACCTGATACTTTTCCAGGTTACTTCAATAGTGTGGGAGTCACCACTTCCTCTGTAGCCCTTGTTCATTTCTCATAGCAGCATGGTGTGCAAGGAAGTGCAAATAGCTAGTGCTGAGATATGGGGAGTATCATTATGGAAGTCCATCAAGAACATGAAGAGTACACACTTATTCAGTAAACAACCACCAGAAAGCAGAAACTCTGTTATCATTTCACCTCATTGTCCTCGTCTTGACACATTTGGCAATATAGTCAAAATAGTAGAGTCTTGGATCTCTCCATATGGAATTCCAAATATTCGATTCACTAATCAATGTATTCCCTGAAAGAATACTAATATTTACCTACAATATAACATGTCTGAAATTAATTAATAAAATTATGAGAGAGTGTAAATCTACTCATTTACAACAAGAGGTTCTGATCTGGAATATGGCACAGGAAATTTGAGTTGAAAAGACAAAATGAGTATGAATGAGTGCTACCCAGGATACTCACAGTGACCAAGAACGGGCCACAGTTCCACTGCATCTGCTCCCTGAACGGCCTGAGAAGGCTCTCAGCATGTGGGAAAGTGGGGAAAAGAAGAGCTCTGGAAGACTCACCACATCCCTGGGGTCGCCTTCCTTGGGGGTCAGGGTGACTGACATCAAAATGATTCCGAGGTCATGGTCGGGATAATGGGGATCTTTCAGAGTCAAGGTCACATCTGTGCTCCTGTGATATAAAATATTTAGATTGGGAATAGTCACTGAGTGCATAATCCCAAAATTATCTTAATCAATAATTCATTATTTTAAATGTTTTTTACTCTTTTGATTTCTTAGTACATTTTTTTGTTGTTATCAAAATACCACCATTGTATTAAATCATCCAAGAAACTGCATGTCCGTGGAGATGTTTGAATTCATTGGGTAAATTTCTTCACTTTCTGAGGTTCTAGAAGGTTGATGAAAGCAACAAACTATTCAAAAATCTACGAACCCCCTTTCTATGATCTGTAAGCTCACAGGGAGAAGTCCAGTTCTTTTCTATACATTTAAGCCCAGCAACTGGATGAAGGTCACTCATCAGGCACCACTTTTAGTTGTGTAGCTTTTTATTTAAGCAGGGGTAATTATTTAAAATAAACAGAAAGGTGTAAGAAGAGGAAGCTTATAAAATATAACTTGATTCACATATTTTATACATATATTTTAAGATAACATATAATCATTTAAAAGAACAGCAGATATTTAAAATAATGCTTGTAGTTTGGGGATGTGCAAACTTATGCCCAAAACAATTTCTCAATTCAAAATAACATAGAAATATTACTTAAAGTTGGACAATGCAGAATTTATACTTAGATTTGGATTTGGGTAAGCATTCCTGAAGAAGAGAGAATGAATAATTTAGTATTATACACAATCACTTTTAAGAAATAAAGAAAATAGCTGGCAAGATGGCTAAGTGGTTAAGAGCACTGGCTGCTCTTCCAGAGGTCCTGAGTTCAATTCCCAGCCATCTGTAATGAGATCTGGTGCCCTCTTCTGGTCTTCTGCATGTACGCAGGCAGAACACTGTATACATACTAAATAAATCTTTAAAAAAGAAAGAAAGAAAGAAGAAGAAAAGAAAAAAGATAAAGAAAGTAGACATTTAACTGAGACTGCATAGGTAACACCTTGTTTACCTATTTTAATTAATATTGAACAGACAGGGCTCATGAGCTACCACAAACCAGTTTCTGTAGCACATGAAACACCAAATAAATAGGATGCTTGGCAATAAAACATCTTTTCTCACTCATCCAGCTGTTTGTTGCATTCACAAAGAGAGCAGTGAGTACATATTGAATATTTCACAGTGTTCTGGTTTCTGTTAAATCCCAGAGATCAAAACAAAGGGGATCCCTGTGAACAGAGAACTTTAATTTTTGTACAGTTTAGTTCTGGTATGGTAAATAGACATTTAGGTTAAAAATGGCCCAAGTAAAAAATTCAGTCCTATCTGCCTATCAGCTTTCACTGTTCTGTTTTGTGTGCAGGTATGTGTGTTTATTCTTGAAATTCACCTCTGAAGAATCTGTGGATGAGGGATTAGAACTGGGTAAGGGGAGGGTATTAGAAGTCTATATATTTCTAAAGTGCCCTGCCAAATGATTTTCTCTACACCCAGGATTAAAGAACAGGCTATTTTTAATGTGAACATTATGATACCAGGAATTTTATCACGTGATGTTTAATACATTAAGTTAAGGTGTGATATGTGAAAATGAAAACTACTTTGTGGTATCAGAGGTTTAACTGAATCTGTCTGCAAATTGTTTTCAACATTAATTTAGCTATCAGTAATCACTATAATTTGATAAGAAGAAGTGGTCTTTATTGTTTATTTATGTATATATGTAATGTAGTTGTTCGTATGTGTATCAGCATGGTGGAGCTGGTGCTGGAATACAATTGTGAATGTAGTAGAGGCCAGGGGTTGATATTAGGTATCATCCTCAATCACTTCCACCTTAAATTTTTGAGCCAGGGTCTCTAATTGGACTACCAGTGAGACTTTTCACCCATTTGTTTAGGCTGGTCTGCCAATGGGCTCTAGGAATCTACCTGTTTCTGGCTCTCCAGTGCTGGGATTATAGTTGTGTATCACTGTGCCAAACTTGTTTCATGGATTCTAGCAGTCAAAACTCATGTATTTATGCTAGTACAAGCATTTTACTGCCTAAGCTGTATCCCAATATCAACTTGTCTTTCTAAACAAATGTATATTTGGCATCATAGTGTATTTATGCAATATATACATATTTGTGGTTACAATTTGATTGGGTCCCTTTTCATATAGGGAATACATATAAAATTAATTAAAATTTTTCCTTAATGCTGGAGTGATCACAATTCCAGATCTTAAGATATGTTACAGAGCCATAATAATAAATAAGATATGGTACTGCCACCCAAATGGATATGTAGATCAATGGAACAAAATTGGAGACCTAAACATGAGCCCATATAAATTTAGTCACTTCCTATTTGACAAAGGCGCCAAAAGCATGCACTGGAGAAAAGAAAGTATCTTCAAGAAATGGTGCTGGGAAATTGGATGTCCACGTGCAGAAGAATGAAACTAGATCTATATCTATCACCTTGCACAACAACTAACTCCAAATACACCAAACACCTAAATGTGGAGCCTGAAACACTGAAATGACTAGAAAAATGCATGGACAGAACCCTAAATGATATAGGTGTAGGAAAAGACTTTGTGAATAAAACTCAGTGTGCCAAGAATTAGGGTCAACAAATGACAAGTGGAACCTCATGAAACTAAAAAAATTTCTTCATGGTTAAAACATCAATATATCAAGTGAATGGAAAGCTCACAGAATGGGAAAGTCTTTGCCAGTTATACATCTGATAGAAGACTAATATTCAGCATATACAAAGAACTCAAAAGCAAACAGTCAAAATGATGCATTAAAAAAATAGGTCTGGAACCTGAATATAATCTTCAAAAAGAAGAAATAAATAAATAAATGGCTAAGAAATATCTCCCAAATGTTCATCATCCCCAGCAATTAGGGAAATGCACATTAAAACAACTTTGAAACTTCATTTTATCCCACTCAGAATGGCAAAAATCAATGGAACAATCAACAAAAAACGCTACTGGGATTTGAGGAAAGGGAGGCCCATTCATTGTTGATGAGATTGTAAGTTGATGCAGCCACTATGAAAATCAGTGGTAACAGTTCTCAAAAAGCTATGAAATAAATCTACCACACAACCCAGCTATATCACTCCTTGGCATATGTCCAAAGCACTTGACATTCTGCTAGGAAGACTCTTGCTCAGCCATATTCATTGTTGTTCAGTTCACTATAGCCAGAAAATGGAAACAACCTAAATGCCCTACAATCAACAAATGGATAATGAAAATGCAGTACAAAACACTATTAAATGCTATTCAGCTGTAAAGAAACATGAAATTATGAATGTCACAGGTAAATGGGGAAAACTGGAAAAGATCACACTGAGTGAGGTAACCCATACGCAGAAAGAAAAATATCACGTGTTCTTTTGTATTGGAGGCTTCATCTCCAAATCTTCCAATGTGAGTACACAGGCTATAGTAACTACAGAAGCTAAGAAATTAAAACAGAATCATTGCCAGGATAGGTGTGTGGCTGGGGATCAATAGGGAAGGAAAAAGCAGAGTACAATTGATCTGTTCAGGAAAATGGGAAGGGAGAAGCTCTTTAGGGAAGAGGGAGGGAGGTAAATACAGAAGAAGGTGGGAAGTGGGAAAAGGGAATAGCATGATACAAATGTTCTGATGGGAAATGGGAAAAGTGAGGACTTTAGGGAAGTAAATACAGAAAAAAGAGGGAGGTGAGTAAAAATACAGTAAGGATTCTGAAAAAGCCACTAGGAATTATACTGTTAACTATTCTCAAAAAATTATATAATACATATACTTTCTTGTATATATATAGTTTTAATGAACTTTTCTCACTTGGGCTGATGGTGATTCCTCCAAGAACTAAATGCCACCTAACAAACCACCACACCAGACACCAGAGCCCTCTTTTGAGTTGTTGGCTAGGGCTGCACAAGAGACCACCCAAACATACAACCTATAGCTTTGCCCTTGGTTTCCCCCAAGAGGTGGAAGGCTAAGTCCTTATTGCTGAAGGACACCATTCACTTGAGACACAGGGCCCAGGGGCGCCTGAGCTGAAACTGATCTGACAGCCCCCTGTCCGAGGACTAGCTTTCATAGTACTAGAAGACACAATGCAAGCTTCAAAAGAAAGGAGAAAACCAACAGCCCCACCTACATATACCTATGAGCCACATCAACAACTACCATAGCACAATAAGCCTAAGTGTGCTGTAGTGGCATGCATACCTTGGCAGTAACCAACAGCTCTCTAATTGGAACTAAGATTCATTCAACAATAGGAAGACTATGCCTGGTACTGAAAACCTATCTAACTACTCAGTGCTAGTGAGTCATTGTTATTAGAGGGCAATCTACAACCCTTAATTTATTAAACCAGCATAATCCCTAATAATCTTTAAACATTTGCTCTTATACCCACAGATAATTGTAGTCTTCACCCTCATTAAAAAAAAAAACAAACTTCTCTTTGGAACAGATGGAGGCCACTGCAGAACCACAACCAATAAAAATGCAGAGTCTGGAGCCCAGTCTCAATGGATACATGCACAAAACACTCCTACACCTAAGGCTCGAGAAACATTGTAGAAGAGGAATGGAAAAATTTTAACAGCCTGAAGATCAGAGAGCTGGTTATGAAATTGAGTCTCTTAGTAACATCAGAAGCTATACCTGTAACTTCTCACCAACATGATTACCCAAATGTGCTCTGAACAAGGTTGACACCAGTAACATGCCAAGCTGGGCAGAGAAAGCCTACAAGGCCTCAACCCTACACAAAGAACTATAGAAGCAAACAAGGAAAGCTGGAAGCAGGAGAAAGCTGTGGCCTGCTCCAAGAAGGATCACACCAATGGTTGTCCAGGGCCAAATAGTCAGCACTGAAAACATACATACAAGTACAATTATATGGACTGCACATATGGAACATATATGTATTCATACTAGTATGTACGTGCATGCAATAACAATTAATAAAATAGAAGTCATGAATTTGAAGGAAAGTGGAAGAGGTATATAAGGGGGCTTAGAGGAAGGAAAAGGAAGGGAGAAATGTTTAAATTATAATCTCAAAAAAGTTTTTTAAAACAAACATGTTTTAGAATCACTTTAAAGAAATTTCAGAACATTTATAGCTGCTTTATGAGATTCTTATTATTTTCTTTCACTTCAAAAATATTTATGTCAAGCCCAGCATGGTGACACATGGCTTTAATCTCAGCATTCAGGAGGCAGAGGCAGGAGGATCTCTGTGAGTTGGAGGCCAGCCTGATCTATAGAGTGAGTTCCGGGACAGCCAGAACTGTTACATAGAGAAACCCTGTCTCGAAAAACCAAAATAAAATAAAATATTTATGCCATTTAGTTTGAATAATACTCCTAAACAGGAAAATATCTACAATAAACATTAAGATCTAAATGAATAAGGAATATATTATTTAATACATTAATTGATATCAAGTTACTAACCAATAAATGCTCATACAGCTGTGACATATGACATTAACCATGTATTTAGGCATATTTTATCATTAAAGAAAATGATTTTGTTAGTATTCTGACCCACCCCTTGGAGACCCGCCCAGTGTCCTGATATCATCTTATGTTAGAGCCCCCTTAAGAGGAAACATCCCCTCCTCCCCTCTCTCTTTCCCCCCTCTCCAAAGGTAGCATGCACTTCTCTCTCTCTTTTTCTCTCTCTCCCTCTCTCCCCCTAATAATAAAAACTCTCCACGTGGATGCTGGGTCTGCTGTGTGAGTAACTTTCCACCACACTACGCTGCAATCTCACATGCTCACATGGCCTGTCTCACCCACTACAGGGCACCTTGGTCCAAACCCGCCAAAGCCCAACATTAACATTGGTTCCGTGACTCAGATAGGCCCTCCTGGCACCCCCTCAATGCCAAGATCCTGGGCCCAGTCTACCCAAAACAGGCTCCAGATCACCTGATCACTCACCACCCCATCCTCCAGCAGCAATCCTGTAAGTTTCAATTGGGTTGTTACATCCCCTCTGGATCTGCCCACAGCTCCTTTAGGCCCCTCTGGCTTTTGCAACAGGATTCCTGACCTTTTCCTATGGATGAGATCTCTCTCTCTCTCTTGGAGCTCAGTTTTTGTTCTAGCTGGCCTCCTCAAAAATCCTAGTACTGTCTCAAAAAAACAAAAAACAGAAACAAAACAAAACAAGTACTAGGTATTGAGGCTCCTCTGGCTTAGCCAGGCTAAACCTGACCTCTGCTGAGTGTGACTACAGCCCTCTTTGATGGCTTGGTCCTTGTTCTGCACTCCCTCTAGCCCTGGGGATGTCCATGGGAACAGTGATTTTTTGGGGGGATGACTTCTGTGAGCGATCAGGGCCTGCCCCCACTCTGACATGGTTTTTCACTCTTTTCTCAAACCTCTTCCACTAATTCTGCTGTGTGTGGTGTGTTTGGTTGGTGGCATACCTTGGTAGGGCCTGCCAAAAGATACCCACTTATTTGCCTCCACCCATGACAGATCTGCTCCCTCCTGCCTGTAACAAGTCTGCTTTCTCATTCACAGGAGGCTTTGCCTTTCATTCAGTACCACCACTTGGGTCTCTGGGAGAGCTACCTGCTTCTGATCATCCCCCTGGGTGTGAGACTGGCCTCAGTATTTCTTGGGTCAGACAGTCAGGGAACCAAGAAAAAAATCCCCCACTTTCTTCCTTCTCCCTTCCTTATGACTTAGATTTACCTATTTAGAAAAACAAACCAAAACAAAACAAAAAACATGTTTTGAGCAGCAACCACATGGCTCTCCTCCATCTTGGCTGGTGACTTCATCCTGATGCAGATGGCCATGTGGCCGGAAGCCATCTTTTACTAAGGTTTACTAAGGTTAAAAACATATTTAGCCCTAGTGACTTCTCTTCATTTTATCTCCTTCTAGAGTAAGGAAGCAACAAGCATCAAATATTTGGGATTCATAAGGATTTTTTGTATAATGATAGAGATGTAAAGCTATAGTTGATTCAACACTGGTTTATAGTATACTCTATATGATAATAGAAATTTAAATTTATAAAGATATATTTAGATTAACAAAAGCTAACTTAGAGATTTACATCTATTCTAAAAAATTTTAAAAAATGATATCATATGTTTCATAAATAGGGTATCTAATAAACAAAATATATATCCTATGATGGAGTTTCTGGTCTCCCAAGAGGGTCCTTTTCTCAGAGTTGGGCCACACCCTGACTCACAAGCCCCTCTTTTCCTGTTCCCATTTGTCCCTGGAATCTTTCCCCTGTCACTCTTCTTTGCCTTTTCAGGAGACAGTAAGTCCTAGTGTTATGAAAGCTGCCAATATATTGGAGACTTAGGGAATACTTGTTGATAGTCAGTCATGCCTAATGGACAGACAGTCCTCAAATGCTCAGAGATCTGCAGAATATGGCATTTAAAATGTTGATTAAAAAGCTTATTATATCAGACAGAGACTCCCAGATCCTAGCAGTAACCCAAGGTCTCTGAGGAAGACTATAAGGCACCACACTGTCTCCACCTGGACTATGGCAATGCTGACCTCTGAGCAAGATGTCCCAATGTGACACCTGCCACCAGGACCCAGCCAGACTGTAGACAAACAGCAGAACATCAGAGAATTGATCTCACCCCTTTTGCCTAGACAATGTAAGATCAGTTTTCCCCATGTCCCTCTTCCATGGGAAAAACTCCCACCCTATGGGCCTGGCAGCTGAAAACTGGTACTGTTCTGATGTTTCTGCCTCCAATGATGTGGAGACTTGGGTATGGCTAGCTGGGTGTGGACTGGTCCCTGTCATTTTTAATATATTTGAAAGCTGCTTGGTCTGCACTCAGATATGATTTATCCTTCTCAGATCTCTGATTCCATTTGACAACCAGGCTTTGCTTCAGCTGCCTTCTGAGTTCTCTATGTAGAATTCACAGGTCTCCCTTTCCTAGGGCTACTGCTAGGTCTAGACACAATTTACCTTCTTAACAGATCAGATAAACTCACAGAACAGATTCCAATGTAACTTTGTACTATTAACTGCTCTCAGTATCTCCTGGAGAATTAGATAAAAGAAACAGCTTTAAGGTTTGTTTATATGAAGGTAGGAAAGCTGTCTCACTTCTGTTCACTTACACATCCTTCTCAGGTCTGATGACGTTTAGGGAAGCCTCCCTCCTCCTTCACTCACTCAACCACTTCCATTCAGTAAATTTCCTCTGGATATAGATTTAAAGACACGTTTCATTGGGCTGAAGCCAGGAAACGTTTGTACCTTTAAATCCAAAGCCACAGCCTTTGGCCATGACACCAAACTGTTAATCTGCTCCAGCTGTCTGACAGATACCTGCAGGTTCCTGGGAAAACGTTCTGCTACTGTATCAGGAAATCTGGTCTGATGAGAACTAACCATCTCCAGAGCCCATTTTGACTGCACCCATTTACGAGCATTTTTTTGCAGTTTCCCTCCCCCTGCCAGACTCAAGCCAAGACCAGTCCACTGGGGGTCCTTCAAATATGCCAGTCCGTGCACCAGCTCAGAGGATGCCAACCAGCTGAATACTGACAGGTTAACTTCACCCGCATGCCTACTCATAAAGACTCGGTCATCTCCCAATTTATTGACGATTATTACAGAGAAACAGCAGATGCGATGGCTCCTGTACTCCTGATTTGGTGTGTCCTTCCCCAAAGCCCCTGGAGCATCACTGCTGCAACCTGAGATCTGAGAGCTCCATGCTTGAGAGTTCTATGATGACAGCTAACTGAATGCTTCTTCACTCACACCTCCTGCTGTTCATAACTTCCCCACTTTGCCCCTTGTCAGCAGGAAGCAGTCTTGAGAATTTGGCGCCCTCACCCCACCACCACCACTTGATATCCATAACTCACCTTTTTATAACAATCAAAATGGAGGAATGTTTATATTCTGACCTGCCACTTGGGGACGCACCCACCATCCTGATGTTATCTTATGTAAAGTCCCATTTAAGAAAAAACTCCTCCCCTTCACTCTCTCTCCCCCCACTTCTCTCTCTCTCATAAATATATAATATATATATATATATATCTCCTTTCTCCTTCTCTCCATTCCCTCTCCCTTCCCCCCAAAATAAACTTTCCACATGGATGTCACGTCTGCCATGTGAGTGACTTTCCACCATGCCATGCTGTCTTCTGCCACGCCCACATGGCATGTTTTACCCGCTATGGGGCACCTTTGTCCAAACCTGCCAAGGCCTCTTGAGAGCCATTTCACAACATTAACAGATTTTCCTTTCCCAGAAGCTATCAAGTGCCAAGTTTCTCATCTACTGTTAGATTTTCTCATCTGCCTCCCCTTCTATACAGGGTTTTTGTCTAGCTGGTCAAACTGGATAGCTACATGTAGAAGAATAAAACTTGATCATTATTATTTTCTTCTAAGGTGATACCCCAATACATTTATAGCAGCATGCATTTATATGGCTATTATTAATGTCCATCTTTTGATATCCTTGAATTGTACACAAGCTAAAATGGCTTACTAAAGCTTGTGAAGTCACAGAGTGGTAATCTGATGTGTACATGGCCCTATGGTGGTGGTGGCTAACTAATCACACAAAATAAGCAACATACCAAAGTATACTTGAAATGTTTGCTTACAATCTCTTTAAGTTTCTTTAATTCCATAATTCTTCATTGAAAATTATTATTCCCCAATGATTTGTTTTTAACAGGGAACAAAAGAAATTTATGCTTTAAGTGTTATAATTTGCATACACTTAATGCAGAGGTTTACAGAAAATGTAATTGTAGCCTTTGAAAAGAAGAGCAGAGTCCATTTTAGTTTGCATCAGTGCTCATGATAACAGACCACAGACCACCGCTCAGAACACTTCCTCAAAAGGGGGAGAACCACCAGTCACCTCAGCTCTATCCTCAGGTCAAGCCAATGTTGGGATCTATTAACTGTAAGAAGGCAGCAAAGGTTGCTCTTTTGTTCCCAATACAAAAACAATCAGTGAATCATCAGTCAGTTAGTCTTTGGAAGACCCATAAGCTCTTCGTATGCTCAAAGTTAGCTTACTATAGCATACAAAGAGGCTCTTCCATGTATATTCATCTATTCATCCATACTCATACAAAAAGGAAACATGGGTCTGGCCTGTTACACTTCTTTCCTGTCACCTGATGTAACATAATCATTCAAGAAAGGAATTCCATTTACAACTATCAAAGATTTCATTTTGAAGCCTATTTTTTTTTCTTCTATGTTCTAGTCAGTTCTTAGTTCCTAAGACAAAATGCATTTTGAAAACTCCATGCCCATTGTCAGGGGCTCTGCATTGAGTAATGTTAGTAATGACAATATAACTTGGCAGCTACTCAAGCACTGAAAATGAAACTAAGCAAATATAATCAACCTATTTCTACTGCTTGGTCCACTATATCGGTGGTCTGGTGATGGTAAACTGTGATGCTAAAGTCAGTTCTGTCATGCTTTAAGTGGTGAGAGATTTGCTGTTTTTGAGGTGAAGTATGTAGCAACTTGCTTCTTAAGTAATAACTGCAGTCTTTATGCCAAATCCCAACTAAACCATGTGAGATTAAGGAATGCATCTTCTCTCTTAGCATGGTGCTAGGGACAGGGAAGTGAGCTAGTAATACTTTTTAAGAAATTAGTTGCTATTGAATGAGAAAGTCAGGGAAGATATTGGAAGCCTGTGAATAATGGTGATGTGTTGGAAGAATCTCAGATGGTGACAACAGAACGTCTCTTGCAGGCCGCAAGAATATATCATAGAGATTCAGCTGTGTATTAAAGCTGAACCTTGACCAGCCAAGGGTCTATCAAGAGGCAAGCCATTTATTATGAATAGTTGGTGATATCCAGCCTTTAATATTTCAGCTGTCTTCTGCTATGAAATTCTTGCATGCCCAGACCAATTGGTAAACAGTTCAGCTCCCCAGAGCTGCTGAACTTCTAAGTTACTAACTCTGCCCGGACCTGAGCCCAGGAGACAAGCTGGCTGGAGACTCATGGCTTTGCTTCTTGTGCAAATGAAGCTCAGACCATCCCCCTGCCCCAGGCCTAGAGGCTCTCCAGAGCAATTGACTGAGAATAAAAGATGTTTTTACATATCAAAGTGGGAGTTAGAACAACATTTGTGAAGAGGAGCAAACCCCTGTGTCCAGGGAAAGAAAGGGCAGGCATTTTTCTGTAGAGAGAGACAGAATGGCATGGTGAGAGAGAAGAGAGGAAGACAGAGGTTCCATAGAGGGTAAGCAGATCTCAGGTAGAGTTTTCTGAGTGCAAGGAGTAGAGAGTAGCAGAGATGGAGAAAGAGGATACAGAGGACGTTGATGAGGCTGGAAGCATAGGAATTTAGTTGTTAGCAGGACTATGAGCTAGGGAACTGGGCAGAACTGTAGTTATGGAGACAGGATTTCACCCCAAAGAAATATAGTAGATGGATATAGAGCTTGGTATGTCTAGAGTTATTCCTGCCTTGAATGCCTGATAGAGCTGTAGTTGTATTGACAGAATTTTTTCTTAGAGGAATAAAGTTAATAGATATAAGAGCATAGTGTACATAGATTTTTTTCCCTCAGATATCTTACGCTGGATAAAGCTAACTCCCAGACCCCCGAGTCCTTCATAGACATCAACAGGAATCTGTACAGACTAGTGTTCCCTACTTCACAGGCCAAGTCTGTAATGAGGCATAGCAATGTTACAACTTTTGAAAGTTACCTGTTTAACTCCAATTGTGTGAGGTCGAGAAAGGCTGAGCCCATAAAGTCATCTTGCAGTCCAAAATCATAGTCAAATACCTAAGAGACCAAAAAGACAAAGCATTTCAAAATAATTTCAGAAAAATTTTTAAATGAAACATATTGTTTCTAAAAACTGGCTGTCTATTCCACCAAAACAATGTAATCTCCTGATATGTTTAATTTATTTATTATTCTTTGTAATGTTAGAATTTCATAAAACATTCAAGTAAACTACATTTTTATTTAGTATTTATTATCTCATTCTATTTGTATTAGCAATAGAAGTTTTACAGAAGGTTTAACAAAATCAAATGAAATACAATGAATATTTAAAAGTTTGGGAATCATAGCTTAGAATTCTTTTTTTTTATTATCATAGAAGAGATATCATCAAGCCTAGACCCAAAGTGATTTAGTATTAGACTCAACAAATACATCTTCTGTTGGGCTATGGGTGGTTAGAACATGACTTCAACTTATTAGTCATATGTTTTAAGGTCATTAAAGATAAATTCCTTGATATTACAGAAAAATTTAATCTTGACACACAAATAAATAAGAATATAGATATTATGGCTGAAGAACTTTGTAAAGTTATATTAAGATAACATCAAATTAACCTTTTATGTTTGTAAACAATTTTGGGGATAATTCTTTTGTTGTTTGTTTTGTTTTCAAGACAAGTTTTGTCTGTGTAACAGCCCTGGCTGTCCTGGAACTCTCTTTGTAGATCAAGCAAGCCTGGAACTCTCAGATCTGCCTGCCTCTGCCTCCCAAGTGCTTGGATTAAAGGCATGTACCACCACACCCAGCTATTGGGGAAAATCTTAATTAAAAATTAAAATGAAAAAAAAAAGATGAACATGTTTCTTCCTCTGCCCACACTATTCAGAGTTACATATTTAAGTGCTAAGATAGTCAATAAATACATAGATAGATACAGTTCAATGATGAGTACAATGGGCACTACTAAAAGTTGAAGGGACATGTGGGGCTTCTGTGCACAAGGAAACCAGAACATTCTCTAGGGAGGTGTTGTGTGTATGGAACTGATTGAAAGGAAGGATAGATGTCACACATACAGGAAAGATGTTCGGGTCAGAGGAAACAGCAAGAGAAGGACCAAAGTCTTTAAGGATAAGCAAGGATAAGTCAAAGCTGGAAAAGTGGGAATGGAAGAAGGTTAGAGAAGTCTCTCAAGGTTTAGTCAAGACCCTTCTAAAAGATTATATAAATGGGAACTGGCTAACTCCTAACCATTCACTGATTTTCTAGCTCATTTGTTTCCTCAACTAATATTGACTAAATAGTTACAATGTGCCAGGCAATAGAATAAACACTGAAACAGCAGCAGTGAACAAAAATGACATCATTAATGCTGATGGTTTAGTGAGGGAGACAGATGTTAAGCACGGAAATATATAGGTGATTTGTGATTATACATTCTGATGTGCTTTAAATAGGGCAAAAACAACAACAACAACAACCCTCCAAAAACAACAGCCAAGGGAACCCAGGGAAAGCTTGTGAAATGAAACAACAACAAACCATAAAGCTGCCTGGAGAAGTTTAGAGTTATCCTGCCTAATGTTTTTAAATAAAAAATGTTTGAGCATTGGAATAAATGAACATAAAAGGATACGTCTCTTTCTGAATGGATGACTCAGCCCACTGGACTCTTTAGGATAGGAGAGTCAATGAGTCAGAGAGAATCAGTAGCCCAGCATTTCTGTATCTAGTCCTTGGTATAACAGCCAGCTCAGTAAGTGGGAGCACCGGACACAGCAGTCCCACGTCTAGTAGTGTGTTCACCTAGTACAGATGTGCTTCAGTTAAAAACAACACAACCAAATGTGCAAACAACACAACCAAATGTGCAAGAACCTGATTTTTAAACCAAAAGATAAATACTTTGCATGACAAAAAGATTCTCAGAATTGAGGAGTCACAGGGGAAATTATTTAAGTGGTTAGGGCTTTCCTACTCTCCTTCATTATTCAGTTTGCATCTGTTTGATTTGCATACAGACTTTCAGAGTGCATATATTGTAGAAAGCTCAGGACTTCTGCAGAAGATGCTTGAGATCAATTACACTTCAGAGCTTCTGCTATCTGCTCCATGGCACATCATTTGAATAGACTGCATATCTTCGTCATATGACACCACTCTACTCGCAGGTGGCCACAGTAGTGCACTTATGACATAAAAACATTAGGGAAATTTCTTGTGAAATCTCATAATTATGTTGTTCTCAAGCTTGTAAGCTTGGTGACATCATACAAGGTGGAAAACAATTAATATAGAGACTGGATTACGAGACTCCAATCCAACCAGGCTATTTAACATACAAACTCTCCTTACCATTAATGGTCAGAGTCTTTCTACTGTTAGAATGTTAGATATCTGCTTTAGTTCTCAATTTCCATAAATCAGAAAAGACATAAACATGGGGAAAATGGAAACACCAGAGTCCATTTATTATTGAAATCATTAGCTATGCTACTTGGTTCTAGGTTCTACAAATTATTTATTGGAAGGTGAATTGCTCTGGGTGGATCTTCAGAACTATAGGGTATAGGAGAGAGAATAAAATAGAAAAAGTATGTCCCACTACAGCATCAACAAGAACAATTAACATTTACTCAGCAATTACTATAACTTACATCTTGTTCTAAGTGCATTGATTTTACATTTTAAGTAAATTTCATAGCCCAGTTATCAAGATATTTTTCAGATAAAGAATTTGAAAACATTTATTTAACATCAAATTTAAGGGCTAGGAAAAAGCGAGATTCAAATCTTGTTTTAAGTTTCAAAAATAGAGCATGTTTCTATTCAACATATATAACTTGGGTGCCCCACCAAATGCCCAAACATAAATGGTTTCACATGACCCTGTCTGTCAAGGCACCTCTATTCTGTGAGTTTGAAACATTAGGTAGCATGAGGTTAGAAACTGTGTTGGTGATGTTTTTGATTATCTTAAAGTGAATTTAAAACAATAAATATTTTACAATGAATGATGAAGTTATTTAACATCTCAATTAAATTACCAATCATGAAAAATTGTTTGGAGTATCTATCAGTGAAAGCACTTTTGAGCACTGGTCATAAAACTCAACTCACTTCTTTTAATGTGAACTTGTGAGTTCAAGGGACTACATGTCCACATGCAATTACGGCTTCAGGGGAGATTAGACTTGAAAGTTCCAATAATTTTTATCTTTATTCTTTTACTTACTGGAAAAATGTCAAGTGAATTCTTTCAATGGTCCAGTTTCTGTTCTAGCACTTGAAATGTATGTAGCAGTGAAATAAAATGTTTGATTTCTTGAAGCTTCTGTGGTGATTAAGTGATGACAAAATCTGCAATAAATATATGTATCTAGTACTACCCAGTAAGGGAGCAAGAACACCCAGGGAGTGGTATCCTGAGAAGTTTTACAATGGAGGGGTAAAGAGCCAAGCCAAAGTTCTGTGACTTAAATTCCTTTCTACCTCCCAGTTACTTTCGAAACCCCTCAGTGTTACTGACTTCAATGCGTTAACAACCTCTCCACCCTAAACTTGTGCGAGGAGCTCCAGCGTTGAGTGGGTCTTCACTCACAGCCAGCCAGCATGGAAGTCTGAGTTGTTTTGTGCATTTATTCTCTGCAACAACTCCGAATTCACACCAAGGGGCCAGCATACGCCCTATGGCCTGTTCTTGGCAGAAGATCCAGAATTACCTGAAAGGCTAGTTTATGTTTTGTGCTTTATTTATTCTTTAAACACCATTTTTTTAAATTCTCAATGCATTTTATTAAATCTTTAAATCAATTACTACTAATATGATGAGAAATTCAGAGTTTTCAACCACAGGCATTCTACCCAGGACTTCAACTTGACAGCATACGAGATTGGAAAATAGATGAATTGAGCTGAACCCAGGTTTTCTGGCTCTTTTTTTTTTCTTTCTTTCTTTCTTTCTTTCTTTCTTTCTTTCTTTCTTTCTTTCTTTATTTATTTATTTATATTTTATTTTATAATATAATTTAATTCTACATATCAGCCACGGATTCCCTTGTTCTCTCCCCTCCCGCCCCCTTCCCCTTCCCTTCAGCCCACCCCCCATTCCCATCTCCTCCAGGCCAAAGACTCCCCCGAGGATTGAGATCAACCTGGTAGGCTCAGTCCAGGCAGGTCCAGTCTCCTCCTCCCAGGCTGAGCCAATCGAGCCTGCATAAGCCCCAGGTTTCAAATAGCCAACTCATGCAATGAACACAGGACCCGGTCCCACTGCCTGGATGCCTCCCAAACAGATCAAGCCAATCAACTGTCTCACCTATTCAGAGGGCCTGATCCAGTTGGGGGCCCCTCAGCCATTGGTTCATAGTTCATGTGTTTCCATTCGTTTGGCTATTTGTCCCTGTGCTTTATCCAACCTTGGTCTCAACAATTCTCGCTCATATCAACCCTCCTCTTTCTCGCCAATTGGACTCCCGGAGCTCCACTCGGGGCCCAGCTGTGGATCTCTGCATCTGGTTCCCTCAGTCATTGGATGGGGTTTCTAGCATGACAGTTAGGGTGTTTGGCCATCCCATCACCAGAGTAGGTCAGTTCGGGCTGTCTCTCGACCATTGCCAGCAGTCTATTGTGGGGGTATCTTTGTGGATTTCTGTGGGACTCTCTAGCACTTTGCTTCTTCCTATTCTCATGTGGTCTTCATTTACCATGGTCTCCTATTCCTTGTTCTCCCTCTCTGTTGTTGATCCAGCTGGGATCTCCTGTTCCCCCAAGCTCTCTTTCCCTCAACCCTCGCCCTTCATTACCCCCACTCATGTCCAGGCTGTTCATGTAGATCTCATTCCATTTCTCCATCATTGGGCGATCCCTGTGTCTTTCTTGGGATCCTGTTTTCCAGGTAGCCTCCCTGGTGATGTGAGTAGCCATCCAGTCATCCTTGTTCCACATCTAGTATCCTCCTATGAGTGAGTACATACCATGTTTGTCTTTCTGAGTCTGGGTTACCTCACTCAGGATGATTTTTTCTAGATCCATCCATTTGCCTGCAAACCTCATGATGTCATTGTTTTTCTCTGCTGAGTAGTATTCCATTGTGTATATGTACCACATTTTGTTTATCCATTCTTCAGTTGAAGGGTATCTAGGTTGTTTCCACGTTCTGGCTATTACAAACAATGCTGATATGAACATAGCTGAACAAGCGCCCTTGTGGTATGATTGAGCATTCCTTGGGTATATGCCCAAGAGTGGTATAGCTGGATCTTGGGGGAGATTGATTCTCAATTTTCTAAGAAAGCGCCATATTGATTTCCAAAGTGGTTGTACAAGCTTGCATTCCCACTAGCAGTGGAGGAGAGTTCCCCTAGCTCCACATCCTCTCCAGAATAAGGTGTCTTCAGTGTTTTTGATCTTAGCCATTCTGACAGGCATAAGGTGGTATCTCAGAGTTGTTTTGCATTTCCCTGATAATTAGGGATGTTGTGTAATTCCTTAAATGTCTTTCAGCCATTTGAGTTTCCTCTGTTGAGAATTATCTGTTTAGTTCTATAGCCCATTTCTTAATTGGACTGTTGGGCATTTTGATGTCTAATTTCTTGAGTTCCTTATATATTCTGGATATCAGTCCTCTGTCAGATGTGGGGTTGGTGAAGACCTTTCCTATTCTGTAGGTTGTCGCTTTGCCTTATTGACCGTATCCTTTGTTCTACAAAAGCTTCTCAGTTTCCAGAGGTCCCATTGATTGATTGTTTCTCTCAGTGTCTGTGCTACTGGTGTTATATTTAGGAAGTGATCTCCTATGCCAATGTGTTCAAGACTACTTCCTACTTTCTCTTCTAGCAGGTTCAGAGTAGCTGGATTTATGTTGAGGTCTCTGATCCACTTGGACTTAAGTTTTTTGCATGGTGACAGATATGGATCTATATCCAGTTATGCTAGCACCATTTGTTGAAGATGCTTTCTTTTTTTCCATTGTACACTTTTGGCTTCTTTGTCAAAAGTTATATGTTCATAGGTGTTTAAACACCATTTTTAGGCCGGGCGGTGGTGGTGCACGCCTTTAATCCCAGCACTCGGGAGGCAGAGCCAGGCGGATCTCTGTGAGTTCGAGGCCATCCTGGACTACCAAGTGAGTCCCAGGAAAGGCGTAAAGCTACACAGAGAAACCCTGTCTCGAAAAACCAAAACCAAAACCAAAACAAAAACAAAAAAACACCATTTTTATTTAAATTTTTTCTATAGCTCTGTAGTACAGCTTGAAAGCAGGGATGGTGATGCCTCTGGGAGCTCTTTTATTATTCAGGATTATTTTAGATATCCTGAGGTTTTGTTTGTTTGTTTTCCATATAAAGTTGAGTATTGTCCTTTCAAGGTCTGTAAAGAATTGTGTTGTAATTTTGATGGGGATTGCATTGAATATATAGATAGCTTTTGATAGGATGGCCATATTTACTATGTTGATCCAACATACCCTTGAGTATGGGAGAGCTTTCCATCTTCTGATATCGTCTTCAATTTCTTTCCTCAGAGACTTGAAGTCTTTTACTTGCTTGGTTAGAGTTTATCTCAAGATATTTTATATTATTTCTGGCTATTATGAAGGGTGCTGTTTTCCTGATTTCTTTGTCAGTCTATTTGTTATTTGTATATATGAGGGCTACAGAGTTTTGGAGGTTGATCTTGTATACAGCCTCTTCACTGAAGGTGTTTACCAGTAGGAGTTCCCTGCTAGAATTTTTGGGGTCACTATATATACTGTCATATCATCTGTGAATAGCAGTATGTAGACTTCATCCTTTCCAATTTATATCCCCTTGATCTCCTTCAGTTTCTTATTGCTCTAGATAGATCTTCAAGTACTATATTGAATAGGTATGTCGAGAGTAGACAGCCTTATTTTGCTTCTTATTTTAGTGGAATTTCCCTGAGTTTCTTTCCATTTAATTTGATGTAGGCTATAGGCTTGCTGTAAATTGCCTTTATTATGTTGAAGTATGCTCTTTGTATCTCTACTCTCTCCAAGACTTCTATCATGAAGAGCTGTTGAATTTTGTCAAAGGCTTTTTCAGCATCTAATGAGATGATCATGTGGCTTTGTATCTTTCAGTTTGTTTATATGGTAGATTACATTGATTGATTTTTCAAATGTTGAAGCATCCCTGCATCTCTGGGATGAAGGCTACTTGGATGATCTTTTTGATGTGTTCTTGGATTCAATTTATGATATATTATTATTTTCATATCTGTTTACATGAGGGAAATTGGTTTGTAATTTTCTTTCTTTGTTGAGTCTTTGTGTGGTTTGGTTATCAGGGTGACTGTGGCCTCATAAAATTAATTTGGCAATGTTCTTTCTGTTTCTGTTTTGTGGAATAATTTGAGGAGTGTTGGTATTAGCTCTTCTTTGAAAGTCTGGTAAAATTCTGCACTAAAATCATTTGGCCCTGACTTTTGATGACTGCTTCTATTTCCTTAGAGGTAATAGGAATATTTAAATTATTTATCTGGTCTTGATTTAATTTTGGTAAGTGGTATCTATCAAAAACATTATCCATTTCTTTTAGATTTTCCAATTTTGTGGAGTATAGGTTTTTAAAGTATTGATTCTTTGGATTTCCTTGATGTCTGTTTGTTATGTCTCCCTTTTCATAACTGATTTTGTTAATTTGGATATTTTTTTCTGTGTCCTTTAGTTAGTTTGGATAAGAGTTTATCTATCTTGTTTATTTTTTTTTCAAAGAACCAACTCTTTGTTTCATTGGTTCTTTGTATTGTTTTCTTGGTTTCTATTTTATTGATTTCAATTTAGCTACTTCCTGTCGTCTATCTACTCATCTTAGGTCTGCTTACTTCTTTTTGTCCTAGAGCCTGCAGGTGTGCTACTAAGTTGCTAGTATGAGATTCCTCCAATTATTTTATAGAAGCACTTAGTGCTATGAACTTTCCTCTTAGCACCACTTTCATTGTGTCCAATCAGTTTGTGTATGTTGTACATTCATTTTCATTGAATTCTTTAATTTCTTTATTTTTGTCTTGACCCATTTTTCATTCAGTAGAGAGTTGTTCAATTTCGATGAGTTTGTAGGCTTTCTGCTGTTGAAATTCAGCTTTAATCCATGGTGGTGTGATAGGATGCAGGAGGTTATTTCATTTTTCTTATATGTGTTGAGATTTGCTTTGTGACCCATTATGTAGTCAGTTTTGAAGAAGTTCTGTGAGGTGCCGAGAAGAAGGTATATTCCTTTGTGCTTGGGTGAAATGTTCAATAGATTTGTTAGGTCTGTTTGGTTTATAATGTCTGTTTGCTCCAGTATTTCTCTGTTTAGTTTTTGGCTTCATGATCTGTCTGTTGGTCAGAGTCGGGTATTGACTCTCCCACTGTCAATGTGTGAGTGTCAATGTGTGATTTAACCTTTAGTAATGTTTCTTTTACAAATGTGGGTGTCCTTGTATTTGAGGCATAGATGTTAATATTAAAATACCATCTTGGTGAATTTTTCCTTTAATGAGTATGAAGTATCCTTTGCCATCTCTTTTGATTGATTTTGGTTTGAAGTCTATTTTGATAGATGTTAGAATAGCTACCCCAGCTTGCTTCTTGGGTCCATTTGCTTGGAACATCTTTTTCCAGCACTTTAAAGTAATGCCTGTCTTTGATGTTGAGGTGTGTTTTTGTGTATGCAGCAAAAGGAGTCATGATCATATCCATTCTGTTAGTCTGTGTCTTTTTATCAGCAAATTGAGAGAGATTAATGACCAATGATTATTAATTCCTGTTTTTGTTTGTTATTGATGTTGGTGGTGGTGTTAGTACGAGTGTGTGCTTATGTGTGTGTGTGTGTGTGTGTGTGTGTGTGTGTGTGTGTGTGCGTTTCCTTTCTTTTAGTTTTGCTAGTGTAAGATTATTTATTTCCTGTGTTTTCATGGGTATAGTTATCCTCCTTAAAGCGCTTGGGTTGGATTTTTCCTTCTAGTAACTTCTGTAGGGCTCAATTTGTGGATATATATTGTTTACATTTGACTTTATTATGGAATAACTTGCTTATTTCATCTGTGGTGATTGAAAATTTTGCTGGGTATAATAGTTTGGGCTTGCATCTTTGGTCTCTTAGAGTCTTCAGGCTCTTCTGGCTTTTAGAGTCTCCATTAAGAATTGGATGTAATTTTGATAGGTCTCTCTTTATATGTTACTTGGCCTTTTCCCCTTGCAGCTTTTAATATTTTTCTTTGTTCTGTATGTTTAATGTTTTGGTTATTATGCAGTGAGGGGACTTTATTTTCTGGTCCAATTTATTTGTTGTTCTGTATGCTTCTTGTACCCTTTTAGGCGTCTACTTCTTTAGGTTGGGAAAAATTTGTTCTATGCTTTTGTTGAAAATATTTTCTGGGTCTTTGAGCTGATATTATCCTTCTTCTATTCCTCTTATTTGTAGATTTGGTCTTTTTATAGTGTCCAAGATTTCCTGGATTTTTGTGTCAGGAACTTTTAGATTTAACTTTTTTTTTTTTTTTTTTTTTTTTTTTTTTTGCTTGACATTGCTATTTTTTCTACTGTATCTTCAACACCTGACTGAGATTCTCTCTTCGTTCTCTTGTATTCTGTTGGTAGGGTTTGTGTCTATAGTTCCTGTTTGATTTCCTAAATTTTTCATTTCCAGAATTCCTTCAGTTTGTATTTTCTTTATTGCTTCTATTTCCATTTTCAGGTCTTTAACAGTTTTCTTAATTTCCTTCAACTGTTTGGTTTTTCTTGGCAGTTTTGTTTGTTTTTATTTTGTTTTGACTTGAGTTTTTTCTTTCTTTCTTTTTTAGCTTTCTTTAAGGGATTTATTCATTTCCTCCAATTTTTTGTTTGTCTGTTCCTTGATTTCTTTAAGGAAATTATTCCTCTTTAAGGACCTCTACCATCTTCATGAATTTGGTTCTAAAGTCTTTTTCTTGTGCTTCAGCTGTCTTGGAATATTCAGAGCTTGCTGTAATAGGATAGCTGGGCTCTGACATATTACCTTGGCATCTAGGCATCTGTGTTTGGAATAATTATAGGTGTAGGTGTTGATTTCTGAGTTTGTCTTTGTTGGATGGGTGTTTTATTCCTTGGTTTCTGTTTTCTGTCTGGTCGTCTAGATTGTGCAACCTGTGACTGAGCAGGAGGTTTCCACCCAAGTTGGGGGCTGTATTGGTGAAATTATTTAGGCCACTCCACGTAGTTAAAAGGAGATTTATTCAATGGCGTAACTTACAAATTAAGGGATAGGTAGGTCGCGGGGTCTGGGGAAGGTGTATCACAGTCCAGCGGTGTTCTCTGGAGCTCTCCTCTGTCTACCTCCACCATCCAGCGTCCTGGAACCAAGAGAGTGTCCGCCGATCCAGATCTCGGATCCCCAGGCGCCTCCCTTGGCCCCGCCTTGTAGGTGTGACAGTTGCCGAAGTCTCAATGGGGGTTGGAACTTCCAGAACAAAGCTGGAATGGCTACCCACTACAGGGCTGGACTTCTGGTGCCAGAGGCCTCTACCTGAGCAGGGGCTCTTTCTGCCCTAGTCAGGAGCTTGAACATGGTGATGAGGAAGAAAGAAGGGTCTGAGGATGGAGGAAGGGGGCACTAAAAGAGTAAGAGGGGTCTGCAGGCAGGTGGCCTAACTGAACTTCTGGCAACCAGCAGGGCCTCTGGTCAAAGAGGGTGTCTCTGCCAGAGTTGGGGGCTGAATGAGACATGGTGACAATGAAGGAAACAGAAGAGGATTGGAAGTAGGGTGGGAGGGTCAGCAAGAGAGTGGGGGAGGTCAGCAGGCAGGCGGCCCACCTGGAGTTCTGGTGGCTAGAGTGGCCTCTGGTAGAGCAGGGGCTGTCTTGATTTCTTTTAGATATATCATTTTCTTTGGCTGAGATATCCTTTTCTTCCACTTTGTCTTCAAGACCTGAAATCCTATCTTCTCTGTCTTTATATCTATTGGTACTCTTTACCTCTGATGTTTTTGTTTGACATCCTAAGTTTTTCATTCCTAGTTTTATTTTAGTTTTGATTTTCTTTAGTGATTTTATTTCTTTGTTAAATTCTACTTTCATGTCTTGAATTGTTCTTATTATTTCATTAAACTTTCTGTGCTTTCATGGTCTTTATTAGGCATTTATCCATGTCCTCTTTAAGGTCTTTGAGTATATTTATTATTGCAATGTTGAAGTCCTTGTTTTATGCTCCAACTAAATTGTTTTTCTCAAGGCCTACTGCAATAGGGTTGCTGGCTTCTGGATGAGGCATGTCCTGGTTCGTGTTTGTGTTTTTGTGTTAGGATCTTGGCATCTGGAGTTATGCTCTTTGAAGTGTTTCTTGGTGTAGATGTTTGGTGTTGTCTGTGGTGAGCTGGTGCTCTAGTCTATCATTGCTGTTACCCACTGTAGATTTGAGCCAGGTGTGGTGGTCCTCAGGTCAGGCTAGTGTGGCCACCTGCTTTACTTTTTAATAGTATTTTGAGATTATACTATAACGACATCATTTTTCTCTTTTCAAACCTTCTCATGCACCTGTACTTTGCTCTCTTTCAAATTCATAGATTTTTTTCCCCTTTGTGTGTGTGTGTATGTATTCTTAAATACATAAATACAACTTTCTCAGACTGTATGTTACATAAATATATATATGTGTGTGTGTGTGTGTGTGTGTGTGTGTGTGTGTGTTTTCTTGTGCTTTATTTCTAAAGGTAGTGGTAGAATCAGTTTTCATAGACTACACAGGTCTTTAATGAGAAATTTGGGGCTACATAAATTATAAAATAAGGAAAATGTTATAGTAAAATGTCCTACCAAGATTCCCACTAGAGAAGTGAACCCGTAATTTTTATGATCATATATATAATGTATTTATAATTATATTATATTAAATTATGTTTTTATTAATGCATACTAGACTACCCATAAGAGAATAATATTTGTTTTTGAGACTTTATCTTACTAAATACAACATTGTCTAGTCTCATCCATTTTCCTGAAAAGTCATCATTTTTTTTTCTTTTTATGTTTGAATAAAACTTTATATACCATTTTTTCTTTATCTGTCACCTGTTGATAGACACCAAAGCTGACTTCTTAAGTTAGCTCCTGTGGTGGTGTTGCAATAACAGTGCATGTGCAAGTGTCTCTACAGTATGCCTACTTAGAACCCCTTGGGCACATTCTCAGAGTGGTACAGCTGAGTTTTATGGTAGGTAGTTCTATTTTTTGCTTTTTGAGAAAACTCCACACTGATTTTCACAATGGCAGAACCAGCTTGCATTCCCACTAGCAGTGGGTAAGAATTATTTTTCCCTTCATCTTTGTCAGCAGTTTAAAAAAACATTTCAACTTATGTGTATGTGAACATGTTTGCATGCCTCCTGTGTGTGTCCCAAGAGGACAGAAGGAGATGTCAACCCTCTGGAGCTGGAGTTACAGGCACCTGGTGTTGGGAGTCACCTGGTGTGGATACTTGGAATCAGTATCAGGGCCTCTGGAAGAAGAGTAATTACTTTTAACCACTGAGCTATCTCTTGAGCCCAGTCAGAATTGTAAAAAAAATACAGCTCTTCTTTCATGTATTGACTTTCCATTTGTATTCAATCTTCTGTAAGTGTAATTGTATTTTCCCATTTCTTGATTGGATTATTTGGAGGTAATTTGCCATATTATATATATATATATATATATATATATATATATATATACACAATGTGTTAAGGATGTCTGTCTCCCAGGTTTATCTTTTCCTACTATTGTGCATAATTCTTGAGTTATTAAAGTGATAGTAAGGAAATTTGTACACTTTAAATAATATTAAATAATTCACATGGTTTTATATTCAGTGCATGATAATTACTAAGATTAAATTTGTGATATGTTTATAATGTTCTTTCTTTATTTTACATAGAATATATAGCAATGTATTAAATTTCAATATGATCTGAAAACATGTTAAGGTTGTTTAATTAATAGTTCTAACCAGATTACAGCTTCCTTAAAGGTCTAAACTATTCCAGGGAATCATCTGATTCAAAATAAAAATTTCTACCTAGAAAGTGTGTTTAATACTCAGTTTAACATTGACAATTTCAAGACAAACTTCATACTTAAAAAGAATAATTAAAGCTCTAGAAGTTTGTAATAATTAAAACAAATCCAAACATAATCTAATTGTAGTCATTGAAATGGGCCATCATTAGTGGAAGAGAGAAGGTATATTATTTAATTGCAGGACATGCTAAGCAAAACCTTTGTTTCTCTGAGTCTCACTGGCCTATGAAATAGGAATGAGTTCAGTTGTCTCTAGAGTTCTGGGAGGACTACTGTAAAAGCATAGCTTGATATTTAGCAAGTTGCCAATAAATGGCATCCGTTGTAATGAAGATATGCCTGCAGATTCTAGCTTCCCCAGATTCAATAATTTCACAGGCTGTTTGTCCGTTAGTCAAAGTGTACAAAGTCATGTATTTTTGTTTCTTTTCTTTTTTCAGTAGAAATAGTTAATATTCTTTAATCATGCTGTTCCCAGAAAACCGGCCTATCAAACCCAAATCACAATGCCAAGTGTGAGACATCTTCCTCCCTATGATTTGTCGGTTAAGGGATCCCCAGCAGCTACCAAAACAATACAGAATATTGCTGCTGCTCTTGGCTGCCCAGCAGAATGGGACACTAAGACCCTGTTGCCAAGACAACACACATTTTAGATACAGAACACAGCGAAGTCAAGCTAGAACTGGGCTGGAAGCTTTCTCCGTGTTTATGAGAATAAATAGCACCAGGAGGTGTAACGCAAGCTTTTAGAGGAAAGTCATCAGTGATCTAACCTAGAGGGAGGTCCTAAGGCTACAATACTAACACGCCAGACAAGGTATGCCCACTGCTACAACAGTGGCAGCCAACTGCTCTCTGACTGGGTCTGAGGCCTTTTCAATAAGAAGGGATCCATGTCTGATAGTGTAAACCTGATCACAATCTGATGGGTAGGGAGCTCACAAGCCATACAAAGCAATGGAATACTGATGATTTGCTAAATGGACATGTAGTTAAACTGTCTTCTAAATATTTATATTTATATTCATTAACTAGTGCCCCTTTCAGTTTTAGTCAGAGAAGCCTCATTTGGCAGTGGACAATGGTCAATTCAGATACTTACAACCCAACAAAATACTGAGAGTAAGAGACTTCTGAACCAGCCCTAATGGGGCATTTGTGTCACCCACTCTGAGGCCTAGGGCCACTGTGAGTGAGTGGGCTAAAAGACCAAGACCTGGAGGATGGGCAGTAACACTCTAAAACGCCGTCTTCTGAATACAGCTTCGCTGTTGTGATCATGAGTACACAGCACGAAGCCTGCATAAGTCCCGAGAGCACATGGATGGATGAAGGTTGGCAGAGATTGGAGGATAAATGAAGATAATGAGGCAAAATATGATCATAATACACTATGTACAACTGTCAAATTTTAAAAGGATTGAACCAAAATAATATAATAATAATAATATACTCTTAAAATACTTTGCTGTTTGATAGTCTCATGCATCTGTGAGTGAATTTAAGTCATTTTCGCCACCCATATTACACTCTCTAGCCCCCTCCCTCTCTTCCTGGAAGCCTTCTTCTCACCTAGTCTCTTTCCTACTTTCGTATCTTCTGGAATATGACCCACTATACTCAGAGTTTTTACCTGAATATGGATTGGAAGATATCCACTGAAGCAAAGGCAGCTTATGGATGGCTACCCTTTGAGAAAAATGAACCCTGCTCCAGAAGCCATAAATTGTCAATAGTTCTTTAGAGAGGGAGGGGCTTTGTGGGCAGGTCTTGTGTAGGTAACCACAGCTGGAGTGAGTTCATGAGTACATGTTATAGATTACCCAGAGTCCAGGGAAGATGCTACATCTGGTGTGGGACATCTGAGGGACATCTGAAAAATATACATACACTATGCTCTTATGTCTGTTAACTTTATTCCTCTAAGACAAAATTCTATTTATACAGCTACAGCTCCGTCAGGCGTTCAGGACAGGAATAAATCTAGATACACCAAGCTCTTTGTCTGCCTACTTTATTTCTCTGGGATGAAATCCTGTCTTCATAGCTTCAGTTCCATCCTGATACTCAGTTCCTCTTTGTCCTCTCTTTTACTGCCCTCTCATAGTCCTGCTAACAACTAAGCTCTTATGCTTCCAGCCTCATCTTCATCCTCTGTTTCTTCTCCCTCCATCCCTACTTGCTCTCTCTCCACTCCTGGCTCTGATGGATTCTACAAGAGTTCTGCCTTACCATCCACAAATCCTGTGTTATTCTCTTCTCCCTAGTCATGTCATTCTGTCTCCTCTACAGAAAATGCCTGTCTTTTCTTCCCCTGGCCAAGTGGTTCTCTGCCTCCTCAGGAATATTGCTCCATCCTACCTTCCACCTTGATATGTAAAAACCTCTTTTGTTTACAGTCAATTGCTCTGGAGAGCCTTAAGGTAAGGGGATAGTCTGAGCTTCATTTGCACAAGAAACAAAGCTATGCATCTACTGCCTGTTTGGCTCTGCCTACTGACCTTATCCAAGTATTGGCCCGAGCAGGAAGTTCTCACACACACATTCTATAGGAATTATGAAAACAAGAAATTCATAACAAGGCACAGCTGACTATTAAGTTGTGTAACACCAAATAGTCCATGCTAGATGGATTCCCATTTGACTGACCCTTGGCCTGGTCAAAGTATAGCTTTAATACACAGCTAGACTCCTCAAAACATATTCTTATGGCTCGCCACAGCATGTCATATCCAAAAGACACCCAGATCCTCCAGAGCTATACAGTTTTTATTATGATGGCTGTGTAGTATAACTTGAAATTGGGTATTGTGCTACCTCAGGCAGTATTCTTGTTATTCAAGATTGCTATAGCTATCTTAGGTCTTTTGTTCTTCCATATGAATTTAAGATTGTTGCTTTCTATTTCGGTGAAGAATTGAGTTCGCATTTTGATTGGGATTATAATTTATAGACTGAAGGGTTCACAACACACCCCCACGGTTGGGCATGTTTGCGCATGCCGGGCGGACCTGGACACTTCCGCCTAGCCAGTTCCAGGTCAAGATAGCCATTTCCGGGTCAAGGCATCTCGTGTGACCAGGATCCGTGACGTTGCATGGTTACATAAGAGCGCGCAGCGTAGCCATGTGATCTGTGCAGGTGTGGACCGGTTACATCGACCTGTGTACGCATGTACGCCACCCAGCCTTTAAAAGCCATATTCCTGTTTTCTTCTTCTCCACACACGTGTCTCTTCCACAGGCCTGCACACTCTCTGTCCCTTTTATCTTTAATAAAACTCTTATTAGCGGATTCTGTCGTGTTTCGTGACATTTCCTTGCAGGGTAAGAGCACAGCGCTGAAAAATAACTAACATAGACTATTTTTAGTAGGATGGTCATTTTTATAATAATAATCCTACCAAATTTATAAGCCCAAAAGGTCTTTCCATATTTAAATGTCTTCTTTCTTCGGTGTTTTGAAGTTTCATCACATCTTTCTTTCTTTGATTATGTTTATTTGAAGGTATCTTTTTTCTTTTCTTGAGGCTACAGAGAATAGGATAGTTTCTTCAATTTCATTCTCTACATGTTTGTCATTAGTATGTATAAAGGCTGCTGATTTTTGTATGTTCATTTTGGAACCTACCATTTTGATGAAAGCATTTGTCAGCCTTAGGACTGACTCCTGGTGGGCCTTAGGGTCTCTCATGAATAGAATCATGGCATTTGCAAAAAGGGATATTTTGACTTCTTTCTTTCCTGTTTGGATCACCTTAAATTCCTTGTTTTGTCTTATTACTCTAGCTAAAACTTGAAACACTACATTGAATAGGAGTGGGGAGAACGATACCCTTGTCTTGTTTCTGATCTTAGTGTGAATGCTTTGTGTTTTTCTCCATTCAGCATGATGTTGTTGTAGGTTTTTCATGTACACTTAATTAAGTGGATAAATGTTCCCTCCATACCTAGTTTCTCTAGGGAATTCATGGTGCAGTGAGGTTGGAGTTTGTCAAGACCCTTTCTTGTATATAAGCTTTATCCATAAATTTCTGAAGTAATTTTGGACCATGTAAAACAAAATATTTTAGACAACAAACATCTTCCTAATTTGGAAAAATCCTGGTTGGATGTGCTATGGTTTATGTCAGCAAATATATTTCCCTTCCAAATATTCAGTTGTTACCATTCAAATATATAGGAAAGTAGCTTCTCACCCAAACTGTATCAGATAATCTATGGGAGAGTTTTAAAAATAAAGAAACTTAAACTTTATCTCAGATCCTTTAGGAGTGGGACTTAGGTATCTAAATACTTTGAAATTTTGTGGCTGACTTTAATAATACATTCATGTTTGAGGGCTACTAGTATATGATCTTTTAGAGAAACCCTTGAAACTTATTGAGAAATTTCTCTGGATAGGGTAGTAAATATGGTTTTTAACTTGAAAAAACTTAACTTTAAAATCTTAAGCTTAGAATCAAGTTATTTAATGAACTATTGATTTTGTTAAAGTGTTACCATAGAACTAGTTCTGCCGTACCAAATAGACTCATTTTCTTAAAGCACTAAAATATTTCTATCATTTAGAAGAGTGCTCTAATAAGTTTTAATGAGATAAACTAAACACAGGAAGACCACCACCACACGATCCCACTAACATACAAAAATTTTAAAACACTGATCTCAAGAATTTTGAAAAATATAACATAGTTGGTCTCTGGGACCCGCAGTCATTATTTGGCCAAGCGGGTACCCGTTATATAAACAATTTCTCTTTGAAATTAAGTCTATTTCTCTTACAATTCTGAGTACTTACTCTGAGAAACTGAAATGGTTGCTAAAGTCTGCGGGCACATTTGTATTGTCACACAACTTCTCCTGCATGCTCTTCCTTATTTTGTGTATGCTACAACAAACTATATGTTACATGATTTTCTGTGACAAAATTTTTCTTACTTGAATTGCCAAGAATTCTATAACTTTAATGGTCTCGCTAGTAGCATTCACACTGATACTATAATCAAATTATACAGTCGATATGAGACTTGTTTTCCCTTTAGCCACTGGCAGGAAGACTGTGGGCTTAATGTTTTCTAGCCATCTTACTCCCTGAAAAGTTTTAGGCCTCTCTGCCATCACAACAAACTGAATCAGGCCGAATTGGAAAGCCCAGGTTTAATGATAAAGTGCTCCCAGGCAATTCCACAGCCTCCCGCAGAGAGAAGATGGGAAGTGAGACCCCAAGAAGAGTCTGTTTCTGGGATGCCACACTTATCTATCCCCTGTGGGAGTCGTCCTGAGCCTTGCTGGGAGAGAAGCGGTGTTTGGCAGGCTTTGAAGGGGTGCATTTAGGGAAAGAGATAGGGAAGGGATCAGAGGTGGATCTTCCACCAGACTCCTTGCAAACATTCCAGACTCTGTGTTTGGGGATACCAGGGTGCCAGGGGTTGAGGTGGAGCTCCCACCCAAACACTCCCAAAAATGTTTTCACAGTGCCATTTACTACAGAATCAGTTCATTCCTGAGAAATATTTTAGGAAAGATTAATCATCTGTTACAGAGAATATAAATGTCATTTTAGAGTCCAGTAAGGCAGCCTGTCACACAGCGCTGTGCACAGACAACACCATGCTATAATGTTCTTGAAGCCATATAGTAACTCAGAGATATTCACAACAATTGTTTTATTTGGGTCTTTGAATACCCAAGGTCAAGGGAAATAAAAGGATAATACATACACACAACATGTAAAAATAGGCTTAAGGTTAAAGATTTTTCTTCAAAATAATCTCTGTGGAGAATGAAAAATCAGCTGAAAATATAAGCATATTTTTTAAAGTACAAAATGTTGCATAAAGTCAAGTCTTGTTTTATTCTCATATTATATCTGAGAGGTCAAAGTAATCATCTTTTACAAAATAGAAATGAAAATAAATGATTATTGCTTTACAAATGACTGTATTTCCTTCCGTGTGGTACAAGTGCAGTTGTGGCTGACAGTCCTGTATGATGAAATGCTAAAGAGAGAAGTGCTGTGGATATCGCTCTATGTAAATAAAGCACTGATTGGCCAGTGACCAGGAAGGAAGTATAGGCAGGACAAGGAGAGAGGAGAATTGAGGAAGGAGGAGGGAGGGAGACCGGCTGGAGCCATTGCCAAGACAAGGAAGATGTAAAGTACCGGTAAGCCACGACCCACGTGGCAAAGTAAAGATTAATAAAAATGGGCTGAATATAAGAGTGAGAGCTAGACAATGACAGGCCTGAGCTAATGGCCAAGCAGTTTAAATAATGTAAGAGTCTGTGTGTTTATTTTATAAGTGGGCTCTGGGACTGGCGGGAATTGGTGGCGGGGGCTGGAGAGAAATTCTCCAGCAACAGAGAAGAGCAAACTGACACAGTCCTGTGTTTCTCCTTCTCAGCTTCTTTATGTCTGTGATGTATTTAATGTAATGTGTGACCTTAGCAGGTGGGTTAGCCAACCTTCAGTGCTACAGTACATACGTACACATATGTCTATGAATTTATAATATATACTCACATGTTCATGTGTTATTCTTTTTAAAACATTTATTTTTGTTCTATTTTGTATGAATAGGTATTTTGCCTGCATGTATGTCTGTTATCACTTGTGTGCCTGGGGCCTGCAGAGACCATGTAAGGGCATTGGATGCCCTGGAACTGGGGTTACAGATGGTTGTGAGACACCTTGTGGATATTGGGAATCAAACTCGGATCCTCTGGAAAAGCAGCTGTATCTCTAGCCCTTTGTAGATGTTCTTATCATGTCAAAACAAAAACAATTTTATACCATTTTTTTCTGTGTAGTTGAGATGGAGTATTTATTTTCTTGCTTTGAGCCTAGTAGCACATTTATTTCAAAATATGACTTTTGACAAGTTATTACACACACACACACACACACACACACACACACACACACACACACTACTCTTCCTTGAGCACAAAGAACAGAAAACCCACACTGTCTAATGTAATTTTGATAAATCTATTTGTGTCCTTATATCAACTGGTGATCCATATGATTTTTATGGAGCACTATCCCATTAAAGAATCTAAGTCTACAGCAGAAGCAATTAAAAATGATTTCTCTTCCTATCACTTATTATTTGCAGTGACAATGAGAACACACAGCCTAGGCTTTCCTTCCCACTGTCACCCCCTCCCTGTCCCCTCAGAGTAGAAGCTGCTTGCTGGGCTTCACGCTACCCAGAGTGGGTTGGGCCTCTTACAACAATAGCCAGCCAAGGCAGTTCCTCACAGACACCCTCCTGGACAATCTGATGGGGAATTCCAGTTCCAGTTCCCTCTTTGCAAGTAGCTCTTGGTGGAGTTGGCAATAAACACTGACCAGGACACAGAGGGAATCAACTGGCGGCAATACCCTGAAGACTTGGGAGGGAGGGAGAAAGGTACCCTGGGAATGTTCAGAGAGCAACCATGTGAGATTGGGGCTCGTGGGAGGAATGACAATCTAGAGGAAAAGGTGGTTTGTGTCCTGTGATAGCAAATGCAGAGAAAGGATTGGGTACCAAATAGATATCCAGAACACAGGCACACCAAAAATTGTGCCTCAAGACATAGATGATAAGGAATCCAGGTATGAAAACAGAGTAATGAAACATGGCTTTTGCATGGAATGAGGTTGGGATTTTTTTAAGCTCCTTAAGAATGTCTTTAAATTTTTTGACTTTCTATAAATCAGATGAGAGAAAAGCCTTTTTTTTATCATGTCTAGAGGTAATGAAGTCATCTCTTAGCCCCATTACCTTTGACCTTTTCATTAGTAGAAGAAAGCACTTTCCTTGAACCAGAAATGATAAATCTTAAAATGGCATAATTTATTTTTTTTCTCAGTGTTCCAGGTAAAGTATTGATTTTTTAAAAACCTAAAAGTCTATCCAGGAGCATGACAGACCAGTGCCCCAGGTTGCTGTGGGATGGTCTGTATGTCAAGTGTGTTGCTGATTGGTCAGTAAATAAATCACTGATTGGCCATTGGCTAGGCAGGAAGTATAGGCGGGACAAGGAGAAGAATTCTGGGAAGTGGAAGGCTGAGTGAGAGAGACACTGCCAGCCACCACGATGACAAGCCACATGTGAAGATCCTGGTAAGCCACGAGCCATGTGGCAAGGTATAGATTAATAGAAATGGATTAATTTAAGCTGTAAGAACAGTTTGTAAGAAGCCTGCCACGGCCATACAGTTTGTAACCAATATAAGTCTCTGTGTTTACTTGGTCGGGTTTGAGTGGCTGTGGGACTGGCGGGTGACAGAGATTTGTCCTGACTCTGGGCTAGGCAGGAAAACTCTAGCTACACCAGGTAAAATATTGACTTTTTTTTTTTAATCTAAAAGGCTATCCTGGGGCTCTGTCAGCAAAATGCTTGCAATGTAAGCAGGAGGACCTGAGTTCTGATCCTCAGAGCCTGTGTGAAAAAAGCTGGTGCAGCTACATGTGCCCGGGGAGGTAGAGTCAGAAGGTCCTGGAGCTCGTTGTTGCCAGCTTCATAGACTAGGCAGCACGCAAGAGACCGCATTGCAAAAAGCAAGGTGGAGGGCAGCTGAGTAACATGCGGGTCACTGACTCCTGGTCACCACATGTGCCAAACACACATTCAGGGACACAGCACCCACACATGTGCACCCATATGAACCCCGTAATTCCCTTATAATAAAATTCAGCTTAACTCTTCCTGGTTGGCCTAAAGTGAAGCTTCAATATATGTCTACAGACTAAGTAATTTACAGAAAAATATAAGTGAGGCTCTGAAGACTGTAAAGCACACATACATATATAGACCTAAAATAAATTAATCAACTAACTTTAGATAGAGGAAAAGAAAAAAAATCTTCCAAATTATTAGATGTTTATAGAATGAACAACCTGAGTTTATACACTGTTTCTGCAGTGGATTTCTCTACAGTTGTAAGTTTCTTGGTAACTATAGCCCGTTTGCCCCCTAAAGCTTCTTCCTGTAATCAACATGAACAGTACTCTCCCCGAATGCCAAGACTTTTTGTTTTGTTCTTTAGAGACAGGCCTAAAGCTTACTGTGCAGGCTAGGCTGGCCTCAAACTTCTGGTGATCCTCCTGTTCCTTCCTCCCAAGTGCCACCATGCCTACCTGTCCCACTGTCTAGCTATGGGCCCTTTTCATCTCATTTGGACTGTGGTGCTCGCTTGTCTGATGAAGAATGATGCTCTGGAATATGGTCTTTGTACTTGGGTTTGCTTTAAATATGATTCTTGGTCTTTTTCTGTGGGTTCATCTTCAGGACTCTGCAATGAGTTCTCTTGTGTAGTATTCAGAGTTCTCTTTGAATGTTTCAAAACTCGGGTCACGTCTGTATTGGACATTGTGTGCATGGGAAGGTTTAGTTACTGCTGAGGAAACTGTTCTGCACCAACTGTTACACAATTCACTTAACTCATGGCATGTACTTTCAGTTCCAATGCACAGCTGTCTCCCATACCCACTAGGAGCAAGTTCAAATTGTTGTTTGTTTACATGAAGCAGAGAAATTCCAGGAATGTTTCTAAGGCCTAATAATTTCATTGCCTTCATTATAGGCCATACATGGTCCCCTGAGCTGGAGAGGAGAAAGATTCTTCATTCTGTCCCTGCCAGATCTCATTCATTGGAAGGCATGTGCCTTTTTGATGCTATCACAGACCTTAAGTTTCTTTCCTTTTTGACTTATTTATTTATTTATCTGATTTTTAGTATCCTATTGGATGTGTACCTGCTCATGTGTGTGTGTGTGTGTGTATGGAGTGTACATGTCTAAGGTTGGCATCAGGGTGGATCTTACTAATTGTTCTCTACTGTATGTATGTAAGTATTCACACATGCATTATATGTATGTATATATCTGTCCATCCCTACCTATCTAAGTATGTATCTATGTGTGCATTTGAGACATGTTCTTTTTATTGCGCCCAAAGCTTGATTTTTTGTCTAGATTGGCTGCCTATTGAGCTCTGGAGGTCTGCCTGTCTCCATTCCACGCACTGGAGTTATAGACGTACCAGCCACTTTTGGCTTTTTATATGGGTGCCTGGGAGCCCAGTTAAAGTCGTCTTGCTTGGACAGCAAATGCTTGAATCTCTTCAGCCCCAAAGCCCTATGCTTCTTAGGAAGCAAAGTAGCCTCCTTTATTCTTATACCTTTATCTTTATCATCTACCATCGAAGGAGCCTCGGGAACTTGCTGATTCTCAGAACAAGGACTTTAGATACAACCACAGCCAGTGAGGCCAGAGATGGCAGGCAGAGAAGGTGGTGTACCATTTGGGCTAACAGGTGCCAGAAGCATTAGATTTTGGTCAGTGTAAACCTGTGGCATCTTCTATATACATTTCCAGAAGTAACTGCCAGAGCAGTGAGTCCTGCTACCTTGAATCATAGCTCTGCGAGGAGACTAAGATTACACACTAGTCTGAGGATCTGTCTACTAATTGAACATCAGCACAATGCTGTCTATTGTTTTGTGCAAACTGATATGCATACATTCATAATATCTGGTTAAACAGGAGCCTTGAACATGGCAGGGACAGTGACATTTTTGTGAGACGACTTCCCTAGTTTGGAAAAAATTTATACTAACGGATGAATCTATCCCATGGCAGGAAAAAGAGGAAGCCACAGTCCCCTCAGCCTGCATCTCCCACAAGAAAACCTTAAGTGGCATGATAAAAAACAAAGTGAAATGCTGTTTTCTGTGGAAGCTTTCCTTCACGCTGGGTTCTTTGGAGACATATTGTCATGTGCTCCCAAACTGCAGTGCGTCTGTTGACAGCACAAAGTGGAGGTGGCTCTCATAGCACTCCTGTGCCTCCACCAACAGAACGGTTCCACATGGAAGGGCCTCCAGCAGCTTATCGCCCCAGCTCATTTGTGTCCTATTATGTTGGTTTAAAGCTATGAACAGTGGTCTTTGGTGAAAGCCCATTTGGAGGCACGAGAAACAACCATTAAACAAAGATTTCTGAGTCAGATTCCATAACAGAAAAGGAAAGAAACTGCTCACCTTGATATACAGAGGCTCTCTAAGATGGTCGACAAGGATGCAAGCCTTTTCCTCCCACACAGGATTCAGGTTCTTGTGTATAATTTTACTTCTGAAAACTTCTTTTCTTCCAATTTTGAACTTCACATATGGATCACTTGTCCCTGTTGAAGAGATACACATGATCCACATTAGCCATGCCTTTCTGTGGAAGTGAGACTCATTGGAACATCAGAAAGAATGAAAGGGGAAAAGTTAATTGAGACCTATCGCACAGGAAAAGAAGGTTTTCTTCTCTAAGGATTGAGGTAAGATCAAATCATCATCATCATCATCGTTGCCATTACTTTATCTTCTGAGCAAAATCCTGTAAACACATCCTGGCTTTTCAGAAGCACAATTGTTTTCATCGTGGTGGAACTCACTTACATTCTATCAGCGGTGTTTGAGGGCTCTCCTTCCCCGCATCTTCTCCTGCATGTGTTGCTATTTGTTTTCTTAGTGACAGCCATTCTGGCTGCAGAAAGACAGGAGCTCTCACTGTAGAATGCTGAACACTTTTATCATATACTTTATTGTGTTTACCGGCCAGTTGCAGTTGAACTGCTGAGAATTTTCCATCCATTTCATTAACCCACCTTACTGATTGGGTTGGTTTTTGTTTGTTTGCTTGTTTCTTTGCAGTATTTGGCTTTTGAATTCTTTATCTACATTCTGGACATAAATCCCATTAGATATTGAGCTAGCAAAGATTTTTCCTCTCATTCTGTAGGCCATCTCTTTGTTCACTTAATTGTTCTTTTGATGTGAGCATTTTAACATCATGCGGTCACAGTTGTCAACTCTTGGTTTATTTTCTGGGTATGGAAGTTCCACAAAAACAAACAAACAAACAATAAATAAATAAAAATAGAGGGTGGGGATATAGCCCTTACTATAGAACTACATAGGTACTTAGTGAGCTTGTTTAAGCCCTAAGCTCAGTATGAGTAATAATCAATAAACAAAATCCTAAAAATAGAACTACCATAGTACCCAGCTACTGGATTCCTGAGAATACAGTCAAAAGACTAAGCATACCACAGAGACACTTGCTCATCCGTTGTTACTGCAGCAATATTCACAGTGGCCAATGCATGGAATCAGTGACCATAAACAGAAGGATACATAAAGATAATGAGTTATAGATCCATAATGAAGTATTATTTAACCTTGAAAAGAGTAAAGTTATGCTGTTTGCAGGCAATGGGAGCAAATAGAGATCATCACATTAAATGAAGCAAGCCAGATTTAGAAAAATAAAAATCATGTTTTCTCTCATGTGTGGATCCCAGATTATATACAGATGCACAAAGTCATTTATTTGTAAATGACATTGAAGCAGAAATGAGACTTCTATGGAAAGAAAGTGTATCAGTGGGAGGGTGAGGGTAGAGGAAGAAGAGGTATGAAAGATGACTATGCCTAGAGTACATGATACACTTGATGAAATGTCTTTATGAAGCCTATTACTATGCAATGAGTATAAATGCCAGTATGAATAAAAATCAACATGATTGAATGGTGGATATGTAAGTCTAAGTCTATCTATAAATCAGAGCTTAACTGACATTTCTCTTGGTCTCGTCTGATCTGATATAAAAAAAGGATCAATGATATTGAACAATTAAACTAGTTTTAAAAGACTCAGACATGGTCAACATTTCACACTCACCTAAAACCTTATGGAAAAGTGAGTCTCAATGTTGGCCTCCTATCATCCTTAGCTCTATATATTCTCACCCTCAGAAATTACAGCTTTGAATACCAGGAAGGGATGGAGGTGGAGGTCTCGGGGATTTGAGGGGAGGGGGAGAAGAATGAGGGAATGACCTGGTTTTGTCACATTTTGAGTACTTTGTCCTCAGCACTTTGTCATCACTGAGAGGTGGTTTAATAAGGAGGGTTTGAACTCCATAAATAGGTTAATTAGTAATATATACAATTAATTAGTGATATCATTATTTAATATATTAAAATAACATCATATATATTCATATAGTGTTAAAGAAAATCAGAAATGGCAAGTGAATTGCTTATAATACACAACTAGCTGTTTGAGTCTAATTATCTGTGGTTTTTTTCTACTATGCCCATAGGAGAGAAAGGCCTTTATACTTACATATACATTATGATATTTCTCATTTGGGCATGAGGCTGACAATATGATCAATCTTGACTCAATTGTTCATGCAGTTATTAAAACTCCCAGAGAATCAGTGACATCCTCAAGTAGAATTTCCAGTGTATAACAATCTCTATAATTAGGAAATAATTTCTCACATCTCCCTTATGTTAAGGTTTGGCTTAATTCTTCCTGATTAGCCCGAATTGTAGCTTCACTTAATGTCTACAGAATGTATGGATTAAGGAAAAATAAAGCATAAAACACCACCTAAGTGTTAAGCATTATTACCACAATGCTGGCCTCTTAAACCTCCTTCCATATCCATTCTCAATACTTTACTCCCTGAAGCAACATGCAAGTGATTGTGATTCATATAGAAACTGTCCTTTGTCTTGTGGTTATTTCATCACTTGGGGCCCTCTCTAAGCTTGTAAAGCAGTACACATCTATAATCCTAACACTTGAGAGGGACAGGCATGAGATCAAGAGTTCAACACAATTCTGTGGGCCACAACAAATTCATGGGAGCCTGAATTACATGAAAGCCTTTCAAAAATTCTGTATTTGATCCCCAAATATAATAATTTGTTTTTGCAAATCTACATATAGTGAATATAATGTAAAACTCCATCTCATTTTGATAGTTTGGTTGTACTATAAAAGTAAAAATATGAATGTGAATATGGTCTAGTATGTGGTATGATATTAAAATATATTCTTTAGGGGAGTCAATGCAACAAAATGTTAAAAGTTAAAATGGTCATTACTGATATGATAGCTCATAGTACCTACTGAGGACCCGGAGTGGTAGAGGTGCTGCAGCACATATTTGATGAACTATTGAAACCCATGTACTCATTTTCTCAGTCATGCTTCAGAGCTTAAGCAAAATCTTAAAAATGAGAAATAAAGCAGTATGTGGATGACAGATATATAGATCTTTGTGTGTGAGAGATTTGCATGTTGTTAAATTCATCTGTCTGACTAAGGATAGCATGGCAAAGTTAACCAAAAGATGTTACACTGGAAATACTTGCAATGCCTGAAACAGGCAAGAGATTAATGTGTTGAATGCATAAGAATGTTTTTAAATTAATAATAATAAGACAGGACTCCAGCAAAAAAAAAAAATAGCTGCTGTGGAATAATCCTTTTGTATACTGTGAAGATCTGCAACTCAGATTGGTTTAGTAAAATGCTGATTGGCCAATAGCTAGGCAAGATTTTCAGGGCAGAGAGAATGCTGGGGAGAAGAAGGGCAGAGTTGGAGGAGATGCCATGAGACACAGAGTGAGCAGAATGGGAAGTATGTACATGAGGTAAACGAGCCTCAGGGCAGCACATAGATGAATAGAAATGGGTTAAGTTGTAAGAGCTAACTAAAAACAAGCTTACGCTATCAGTTGAACATTTATTTAATAATTAATTTAATAATTAAGTCTCTGAATTAATAATAAGTCTCTGAATGGTTATTTGGAGTGGTTGCTGAGACATAGAGAAATTCTGCCTACAAATGGCACCCAAATGTCCAGCACCTATATCCATATAAGACCTGAGAAACTTAAAAAAGATTCTAAACACACAAAAACATAACCAAACATGGCTTCCTCGTTTCATGTCTCTCATGAGACAGAGCTGTGTCTCCCAGCCACTGCCTGTGGGCTTGAGCCACGAGCATGAGCACTGTCAGAGTTTGCCAACGAGCACACCATGAACTAAGCTGCATGGTGGGTTCAAATTTTACTCATGCAGACAAGAAAGATTACAGACGTGCAGTAAAGACAGATCCAGATAGAAAAAAAACTCCAAAAACCTCTAAATGGGTTACAACTATTAATCTCAAAATATTTTACATTGGTATGGATTTTGGTTTATTGACACAAATTTGAAGTTATTTTTGCTATATATATATATGTATATATATGTATGTATATATATATATATATATATATAATGTTTCTACTCTTGTTTGGGGTATTGTGCTTATACAACTCATTTAAAAAATGTAATGTATAATTAATGAAATACAGATTAATTAATAGTCATCTATAATAGTCAGACTTATAGTCATGTTCGATATGTTTTCAAAGCCATACACAGATATATTTAGATAGATGGATGGTCTTCAAACACTTCAAAGACCTACAGAATATGGTCTTTAATATATTTAATAACCTAAGGCTTTTCATGAGAGTGAGACACATCTGCTCATGACAGCACCAATTTACTTCAAAAAAGGATGGTAGGCATCGAAGAACCTCCATACTGAGTTTGCTTCCTATATGGGAAAAGCTAGCCATTTGGGCAAAGAAACTGCCCTTGCCTCAATTGCTGATAGTATATTGCCCAAACTGGACCAACAGGATGCAAAAAAAGCAAATGCCAAACTTTGCCAAGACAAGGTAGGGCAGTCTTTCAAAATTCCTTGCTTCTCAAAAATGTCTGTCAGATATACCAGGTGTGTCGGCCAAAGTTGGATGCCCCAATATTACAAAAGAATTTAGGGTGATTATCCAGGCAGCAGATGTCTCTGTCATTAGGTAACATTACACCCTTCTGGGGTCTTTGATGGAGTTAAAGACTAAATAATTAGACTTAATGTTTTCCTTAGTTATGATAAAAAGGTAAATTAGATATAAAACTTTAGACACACAAAGATAAGAAAAATAATAAAGTATTTTCTCTAATTTTGCAAAACACAAATGAACTGGATATTGTAACTATAATTCTTACTTGATAACTGCTTTTGTGGTATGTAATTTTTCTATGTTAAAGTTAAAACCTTTTTTAATTAGATGAAAAGGGGGAAATGCCAGGGAATAATCCTTTTGTACACTGTGAAAGCTTGCCACTCAGATTGGTTTAATAAAAAGCTGATTGGCCAATAGCTAGGCAAGATTTTGGGGGCAGAGAGAATGCTGGGGAGAAGAAGGGTGGAGTCAGAGATGCTGTGAGACACAGAGCGAGCAGAATGGGAAGTATGTACATGAGGCAAATAAGCCTCAGGTCAGCACATAGATTACTAGAAGTGAGTTCATTTAATTTATAGGAGCTAGCTAAAAACAAGCCAAACTATTGTCCAAGCATTTATAGTTAATATTAAGTCTGTGTGTGGTTATTTGAGAGCAGCTGGCAGGACAAAAATGTCTGCCTACAAATAGATAAGTTTGTAAGGAGGTAAACTGCAAGGGTGAAAGCCCCCTAAAAGTCAAACAATTGAATAAATTAACAAACAAACAAACAACAAAACAACTAGGGTCTGGAGAGATGTCTTATTCATTAAAGAGAACTGACTGGACTTGCAGAAGATCCAGGTTCAATTCCCAGCATCCACATGGTGGCTCACAATCATCTGTAATTCTAGTTCCAGGAGAGCCAATGTCCTCTTCTGGCTTCCCTAGGTATCATGCATACATGCAGTGCACATACATGCAAGCATAACTCTCATACACACGAGATAAAATGAAATTTAAAATATTTAAAACCCATTAGCAATCAGACACCACACAAATAACTAAATGAGAAACAACTTTTCACTGAGCCGAAAATGGTCAGTGAATCATTGAAATATCAGTGAAAAATCAGATATTTTAGACCTGTGTATCACAACTTCTGATGTACTTTCCTGCCTCCCCAAAGCTCAAGTCAACATGAGCTCTCCGATACAACAGGCTGTGCACATCAGTGCCATGTGTAATAGTCACTTTCAGTTGCTCAGTAACAAGCCACTTGGATCATGGTATGACTCAATTCTGTGAACTTGGAGATTCTGAACTACAGGACTCAGACTTGGCATAGTGGAACATTTTACTCTGCTCCAGGAGGACTGTGTCTCTGATGTGAAGACTCAGATGTCCAGAATTCAGAAACATATATATGGTGATATTTTATTTGTGCTGAAATGTGATTTTATTTGTATGTTAATAAATAAAGTTGGCTGGAGATCAGAGGTCAAATAGCCATTAAGCAGAAGTATGGCAGTGGTAACACATGCCTTTAATCCGATCACATGGCAGGCATAGTCTCTTTGTGGTCAAGGACACAGCCAAGCATGGTGACATGAGCCTTTAATCCCAGTACCAACCATAAAGACCTGGAAGTCTGTATAGACAGGAAGTGACAAGGAAGTCATGTGTCTGGGCTTAGAGCCAAGGAGAAGGCAGAACAGAAAGGCAATAAAAACACAAGTCAGGCAGGAAGAAACTCTCTCTGGGGAAGTGACTGCGGTGAGGTGGTAAGATAAGGTAGTCATGGATCTCTGATCTCTTTGGCTATTACCTTTGTATTTGGCTCTGTGTTTCTTATTTACTAAGACTGTTTAGAATTTGTCTACACACGTATATGCAATTAAGATACCTTGAATATGGTTTTCCCCCAACAGAACTAATGCCAGTTTAATTTCCATTGTGAGGCATTAACAATGTAAAAACCTTAAGATCTTTATTTTACATGTACATGTGTATACTTGTGTGAGGGTATGTATGGTGTGTATATGATGCTTATGGAGGTATGTGTATGTGTGTGTTCACATGAATGAATGTGGGTTTACATGTGCTAAGGGACATGTGTGCAGGCCAGAGAACTTCTGGGTGCTGGCCTGTGTCTGCTACCCTATTTGAGATAGAGTTTCTTTGTTGTTTGGTAATATGTATACCAGGATAGCTGGCCCACAAGTTCCCCAGGATTCTCCTGTCCCATCTTCTCTTTCACCTTGGGGCCACTGAGATTACAAGTGTGTGGTAATGTATGTTCTGGGGACTATAACTTGGGTCTTCACATAGCAAGTGGTTTAACTACTGAGCATCTACCTAGCCCGGAATGTCTCCAGGGGAGGGGGCTTTGGAAAGTAATCAGATAAGGATTAGTTAAGGCCATCAGGACAGACAGACATCAACTTTCAGAAGAGGGAGTTATGGAATTCTGTGCTTCTGACCACATTATCCATGGGGAAGACTCTGGTTACTACTGCGCAGTTCATATGCAGCAGCCACTACGGCCTTGACATTCTTTTCGACTTGACTAAAGTTTACCACAGATTTGTTTTATTGTGGATCTCTCACTTCCTTATCAAAAAGCTTTACTTTGGGAAAATTGCAATTCTTCATCTGCCCCCTTAACATGTATTTTACTTTTATTGCATGTGGTGGGGAGCGTGGAGGGAAGTGCCTGTGTGGAGCTCAGGAGATAATCCCATGGATTTGGTTCTTTCCTTCCGAGTTTGCTCTGGATTCTGTCACCAGGCTTGTTAGACAAGCACCTTTACCAGCTCAACCTTTTTGCTGGCCTGAGACACACATTTTCTCCCAGTCTCTGGTAGGCTTAGCAGTCCAGGAAAGCCTGTCTTGGGAAACTCGATATCATTCCTCTGAAATGTGATCAAGAAGTCAGGTGATGGTGACACACACCTTTAATTTCAGCACTTGGGAGACAAAGTCAGTCGAATCTTTAAGTTTGAGGCCAGCCTGGTCTACAGAGAGAGTTCCAGGACATCCAGGGCTACATAGAAAACCTTGTCTTGAAAAACAAACAATCAAACAAAAAACCAAAAAAAAAAAAAAAAAAAAACCAAAATGTGATCAAGAAACATAGGGCCAAGTGCCAGGTGAAAAAGTGTTCAGGACCATAACTATCAGAGGAAATAAGAATTACCTGGACATGGTAAGAACAGCGGTCATCAAAATGATAGAAGGTAACAACTGCTGTGAGGATGTGGGCAAGGGAACCCTTGTCTGCCGTTAGTGGGAATTTGCCCAGCCATTGTGGAGAACAGTGTAGAGATGCCTCAAAGAATTAAATGTGGGCTCAGGTGACAGCTCCATCAGTGAAGTGCCTGCTCTGCAATCATTTCTGAGTCCAAACCCTGAGAAACTTCATTAAAAAAGCTATGTGTGGTGGTTTGTAATCCCAGTACGGGAGAGACAGAGACCGGCAAATCCCTGGAGTGCACTGGCCAGCCCATGTAGCCCAACTGGTCCCAAGCCAATGAGAGCACCTGCCTCAAAAAAAGATGGGGACAGCACTTGAGGAATAACAACTGAGTTGTCCTCTAGCCTGCACACACACACACACACACACACACACACACACACACATACACTAAATATAGGACTATCAAATGATCCAGCAACCCCTCTGCTCTGTGTGTGTGTGTGTGTGCATGTGTGTATGAGAGAAATCTATAGGTTGAAGAAACATCTACATTCCCATGTTCACTGCAGCTCCCTCACAATAATAGCTAAAATTAAAATGACCAGAGTCTTCAATTGATGACTAAACAAAGAAACTCTGGTAGATAAATACCGCACATTATTACTCATTAGTTAAATCCTATCATTCTGACAACACAGATGGAACTCAAGATCATTGTGCTAAGTGAAGTAAGCTGGGCACTGAAAGACAAACACTGCGTGTGATACTTGTGTGGACTCTAAAAAACGTTGATCATACAGAAGTTGAGAGTTCTAAAGTTGAGGTTACCAGAAATTAGGCATAGTAGTGGAGTGGGATATGAGAAAAGACTGATCAGTGGGCACTCAGGTGGACTTACACATGAGTCGGTTAATTCACAGGTGGGTGAGTATAGATAGCACTATATATAGATGATATAGATAGTACTATCTACTTGTCACAGGTGGGTGAGTACAGACACCACTATCATGTAGATGATATAGATAGTACTATCTACCTGAAGCCAGAAGAAAAGATTTTGAAATTTTCACCATAAGAGATGATGAAAATTGGGCTAGAGAGATGACTCAGTAGTTAAGAGCACTTAGTGCTCTTGCTGAGATCTGGGTTTGGTCTCAGCACCCACATGGTGGTTCACAACTGCCCTTAACTCTAGCTTCAGGGGATTCAAGGACGCTTCTGACCACCTGAGGCACAGCACACATGTGCTACAAATACACACATGTAGGCAAAATACTCACATACATGAAATTTTTAAAAATCTGAAAATATTTTAAAAAGAAATGATAAATGTTTACAATCAATATGCATATCCTCATTATTATAATAACATGATTACATATTAAACACTTACATTCATCCTATTAATATGCACATCTTGTTTTTTATGTATTGGTTAAAATAAAATCTAAAAGCTTAGGGTCTCTATCTCCCATTCTTTGTGGAAAATAGAAACTCAGCTTAAATGTGTGCCAATCAGCAAAGACAGATGGTCTAATACCTCGGACCAGTATCCTCTCAAATATTCCATGGTTTCTTTTCTCCAGCCTGCTGGAACATTAAAATTCTTCTGCCTTTTGTCTCAATGGAAATGAATTCATTTTATCTTCTGTATTGTAAGTCTCAATCCTTACAGTAATAGTCTTGGTTAAATTCTTCCTTGCTGGTTTTAAGACACCTTTATGTATTTTTGCCTCACTAAACAACAGTGTGGTATAATGTATCCACGTTGCTCTGGATGGCCAGGGATGTTAGATTCCATTGTCGGACACAAATCTTCATCTGTCTTTACATGCACTGACTTTGCAATCCATTTTGCTCTTGCCCTGGTGAATGAGTTTAACTAGACCAAGGCCCGATCTTAGTGAATATGGGTGTGAAGCAGACACAGGAGTGACTAGGTCTCCTCTTGTGCTTCTACCGTCACCACAAGAAAAACAGAGCTGGTCAGCTCCCTGATCCCAGAGAGGCACGGGTATAAGGCAGGGGCATTCCAACATCTTAGCCTGAAGTAGAACTGCTGAGCTAACTCAGTCCATAAACACACATCAAATGCCTGTTGCTACGTATAACTGATGTTCTGGGTTATTAATATGTTCTTTGGTAGCATAATTGTGTTGACTTACAATCACCCTGGGATTTCAATGTGCTGGCTTCCATACAAAGGTTTCCTTAAGTACATGGCCTTCCTTCTAGAATGATTTCAAACTATAGCCAAAGTCCCAGTATGATAGGTAATATCCAATGCTGCTGAAGATGTGGACAGATGGAAACCTGTGTTCTGCTGATGGAAGGGCAGAATGTTTGGCAATTTTAGAAGTCAGTATCTGGAAATCTTATGAATTTTCTATGTCTTATGACCTAGCAATTCCTTTTCTGGGCCTTCATTCCAGGTGATTCTCCTTTTTAATTTTTGAAATTTCATTTCTTTCTTCTTTGTGTGTGTGTATAACTGCACACACAGAGGTCAGTGGACAACTTTAAGGAGTAAGTATTCTCTTCTACCATCTGTGTCCTGAGGATCAAATTCACATATAGGCTTCATGGCAAGCATCTTTTCTCACTGAACCATCTTATGAGCCCTATTTCAGATGACTTTTATGTGGGTCCAAATGGGACAACAGCTCTTTTGTCTATACTGTTTCTGTGTCTATACCTGTGCCTATGTCTGTCTGTCTGTATCATCTACCTGTCTTTCTTTCTTTCTTTCTTTCTTTCTTTCTTTCTTTCTTTCTTTCTTTCTTTCTTTCTTTCTTTCTTTCTTTCTTTCTTTCTATCCATCCATCTATCTATCATTGTCTTAGTTAGGGTTTCTATTGCTGTGAAGAGACACCATGACCACAGCAACTCTTACAAAGAAAAACATTTAATTGGGTGGCTTAAGTTTCAGAGGTTTAGTCCATTATCATCATGGCAGGACATGGTGGTGTGCAGGCAGACGTGGTGCTGAGATGGAACTGAGAGTGGAGATGGAGCTACATCTTGACCTTCAGGTAAAATGAAGTGAACTGAGACACTGGGCCTAGCTTGAGCATATATGAGAGCTCAAAGCTCACCTCCACTGTGGCACCCTTCCTCCAGGGCCACACCTACTCCAACAAAGCCACGTCTCCTATTAGTGTTACTCCCTATGAGCTTATGGGGGACAATTACATTCAAACTACCACAATAATCTATCTATCTATCATCTATCTATCTATCTATCTATCTATCATCTATATCTAATTTGATGAGTAACCAGATGTTTTAAAAAATATAGCAGTACTAGGATCATCATCACTCAGTGCTTTTACTTATGTCTAGGAACAAACTGATTAATTATCTATAGATAAACAGATAGAGATAATCCCTGCAGCTAACTAGGCCTATGTTCAGGTTTTTTACAAATAGTGTAATATTTTTATATAACCTATATGCATCAGCTCTAGAGTACTTATACCTATCACAATGTAAATAACCATGATATTATACCATTAAAAGGAATAATGACAAAAATGCCCATAATGTTAAGTATGGATTCAATTTCATTCAATATTTTTGATCTGTAGTTGATTGAACCCATAATACAATGTTGGGTTTATGCAATGGGTTCATAAGACCAGCTGTAGAGGATAGGTTTGGAGCCAGTCAGGTTGAGGTTCAAATTAAAATTCTTCATGGGGTGTAAGAAGTCATTTTCTACAGACTCTCTGGCTGCTAAACTTAGAATTCCATGTAACTCCAAGCCACTGATTCACAGCAAATCTTTAGTAGGGATACAACAACAACAACAACAAAATAATAATAATAATAATAATAATAATATTTATTAATAAAAATTAATAAATCTCAGGAAATTACTAAAACTTGTTAGCGCAGTTTTGTTGTAATATTTCATGAAACCACAAGGTGGCAGTCATGGTTACCAAATTTCTGTACTGTCCATGCTTATGTTCAAAGCAAGTCAGGGCAGCTGTACGTTACACCCTGCGGTTCCCAAGCTTTTTCTAGCAACATCTGCTTGACTGTTATTATCTGTATCATACACCTCATTAAAATGGCTTATAGTGATGATAAAATGACAGAAGCAAAGAAACTGGAGACTGAATTCAGATTGCTTTTTCTATCATGATTTCAGGATTGGTTTTTAGAAACATTAATTTTATTTTAACATTATAGATATATGTCTTAAAAGTTGTAGAGTAGTCTTGACCTAGAGAACACTGATTGCTTCTTCTTGAACTCCATGCCCCAATTGTTTCTTTTAAAGAAAATCAACAGTTTCTGTTTTCTCATTATAAAGAAAAGTATACATGCCCTCCAAACTTTTAAAAACACAAAACACTGATGAAAACTTCAATATTTTAAAAATCATTTACACTTTGAAGTAGTTTAAGTTCAACACAAAATTACCTTGCTCTGATCAGGCCCACTTCTGCATAGTAATAAAGCCAATACTCATAAGATGGCAGACTCTCTTCTGCTGTGGGATAATGCTTTTGTACACTGGTTTAATAAAACTCTGATTAGCCAGTAGCCAAGCAGGAAGTATAGGCAGAATAAGCAGACAAGGAGAATTCTGGGAAAAGGAAGACTGAGGAGACACAAGCCCGCTGTCCAGGGAGCAGTACATAATGGCACACAGGTAAAGCCACGGAAAACATGGTGACATATAGATTAACAGAAATGGGCTGAGTAAGTGCAAGAGCTAGTCAGTAATAAGCCTGAGCTAATGACTGAGCAGTTTTAATTAATATAAGCCTCTGTGTGTTTACTTGGGATTGAGCCGCTGTGGACTGGGTGGGACACAGGAAAACTTCCAGCTACATTCTTCCCCGAAAACAGTATTAAAGTTCTTTATGTTTTAAACAGCATCTAATCACAACAGCCTTGGCTTTTATTCTCAGGGACAAATGAGCTTTCTTGTTAACAAATTTGAATCAATATTATTCCAAACTTAGTATGTAATAAAATATAAATAGCTTCTTATACTTTGGGGACCCATAAAGATTTGATGATGCTCTGCAGCCACTTAAACATTCCTACTTATAACTCAATCTCTGCATACAGTGTAGGTGGTGTGTGTGTGGGGGGGGGGCAGGGAAGCAAAGGGGAAATTGTGCATAAATATTGTGTGGAGAGTTCGAAAGAACTCAGATTTACTGTGTCATCTTTTAGAAGATATCCAGTCTTATTGAACATTATGCAGTTTGTTATCTTTATCACCCAAATATAATGGCAAATGTGTGTTGTATAGCAGGGGCTTGCACATTTGAAAGAGACCATAAAAACATGTGTTTATTTTCACCAGCAAGTTTTAAGTTTCTAAAATAAGTATGCTGTTTATGTACCAACTCATTTCCTCAACTCTGCTTTTGTGTTGTTGTTAGACAGGATTCCCTGCACTGGAAATACTTCAGGCCTAAGTAAGTAAATACACTGAAATTTAAATACATGTGGTTTTTAATGACACATGGTTTCAGGTAGTAAAAATAAACAGAAAAAGCACTCTTTCTAAAGACTCACTTATGTTTATTTTATGTGTATGAGTACTTGCCTGCACGTAAGTGTACCATATGCATGCAGTACCCTCCAGAGGCACCAAGAGGATGTCAGATCCACTAAAACTTTGTAACAGACAGATGTGAGCTACCATGTGGATGCTGGGACCAAACTGGGGGCCTCTGTTCTTAACCTCCGAGGTATCTCTCCAACCCTGGCATCAGCATTTTTGAGGAACATGAATATTGCCATGACTTAAATTTTGGGGTTATAGAGATTACTATGACTTAGTACACAGATGAATTAGACATTATACTACAGTGAAATGCAGTGTAGGGCAGACATAAATACATTTCTTTCTTTGGGGAGTAGGAGGAAGTCAAACAGATTATATGAAACATTGTAAATGATAGAGATAAACAATTTTTCTAAGAATAAATATTTGAGGCTTAATTTCTCTCTTCCATACAGAATCTAAGATACACAACAAAAATTATTCTTGCTGAACCTGGGTAAGCAGGGCAGATCTAGCATAAACAATAGGCAATATCTAAATGTAACTTTTAGAAATTTAAATAAACTAAAATATTTGAGGTGGTGCTTACTTTTTGCACACTGCTTTTAAGAAAGTTTGCTTTAATTGTGAATTCAAGTTGTAGAATAATCTGTAATATAAAAGAACCACAGTAGTGTTCCAGATGCCATTTTCCCAAATAACATTATTTCTGTTGCCTTGGACATCCCCCTGTGCCCAGTAATTAATGCATTGATTCTGAAAATACAACATATGCTCCCATTACTAATCATTTTTACCCAAAGGAAAACAATTTTCTCTGGAATATTTAAATATGTATCAGGTCCATCTTTAAAAAAAATCAAATATATAAAACAAGTTAGAAATACTATTTTATGACACTTAAATTTTCTGATTTTATAAATCAAAAAATTTAATAAAATTAAATACCCCAAATATCTGTATCTTCCTCAACTCTTTTTTCCTGACTATCTCAACATTTTTCTGAAATTGTTTCATAATGTGTAACCAGTAGCATTTTAGAAAATTCTATAAAATCTATTTATCTTTGTGTATGGGTGTTTTGCCTGTATGTACGTCTGTACACCACATGTATGCAGTGACCATAGAGACCAGGAGAGGATAACTGGAGTTATAGATGCCGTAAGCCACTGTGTGGGTGCTATGATCAAGCTAGAGTCCTCTGAAGGAGCAGCCTATGCTGCTGAGCAGCTCTTCAGACTCAGTATCATCGTTTCTTAAGATTCTCCAATTCCAAGGGTGTTTCCTTGTCATGGAGGTTTGGATGAGAATGGCCCCCAAGGGCAGCGCATATATTTGAATGTTTGGTACCTAGCTGGTGGTCTGTTCAGAGAGGATGAGGAGGTGTGGTCTTCTGGGAGGAGATGTGCCACTGGCGTGGGCGTTTAGGTTTCAAAAGCCCATATTATGCCTAATCTTTTCTCTCTCTCTCTCTCTCTCTCTCTCTCTCTCTCTCTCTCTCTCTCTCTCTCTCTCTCTCTCTGCCTCCATCTTACAAAAATAGAAAAAAGCAAAACCAACAAAGTTCTCAGCTCCTGCTCCAGCACCACACCTGCTGGCCCGCTGCCACACTCCCTGCGGTGATGGTCATGGACTCACTCTCGGAAACTGTAAGCAAGCTCTCAGTTAAATGCCTTCCTTTATAAGCTGCCTTGGTCACAGTGTGGTGGAGATGCTTCTCATTGACCTTGTCCACTGTGAGTCTTGGTGAGAGTCGACCCTGACTCCCTGGGCACCAGTCACAGTCTGCTTTGGAAAGGACGTTGGCCAAGTTCCAGATGCGTTCTTTATAAGTGGTGCAAGCAAGGTCTTTTCATTCCTTGTTTTTGTATATGTAAAAGAAGAGAACTTCTCCAACTTCGGCTCTCTGACAGTTGAAGGAGCCATTCCATGTTTTCCAGAAGACTAAAAGTCTTCTTACTATGTCAAATATAAATAAGTTTTAAAAATATTTGGGAAAAAACTATTTCAAAAATTCATTGCTCTTTCTCCTTCTGGGGTAAATAATGCACGTAGCTGGGTTTTGTTTTTGTTTTTTAATTGAGCAGAGCATTATTTCTCCAATATGTTCATCTTGGAAATATTATCATACCTCCACTACAAATAAGTTAAAGCTTAGAAAACAAGTAGAACTTGACTAGGAATATTTCAATTCCTTAATTGTTAAAGAATAGTGTGAGAGATGAGATATCTGTGTCATGGTTATTCTTTCTTTGTGGATATTTCTATAATATAATTATATACTCATGTTTTTTTATTCATACGCTCTAGCTTATAAGTTCAGTGGAATCAATGCTGCTGTTACTATGTCTGCCATGACTAAAATGTAATTCTTCAGAGTATAAGATCACAGACAGAAGAAGCCTGAGTCCAAAGCTCCCTCCTGGAGCGCTATGTCCCCACTAGACACCTGCTTGAGAAGTAAACATTTATTACTCTTGAGTCATTAAATATTTTGGGATCTGTTCATGTTCACAGTTCAGCTCACCTTAATCATTATATATTCTTAAGTCCTATAGGTTCTAATTATTATATCACTTGATCCATGGGTCTGCATCCTTCATACAACACCTCTTGAATACAACCTTGCTGTTAAAACCTCTCAGTCCTTCTCTAGATTAGTCTAAGTCTCTCTTCAAATAAATTCTCTAGAGCTGTTAGGATCATCTTCAACACAGTCACATCAGGACACTTCATTCTTTTGGACTGCACTTTCTTCTGTATCTGGAAGTACTCAGGTGGGCACACTCAGGCCCCAGAACTCTGGCTTAGAATCAGCTTTCAATGCTTCACCCTGATAGAAATTCCCATCACGCTCCTACAGTTGGGCATGGTCGTGCATGCCTGGCGGAACACTTAGTCGTCTCTGCCTAGTCATTTCCGGGTCATACAGCCTGCGTGACCCATGCCCCACGGTTATGTGGTCACATAGCGCAGACGTGACCTCGTGATCTCTGCGTGTGCACAGGTGCGACCTGGCCTTTATAGGGTAGCGCCATGTTGCCCCATCTCTCTCTCATCTCTCTCTCACACGTGTCTTTCCACAGGCCTGATCACATCTATCCCTTTCTCTTTGTCTTGATAAAACTCTTGTAAGTGGATTCTGTCGTGTGTCATGACTTTTCCTTTGGGGTAAGAGTGCTGAAAAAAAACAAAACAAAACAAAAACAAAACAAAACAAAACAAAACAAACCCAACACACCCTGCTCAGGAAATTTTCAAAAGTACCATTGTATGTATACCACCTTAAAGAGTTACTGTAAGGGCTTCCATTCCTAATTAAAAACCCATTTCTCACTTTTCAATTTTCAGTAATATAGCCTTGGTCAGGATAGATGATCAATCCATCACAAACCGGTGAGGCCTTGAGTTCAATCCCCAGCAGTTAAAAAAAAGTAAGTTGAATTTTTGTCACTAGAAACTCAGCTTATACTAACACCCCTGGCTGAACTTTTGGTGCATTTATTAAAAAAACTGTTGTCATCCAGTTTTTCTCAAAGCCATGTAAGGGCACTGAAATTCCTTTCTTACAAAAATTAAAGACAGAATCAAATTTTAAAAAGGAAAAATGAATTAAATATATTTGGGGCTGTCTTTCTTGAATATCTGCTATGTACAAGCAGCTTTTAATTCAGTGTTTCATCTACAGCCCCAAGAGTTGCAGTAAAGCAGCACACAGGAAGGTTTAATAAATAACTGTAGAGAAATTCTTAATATTTAACATTAGTAAACTGCTTCAGAGAGGTTAGGCTTCTGACATGACTACTAAATGGCAGATTACAATATCAGATGCATTCGAATTTAGATTCCAAATTCACTCCACTGTTCCATGGTACTCACTCCAGCTGTTCAAATCAACTGACTTGGGCTACTCACTCAAACTATCATTTCTGAGCTCAACCTTCCATAGCGCATCTCTTGATACCCCTCATGAGAAATAGGTTTTCATGAAGTGGAAGTCATGAGACTTGCCCGTGTGACGGTGACTAACTTTAAACCATCAGCCTAGACAGACTGTGCCAGACAAGCTCAGATAAATTGGAGTAGGAGATTTATTTATTGTCTTCATCTCTACCAGACTAAAACTACCACCAGGGTAGATATGACTTGTGCATCTCAGAAGGTGCTTCAAAGCAGGTACGCAGTGTGGTGATTTGGTTGAGAATGGCCTCCATAAGTTCATATATTTGAATGCTTGGTTCCCAGTTAGTGAAACTGTTTAGGAAGGGTTAGGAGGTCTGGCCTTGTTGGAGGAGATATGTCACTGAGAGTTGGCTTTGAGGTTTCAAAAGCCCAAGCCAGGCCCAGCCTGTCTGTCTGTCTCTGTCTCTCTCTATCTCTGTCTCTGTCTCTTTTTCTCTATATCTCTCTGCCTATAATTTACAGATCAGATATGAGCTCTCAGCTACTGCTCCAGCACCATATCTGCCTGCCACCATGCTCCCTGGCATGATGGTGATGGACTAGCCCTATGAAACTATAAGCAAGTCCCCAATAAGTGCTTTCTGTTATAAATTGCCTTGGTTGTGGTGCATCTTTTACAGCAATAGAATAGTAACCAAGACACACAACTGATCAACAAATATCACTGTCAAAAACATACATTAATATTGGCTTTATGAAGCTGAGATTTTTTTTTTAATTGTAAGACAGGTTCTCACTATATAGCCCAGGCTGGTCTCAAACTCATGGCCCTTCAGCTTCCCCAGTGCTGGAATACCAGTTATGTGCCACTGTTTCAGGCACTAACTGGGACATTTATTCAGATAACAAACTTAGTTTCTCCACAAAGAATGAAACCAATCAATGATATTCTAAGGGGAAAAAAGATGAACTATTATATGATTATTTAACGTATTGCTTATATTGCTGAGAGGAATGAATGCTTATAATACTGTAATAGGTGTAGTTTAGAGCAGTTTCAGGTGTTAGGTAGGGAAGCAACTTCTAAGTTATGATTAAAGTGAGCTAAACTGTGAATATGAACAGATCCCCAAATATTTAATGACTCAAGAGTAATAAATGTTTTTTTTTCTCAAGCAGGTGTTCTAGTGGGGACATATTTCTCCAGGAGGGAGCTTTGGGCACAGGCTTCTTCTGTCTCAAACCATCCTCAGTGGTAGCTGCATGCAAATGGTCACCTTGGCTATGGGAGAGCTGGCCCTGCTCCACTCCAGCCACCACATGGTTCTCAGCTGATGGCTTACGGCACAGATACAGGTGGAGAAAGACTCATCCTCCCATGAGGAGTTGGGCACTAGGAATTTGACCATGCTCCAGTGGATATATAGACAATACAAAATGGACTTTTTGTGATGGGAAAATCATGAAGAGGAGAGCTGACATGGGAAGACTGGGAGGTGAGCACAATCAGGATGCATGATGTCAGAGTTCCAAAGAATCAATAAAAAAAAATAACTTAAAAAATAGCTAGCAACTATTGGGCTAATGAGATGGTTCAGCAGGTAAGGTTACTTGCAATGAAGATTGACACCCTGAGTTTAATTCCTGGGACCCACATAGTAGAAAGAAAAAACTAACTCCTGCTAACTTGACCTCTGATCTCCATACATGTGCAGTGGTATGCTCACATAAACAATAAATAAATGTAAATAAAATCAGATAACTTGCAACTATAGAATACATAAACTAAAAATAAAATTATTACCCTGGAAAGAAAATGAAACCCTTCATCAATTGAAACCCAAATTAATAACAATGTCAATAGCCTATGACTGTTATTGATTGATTGATAACTGGAGTAATTTCAAGGCAATTACATATCTCAAATCTCATGAATGACCATGGTAAAAAAAATACATTTCTTCAAATAATCACATCTTAGATTTAAAAACAAAAGGACAAACTAGTCTAGTCCTATTGTCTCCATGTTTCTAGTCTTCCCTACTCCAATTCACTCTCTGAAATCTTATGCCTAAATTTTTTTTTGAGATGGAAAATCTGATATTGTTTTTTACTTTTTATTCCTCATTGACTTCTTACTGGTGAACTTCAAATGTGTTAGCACATTATGGACTGAATGCTTATGTCCTCACCAACAATAGCAGCATGATCATTTCACAAGCTTTTGACAAAATGCAGTACCTTTTCTGAAAAGAAATCAAACTCTTTTTTTTTTTGGTTTTTCAAGACAGGGTTTCTCTGTGTAGCTTTGCGCCTTTCCTGGAACTCACTTGGTAGCCCAGGTTGGCCTCGAACTCACAGAGATCCGCCTGGCTCTGCCTCCCAAGTGCTGGGATTAAAGGCGTGCGCCACCACCGCCCGGCTGAAACCAAACTCTTAACTAGTAATAACAGCTTCAACATAAAAAGATCATGTAATCTATTAACTAATTATTATATTAATAACTAAAATTATTTTCTGAAAAGGAAATAGGGAATCGATCCCATTTCCAATAACATCAAAATACTAAAATACTTAGGAATAAGCTTACTTAAAAGAAAACAAAAGACTTCTCTGCGAAACTACAAAAAACAGATGAAAGAAATTGAAGAGAATGCAAATGGAAAGCTATTCTGTTTTGATAGATTGAAAGAATTGGTCTCATTAAAATGACTACAGCTTGAAGTTACACATAGATAATAAATAGATTCAATGCAACTTGCATCACAATTCCAATGACAGAAATAGAAAAGAATCTGAAATTCAAATGGAGCTACCAAAGATTCAATTACCAAAGCAATTCTGGAAAAGAAAAACAAAGAAGCATGATACTTTCTTACTTCAATAAATTACAAGATGCAGTAATTAAAATAGCACAGCGCTGCTGTAAAGACAGACACATAGTCAAATGGAATAGAACTGAAACAGAAAAATTGACCCAGGGATAAATGGTGAGTCCATTTCCAACAAGGGCACATGGGATACAAGATGCAGAAAGAGTAGTTCAGCAAATGATGCTCTGAAAACTCAATGTTCACATGCAAAATAATAATAATAATAATAATAATAATAATAATAATAATAATAATAAATAATAATATAATAGGGACATTATCCTATGCCACACATTAAGAAGGACTAAAACTAACTCAATACTTATGTGTATACATGAGACTAAGCTATCTAAGAAGATATGGAAGAAGATAAAAAGCTTCATAATATTGGTCCTGATGATGATGTCCTGGATATGGCACCAAAAGCAGAGACAATAAAAGGTAAAATATGCAAATGGAACTACATTAAACTGAACATTCTGTACAGCAAGAGACACAGTGAATAGCATAAAAAGCCTACAGAATTGAAGAGGACAATTGTAAGCTGTATATCAGATAAAGGGGATATATTTTAAAAAATAAGGAATTCCTACCACTCAGTGATAAAAATTAACATTCTGTTTTTTTAAATCAGCTAAACATTTGAATAGAAATTTCTTCAAATAAAACACACAAATGTGCAAAGTTATGTACTAACTCAAACATTACTAACCATCAAGAAACCACAAATCAAAACAACAATGAAGTGTACTACATTACATCTGTCAGGATAGCTATACAAACCTGTTAGCTGGGACCCTTAAGTCTGAGGGCAGGAGGGAAAATGGTGAGTAACTGGAAAACAGTGTAGGGATGATGGAGATGACAGAGAAGGAAGAGGAGTAGGAAGAAGGGAAGAGGAAAAGGGGGAGAAGAAAGAGGAGGGGAAAATAGAAAAATATGGCTTAGCAATCTCACTTCTTAGAATAACTGAAATTGGGTAATTGAGGAGATATCAAGATATCAACCCCATGTTCACAACAGTATTACAGTCCATAGCCAAGTCATGAAAATAACCCTGCTGATCACTGACAGGTGAATGGATCAGGAAATGTAACATGTGTATGTAATAGTACATTATTTTGACTTTTAAAAGGAAACCTTGCAGTGTGTTATAACAGGGATGAAGCCTGAGGACTGTACATATAAGTCACAGAAGGACACAGACTTCACTTCATGAATATGAGGTATTTAAAATAAATAATGGCATTGAATCAGAGAAGAGTACAGTTGTGCCCAGAGGATGGGCAGAGAAGTTGGGTTTTGTAATCAGAATGTATTAAGTAGACTATACTGCAGTGTACAATTATTAATGAGAATGTATGTATACCTAGAAATCTGGTAAGGAAGTAAAACTCACATTAGGCATTCTGACCACAATAAAGGATGTTCAAATGCAGGAACACTGAATGTGGTTTTCAGCACATGGAAGCCTCCTGAGTTTTTGATAGCCCAGACTTAGTTCAGTGAAATTTTGAGTTCACACAGTAGTGGAGATATGAAAGCTTGTCAATCCCTGAGTGTTGTGGATGATTGATTGATAAATAAAACACTGATTGGCCAGTAGCCAGGCAGGAAGTATAGGTGGGACTAGCAGAGAGGAGAATTCTGGGAACAGGAAGGCTGGGGAGAGGAGACACTGCCAGCTGCCATGATGAGAAACAGATGTCAAGATACCGGTAAGCCACGAGCCACGTGGCAACTTATAGATTAATAGAAATGGATTAAAATAAGATATAAGAACTAGATAACAAAAAGCCTGCTGTGGCCATACAGTTTGTAAGCAATATGTTTCTCTGTGTTTACTTGGTTGGGTCTGAGTGGCTGTAGGACTGGCGGGTGAGAGAGATTTGTCCTGACTGTGGGCCAGCCAGGAAAACTCTAGCTACGCCTGAGAAGAGGCCTCTTTAACATTCAGACATGGTCCTAAAGGGCAATGACTAAAGAGTACCTTTCCAGAGGGCAAGACAGTTGCCAAACAGGAAAATGGACAGAAGGTTCTTCCCAGATAGTGTTGGCATATGTTATGGATAAGTAACAGCTCTGTCTCCCATGTTTTCATGTTCGCTGTTAAATGCTTGATTCACATGGGGAGGCAGCAGGTAGATTTGTAATTCACAAGGCTACAAATTGCTATAGCCAAACTTGACAAAGAATTTCTTTCTAAAAAAAATCCATGCAAACCCCCAGGCCAAGGCTCAGGGAATAAATACCATGCAAGAGGGGGCAAAAAAGACTAGGAGCCAGATTAGGGGAGAGCTGCTATGAAGCAGTATCTTCTGTACATGGTAGAGTGGTACATTATGAACTCACTGCAGCTGTGGTTACCTGTACAAGACCTACACAAGTTACAGCCCATCAATATTTCTTTACAGATGGGAAAAGGCTCCTAAGACCCTGTGGTGGTTTAAATGAGATGTCCCTCATAGCCTTAGGCATTTTAATAGTAGGTGCGCAGTTGGCAGCCTTCTTTCAAAAGGGTTAGGAGGTATGGCCTTGTAGGAAGAGGTATGCCATTCAAGGAGGGCCTTGAGAATTTACTGATACACAGTATTTCCTGCTTTCTCTGTTTTCTGCTTGTATTTCAAAATGTAAGCCTTCTGCTGACTCCTCAAGTCTAAGCAGGTTCCTTGCCATGACTGATCATGTTCCTCTGAACTGTAGCCCAATCAACCCTTGCAGTCATTAGCTACTGCAGGCCATGATGCCAAATACAGCAGACGGCAACTGATAATTCAGATGTCGACCCAGCAGATAAATAGTTATCTGATAGAGAAGAACTCCATTCAAGCGAGGCTTACAGGACCACAGACTCTGGAAAGTGTTGCTTCTGCCTGTGATTTCACATGTGCAGCAAGAGCTATGGTGTCTCCCAACACCTGCACTGTCATGTGTAACCTCATATGATGTGTATGTAATCTCATGATTACATCTCAATCTTATGGGCACATATATCTGTGGATGGTCAGGAAGATGATTTCTCATTAAGCTGTATAATTTTGATGGAGAGAAATATATTAGGATATGCTTCATAATTAGATCTATTATTTCACGAGGACTGTAAGGCACTTAGGCCCTGTTTTTTGTCATTAGCTCAGACTGAGAAGAGTATCTTCTCAGCTTCAAGACAAGCTACACACATTTAGCTCATTTAAAACCTTAGAGCAATTTCAAACTAGACTGGGTGTCTCCGTAAATGGATTTTTAGTTAAAACTTTACATGTATGTACAAGGACAGAGCTGCAGATGTCTAACCAAGCTTATTAACACAAAGCAACATAAAATACTATGCCAATTATTCGCTTACTAAAAGCCTGGCTGATGACACAGACCATGATCACTCCCTTAGTGAATTCCTCAGCAGCTTCTCTCACTGGGCACTGTCCCCAGTCACTCAAGTCACAGTCTATACACTAGGGACCTTGAAGCCAGATGTTGCCATGGTTACTCACTCCCCTCAGATGTAGCCTTTGTAACTTTTTTATTTCAAAAAGTTTGCTGTTCATTATTTGTAATAGCCAGAACCTGGAAACAACCTAGATGTCCCTCAATTGAAGAATTGATACAGAAAATGTGGTATATCTACAAGATGGAGGATTACTCAGCAGAAAAAAAATGACATCATGAAATTTGCAGGCAGATGGATGGAACTAGAAAAAAGTTTCTCACTCATTCTGAGTGAGATAATCCAGACCCAGAAAGACAAACATGGTATGTACTCACTCATGGTATGTAAGTGGATATTAGATGTAAAGCAAAAGATAACCAGGCTACAATCCTCATCCCCAGAGAAGCTAGGTAACAAGGAGGACCCAAAGAGGGATGCATGGATTGCCCTGGGAAGAGGAAATAGATGAGATGTCCTGGGTAAACTGGGGGTGGGGTGGGAGGAGTAGAGGGGAGGGGATGAGGAATGGGAACATGAGGGATCAGGATGGCCCAGTTGGGATAATGAGGGAGAGTAATAAAAGAGATACCTTGATAGAGGAGGCCATCATGGGGTTAGAGAGAACCCTGGTGCCAGCAAAACTCCAGGAAACCACTAGGATGAGCCCAGCTAAGACCTCTAGCAATAATGGAGTGGGTGTCTGACTGGCCTTTCCCTGTGATCAGATTGGTGACTACCCTAATTGTCATCATAGAGCCTTCATCCAGTAACTGATGGAGGCAGAAGCAGAGATCCACAGCCAAGCACTGGGCCGAGCTCTGGGCATCCAGTAGAAGAGAGGGAGGAGGGTTCTACATCCTGGCAAAACAGCACCCCCATCTGATACCAGATACTCAAACCCATGAGCCTATAGGGACAATTTCACATCTGAACTACAACTACATATGCTAATTCTTCCGAGACAATCATTAGCTATTACATACATATAGTAAAATAGCACTTGTACCTGAATTTGTAAATTATGTACCAAGTAGAAGTATGAAATATGAAAACAGTGGAGAAATTTGCTTTTCTTAAAATTAAAAATTAAAGAAAATGATTAGTAATACCTCTAGGTCCCCAGTGAGTAATTACAGGTTTCTCAATGATTATTTGATAAAGTCAAAGGTTATATACATTTTATAATCAAGAAAGAAGACAAGAAAATCAAATGTAACACCTACAATGTAACCAAAATACTCAAGGACAATGAAAACAACAACTTCACTTCTCATGCTAAAAACAGTTACTAAGTGTTTACTGTGACAAGTGACTTCAAAACTTGCAATTATCTTGCTAAAGGGTATGTCTTCATGGCAGATAGAGTATAGTAGTAGGTGTTGCCAGTCTTCCTCTCAACTCCAACACAGTAGTGCTTGCAACCTGCTTCAGGGTGTGGAGTGAATCTGCATCCACAAACTTAAAAAAAAGCTGTAGAGCAAAGTGCGACATCTCCCAACTATCCTACTCTCTGGTCTTCTGCTATTGATAGTGTATTGTGTTGTCAAGGAAGACAAAGCTCGAACCTATCTATTATAAGATCCGTGCTCGTTTTCTCTGTGAATGAAGTCTCCAGCTGGTAGAATTTCCCATGCATCTATCAATATTTCCTGGATGTCAATAAAGCGTCAGGTACTGGGAATTCAGCAGCATATAAAGCCAAATCTTTTTTGCCACAGAGGTTTCTTCTAGTGGAGGGAAGTAACAAACATATTAGCATAGAATATGTGTCCCTTGGAAGCTTCACCTCAGCCTGCCTCCTCCCTCTCCAAACCCTGCCCCTTTCAGAAAGCCCACCAAGGGGAGGAGCTGACAGTGCCTACAGGGTATTTAAGCTCCTGCTATGTGATTTCTTCTCCCTCCCTCCCCCAGAGAGTCACCCCAGTGCTTGGCTCATTAAACCTAGACTTAATTCGGCTTGACCTGGCTTATGGGGTTGGGGGAGAAACCTACTATCAGGGGTTCAAAACACTTATCATCTGGTGCTGAGCCTGGGTAGAATTAGGCCTCCCCCACCACCAGCCACTTGAGCACATTTCCCTCTGGTCTCCCAGCAAGCAACGTGGGAAGCCATTCTCCCTCTTAATTCTCTCTCTCTCTCTCTCTCTCTCTCTCTCTCTCTCTCTCTCTCTCTCTCACACACACACACACACACACACACACACACACACACACTCCACTAGATTGGATCAACTTTTGGCTCAGGTAAGTCACCCACTTCCAAGCAAATAATAATAATAATAATAATAATAATAATAATAATAATAATAAAGCCTATAAGGGATCCAGGATCTCTTCCGAGTCCTTTGACTCCAGGTCAAAGGCTTCCAGGTTACCCTGCCAGGATGCGGCCACACCAGGGCAAACTGTTTCTGGAGCAGTTTGCCTTTTTTCTTTGGGACCTTTGGTTAGGAGACATTCTATCCGAAGATACTCCAGCCCCCACCACCTGACCCCAGACTATCCCGGGGGATGCCCCGCCCTAGTCTTCAGTCTCCCGTACACAGGCTTGGAAATGGGCAGCGAAATCCAATCCCCAGTAGCTGCAAAGTTTATCCAAATTGGGGCTGTCTTACACCATATGGTTTGAGCTCCTCACCCTGGCTTTTTGAGCTTTGCATTTCCACCTCTTTCCTTTCGCTGTTTGTCTGCATCTCTGCCCTTCCTCCACTCTCTGCTCCTGCCTGTTCTCCCACCATACCGTGCTGGAATTTTAACCACCTGCTCTACCAGTAACAGATCCACTCTCCTAGTTCCTGCCTGTTCTCCCTCTCCAAACTTCATGTCTCCTTCTTCCATTTGTTACAGTTTATAAATGAAAGCCGGCCAGAGACACTCCAGCTGCTTCGGTGGGCAGCACATGGCTATTGGCTCTCCTTCCCCCAACGCCTAGGAGACCCACCGCTTAAGCTCCAGCCAGCTGTATTCTCCACATGGCTGTATTCTCCACATGGCTCTGGCTTTTGCAGCCTCAAGACCCACATGGACACCGCCCCTATCTTCAGCCCTTCCTGGCTTTTTTTCTACGCCGTGCGCTCAGACTGCAGACCCACTATCCTGTCTCTCAGGACACCGCCCCTATCTTCGGCCCTTCCTGGCTTTCTACCGCTGCACTCAGACTGCAGACCCACTAGGCTTCTGAACCTTTTCTGGCCGCAGATCAGATGTAATGACAGAGAAAGTTATTTTATGTTATTCTGCCTAATTGGGGGAAAAAACAGCTAAACAATGGGATATGGTTTAAAATCTGTAACAAAAAGTTAACTTAAATCTTGAAACTCCAAATTGAAACTGCTCTGAGAAACAACAAGTGGGCAACCACCTCTTTTGTTGAGAGCTGTGGGTAGCAAAAGGCCATGGGAGTATACAACAGAGGACAGTTAGTGTTCAAAAGGTCAACAGAACCAAGGGTTCTGCTAGAGGACTAAGCCATCACACAAGGTGTGTTGGAGTTACTGCCTTTTGAATGTATTGGCTGTTTCCTGTTGTAAACTTCTTATGCAATTACACTCTGCTAGCTCCCCATTACCATGCATCTTCATGTAATATGTGTATGTAATCTCATGATTACATCTCAGTCTTATGGGCACATATATCTGTGGGAGGTCAGGAAGATGACTTTTCATTTAGCTGTGTAATTTTGATAAATGGAAAATATTCTAGGATATGCTTCATAGCCAGATCCATTGTCCCATGTGACTGTAGACACTTAAAACCTGCTTTGTTCCTTTTGCTCAGACTAACACAGAAAACCATAATATCTCCTCAGTCTAACACAAACTGTACACATTTAGCTCATTTTTACCTCAGAGCAAGTTCAAACTAGACTAAAGGCCTTTGTATATAGATCATAAGTTTAAAACTTTACAGTTACGCACAAGGTCAGAGTTGCAGGTGTCTACCAAGGTTACTAACACAAAACACCCTAAGAAAAGCCTGCCAATTCTTTGCTTGCCAAGTCTGCTGATAAAAAGCTATGTCTCAAAGTTTGTGGCACGGGGCACGGTGCCCCCTCCCCTGGTCCTGAGACCTTGGAAACTTGTGTTACCATGGCAATGGCTCCTTGTCTTCTCTTCTAGGAATGTGCTATGACCTTGAGGGTTTTGAAATTTTTCTCAGGATGGCAAGGAGTCTCCTGTTAGAAATGTATGGATAGTCAGACAAGAGAGGAGCCAAGTATGAGAGCTGAAAAGGAGCTGCAGAGTTAGAGAAGCAGTAGGACAAAGAGAGAACAGCAGAGAGATCAGAGAGCTTACTTAGAACAATAAAGTGATGGAGCGAAAGAGCATGGTGTGTACAGACTTATTGATATACCCTCAGATAAGTAGATTTCCAAGCTGGTTGTAGATTCTTCTGGGGACTCTGGGAGAAGGCTATTGGGGGCTGGACCATAATAGGTTTTGTTACATTTTGACTAAGGATGGAGAAGAAGGAGGTCATATGATTTCACCATCATCTTAAATAAAGGTGACCACATGGAGTGGGTCTACCAAGAGACAACAGGTCTCCAAAATATTTTAGATTAGGATAGATTTCAATATGATAATTTCTGTCTTGTCCTAAAAACAAGTTTTATGAAAGTTAGGATTTAAAACAATGTTGATTTACTGAGGTATCAAAGCTGCACCTCCATGCATTCATATACGGGGACATATCTTGCTGGCAGCCAGATTTTGTAACATAAGAGTAATCCCCTTGATATTGATTTTAGAAACATTAAGTTGTTTACACTGTTAAAAACTAGGTTTTGCCTTCTAGGGATACTAAACTGCTTATACTTAACAGATAATGATCCCTTGATCCTCAAATACTTCAGAGATCTGAGAATATGGCATTTAATAAAAAAAAAAACTCATGATAGAGACCTGCCAGCTCCTAGCAGCATCCTGTATCTCCTCCAAGGAAGATAGACGGCCGTAGTAGAACTTCCGTCTGGAGCTTGCTTTAAATGTGGCAAAGCCAGCCATGGAGTGGAAAACTGCTTTGCACCTTAACTGCTGCTAAGACTCTGTGCAGATTGTGGACAAGCAGGACACTGGGGGATTGATTTCCCCACTTTGCCAAGACAAGGTAGGCTGGTGTAGATGAATTTCTAAATGGTCTTATTAAATAAAAAACATGGAGCCAAATATAGGGATTAAAGCCTTAGAGAGATCAGGGAAATAGAGAAAGCCACAGCTAACCTTATCTCACCAACTCTGCAGCTTCCAAATGCTTGTTACTTCCTGTCTACCAATGCCTTTATTGCCTTGCTGTTCTGCCATCTGATTTGCTCTCTGTCTAGTTACATCACTTTCTCTTCCTGGCCAGCTCCATCACTTTCTGTCTGTCTGTACAGAACTCCAGAACTCTATGGTCGGTACTAGGATTAAAGGCATGTGTCACCATGCTTGGCTCTGTTCCCTAGTGTGTCCTTGAACACACAGAGATCCTGCCTGCTAAGTGATAGGATTAAGGGCGTGTGCTACCACTGCCTGACTTCTTTGTTTACTTAAAATGGCTTGCTATTTCCTCTGATCTCCAGGCAAGCTTTATTAAAGCACAAATAAAATATCACCACAGGCTAGTCTCCCCAAATTCCTACTCCGCAGTAAACTCTGTTAGATCTTCTGGGCCTGGCAGCTTAGGACTGATATTGCCCTGAGACCCCTGTCCCCAATGACCATGGAAAAACCTGGGGTAGCTGCCTAGCTAGCTGAAAAGCTGTCTCATTTCTTCTTACTCAGGTGAAATTTATCCTTCCCAGATCTGATGGTGTTTGATGACTAGGGTACTGATAGATTTATCAGTTTAACAGCTCCTTCCCTGAACCCTAAGGCTACAACCACCTTAGTAGCTCATTAGTGTATTAGTTAAGTTTCTTGTTAAAAATACAGACAGGTTTGCCTTGTTCACAGGCTTCATAGTAAAGGATAAACAGGTTTCAGAGTTTTAGCATTGATAAATGGAGTTTTAATAAACTGACAGAGCACTGACTACAAACAGGTTTCAGAAGTTTTTAAATTTCTGTGGACTTTGCTGTCCTAGCTTTTAAAACTGCATAGAGGCTTTTTCAGCATTACTATATTGTTTCCAGCCACATATGGCAAAACTCTGCTGAAATGCCAACTCCTCTCCCTCTGAAACAGGTTAGCATTAAAGAGGGTATGGAAGCCTGCAGGTATGTACACTCTGTTCCTCCTCCCCGCTCCTCAGCATCCTTCCCTCCCCCCACTTTACTTGCTCAACCTCTTTCATTCAGTACGTTTCTGCTGGTTGTCTTCTAAGTATAGACTTAAAGGTACATTTCATTAGGCTAAAAATAGGTGCTAGGAAAAATGTTTTAACACAAAGACATAGCCTTTGCTATGACACCAAGGTATACATCTGTTTCAGCTGTCTTACAGGCACCTGCAGGTTCCTGGGGAAAGAGATCTGTTATTGTATCAAAAAATCGGTCCTGGTGGAAACCATTATCAGTCTCTAGAGCCCCTCTTTGACCCCACCAATCTTTGACTCCATATTTTACAGGTCCATTCTCCCTGCCAGACATGTGCCAAGGCCAACCCGCAGGGGCCCCTCCAGATACACCAGCCCCTGCACCAGCTTTGAGGACACCAGGCAAGTACTTACAGGTTGACTTCGCCCACATGCCCACTCATAAAAAGCTCCGTTATCTCTTAACTCTTGTTGACACCTTTACAGGATGGATAGAGGCACTCCCCATATCCAGGGAAACAGCAGGTGTGATGGCTAAATTTGGCATACCATCCCCCAAGCTCCTGGGACATCAGTGCTGGTACCACCTCTCCAGACTCAAGTGGGCACCTATCCAGAAAAATGGGCACATGTTCATTCTATTCTTACTGGCAATCTCCCACTCTCCCCATGGCTAATCCCATTCATAGGGCCAGTGATAACAACCTATTTTTTATCCTAGCAACTTCTTGCCTTCTCTGTTTCCTCAAGAAACAGATCCCTGATGTCTCCAGGATGGCAGTTAATGCAATGCTTCTTCACCCACATCTCCCACTGAGTGTGAGTCCACTGACTCCCAACTCCCCCTCCTCACATCTTCCATCCCATGCCAACAAGAAGTAGCCAGACCGGAACCAGCATCCATATATCCAAGAAGGTTGGGATGTTCCATTGGAAGCTCCACCTCAGCCTCCCTCCTCTCTCTCCAAACCTTGCCCCTTTCAGAAAGCCTACCAAGTGGAAGCTTCTCCCTGGGGCTGTTCAAGACCATGCCTACAGGGTATTTAAGCTCTGGTCCATAGACCTGCCATGTGATTTCTTCTCCTTCCCTCCCCTACCTCACTTCTGGGGGGCTTAAGAGTCACCCAAGAGTGGTTGGCTCATTGAACCTGGACTTTTAATTTGGCTTGATCTGGCTTATTGCATTGGCAGAGAAACCTAGTGCTAGGGATTCAAAATACTTATCAGGGCAGAGGCAGGCAGAGCGATGGCAGAGACACAGTCGTAATAAAGACCAGAAACTGAGCTATTACACATTGAGGAGTTAGTGAAAACAAGGAGATTAAGAGTTTGGAACAGGGACACCTTTAATCCCAGCACCTGGGGAAGGAGCCATCTCCATGGGACACGACCAGAACAGATCCAACCACTCTGTCTGAGGCCAACCCAGGGCTCAGCTGCCGATCCTTCAAAACCCAACAACTTGGAGGTGTTGGTGAGATTACCCTACTAAATAACCTGCTCAGCTGAGATCCATTCGGGAGAGGATTCAGAATCCTACAGTCTGCAGTCTGAGGAAACAATATCAGCTGAGGAGTTGATGAATGAGCAAAATATGACCTGAGAACACAAAAGAAGGTGCTGACCAGCCACTGAACCAGATCACCAGAATCATAAGCCGACTGAGAACAGGTAAGCCCCGATCTCCGGACCAGCAGATTAGGTCTCTAGTCCCTAGGCCCTACCCATCGGAGTCCCAGGGACCAGACAGCTACCTTTCCCTGTTCCCCCAGCAAAAAAAAAAACAAACCCAAAAAAACTAACCCCTACGAACCTAACAACCACTGAAACCATAGCACACACCCTGCACCAACTGGGAACAACTGCTCCCTGAGACAGAACCCACTAGCACTGATTGGACTAAGCTGCTCCCAAAGAAACAGAGCCCAACAGCACCGACTTAACCAAGAATTCCTAGTGGACCAAGACTATCAATTAGAACAAGAGGAAGCATCTTCAGACACAGACACCGCCTGCACCGAGCAGAGGAAGAGATGAGTAGATGCCAGTGCAAAAATACAGGCAACAACATAAAGACCTATATGACCACATCAGAACCTAGCAATTCTATACCTGCAAGACCTGAACATACCAAAGCAGAAGAAGCAGAAGAAATCAATCCTAAAAATGACTTTAAGAAGATGATAGAGGCCCTTAAAGAGGAAATGAAAAACTCCCTTAAGGAGGAAATAAAAAATTCCCTTAAAGAAATGGAAGAAAAAAAACAAACAAAAAATTGGAAGAAATCAAAGAAAGCCAAGAAAAAGTAATTAAACAGATGAAGGAAACAATTCAAGATTTGAAAACTGAAATTGAGACAATAAAGAAAACACAAACTGAGGGAATGCTGGAGATAGAAATCCTGACTAAACAAACAGGAACTACAGAAACAAGCATAACCAACCAAATGCAAGAGATGGAACAGAGAATCTCTGACACTGAAGACACAATAGAGAAAATAGATTCGTTAGTCAAAGAAAACACTAAAGACAAAAAAGTCGTAACACAAAATGTCCAAGAAATTTGGGACATCATGAAAAGACCAAACCTAAGAATAATAGGGATAGAAGGAGAAGAATACCAACTCAAAGGCACAGAAAATATATTCAACAAAATCATACAAGAAAACTTTCCTAACCTAAAGAAAGAAATACCTATGAAGATACAAGAAGCTTACAGAACACTGAATAGGCTGGATCCAAAAAAAAAAAAAAAGTCCCCAGGCCACATAATACTCAAAACACTAACCATACAAAACAAAGAAAAAATATTAAGAGCCACAAAGGAAAAAGACCAAGTAACATATAAAGGCAGACCCATCAGAATAACACCAGACTTCTCAATAGAGACCATGAAAGCTAGAAGGTCCTGGAAAAATGTAATGCAGATACTAAGAGACCACAGATGCCAACCCAGACTATTATACCCAGCAAAACTCTCAAACACCATAGACCGAGTAAACAAAATATTCCATGATAAAAACAGATTTAAACAATACCTATCCACAAATCCAGCCCTACAGAAAGCACTAGAAGGAAAAATTCAACCTAAAGGAGCTAAACACACCCATGAAAACTCAGGCAATAGATAATCCCACACCAACAAATACCAAAGAAGGAAAACGCAACATGACTACAAAAAAATAACAGGAATTAACAATCAATGGTCATTAATATCCATCAATATCAATGGTCTCAACTCACTTATAAGAAGACACAGACTAACAGAATGGATAACAGAACAGGATCCATCCTTCTGTTGCGTACAAGAAACACACCTTAACTTCAAAGACAGATACTACCTCAGAGTAAAGGGCTGGGAAAGGGCTTTCCAAGCAAATGGTCCTAAGAAGCAAGCTGGTGTAGATATCCTAACATCTAATAAAATAGACTTCAAACTAAAATCAATCAAAAGAGATCAGGATGAACATTACATATTTATCGCAGGAAAAATCCACCAAGATGAAGTCTCGATTCTGAACATTTATGTCCCAAATACAAAGGCACCCACATTCATAAAAGAAACATTACTAAAGCTTAAATTACACATCAAACCACACACATTAGTAGTGGGAGATTTCAACACACCACTCTCACCAAAAGATAGATCTACCAGACTGAAACTTAACAAAGAAATAAAGGACCTAACAGATGTTATGACTCAAATGGACTTAATAGGTATCTACAGAACATTCCATCCTTACACGAAAGAATATACCTTCTTCTCAGCACCCCATGGAACCTTCTCAAAAATTGGTCACAAAGCAAATCTCAACAGATACAAAAACATTGGAATAACCTCTTGTATCCTATTGGACCACTATGCCTTAAAGTTAGATTTCAACAACAACAAAAATTATAGAAAGCCTACAATCTCATGGAAACTGAATAATGCCCACCTGAAACACCAATGGGTCAAGGAAGAAATAAAGAAAGGAATTAAAGATTTCCTAGAATTCAATGAAAATGAAAGTACAACATACCCAAACTTATGAGACACTATGAAAGCAGTGCTAAGAGGAAAATTCATAGCTCTAAATGCACACATAAAGAAGATGGAGAAATCTCATACCAATGACTTAACATCACAACTGAAAGCTCTAGAACAAAAAAAACAAACTCACCCAGGAGACATAGACGCCAGGAAATAATCAAATTGAGGGCTGAAATCAATGAAATAGAAATCAAGAGAACAATACAAAAAAAAAAAACAATGAAACAGAGTTGGTTCTTTGAAAAAATCAACAAGATAGACAAACCCCTAGCCAAATTAACCAAAAGGCAAAGAGAGAGCATCCAAATTAACAAAATCAGAAATGAAAAGGGAGACATAACAACAGACAATGAGGAAATCCAGAGAATCATCAGGTCATCCTTCAAAAACCTGTACTCCACAAAATTGGAAAATCTGGAAGAAATGGACAATTTTCTGGATAGATACTACATACCAAAGTTAAATCAAGACCAGACAAACTATTTTAATAGACCAATAACCCCTAAAGAAACAGAAACAGTTATCAAAAGTCTCCCAAACAAAAAAGCCCAGGACCAGATAGTTTCAGTGCAGAATTCTACCAGACTTTCAAAGAAGAACTAACTCCAATACTCTTCAAATTGTTCCACACAATAGAAACAGAAGGAACATTACCAAACTCGTTTTATGAGGCTACAATTACCCTGATACCCAAACCACACAAAGATACAACAAAGAAAGAGAATTACAGACCAATCTCCCTCAAGAACATTGATGGAAAAATACTCAACAAAATATTGGCAAACAGAATCCAAGAACACATAAAAAAAATTATCCACCATGACCAAGTAGGTTTCATCCCAGGGATGCAAGGATAGTTCAACATATGAAAATCTGTCAATGTAATACACCATATAAACAAACTGAAAGAAAAAGACCACATGATCATCTCATTAGATGCTGAAAAACCCTTTGACAAAATCCAACACCCCTTCATGATAAAGGTCTTAGAGAGATCAGGAATACAAAGAACATTCCTAAACATAATAAAGGCAATTTATAGCAAGCCAACGGCCACCATTAAATTAAATGGAGAGAAACTCAAAGCGATTCCACTACAATCAGGAACAAGACAAGGCTGTCTACTCTCCCCATGTTTATCCAATATAGTACTTGGAGTTCTAGCTAGAGCAATAAGACAACAAAAGGAGATCAAGGGGATACAAATTAGAAAGGAAGAATTCAAACTTTCACTATTTGCAGATGATATGATAGTATACATAAATGACCCCAAAAATTCTACTAGGAAACTCCTACAGCTGATAAACTCCTTCAGTAAAGTGGCAGGATACAAGATCAACTCAAAAAAATCAGTAGCCCTCCTATACACAAATGACAAAAGGGCTGAGAAATTAGAGAAACAGCACCCTTTACAATAGGCACAAATAATATAAAATACCTTTGGATAACACTAACTAAACAGGTGAAGGACCTTTTTGATAAGAATTTTAAATCTCTAAAGAGAGAAATTGAAGAAGATATCAGAAAATGGAAGGATCTCCCATGCTCATGGATAGGTAGGTTTAACATAGTAAAAATGGCAATCTTACCAAAAGCAATCTACAGATTCAATGCAATCCCCATCAAAATCCCAACACAATTCTTCACAGACTTAGAAAGAAAAATACTCAACTTCATATGGAAAAACAAAAGACCCAGGATAGCTAAAAGAATCCTGTATAATAAAGCAACCTCTGGAGGCATCACCATCTCTGACCTCAAGCTCTACTATAGAGCTATAGTAATAAAACAGCTTGGTACTGGTTTAAAAACCAATATATAGACCAATGGAATTGAATTGAAGACCCTGACATTAATCCATGCACATATGAACACCTGATTTTTGACAAAGAAGCCAAAACTACACAATGGAAAAAAGAAAGTATCTTCAACAAATGGTGCTGGCATAACTGGATGGCAATATGTAAAAGATTACAAATAGATCCATATCTGTCACCATGCACAAAACTCAATTCCAAGTGGACCAAAGGCCTCAACATAAATCCAGTTAAACTAAACTTAATAGAAAAGAAAGTAGGAAGTACTCTTGAATGCATTAGCACAGGAGATCACTTCCTAAGTATAACACCAGCATCACAGACACTGAGCACAACAATTAATAAATGGGACCTCTTGAAACTCAGAAGCTTTTGTAGGGCAAAAGACACAGTCAATAAGACAAAAAGACAGCTTACAGAATGGGAAAAGACCTTCACCAACCCCACATCTGACAGAGGGCTGATCTCCAAAGTATATAAATAACTCAAGAAACTAGACATCAAAATACTGAACAATCACCGGGCGGTGGTGGCGCACGCCTTTAATCCCAGCACTCGGGAGGCAGAGCCAGGCGGATCTCTGTGAGTTTGAGGCCAGCCTGGGCTACCAAGTGAGTTCCAGGAAAGGCGCAAAACTACACAGAGAAACCCTGCCTCGAAAAACCGAAAAAAAAAAAAAATACCGAACAATCCCATTAAAAAATGGGCTAAAGTGCTAAACAGAGAAGTCTCAAAAGAAGAATCACAAATGGCTGAAAGACATTTAAAGAATTGTTCAACATCCTTAATCATCAGAGAAATGCAAATTGAAATGACTCTGAGATACTACCTTACACCTGTCAGAATGGCTATGATCAAAAACACTAATAACAGTCAATGTTGGAGAGGATGCGGAGCAAAGGGAATACTCCTCCACTGTTGGTGGGAATGCAAACTTATACAGCCACTGTGGAAATCAGTATGGCGGTTTCTCAGAAAATCAGGAATCGATCTACCTCAAGACCCAGCCATATCACTCTTGGGCATATACCCAAGAAATGCTCAATCATACCACAAAGATACACAGTCAACTATGTTCATAGCAGCACTATTTTAACATCCAGAACCTGGAAACAACCTAGATGCCCTTCAACTGAAGAATGTGGTACATATACACAATGAAGTACTACTCAGCAGAGAAAAACAATGACAGCATGAAATTTGCAGGCAAATGGATGGAACTAGAAAATATCATCCTGAGTGAGGCAACCCAAACCCAGAAGGACAAACATGGTATATACTCACTCGTAAGTGGATTCTAGATATAAAGCAAAGAACAATCAGACTGCAACCCACAGAACCAGGGAGGCTATATGGTAGGGGGTACCTGAGGATGACTGTGGCTTATAATAAGTTTTGGTTTTACTCAATTACTGGGCAAGCCTCAATGGAACATTTCACTATTAGGATAAAAATTTATACTGTATCAGGCTGATAATATAAAAATAAATAAATAAATAAATTTAAAAAAAGCCCAAAACACCTCAAAATACTTATAAATATGCTATGTGGTGAGAAGTACATGTAGTGACACAAATTTGGCAAAGGAGAAAGGAAGGTGGGATAAAGAAGGGGCTGTAGACAGGGAGGGAGAGCCTCACCTGTGGATAAACATTTAAGAGGGGCCCTGAAACAAAGTGGCAGTGCTCCTTTCAGAGAAACCAGCAGATGTAGAGGCCTCTAGGAAATCCAGAGCGGAAGACTCAGACAGACCTTGGCAAGGTGAGTTGCAGGACCCAAGTCAGAGCTCTGTGGGCCAACAGATCATGGTGAGGATTTCCATCCAACTTGGGATGTTTGAGTCCAGTGAATTGAAATATAAGCACAAACATAATTAGGGAAACATTTATAAGACTGCCTTTTCTGTTGTCAAGATATCATTCTTCGGTTAAGGAAAACACACACCAATAATAAATAAAATATTCTCAAATCCTTTAAATGTACGAGACTAATTGGCCTAAAATATTCTTAACAAAGTCAATTTAAAGACTGATAATGGGGTCTGGAGTGATAGTCCAGTGGTTAAGAGCTCTTGCCGCTCTTCCATAGGACCCGAGTTCAGTTCCCAGCTGCCATGTCAGTGGGCAGCTCACAACCACACGTAACTCCACCTCCAGCCACCAGCACAGAGCCACATATAAACACACATATAAGTAAAAATAAAATTAATGGACTTTAAAAAAGAAAGAAAAACAAAACAAAACAAATAAAGGCTGATAATGCACATGAAATGAGTGTGGCTTTTATGCCACTGCCTTACACGTATATCACATCCTTTAAAATAGTATGAGCTATCTACAGGAATATAAAATATGTTAGGAATCTTCTGTGACTCCGCTAATTTTATCTTGATACTAATACAATAACATCAAATATGATTTTATAGTATTTATAATAAAATAGTACATTTAATTCAAGGGATATTTATTAAATATTAGGATTTAGTGAAATCAAAGTGAAATAACTGTTATTTGAAATTGTTGATAAATATCTTTCTATTATAACAGGCAGAATTCTAAAATGTGCCCCCAATATTTCTAATCCATTCCCTAACTGACGTAATGAGATACCATGTTCATGATTCTGTTCTTTATATGGATGTGGATGTTGCAGGAGATACGTTTAAAGTACCAGCCGACATTGAGTTAATCAAAGGAATGTGGAGAAATGGTTCAGTGGTTAAGAACACTGGATACTCTTGCACAAGACTCGGGGTGGTTCCCAACACAAACATGGCACACAACCATCTGTAATTTCAATTTCAGGAGATTTGAACCCCTTTTCTGGCTTCTGCAGGCACTTCACACACAGTGCATAGACACACATGCAGACAAAACTCTCACACATAAAATATAAACAAGTAAACTCTGTTAACAATGGGGAAAGGGTAGATATTATCTAACCTCACTTCCTTAAAAAGCACATAAGTTTTTCCACCTGGCAGCTGACAGAAAAATTCAAATTGAAGGATGAGGTGGTCTCAAATGCTATTGAAGTCTTCAGGATGAAGAAGGACACATGCAATGAATTCCAGAATGATCTGTGGGAGCTGAAAGCAACCATATCTGCAGCACCTTAAGAACAATGTCAACAAAGACATTGTAGTAGTTAATCTTAACTGTCAACTTGATGAGATCTGGACTCATCTGGGAGATAGAGCCCTGGCATGCCTGTGGGGAATTATTTTGATCAAATTAATTGAGTGGGATGACCTGTGCACAAGGGGTGGCACCATTCTTGGGCTAGACTGCATAAAATAAGCAAAACTAGCTGACCACAAGTATTCACTTCTCTCTGCTTATTGGCTTTTAATGAAATGTGACCAGCTGCCTCAAACTCCTGCCGCTGGGCCTTCTCCACAGACAGACTCACTTTGAACTATGGGCCAAAATACATGTTCTCTTCCTTAAGTAGCTTTTATCGAGGTATTCTTTCATAGCATCTGGGAAAGTAACTAATGCAGAAGTGAATTCTGAAAACATCAAACAGATATGGATGAGGGGATGAGAACCCTAGGCTCAGGTAAGCTTAGACTAGCTAAGACAGTGATTTTTGATCTTGTAGAGACTGAAGCAGAGAACCCAGCTCTACTGTGCCCAGTTTCTCAGCCTTTAAGATCTATGAGTCATTAAGTAATTGTTTGAAGCTGTTCTACTCATAGAAACTGGCCACAGAGGAACAGGATACTAATAACTTCCCTAGAAGAGTCTAGGTTTAGTTGAAAAAAAAAAAAAAGAAGAAGAAGCAGGAAGAGAACAGCTCAGGAGACTTATTATAAAAGTTATCAGTGGTTGGCTAGAAAGCTGTCTAGAATTCCATGGCAAAACAATCTGGAAAACATAGTGGTTTATGGCAGAGTGAAATGCATTACTCTTCTGCAAAGCTGTAGAGAACTAGGTAGCCCTGATCCAATAAAACAAGTCTACTGGGTTGTGCATCTATTAACCGATAGCCCTTGCTCTAAGGAAACTACTTTTGTCTACAATATGGAAGCTATTTAAAATGAGAATTGAGCACATGGTTGGTCTCTGCTGAAATTCAACAGAGCTCAGAACACTTTATGTCATGATTATTTAGTAGCTCCACAGAGTAAGTCAGGTCCTTTCAAATTGGACCTATGTTTACTTCCAAACTACAGACTTAGAGCAAAAAGGAGGGATCCTCATGTATTTAATAGTCTCCCCAAAACTTACATCAGGTTACCAATATCTTCCATAACTTCCAGGCATATTACCTATCCTTCATCCCTCTCCCAAGTCTTCTCTACAGTCTATTTATACTACCGTGCATGACCTGGACCCATTTTGCATTGTTTCTCCTTAGTGAAAGGCTATGGTGGCAAAGAAGCAAACAACATCAAGTGAAGAACTGAGGCAGGTGTGGAGAAATGCCCCGCTGACCCCAGCACAGGGGGGCAGAGACGAGAAGACTCAGAGTTTGAAGGCTACCAATACAGTGAGATCCCATTTCAGAAAAGGGAGGTGGGGATGAGGAAGGAAGGAGGGAGAAGCCAACACAAAGAAGCGAGGAAAAAACTGATGAGCTGATACTCAAGGAGGATAAGCATAATTTTAGGACAGTTGTGAAGTAGAAAATGTGTTTTGGTGAGTGAGACATTAAGCTACTCCTCAGAGCATATGGAGCCAGTTGACAGTTATGAATGCCACATTGAAGAATTCTGAAGTAACCACGTTAACATAAAGGAGACGATGTAAATGGAGAGAAGAAACCTACAGTCAAGGCTAAAAATACCTGCCGTATGCTAGGCGGCCAAAAGTAAATGGACACACACGGGCAAACAAAATAGTCGCCTCCTAACGCTGCTAAACGGCTTTCTCTTCATTTCTTTCTCAAGTTTAGAGTCTTAAATACAAATGAATTTTCAAAATATAAACTTAATATATAAATGAACCCTTTGTTTAATACAAAAACAAATGATCTAAAACACACATATTCAGTTATTAAAATATAACATTTTAATATTAAATACCATCCTGCTAACATTTCTTTCATCAAAATGAAAAGAATTTTTTAATACTGATGATTAAGCCATGCATCAGTGTTCTTTTATGACTCATTTAATATGAATTCTGATGTAAATATAATATCTATGATATTTAAAGTGTTACACAAAAAGTTATGTACCATGTTACAAAACTTATTGAAATTTTTCAGTAGTCATAGTAGTGTTCTTTGCTTTTAAGATTTCCAAATTCGGGCTGGAGAGATGGCTCAGCCGTTAAAGGCTAGGCTCACAACCAAAAATATAAGATTTCCAAATTCTTCTAGCAATGAAGTGTTAATGCAGAAATTTTGGACTGTCAGGTGCACCTGTGGCTTTGTGCAGCCATTTCACAAAAGCTGTCACACTAATTCAGGCACCAGAAAAGTGTATACATGGCGAAAGCAACCACCCACCCTTCCACACTGGGCAATACACTGCTCCTGAGTGACATACGCCAGAAAGACCCTTTAAGAGTTAGTACATGACATTGGATTGTTTCAGTGCAGTTGCTAGGTGAGTACAAATGATACAGTGTTACCAACCGAAACACATGGCTTAAGGTCCTAATCATCAGTGGTTTAAATTTTATTTTTCCTCATATGAGTCTATGCTTTGTTTTTTCTTTTGTTTTAACATTCACACCTGTAAGGCCTGTTTGGAAGTACAGTCAGCAATATCAAAGGGTGGGCTCAGAAGACTGGCCCATTAAATGATGACAAATTTAAGAATTTGTGAATGCTACCGATTCTCGGGGCTTTTTCTTAAAAGAAGAAATTCCTATTGAAGCCTAAGTCTTATTCTCTAATACCTTTTATCAGTTTGTGATTGTGACAAAGTTAGTTCATAAGTTCTATTCTAATTTTCAAAATATGAACAGTGTGTCTGGCTTTTAGAAATCTCTCTGCACTGCAAGAATGAAAAATGTAAAGCCTAGAAATAAAAGTGGTTTAGTAGAGATGCAGGACATGGCTCTCTCTGTTGCTATGTGATGCCTTTCCCCTTCACCTTGCTGGAACGATGATGCTCTGCTTACATCTTTCCCTTCTTTAGTCATAAAGTAACCATTATCCTTTTCCTACTTTTTGAAGCCAAGTGCATACATTGGCTCATGTCATCGTGTCTCTATCTGAAATGTGCCATCCCTTTGCTCAGGTGCATTTGTGGCTATTATTTTTATTCAAATGGCTAACACATGTTAGGCATTGTCCTTGTCACTAAATTATGATTTTATTCTATTATTGTTTTGTTCTATATCACACTATTTGGTGATGATTTACACTTACCATTATTAACAGCATTGCCATCAGAATTGTTATCAGCCATGAGCTTTGTTACATTGTTGTTTTACACAGTCCAGGTGTTCCAGGTGTGTTAGGTTCTTTTCACAATCAGCCATGTGTTGGTATTACAGATTAGGTGCTAAGTAAATGCACACAGGAAGCCATTTGCCTCATGCTCTCCTGTGTTCCTTCTTATGTGTCTGGTGTTTCAAGTTCTCATGGCTTATACAAAACAACAAGCCCATAAGAGGCAACAGCTATAGCTTTGAAAGGACATGCAAAGTGAAAAGTAGAAGACAATTTAGATTGGCACACGGAGAAGCATTTCAGGGCAGCACATCACTAAAAGGGCCTACAGACAATAAAGTGAGTCAAAGCTTTGACCTTGAGACTTCCTTAGGCAGTAACTCAAACCACAGGTGCAACCTGACTGTCTAAAAAGAACATACAGAAACAGCTATGCTCCATCACTGGCTGTTGGTGGACAACACAGGATCTGGAGTCAGTCAGATCCCTGGTACCCCAACGAAAATCTTCTCCTATGAGGACCTGCATCGCTTGGATACTTAGTGTCGAGTAAGGTTTTACAGAGGGAGTTTTACATGCTTATTCCATTAGCTCTGGCCTTCCACATGTAATTTATCTTCTGATCACAAAATTGTATAAACATTAGGAAGCACCAATATCTTACTTCCTCTCCACTGCCAGCAGAGACATGGATCCTGTCAGGAAGCACCACTGTGCACTGTGGACAAGCTCTGTGGAAGTGGGAACTTTCAAATAACATCCTCTGAGGCCAAGGGGGTGTTTACCTTAGTGTGTCATTATAAATTTATTAAAGCAGGTTTTGTCCAAGCTATAGAAAATCTTAGATTTGGGGATACCGAAAGCACTGAAAAGCTATGTTATTCTTGAGGTAGGACGCCCATCTTTTAAAACCTCTTCATGTCAATTAATACATTTTATGCTGGGCTGAATTATTTGTCTTCTTGAACAGCAGTGTACCATCTGAGAGTCATTTCCTTCTTGCCTAACATTCCCATTTATAAATGGCACACTTGGTTTCTATTATAACCAAAGACTGAAACCTCATGAATTAATGAATATGCTTTCCAAATACTAAAGTTTTAATGAAATGAAAAATGCTCCTTAGCAATCTTGTTCATTTGAATCGTAAAAAAATAACTTTGGGGACTGGATTTTTGTCCTTACTTTTTTTTTTTGGGGGGGGGGGTTTCACAAAGCAGCCCAGGCTAGTCCGGAACTTGCAGTCTTTCTACTTCAGCCCTCAATTTCTAAGGTTGCAACTGTGTGCCAACTAGCTGGGAGGAGACTTTTGAAAACAATTTGGATGCAGAAATCCCCCCGTGCCATTTCTTTTGGTGCTCTATAGCTTGGCACAATTAAGAAAGACGGGATTTTGTTCAGGCTAATATCGCAGCATATATTTTAAGAGCATTACGCAGAACGTTTGAAACAACCAGACGATTTGGGAGAAAGGTCAGAGTTCCCTTGTGCTTTCTCTCTAACTACTTACACTCTGGGGTGTCTAAATTTAACGACAAGGAGAGATGAGGATGTTAGTCAGTTAACAGCTAAGACAAGAAAAGGCTGTTTCACATCCCTAAGCAAAGCTGAACCTTACTACAGACTCCTCCTCTAGCTTACTTGCTTCTGTGTGTCAGGCTTAGCGCCCCAAACAGTCCAGGAGCACTAACTGCTGTCTGCACTGCCCTGTCTATAAAGTGTCTCTGTGCTGCTTGTTCTCATGGCCAATGAGGCTTAAAAGGAAACCATTTAGGCTTTTCTTCCCAAGATTTTTGTTATAAAAATGTTTTTAACACTTGATTCAATGAACATTTTCTTAGCTTCTATCTAGCCTTCTTGCTGAAGTTGTGGGCCCTTCTAACAGGTTCACCTGACTTAATGAAGCCCACTGAAGGTCTCCTCTCTTTTGACTGACTTTGGGGACATATTACATGCATAAAAGCCACACAGTCACAGGAGTGATATCTCACAATTCACAGATTGTCTTCTCTGAGGGCTCAGTATATTAAGACTTGGGTCATTAGGAGTCATTTTAGAATTCTGCTTGTACCATAAGTTCTAAATCCAGTTTTATTTGAGTGATTTATTACATTCTGTCTCCCAGACTTCAATATAGGGTCCCCAGGTAGATGCTCAGGCCACAGATAATCACAGAATTACATTGGTTTGGCCAGGGCTCTCTCCACAGGGAATTCTCAGAACACTCCCCACCACATTTCCTTCAATTACACTGAACTTAATAAAAATGTGCAGAGCTGTTTCTTCTTGGAGCTCTGACATCTAATACCCAATTGTGGTTCAATAGAATAGAAAGAAAAGCCTCATGCATTTAAAATCTGTATGGTTATAGTGTGTACTCTTGAGCCATAATAAATCTAAAATATTCTGCCTTTACTTATAAATTTTAAAACAATTCCTACTTTTTGTGAAAAATCAAATACTCTTCCATTTTCTGTATGACTGATAACCTATGTTAAAGCAGCAGGCCACTGAGATGTTGTCTTTTCACTCTATTGACTTTTTGGTACATATGATTGAGTAAAAAGCAGAACCCATTGACTTCTGCCGTAGTGTCTATCACTCAAAATGGCAAAGAATATTTGTGTTTAGCAATAGTATTGAATAAAAATAGTGAAACCGAGAGCAGAAAAAGAAAGCAATCCCTATCATTTAAAATACCCTGAGTACTGATTTTCTGACCTAGCCTGATGTTTACTGCAGGCTTGTGACCTGATAATGATCTCTTTTCAGGAATATAAAGTGCACCGAAGAGCAGTTCTGAAATGGTTAACAGATAATTAGCATGTTATTTAAGGAAAATAGGAGGTTTGTGCTTTAAATGGTCAAGTGAAAAACTGGAGGCATTATCTTCAAAATCAGGGGAAAAAAACCTTGCTTTTTTCCAGTTCTCAACATCCCACTTTTATTGCTCATAAGGAAGATGGGCTGGTGTGTTGGAGTCAGTAGTACAAAGACACAGTGAGGAGGCTGTTGACAGCATCAATCACTTGTTAGGGCTGAAAAGATGATACGGCAAAGAGCACACAAGCAGAGAAATCCATAAAAGCAAAAGAAAATGTCAATGCCAGAGCCCAATAGAATATAAAATACACCCTAAAAATAGTGCAAAAGAAAGACCCTTGCAGCTGTCATTTAGACAACTTTTTTACCAACTTTTTGGTCAATCATGTTTAGTTACTGTCATATTAAGAATAGCAGTGTTGATGGTGAGAGTCTAATAGAAGGGCTCACTTTGCACAAGACTTTGTAGCGGGGTCCCATTTAATCCCTGAACGAATCCAGGAGGGCCATGTTTTGTGATCTCCAGTTTGCAGATGGGATTTGGTTACTTGGTGACTTGTTCTTGTGTCTCTTATGACAAACCTGTGCAGTGACAGACTTGTGGGTGTCCAGTAATATGCCTGCACTCAAATTTCCCTAAACACCAAAAGCTTTCTGCATCCATTCCTGTCTTGCATGCTGCCAACTTTCTGTAGCCAGAACTTGCTTGGTCTGTGCCTGGGCCAGGCCACGGCAGCACAACCTTGGGAACGGCACTTAGATAGAAAATGGCCACTGCTGAATAAGCCGTGTTCTTGGTTCCTCACTGAGACAGGTTGAGGAAATTCTATGCCAGGTCTGGGCCACCAGGTCACCTGCATCTTTACTCCTGAAGCATCCATTTTCCTTCCTTGTCTCATCCTTACCGTGGCTTCCTGGAATTGTCTACCAAAGAAACTCAAATTCTTACAGCAGGGCTGTTTCTAGGGCTTAAAAAATTATGCTCTTCTATGACAGTAATAAAGTATTATTAAAAACAACTGACATTTCAGAATTCTCAGTAACTCTTGAAGAAGCCATTTATTTTACTTTTATAATTATACTCACAGACTTTCTTTAATAAAGAGGATGAAGCTGTCTGTGATCATTCTTTTCCAGTTTAACTAGCAATTCTTCTCTGCTAACTTTATTCAATAAGTGGCAAGTTCTAAGTGCACAAGAAGTTTAGAAAAATCAAATGCACAACTTTGCAGTTATTGCTTCTAAGCACACTTTGCTGTAAAACTACTCAGAATTCTAAACTACTTAGCTCATTTTGGAGATGTTTATGGAGAGCAAATTGGTCATTCTTCAATGATAAAGAGATTTTCACTTCAATTTACAATTCTACAGTATTGTCACACATTAACAATGTACAGAATCCATGTTTGGCAGTAATGGAGAACAGAGTGTGGAGGAGTAATAGAGAGTTATGGGCTCTGGAGACTGAGGATGCCCACTTTGTCTCAACCAGTTTCCCTCTAAGGCTGAGAGCCCAGAGCTACAACTTTATTTCTAAAGGGTAATGAAGATCTAGGAACTGCTTCTCTGTCCCGAAGACACAGTTTGTGTGCATTAGGAAGATAAAGTTTCTCAATAGAGGAGAACTGCCCACTGTGCGGCACTTGTCACAGACACAGCAAAGGGTGTGGTGCGGTTGTGGCCCCTCCCCTGCGATGTGGATCCGATGACATCAGCACTCACTGTATCTCCAGCGGGGGAGGAGAGAGTGGGCCTGCAAAGTAGACCCAGGAAATAATAATACTTGCTCTTTGATCTGGAAACCAAGCCCACATTTGCTTTCAGGGGAAATAAGGAAATTTAGATATTAAAATTATCAATAAAATGTTCCTGGGATTGAAATTTTCATTCGATCTATAGGGATCTTTTCATTTGCACAATAAGATTATGACCTATTTCTGACATGTGCTTATAACTAAGCTGTTTCCTCCACAATTCTCACAGGAACCTCAGAGATTGTGTGTTTCACAGGGAATGCCAAAGCCGAGCGAATAAGGGTTGGCTACTGGCTACATAAGAACAGTCAAGATTCCTTTCGTGTTATTATTTTCTCCCTTCCCCTTTAAAAGCATGCAACCTAGGATGGAGAACTAGCTCAGTGCCTAAGAATTCTAGCTCTTGCACAGGACCTGAGTTCATTTCCCAGCACTCATGTGCGCATCCAACACACAGATATACATGTAGATGTATAATTTAAAAACAGTGAACCACCAGTCTTCAAAGGCATGTCAAATGGAACTCTTGAGTTCAGAACTGTTACTCCAGTCTAGTGGACATCTGAACAGACTCATATTCTATGGTGTGCTTTGTCATTTGATCTTAGGCCTTGGGAGTGAATCAGAGTCAGAGGAATAGTTCGGTTATTTGGGGGCAGGCAGCCTGAATGTGCACATTTACAGAGAATTCTAGACCTGAGGAATTCTGTGGTTGTGCTTCACTGCCTTACTGAAGAGTGAGCCATTCTGGGAAAGCAATCCTTGGGGAGCAGGTGATCCCTCACTGGTTTTTGTCTAGGACATTTTCCACCTGTGCTTTATTTCCATAGTTTCAATTACTTACTGGTGAAAATTATACATGGCAATTGGCACAGTGGCTTTCTGCTTGTCCGTATATGACAGCAAACAGTTATTTACAGTGTGGTGTTTATGTGTGTGTGTGGGTGTGTATGTTGTGTATGTGGTTCATGGGAGATCTTTTTTATAAATGACTTTAAAATACATCAGAATCAGCCAAAGGGTTTTTAAAATACAAATGAATGGGCTTTCTTTTGAGATTGTGTGATCCCGCAGGTCAAGGGTAAAGTCATAAAGCTTGCAAAGTTCCAAAGTGGTTCTGACGCTGCAGCTGCACTGAAAATCACTGCTATGTGGAACAACTTTCCTCAGAGAGCTCCAAGTGTAGGATGAGTATGCATGTTATAAAGACATCTAATTAAATGGTAAACTACACTTTAAAATCAAGGAAGACTGAATGTGATTCCTCACTCTACAAGAACCAAAAGAGAAAGGGATATTCTCCCTAGGTCAGCTCAGGGAGATTTTATAGGTGGTTTTATAAGACAAGGAGCAATTAAGCAAGATGATTTGTGCCCAGACTGACAGTGGTCCCTAAACTACACTGAGAGAGCTGTCCCTAAACTACACTGAGAGAGCTGTCCCTAAACTACACTGAGAGAGCTGTCCCTAAACTACACCTAGAGAGCTGTCCCTAAACTACACTAGGAGAGCTGTCCCTAAACTACGCCGAGAGAGCTGTCCCTAAACTACACTGAGAGAGCTGTCCCTAAACTACACTGAGAGAGCTGTCCCTAAACTACACCGAGAGAGCTGTCCCTAAACTATACCTAGAGAGCTGTCCCTAAACTACACTGAGAGAGCTGTCCCTAAACTACACTGAGAGAGCTGTCCCTAAACTACACTGAGAGAGCTGTCCCTAAACTACACTGAGAGAGCTGTCCCTAAACTACACTAGGAGAGCTGTCCCTAAACTATACTAGGAGAGCTGTCCCTAAACTACACTGAGAGAGCTGTCCCTAAACTACACCTAGAGAGCTGTCCCTAAACTACACTGAGAGAGCTGTCCCTAAACTACACTGAGAGAGCTGTCCCTAAACTACCCTGAGAGAGCTGTCCCTAAACTACCCTGAGAGAGCTGTCCCTAAACTACCCTGAGAGAGCTGTCCCTAAACTACACTGAGAGAGCTGTCCCTAAACTACGCTGAGAGAGCTGTCCCTAAACTACACTAGGAGAGCTGTCCCTAAACTACCCTGAGAGAGCTGTCCCTAAACTACACTGAGAGAGCTGTCCCTAAACTACGCTGAGAGAGCTGTCCCTAAACTACACTAGGAGAGCTGTCCCTAAACTACACTGAGAGAGCTGTCCCTAAACTACACTAGGAGAGCTGTCCCTAAACTACGCTGAGAAGACTTTCTTCTTGACAAAGTTGCCTTCATGCAACTACAGAGAGAACTGACAAAGTTGTATACTCCCTCAAATGGAAGAGAGCTCTCATGATTTGACTGCTCCTGAGATTAATAGACTTATATAAATTTAGAATAGACAGCTATGCGCGTGTGCATACACACACACACACACACACACACACACACACACACACACACACACAAAGTGCTTTAGAAGGGAATAGCAACATTTAATTAATTAGTATCTAGGTTGCTAAGATAAGGTGAAGAACAAAAGATATAATCTGTCCTTGAGAAACCCTTCTGTCTTAAGACTACGGTTCCAGATTCCAAGGCATTATTACAAATGGTCAATTAAAATTAATTATGAAATATCTTTCAGGTTCATTTAAGCATTCTAAATATTCCTGATTATTCCTAATAATAAAAGTATTTGAATAATCTAAATTATTTAGTTAAACTGGCTTAAAAATCTAAATGTGTTCTCTTTGGTTACATCTGAGGTAACAGTTTATGTAAATCAGATTTTTTGTAGGAAATCTAATTTGTGGTGAGTAGAGAAAGCCCTGAATGAGTGTATCAGAAGCAAATGAAATCCTGAGTAAACATGTTATTGACATGAGCATGGCCATGTCAAGGACCCCATGCCTTTTAGAGAGTGGCAATTTAGAATAAGAAGTTATGCATAGACAGACAGACAGACAGACAGACACACACACACACACACACACACACACACACACACACAGAAAGAGAGAGAGATTATAACATTCAAGTTATAAAGGTAAAATCAATGCAGTAAAGCTGTCTTATATTTTTAAAAACTCCTTTGCATTTCATCTAAAATGTGTTGTTTATTATTATTTCCTAGACAGGTATTGATAGAAATTCCCAACACTACCCTAAGGTTGGGCATACCCGGCGGGACACTTAGTCATTTCTGCCTAGTCATTTCCGGGTCAAACGTCCTGCATGACCCATGATCCCGTGGCCACATGGTTGCGTAAAACACGCAGTGCAACTATGTGATCTATGCACATGTGTGGAATAGCCACATGGGCCTGTGTGCGCAGGTGCAGCTCAACCTTTATAAGCGGGCGCCGAGTTCCCCCGGCCCCCTTTCACACACATGTCTTTCCACAGGCCTGTTCAAACTATCCCTCTCTCCTCACCTTAATAAAACTCTTGTTAGTGGGTTCTGTCGTGTTTCGTGACTTTTCCTCGCAGGGTAAGAGCACCGCTAAAAACCAACAGGTGTCCCAGCTCTTGTGGTGCTGTCACTGTGGTTATTACACAGACAAGGCTGATGCCCTCTCTTTTCCTTGTGTTTGTGCTGAAAATTCAGTGGATTTTGTCTTTACCCTAAGTCTGCCCATAAAATTGAATAAAACAGGAAGGCATTTTTATATACAGACCAACCTTGGAGCTTCTCGGAGAGATGCCATAGACACCACAGGCTCACTTTACAAACCTTGGGATTTCTTCCAGTGCCATGTAAGATGGGGAAACTGATTAGACATGATTTAGAATGTTCCCAATTTTCTGTATTTTTCAACATTCACCATAGTGTGGGGAGAACCCTGTCCTCTTTCTTAAAGACAGCATGACACTTGGTTCACTCTCTATTCTCCTGGGAAACTGATTAGGCAATATGTCAACGATACTGCTAAGTGACGTATGGTAAAAATGAAGGTGCACAGAGTCCCATGTGCTAGGAAGCTGCTATCTTTGGGATTCCCTGAGCTGATGATTATTATGCCTGGGTGTGTCTCTGGACATTGTCTCTGGATGCTGTGAGAGATGAAGCCCTAGAGTGACTTCTATGTCAGCTCTGTGCAGCTTTTGCCATCTTTCCCTGTTGAAACATTCGATCCCGAAGGGAAGTTCTTTAGGCAGGAAGGTAACAACTCAAAAGAGCCTCAGAAGTCCCTGAAGCTGACCGGATTCAGTAGCCACCCCTCCCCCAAGGAAGCAATACCTTCAGCCTGGTCACTCTCAGACGAGCCAAGCTGCAAAGACTCCAGACTACAGCCTCGGCCTGAAGAAGCAGAGACCAGCCACATTGCCTGGAAGAGCTTCAGACCAACTGAGGCACCTGGAAAGGACACTCTCCATCCTGTTGAGCTGCCGGCAGGCTGTGCAGTGTGCTCCAGGTTCCCAGCTCTGTGAGCTGTCTGGGGTGGGCTTTGGTGACACAGCTGTCTTTGAGTCATTTCTGGTCCTATAAGTGACCCCTCACCCATATTTCTTTATGTAACCTCAAGAGAACTCATTGGTTCCCCAAACTGGACCTCGGTGGCATCCATCCTTTGTCCGTCATGGGCTTCTTATCTGGAATGAGTAGACATGTATGTTACATCTCCCCAGAACCAACTTTGTCACACAGTACTTATGTAACCTAAAGAGACGAGGTAAATAACTCACAGATGGGTGGGTGGCTGATTCCAGCCCTGAACATGGACTGCCTGTGGTTTTCCTGCTGGCAAACTGATGTCAAGTGTAACCCTCCCTGGATAGGCTTATAAGGCTGATGAACAACCATAATGATCATGAAAAACTGCTTTATGGGATGGAAAGAAATCAAAAGCAATAAAAGGTTCAATTTTCTCTAACGGTGTTGTATCAGGTAACATGTTGGTCTTTGATGTACTGCACACCCCGCTGGAATGAGATGAAGGGTTCACAGACACTGCAGGGATCACGGGAACACTTTGGGCATCTGTCAGGGTCTCCATTGTCCACAGCACATTGTCTCCCTCCGGGTAATCACCACCTAATTTACAGGCATTCACTTGTGTGTTGCTCTCCTCTGTTCCGATGTCAGTAATATAGTAACTAGGGGATCAGTCTGCCATCCACAGCAGTGTATGTCTCACCTCGTGTTCTTAAAGACTCCTACTGTTGGATGCAGGACAGGGATTGTCCATTCTCAATGGACACAGTCTCAGATCTGCATGGAAAGGACTGCTGAGGAAGCAAGGATGTAATTCACAGGTACACTTTCTAAATGTAATCTGCAACTCGAGCAACTGTGCTCAAGAGCAAATGACTTTATGAAAGTCAGCTGCTGACCTGAGACCAGTGAAAAAGAAGCAAGACTGTGCCAGTGAAGAGACATCGAATTCAAGTGGGTTTCAAATACTGTGGGTACGACTATTGTTTATTTAAAAGCACATGATAAAGCCTGTGTGTTTCTTTTGTCTCTATTCTTTGCCCTGAATTTCAATTAAATTAGTACCAACTAGAATCAATGCCTTCTTTTAAAATACTCTTAGTCAATAGATCTATAATATTACTTAGGTTTGGATGTTTCATGTATCTATATCAAAAGTGTAAATTCATTCTTATTTGAGATACTGTGCCAACTGACCTTCAAATTTTTATGGGAAGAATACTTTATGTATACTTTCTATTACCCAATTTCAGGCAATAGAGAACTAATTCCTGACAGCATTTCTTCACAGACAAAATACACCAAAATCTTTGTTTCCACCAAGAAGAAGCATACCTCTTAAGATGGAAAGCCACTAATACAAGCTATTATGCAAATTTAATGACAGTGTCTCTGCTAGGTAGAATTCCATGATGTTCTTTTAAAATGAAGTAAGCTTTAAAACCAGCCTTTCTTAACAACAGCTAAATTAAATTATACTTATTCAAAATTAATGTATAATCAAATATTGTTTCACAAATATGTTATTGGCGAAGGCTATGAAGTTGAATGGAGGATATGTGATATATATTGATTACTTATAACATACATAACACACCATCCAATACTTCATATGGCACTCTCCCTTAGTTTTTTCACAATTCATGGAAATGTCGGTATTTGCAGAATTTCAATACAATTTGGCATAAAAATTGGTCCTCCCTTTTACTTTGTTATAATTAAGAAAGCAACTTTGAAATCACAGCAAAGGAAGAAAGAACACTTTCGAAGGTAACTATTTAATCAGGTGTAGTTAGACTGCATTTCATGTGTGGAAATAGACCCAGGCTCTTCGGGGAGCTGGTGAAACATCTGCTCTATAGCCGAAGGAATCCCAGACAGACTTAGATTTGGCAAAGATTTCACTTCCTGGTAGACACTAAAGAAAGGAATTTATTCCATACATAGTGCTGTAAAAGAAGCTTGGGGAGGAGATACCGGGTCCTTTCTATGGTTCAGATTAAACAATGCTGAGACCAGGGCAAATATTCTTGGGACAACAGGGCAGACATCAAGTCACTTATTAAATTCTCATGGTTTAGCAATTGTATGGCCAGTTTTACTAAAATGCAACCAAGGGGTCTTTATGTACACTGAGTAGTATGTCTTCTATCTATAAAAAGTAAAGCATTAAAAAAGAATAGACTACATCTCTACTAGCTAACAGTGACTATCGTGGATAAACACCCAGCAAAGCAGCTTGATGTAGGAAGGGTCACCCTGACTCTCTGTTTCAGAGGCAGGTGTTGGTTCACAGTCACTGCATGTGGTAGTTCCCAGGATTGTGGATGAGGCACAAACCATGGTGGGGGAGCAGGTAGGAGAGCAAAGTGTCTTATACCTCAAAGTCAGCAGGAGACAGAAAGTACAAAATGTGCCCAGGACAATTGATAGCACATGTTATAACATGCCCCAGTAACCAAGATCCTCCAACTCTGAAAGTTTCTACTACTTCCCAGGGCATCAAGTTGTGATCCCATCAGATTATCCATTGACTAAGTCACAGGTCTCACAACCCAATCACATGGCAAAAGCTCCCCTCTGAACATTACACTGGAGTTCCAAGCATTGAACACAAGCAACCAAGTTGGGTGTGGTAACACCGGCCTATATCCCCAGCAATCAGGAGACTAAAGGAAGATTTTGAGTTCAAGGCCAGCCTAGACTACATAGTAGGACCTGTCTCAAACAACAACTTCCAAACAAACAAAACCTTCTGGTAAATAACAAAAAAACCACATGTGAGCCTACTTACCCAAGCCACATACTTACCCAAACCATAGCCGTATGTACTAATCATAATGCGCATTTTCAGAAATATACATATCATTTGCATGTATGAGTATGTGTATGTATTTGTATGCACACACAATTATAGATGAAGTTTAAGATCACAGACTGAAATCCTGTCATTTGCAGCAACACAAAGGGACTGAAGGTCATTGTGTTGGTAACTTGTGAATACCACCAAGTCAGTCTTGCAGAGAAATGAATGGAATGCAGTTGTGGTCACCGAACACTGAGCAGGCCAAGGACAGGAGGATAAAGAACAAGAGGAACTGGAAACAGAATGGAGGAAACACCCCTGGCCCCTATTACTAGTTAAAACAACCCGTGATTCAGTTCAAAATGACAAGAATATTAAATTCCCAACACAGACGGTGATTATTGAAAGAGGTAGAAATTATTATCTTGACTTATTACACATTGTATAAGTGAACTGATTACCATGATTACTGTATAAAAAGTTCAAGTAAAATATTTAAAAAGACAAGGTCATTCTGAAAATTTTCTCAATGGTAGGACCTTGGTTAAAGGAACATCAACATGTATGTAGATGATCATGTCTCTGACAGATAAGCTACACTTATATCTCATTCTCACCACTTGAAAGAAACTTTTAAACAAAGTTGACTAGCAACACATATAATTCATTATCTTGCCCAGAACACAACACGGCATGTCTTTTCTTGATCAGCATAGCTCATCAAAAGCTGAGTTCTAAGGATACCAGGGGAATGCACTCAGAGAAAACCCACTCCTGCTGCATAGTTGCATATTCCTTGGGGAATAAGAATATACACAGTGCTTTATCCCCTTTGGTATTAGTGGTTAAACTCCAAACATCATGACTGTAAAGCACATGCTTTTCCACTTAGCTACATCCCCATCCCTATGATGCTTAATTTTCTGATGAATTTTAGTGAGATTAAGATCTGTTTTAGAAAGCATTAGTAATTGTTCATTATGTCTGAAACTTGTTTGGATAGTGAAATGGAGTACTGTTAGTAATGATTCCAGTCAATAGTTACAAAACACAACTTCCCCGGGTGAGATGTAGCCATCCTGACATGAGGACAATTCCCAAACTTCAAAACCAAGCAGGAGTCTGGAGACCAAAGCATGAATGCATATGCTGTGACAGTGGTGCCCTTACAGCCAGGCCTCTTGGGAGTCAAAGAAACTTAGTAAGTTCCAAGCTTCCTGCTTCATGCCTGATGTCCACTAGGGATAGACCCACGCCTTACCCACTCAAACAACTCTGTTTTTACGAGGTTTCATAGGTACTTTCTGGTGTTAAAACTGTTGACTGGCCATCTAACTTGAAAAAGGACTTGTTTATAATTACAGTGCAGAATGTTTTAGTCTTATTTCATTGAATTTATTTTCTGGGAAAAAAGAGGTCTCAACTCTTCTTACATCTGGCAGTGTTGGATCTGGTGCAAGTTCTCATTTAGTGATTAAAAATGAAGGTTAATGGGTGGTTAACTCCCACATCCATATCCATATATCAGGTTTTCTATTGTTCTTACTCCACCCTGAGAACAAGGCTTTCAGTATGCTTGGAAGCTTTCTTCAGCACAGGCCTACAGTCAGGGCAGACTCTAGCAGCTCCAGGTGCCCAGATGGAGAACTCTAGACCGGCTAAAAATGCAGGAATTTATAACAACGTTACAAATAAATAAACAACTTTATTTTTTGTTTATTTAAATTTATTCCTAGTGTACAATGAAAAGAAATACCTTGTAATACAGTGGTTCTCAACCTTCCTAATGCTGTGACACTAACACGGTTCCTCATGTTATGGTGACATTCAGCCATACAATTATTTTCATTGCTTCTTTGTAACTGTAATTTTGCTGTTATAAATCACAATGCAAATATCTGATGTGCAAGATATCTGATGTGCAATCCCTGTGAAAGATCATTGGATCCTCCAACGGGTCGAGATCCACAGGCTGAGAATCACTGCACGTTAACTTGGGTTTCCCCATAACATGTATGTGTCAATCCCTAGTGCTTGTGAATATGACCTCACTTGGAAATACAGCACTTTAAGGTGAGTTAGGATGGATGCTGGTGATTTTATCCTTAGAAGAGAAAGGGGAGGGAGACTTGGGGAGTGACAACAGAGAGGAAAACCATGTAAGGCTGGAGTCAGAGATTAACCAGGGTGATATTCTTGCAAACCAAGAACTGCCTGGGGCTACAGAAGCAGCAAGCTGAAAACCGCAATTTATTTCCTGGAACACCTGGGAGAGTTTGTCTTGCTATATCATGGTCTTTAAATTCTTGGCTCCAAAAACTCCGAGCTAATGCATTTCTGTCTTTCTGGCTTTATGTGTGGTGATCTGTTATGACTTCTAGGAAACCAATCTATCCTCCATGATCCAAATTGCAGGAAATGAAAGAGAAGGGAATTGCTATTGCTAGACACACCCATCCAAACTGCTCTTAATTTACACATAGTACAAACAGCCTGCTTAGAGCACATCACATTCAAAATATGACAGACGGTAGTATGGATGTTTCAGCCAAAAGGTTTATCTCCTGAAAAGTCCGACTTAATTGAAATATAAATGGTGTCTTTCTGAAAGTTGAATGAGAGGGACTACAAGACAAATTGATAATCAAATTTCAGAAGAACAGCAAATACTTTTAGTATTAGCATGCTTGAAATATTACTTGAGAGTTGGCCATGCACGAATGAAAGATAAAACACTGTTTACATGAAACTAGCCTTCATTTCTGTCTACTAAACCTGGACTTTATCATTAGAGAATAGAGGCTGCTCATCTCACTCAAAGTCACACAGCTAATAAAATGTGCACCTTAGCTCTCCACTTAGGTGGATAAGACTCTGTCTAGAATTCGTCAGGGCGCCTAAGGAAGCAATAAGAGAACTCAGGAAAATGGACAAGTGTTCCAAGAAGTCTTCTGTTTGTGCTGGCAAACAAGTCAAATAAAAGGAAGAATAATAAAATGATAAATAATAAAATAATAAAAAAAAATAAAAGCTCAGAGTGCCCAGCCTGCCTCAGCGACTACTGCGTATGAGGGATCCTCCAGAAACAAAGTCCAAACATCATGGGGATGTTGACCATGATGGTGAAAGGGGATTCTTCTCCTTCCTCTCTCCTGTGAGCATGTGATGCAAGGCACAGAGAACAAAGACATTTGGGTCTTTCTGGGCAGCATTGTAATAAATGGTAAAAGCATAGCTTCTGTTGATTCTGACAGTTACATAGTGTCTATAGCCATCTTTTCTAATCTCTGCATGGCCCCCAGGAAGCATGAGTGCCATCAACCTTAAGACTCCCGCAGTGTTTCTTCCTTTCTTTCTTTTTCCCCTTTTATTCAGCTCCATCTTTCAAATCATGCCAAGTCATTGTGGGCATTCCTCTAACCCGTCTCTGGTACATTCCTTTCCTCTTCTGTTTTCACACTTAAAATGTAAGCTCAAGGGGCTGAGAGCTTGGTTAAGAGCACTGACTACCCTTCTGGAGAACCAGGATTCTATTCCCAGCACCCGTATGACAGCTAACAGTAGTTTGTAACTCCAGTTCCACGGGGATCTGATGCCTTCATTTGGCCTCTTCAGGCACTACACATATTGGTACACACACATGCAAGCAAATCATCCAAATACATAAAAAAAATCCAAGTTCAAGTCCTTAATCAGAGCCGTGTTCCCACACAACTCCAGTGCTTTCTAGCTGCCCTTTGACTTAAAGTCTCCATCTTCATAGAGTTTTCCCACCAATTCACTGCAATATTATACTACAGAGCTAACTAACCCAACACTGTCTACTCAAACATCAAATTATCAAGACACTCAATCATAGACTTAACTCAGGTCTTTCTTCTACCTAAAACAAACAAACAAAAAGCTTGTCTTTAGGGCAGGAGAGATGCCTCTGCTGTTGTGATGGTTAGTGAATTTTTTGTTTTGTTTTATCAACTTGACACAATTTAGAGTCATCTCAGTAGAGAGACTCTCAATTGAGATGCATGCAAGTCTATAGGACATTTTCTTAATTAACCATCGAGTGGCAATGCCACCGATTCAGGGGATCCTGGGCTATGTAAGAAAGCAGGCTGAGCGAACCTTGGAAAGCAAGCCAGTAAGCAGCACTCCTCCATGGTCTCTGCTTTGGTTCCTGCTTCCAGGTTCCTGCCCGGCTTGAATTCCTGCTTTGTTTTTTCCCAGTGGTGGGCTGTGATTGAGTCATATACATCAAATAAACCATTTCCTCTCCAAATTGCTTTTGGTCATGGTCTTTATCACAGCAATCAGCAGCAAACAGGACAGGAGTTATGAGAACTTGCTCCTTTCACAGAGAGTCATAGTTCAATCCCAAGCATCCACATCAGACCTTTCTACACTGTCTAATTCCAGATCCTGGCAATCTGACGCCCTCTCTGAGTCCTTAACCACCTGTATGAACTTTCAGACAGACAGACAGACACATACACAGACAGACAGACAGACAGACAGACAGACACACACACACACACACACACACACACACAGAGAGAGAGAGAGAGAGGGAGAGAGAGAGAGAGAGAGAGAGAGAGAGAGAGAGAGAGAGAGAGAGAGAGAGAGAGAGAGAACAATTTCCAAGAGCAAAACTGACTGGGTTAGGTTGAAATGAGCATTTTAAATATATGATATGTTCTTCCCTGCTAAGTAATGTTTCCTTAAATACACAACACTCCCATTCTCCTGAAACTTGTTCCATGTTTCTATCTGAGAATAATTTGCTACTATAAGAAAAATACTATTATGTTCACATGAAATCCAGACTGGGAACCATGATGAAACAGAGTATGGTGGAACAAGAGAATCTAGACTTAAATGTAAGTTTAGTATATTTTTATGCTGCCCAAGATAGGGTAATGGGATGAATGCTAATGCACACGGTACACGTTTGAAAATCTAACAATGAAATCCACCATTCTGTACAATGAATATTCATTAATAATTCTAAAAAGAGGGATAGGAAAGAGGCTACACAGTGTCTTAAGAGTAGAACAAAGTGTGCTATGCTCAAGCAAATGGCATTCTACGATGGCATAGTTTGCCAAGATTATACATTTATAAGTATGCTGAGCCTCTTGACACAATTGTCCACAGCCATAGTGTGCATTCCTTAGTACATGTTATCTAAAGCAAGTACTGCCTTCACATCTTATGACTGCCAAGGGTAACTACTTGTAAATTGTAACTTGGCCAAGATAGTCTCTTCCTCAGTTATTTTTTGAAATGCTCCAAATACTCTGCTTCACATCATAATTTTTTCACATACAACTTTAGTGTGATTTCTGCCTGGGATTGTTGTGACCACAGTGTCCTTAAATGGTGGCTTTCTATCACAAGGAAAGCTATCTTCCTCTCCCTCCTACTCACGTATTCAATTGTTGATTTACTATTAAGGTAGACATTTGTTTCATCCTGTGTCATACACTATCACCATCATTACCACTCTTGCTGAACTTGACTCACCTGTAGTCATTACTTGTTTCTCTGAAGTGGATCCTGTGTTTTGACATTCTATTTCTTACTTTTTGTCAATGGAAAATGTCCCAATCTCATCTTATCCTTTTCCTACCCAGGTCTGTAATCAATAATTTCTCAAAAAGTCCTGATCACTTGCATTAGGGAAATTGTATTTAGAAACAAATATTTGGATCCTTGGTGTATCAATTACTTTTTGTTATTACATCTGTCATTGTTTCTAGCCCCACTTAGCAGACAGATTCAGAACACACATATACATGTATTTATCATTTTGTATTTTATGTATCTCAACACACACACATAACAGTTCAAACTGATATTTGTGATATCTCAGGACTTAGTCTAGATTTTCCATTTTCTATACTTACATATCACTTTTCAACAGTGAGAAATACAGGTCTCAGTATCTATAGTATATTTACTTGTTTATTAGCTAGCTCTTAGTGTAGTTAATTAGTACTTGCAAAATTACAATCACGACATGAAGTATAATATTTCTGCATAGTTCTCTTTATCTTGATTTTATGGTATACAGTCTAGGAAGAACTATACTGGAAGAAGAATTCACTTGGAGAAATGCCACTTTCTTTTTTACCTATCCGCTCTCATCCATATTCTTGCCACATGTTCTCACCTACAGTCAGAAAGTTACCAATCTCATTAGTGTATTTTCTTCCTGTATTTTTTTGCACAAATTAGCAGACTGCCTGATTTATTATAGCTCTTTATTTCTTACAAGAAATATTACATTCTAGTGACACCCTTTTGAACTTTGGTTACATGAACCTAACAATTCACATTGTCAAAATTTCCACATTAACTTCTAGACATTTTCCTTAATCTCATTTTTTCCCCACAATTACAGGCTATCCTCTTGTGTGGATGATCTATAGTTTTTTCAACTATTCACCTATTTGGGGGTATTTATGTTGTCTCAATAATTATAAAACTATAAACAACTCTACAATAAGTAGCTATGTGTGTATTGTTTAACAAGATTGGGAACAGATCTGGATTAAAAGTTTGATATTGTTTCTTGGTCTAATTGTATTTTAGATCAAATGGCTCAATTTAATTTGAGATCACTTTGAATAATAAAAATATTCTGTTAAATGATTCTAACTGTATGTTACTTGCCTTTGTTTCTCTATACTGAGTGTAACTTCTGATACAGTCTGATTCAATAAATCTTTCTTTGGCTTCTAGAACATACATTTAATTCTGAAAAGCTTCCCTTGTCTACTTCAAATTTAACATGTTTCTCACTGTCCATTCATTAAGAATGTTATGACATTTATTAGTTTTTGCTTAAAACCAAATCCATGTTTATAGTTTCTAGTTATGAAAATTCATTATTACATTAAATAATTAATCATTCAGAGATAAGAGATAGCAATGATAACCTGCATCCCTAATCTTGCTTCTTTGACCTCCTACATATGGAGATGCAGTGGCAAAAGCAACACATGATCAGGTCTGTCTGTATCTGAGGATGGGCAGGCCTAGATGGAGGAACTGTTCTTCCTCCTGATGGGAGGTGTACATCTCTACTAAGTGTCCTAAAGGTGTAGGGTTCTCAGACCTCCCAAGTCTCTAACTCCTGCAGAGCCGATGTTGAACATTCTCTCAGGCTGCTACTCAGTCCACTGGGACTCTTTCCATGATTCTGCCTCTACTCTGGGTCTAGAAAGCTCTTGTTTGCCCAGATTAAATCATCAAGAGATTGCCCAAGCATTTGGAATCTGAGAACTAAAAAGTGCTGGCTGCCTTGTCCCTTAGGAGTGCCTACAAATTTCTGTACCAAGAAGTAGACATCCAACCAAGGTTCAGACAGCTGCTGATTAAGGGTCTCCAAGTTTTGAGGAGATGTTAGTCTCAGACATTACAATGTCAGCAGATTAAACTGAGTGACTCCAGGTAACAAAGAACCTTTTCTAACAAAAGCCAACTTCTGGCACAGTAAGTATATGTCTAGCCTATGTAAATGTATGCCTTATCTGTGTAAATATATGATCGCCTAAACAAATATGTGTGTCACTTATGTAAATGTAAGCTCACTTACATAAATGTATGTTTCATCTGTGTAAAGTACATCTCACCCCATGCAAATGTATGCCCGCCTCACCCGTGTTAATATATGCATCATGATGTAAATGTATGCCTTACCTATGTAAATGTATACTCACATATATATAAATGTATGCCCACCTATGTATAGGGTGTCTCACCTACATAAATATATGCCTCATTTGTGTAAAAACAACTCTTGCCCACATAAATTCATGCCTACCTATGTAAATATATGCTCAACTACATATGTATGCCTGTTACGTAAATGTATGTCCTTACCCATGTTTATGCATCGTCACCTTTGTAAATGTATGCCCACCTGTGTGCATGTATACCTCACTTATTTGCAGGTACGCTCACCTCCATACATGTATACCTTAATATGTGAATGCATGTCTTCCATGCACTGTGAAATCTATATTGTAAGAGATTTGGTGGGAACCTCACCAACTGGGTCAGAATCGTGGAAGCTGCATCCTCCACATTAGAGGAGTCAAGTCACATAGTAAAGAGTGTCTCTAAATCCAAATAAAGAAAACAAAATCTGTCATAGCACATAGAAGAAGCTTTGAGGTGATACTGTTCTTCATTTTTTACCTCCTCGATCCCGGGCAGCTAAACTTTGACCCCTTCTCAGTGTGACATCCAACTGGTACATTCCGGGATCAGCCAAAGGGACATCTGCATTACTGGTTCCAACTGTATTTATTTTCTGGAAAATAAGAAATATTCAAAACACTAAATTTATTTTCTTTGGTCTAATTTCTCCAATAGGAGACTGAACGCAGTTTAAAACAAATCATGAGTATTATACAATAAAATCAATCATCACAAACAATGCTCTAAAGGTTTAAAATTCATGAAAGTCTTTAAACTCAAAATAAAAGCATGACAGTAACATAAATATCTTATTTTAACTCTGTTTATAGCTAGCAATTTCAGTATGAAAAACATTGCCTATATATAATGATTATATAATTCACTTAAGAAAAATTAACATAGAAATAGTGTGAAGTAAAAAATACAATGAATGATGAATGGAAAATAAAGATGTGCAAAAGAAGTTGACTTACACATAACTGAAAATTAAAATTAAAAAGATTTATTCAGGTGACTGTATTGACTCATTCATTTATGCAAATATCTCCTGCTGATGGATTATACACTTCTATTTCAGACTCAACATAAAATATGATATAATTATATAGAAATAAATTCTCCCAGCATTTTGACAGTATTTGCAAGAAACAAATTCTCAATGGGGCTCAATTCTAATGCTTTTTTCTTTGGAGTCAAAGTGCACATGCTATTTATAGATCCAGATTCACAGGGCTGCCTAATGGAATATTTTAAAGAACAACACTTAATACAAATATACGGTTCATTAGTTTCAGCTAGCTTATATACAACAGGAGAACTTACTTTCTTTCCAGGTTTGAGATTATTTAAGATTCTCATTTCCTTTCCGGTTAAAAGAGGATGTTCTTTAATTTTAAAACTTGCATGGGTAAGGAAGAGCAGTAGTGAGCACCCTGGCTCCCAGCAGCACAATTCACAGCAAAGACAATTATAAAGCAGTGTCAAGAAAACTCTACTAAGATAGAATTCACACACAGCAAAGTCACCCTTTAATTGAATCAGTACTTTATTTGAGGTTTTAAGACCCAGGTAGAAAGCTTCCCTTTTGGAGCAATTATTACTTAAAACAAGAAGCACTGTTACTTTGATTGACACCTGAACTCATCATCTCCCCTCTGGTAACAATGAAAGGAATTCATCTTGTTCCCCATAATACCCATAAACGGTAGCTGCAGTCCCCAGGCCCCCAGGCTGGGAGTTTTGAGCCATCTTTGACTACATTTGCCTCCTACTCATACCCAAATAGCTGCTAAATCTCCCCTGCACTTCTCCATCAGACCCCCACCTGCCTTTGCCTTTAATTCCTGCTAACACTAAGACAAACCAAGTCTTCTCACAGCAGATGAGTGGAAACTAGGATTAGGCCATATCTCTCAACCTTCCATGACAATGATTTTAGCAGTTTGGGATGTTACCTTTTATGTCTTCAGAGCCTTACTCAAATACACATGAATGTACATGTTGAGGGATTTATTTGTCAGATTTTAGTTTCCAGTTTGAACAATGTTAGTATATTTTTCTATTATTCACAATTTATTTAAGAAAAATATCACAGGTACTTTTCTGTATCAACGTCTCTCTCTCTCTCTCTCTCTCTCTCTCTCTCTCTCTCTCTCTCTCTCTTCCTTTGAACCCTCCCTCCATCCGTCTTTCATCCCTCCCTCCAACCCTCTGTTTTTTGCCCTCTTTCATACTCCTTCTGGCTATACTGATGTGTAATTAATAAGGAAAATCCTATTATTTTATGGCATACCATAGAATGATTTGATATTCATGTATACAGCTCTTACTCAATATTATTAGCCTTTTATATATTTTGTTTTATGGTAAGAACACTTAATAAAATTTCAAATACACAATTCAGTATTTCTGTCAAGCTACATAGTCACCTTTTCTGCATATTGGGTCTCTACACTTACTCCTCTAATAACTGAAGGTTTCTATGCTTTGACCAGCTTCTCCCCCTTTCCCTGTACCCTGTATATGGTGATCTTTTTTTGTTGTTGTTGCAGATATTTACTCCTGATGTGTCTTCTGTCTTTGACCTTTGCACATGTTGTATGTGGTCAGTAAACTACTGAGCAGGTAAAGCTGTTTTTTTCCCTCTAACTTCTATATTTTCAATTTCTTAACACATCATGATAATTATTTTCATAGTTAAAAATATTCTTACAGTTTTTATTTTTATGTAGTTCTTCAAACTATTAAATATAAGATTTATATATACTACATGAAATGAAAGCTTTTCTTTTAAATGTATTTTATTAGCTCTTTCAGAACTTTATACAATTATTTTGATCACATTTACCCCCATTCATCTCCTAACTCCCAGATCCACTCCTCACCTCCACACCCTCCCATTTCCATGCCTTTTTAAAAGTCGTACTCACTAAGTACACTTTATGCTGCCCATTTAGCCTTGCATGTGGGGCCATCCATTGGAACGTGGTTGGCAGCCAGAACTTGTAAATTCTCTTTATAACACATTAAGTTGCCATGTACACTTGGATGGATCTGCATGTGAATCCCCCCTAATGTTTATTTCTGTGTTCATACCAATGAATTTGCATACAATACTTTGAGTTCTAGAACTTTAGCACATGTAGCTACCATCAGTTTTGTTTTATAAAGTTTCTTAAATGTCATTGCAGTTTTATTCTTTCTGGTTCAGTTCGGCCAGGCTGGCTGGGGGTGGACAACTTACTGCTTCTGTGATCTACAGCAGTTACTTAGCTTGCCTTTACTCTGGCTTTCTTCTACATTAATAAACAATACTTTGTGAGCTTGTCATATATATATATATAATGTCAAAATAGCATCTGGCATAGAGTAATTACTCAAAAACATTGGTGGTTATTAGTTTTTACATATGAAATGAAAGTCTGATATTCTGATCTAGCCTGCATTGAATTTCTACATCACTATGAGAAAGGTTTATAATTTTAGGTATTACATATTCCCAAGGGAAATATAACTTTCCAGTTCTTTTAGGTCCTGTTTTGAGACCTTTAATAACATGGTATTATTTTCTTCATATAGGTCCTATCTCTATCTAATTTAATTCATGAATGTTCACAGATTTTTTTGTCTCTGTTATAAATGGAATGATTTTTTTCAATTTCCATTTTGATCAGTTTGTTTGTAATCTAACGGGCACATGTTACTTTACATATTGACTTCTATTTCCCTTGCAAGTCATGTTTTTGGTTGTCTGTGTACAAAAATATGATCTACATATAATGTAACGTCTGCTTCCCACTTACTTTGTAATACTTCAGTTGCTTATTTTTTAATCTTGTTGCTTTTCTAAAAGGGTGTTTAGAATAGAACAGAAATTGTGAGCATTTCTGAAATGCATGTGATTTAAATTTTAATTTGTGAGATTGTAATATTATCATGTAATTTCCCCACCCATCCTCCTTCTCCCTCGTGTGATCACTAACACAATGCTCATTAATTTAAGCTTTCTTCTACTCTTCATTTACTTGGGCTTTTAAAATTGACTGATGAATTTTACAAGAGATTTACACCTAATTTTTGGTTGGTAATTTTTCTAATATTGAATCATCACCATATTTGAAGAATAATCTCTACTTGGCCTTGTGAATGCATCTCCTTTAATACACAGTTGTGATTATGTTATAACCATGAGCTGTGTCCCAGCGTATGTGTATGTAGTTGTTAGTCTTAAACAAGCATTCCCAGACCCCACACCATGTCAAGCCAGCCATTTTAAACGTGTCTGTGACTTTTGCCTTTCACAGATTCTGTCTATTTTCCACACTAGACTAGGACTTGTGCATCAAGTACTCAATTGTCATCCTTCCCTCTACAGTACTGCTGCCTTTGTTCTCCTGATTTCTATGTCCGCCTACAAAGAAAGTTCTTAAGACAATTGCTATTTTTTTTTTTTTTTGAGACAGGGTTTCTCTGTGTAGCTTTAGAGCCTTTCCTGGATCTCACTCTGTAGACTAGGCTGGCCTTGAACTCACAGAGATCTGCCTGCCTCTGCTCTCCCACCCCCACATCACCCCCGAGTGCTGGGATTAAAGGCGTGCACCACCACTGCCCGGTTTCAATTGTTACTTTTTAACACCTTTATTTTCCACTACTATACACTATCTCAAATACCAAATTCGTCATTTTAGATTGTGGAATTTTGAAACGAAGATCTGGAGTGTTTAAGGATAAAACTGAGCATGACTTACAATGGAAGCTTTGAGGACAGATGTCTTCAAGGACACATCAGCTGGGTTTGGAAAAACATAGAGCTACAACCAAGTCAGCCAATCAATGGACAGTTTGCTCTTTCTCTTTTCTCTGTGCTATCTAATCGGGCTTGGTGTCCTTTTTCCTCAACGAACCTAAGTATGCCCTTAGAAGTCTTTCTAATAAAGTGCTTCAGTTAGCTTTATAATGGATAAAAATGGAATTTAAAAGGGAACCGTATCCTTCAAGGGTCTATATGAAAAGAAGATTGAAACGGAGGTACTCGGCATTAGAAGAACAAGACCCGTTATCACAAGGGGAAGACAATCCGAGGAAGCTGCACAGAGACGACAGGGTTCAGGGGCTAAAACCATGGGTAGGATTTTGACAAGTTGGAGAAAGTGGCCAGCAACAAAATCAACCTGAGCTCAGGACTGAGTGACTTTCTATCACTGCTGTGACAGAAAGAGAAAAAGTGCTGGAGTGTGGTGATACTGAGGAGGCTCTCAACCCACGGACAAAAAGAAGCCTCCATAGTCTTTCGGAGAGAGAAGTCATACACAGAGACTGCATTTACCAAATACTTAGTTCCTGTTATTTCCTGTTTCATGCTCTTAGCTAAATGCTTGGATCTTAGAGATGAAGAAACCTCCAGTGTTTCCCTTACAGGGAGAAATAGATTGATGAAAGTAGAGACATTCTGTGGGGATAGAAATTATTTAAAATTTTCATAACAGTGCGATTGGAGTCACAAGAGCAGGATCTGGTCAGTGGTCAGAGAAACAAAGATTGATCTGAGAGATACGGAGAAGATGGAGTCAGCTGAATTTTCCAACTGACAAGATATGGAGAGCAGATAAAGGAGTCATGCAGAAGTCTGGGCTGAGATCCTGGGAGGATGGAACAGAAAGGTGAAAAACAGAAATTCGGGCAAAAGAAAGACCTAGGCCACCACATCAGGCTCCCTTGGCATCCCAGGCCTGTGAGAGCAAAACCTCAGGAACTCAAGTGGCTCTGGAGAGGCATTGCCCCACAGGCCCACACAACTGCTTCAAGACTAGCAGCATGACTGTGGAAGGATGTGACTTGTGTTTTATTGTAAACTATCTTTTAAAAATTGTTTTTGCTTTTGTACCAGGGCTCAGCCAGGTAAATGTAACACTCAGCTCTCATCAAAGAAACTTGTCTTTGCCACAGAAGAAAACTATTAGAGAAAACCACAAGTCAAAGTACAGAGAACAATTGACTGTGGCCATCCAGCTCCAGTGTGTACATCTACAACGTAACTTCGGCATTTAAGGCCCAGAGAACACTATGGAAGAGGGTGTGGAAAGCGTGTGAGAGTGAGAGGAACCGGAAAGCTCCATTGGACACTGTGCGTGTCCTAGAAACGGGAGGGCAGCTTCGCGTCTGGTACCTGAAGATTATAACTGGCTCAGCAAGACCTGAAGAAGTACAGTGCTAACAGACACGCTAACATGGAGGAGCAATGTCACCCCACCCCCAAAGGACTGCAGGCAGCTGAGGACACTGAGACAGCGGAAACAGCTCTCCCCGGGGTGGGGCCTTTAACTGGTCATCCAATACCGAACGGCCAGCCCTAAAATCATATACATAAAAACACTAAACAGACTGAGCAAGTTGTATATTTATATATTTAGGCCTGATGAGTGTGTGTGTGTGTGTGTGTGTGTGTGTGTGTGTGTGTGACAACAACTAAGGAGGACGAGATTTTGAGAGGAAGCAGGGGAAAGGGGGATGGGAAGGCCCAGAGGGAAGAGAGGGTACATGCTAAATGATTTAATTTTAATTAAATATTTTTGTTAAAACATTTTGTAAGCTTACAAATATAAAGGTGTATTAAGAAAGACATGCCCAAAGTATCAGGCAAACATGTAACTCTGAAAAAAACATGCTGGTTTTTTAAATGCCTTGACTGACACACGCAATCAATTGTTTGTTGCAGTGGCCTGCTTTGGAGACCAGGAAAATGGCTCTTTCGTAGCAGTTACGGCAATTACAAGGAGCTAGTGACCTGCTCGTCTATTTTTGACTCCATCTTCCTGTTACCTCGCAGGCTTCCTGAAGGCTGAGGCATGCTTGTTTTCCACAGTACATTCCTAACATCGGAGTGACCAGCTGAGGAGGGGTGACCAGCACCTACTCCCAAACTAATGACCTAAGCCCATAGGAAATTTTTTATATTTAATACCCATATCCCCACCCCTTGATTCTATAATTGGTAACAGTGCATTTCCATAAGAGCAAAACTTACTCATGAGAGAAGTAAGGTCCCTAGTAAAGATCCCACTTCCCACCGCTGTAACATTGGCAACAAAACTTCAGCGTAAGTTTAGGTGAGAGAAAAGCACACCCACACCGAAGCCACGGTCCTACTTCACTGATTTGTCTATAACGAAAAGGTTGGCTGATCCTTCTGCTAGCACACTCTCTTCCTTCGTGACTCTCAAAACTAGATTTCTGGGTTCCCAGTTACTACACATACCAGCTCTCCTCACATCACAGCTCACTGCAGCTCAGAGTAAAGCCTCAACTCTGGGCTTAAATGTGGAATTTTTGAATTTCCATTAGCCTAAGTTAAAAAAAAAAAAAAAGAAGCATGTAAACACCCAATCCTAACTCATAGCAACACTTGCTTTTGTTTTAAAAAGTACAAAATCCAGTGTTCCTGGAATGCCTTTTCTGGGACTCCCACAATGCTGATGACTCACGCATGGTCTGACTGCTAATTGACTGTTCCCTGTAACATCGCTTCATTTTCACTGGGAACCTTTCCACCTACACATCCAGTTCATACAAACCTGAGTCAGAGCAAAGACAGTTCAGTTCTCTTCTCCATCCTTACATGCCTGGCCACTCTCCTTCACAGCCACACCCCGGTTACCAGGCTTGGCTGTACAAACTGTGATCGACAGGCACTGTCATCAGAGCATGTCACCTTAGCTGCACAGGTTTCCCTTTCTGGATCTTCACTTGCTAGTCCTGAAGGACACACTGCACAACTCAGAGGAGATACTTCTGAGGGTGAGATAAAGTATGCTGAAGTGCCTTGTAACGGAAAAATAATTACACCAGGGTTGACTTGACTTTCTTCCTATTTTTTAGTTTTTATGTTTTCCACAGATATATAACCCATATGGATATAAGAATATAAAGAGTAGAAGTATATAGCATTTAAGGTTATAATACCTTTCTTTACTGCTTCTTCACTTAGATAATTTTGTTAAAGATAATGCGGAATAAGGAACGGAGAGATGATTCAGGGGTTAGATGATTACTGCTCTTTCCGAGGGCTTGGGGTTAGCTTCTTAACACCACATCAAGTGGATCACAATCACCTGAAACATAATCGCCTGAAACCAGGGAATCCCATGCCCTCTGTTGCTCTTCTGGTACCTACATGTGCACGGTACACATAAACTCATACAGGAACAAACACATAAATAAAAAGTAAAAATAAATCATTTTTTAAATTGAAATAAAAATAATTGTGTAATATAATTGCACAAACTTGCTTTGATTCAACAATGACTTTACATGGGACAAATAGAAGTGATAATAAAAGAGATGTAGTTCATCTCTGAACAGTCTCACAGCCACGGTGCACAGTGGTTGGGGTAGGCTTTCTCATGCTCAGCTGGGCAAATAGCATGTTATTCCCCAGGGGGCAAACCTAAGTACAAACATGGACTTGTCCACGGAGCCTGGCACAGGGACCCCTAGTGAGCAGTGATTTTATTCACTTTCTTTGCAAATTCTTATCGGAGAAGCTATTTAAAAGTTTCCAAGCAACAAAATACACTGGATGGTACTGAATTATATTCCACAGTAAAAACTACTTATCCAAGATTCTACACTAGTAGATATTAACTGACTGAATAAATACATAAAATAGGGAGAAGAGACAAATCTACAGAGCAGACGAATCCAGAATAATACTTGAGCTACTCCTTGAGGAAATAAGGCACAGTCCCCATTCCTACAGAGTGTACTTTACTTAGCTACCTCCTTCAAGGAGTGCAGTATAGACAGGAAGGCAGGAGCTGCAGGAAAGCAGAGCCCTGTACTACACAAGGGCTGGAGGTCACAACAACAGGGACAGTTCACGGAGAGAGCACACGCTGTTGGTAAGATGTGATGACAGGGGCCCCTCACCTCTGTGGCCTTCCTCCCCAAACATAGCCCCACTTGACCACCTGGGAAAACATCGGCCAAGCCCAGATTGAAGGGTACTCTAAGAAATACCTCACCAGTGCTCCCCGAAACTGTGAACATCATCAAACACAAGGAAACACTGAAAAGATAAACAAAGAAGGTCTGGAAAGGATCTATGAGGATCCTGAGGACACATAAAACTGAATGAAATGTGGTATCTCAGATGAAACCTTGGAGAAGAAAATGGACCATTAATGATAATCAAGAAAATCCAAACAAGTGAGAACTTTGCGTATGTGGTATGTGGTGTGTGTGTGTGTGTGTGTGTGTGTGTGTGTGTGTGTGTGTACGCATATGTGCACACGTGATTTGAGTTACATGCTTGCAATGCTTGTGGAGGGCAGAGGTCAGTGTTGGACGTCTTCTTTAATTGCTCCCTATTTCCTGAAGTTCATTGATGTGCTCAGGTTGGGGGCTGATGCGCTCCAGTGATCTGTTTGTCTCTATCCTGAGTGTGCGGTGTCACAGACACACGCTTCCTGAGTGTGCGGGTGTCACAGACACACTCCTCCTGAGCGTGCTGGTGTCACAGACACACTCCTCCTGAGCGTGCTGGTGTCACAGACACACTCCTCCTGAGCGTGCTGGTGTCACAGACACACTCCTCCTGAGCGTGCGGGTGTCACAGACACATGCCTCCTGAGTGTGCGGGTGTCACAGACACACTCCTCCTGAGCGTGCTGGTGTCACAGACACACTCCTCGGGAGTGTGCGGGTGTCACAGACACACTCCTCCTGAGCATGCGGGTGTCACAGACACACTCCTCCTGAGCGTGCTGGTGTCACAGACACACTCCTCGGGAGTGTGCGGGTGTCACAGACACACTCCTCCTGAGCATGCGGGTGTCACAGACACACTCCTCCTGAGCGTGCGGGTGTCACAGACACACTCCTCCTGAGCGTGCTGGTGTCACAGACACACTCCTCGGGAGTGTGCGGGTGTCACAGACACACTCCTCCTGAGCATGCGGGTGTCACAGACACACTCCTCCTGAGCGTGCTGGTGTCACAGACACACTCCTCCTGAGCATGCGGGTGTCACAGACACACTCCTCCTGAGCGTGCTGGTGTCACAGACACACTCCTCCTGAGCGTGCGGGTGTCACACACTCCTCCTGAGCGTGCTGGTGTCACAGACACTCCTCCTGAGCATGCTGGTGTCACAGACACACGCCTCCTGAGCGTGCTGGTGTCACAGACACACTCCTCCTGAGCGTGCGGGTGTCACAGACACACTCCTCCTGAGCGTGCTGGTGTCACAGACACACTCCTCCTGAGCGTGCTGGTGTCATAGACACACGCCTCCTGAGCATGCACATGTCACAGACACACTCCTCCTGAGCGTGCTGGTGTCACAGACACACTCCTCCTGAGCGTGCTGGTGTTACAGACAGAGGCCTCAGCCTCAGATTTTTACATGAGTGCTGGGGATGTAAACCTAGGTCTTCATGCTTGTGTGGCAGGCACATCACCGAAGGAGCCATGTCCTTGTCCTCTGCACACTTTTCAACATAAAACAGTGAAAATGGCATTAATATAAGGTACTGACAATAGGGAGAACTGAGCAGGGGTATTTGGAAATTCTGTGTTTGACCTTAAAACTTTCCTGTAAGTTTAAGACTGTTTTAAAATTTCTAAGAAAGTACACACATTTGTAAAAACGTTTGTGGGGAGCTACCTCCACTGTGTCAAGAAGCACACTCAGTTACAGCTCAGGCTTCTACAGGTGCTTTCATCATGGGTTAGCCTACCATCTCTCATCCACCTCCTTCCTTTCCCTAGTCGATTGGAAAAGCAAACAGACAAACAACAAAAACACTCGAGTCGTTATGAAAGACGTACATTTATAGAGTAATTGTATCTAATCAAAACAACAGTAGTTAGTACAGCCAGTTTCTATCTCGTGACTCTGAGGGGGACACCAGCACCCACACATTAGGACAGTGGTCAAAGATGCAGCTGTACCTCCCCTTTATCTTTCAAATTAGCCCTGTTAATTCAAAGTCCTGACCGTTCAGAGCCTCAGATCTTTACCTGAAAGTGAAGCCTGACCTATGTGTCTCCTGAATTCTCTTCTTGTTTTCAAAATAAAAGAGAACAGGTTGTAACTGTTTTCCTCAGACCTATAACTTGGTAACCATATTCCCATCTTCTAAAACAGGGATAGAAATAGCACCTAATGCATAAATGCTTTGCAAAGATTAAATAAGATATATGTGAAACATTTGTTATTCTATGGTAAGATAAAATATTTAGATCCTGTCTTTATCCTTTCAAAATAATAGTCTGATCCATCTGATTGGGAAAAGGTGATGTCAAAGTTGAATTAACTTCTATGTGTGGTTTTCTGTTTTGTTTTATTTTTTACTTTAAGACACATGTAGAAAGGAAGTGCTTTGTGGGTGAAAGGGTGTGCAGATGTTCCAGTGCTTTGTGGGTGAAAGGGTGTGCAGATGTTCCAGTGCCTTGTGGGTGAAAGGGCATGAAGACGTTCCAGTGCTTTGTGGGTGAAAGGACATGCAGATGTTCCAGTGCTTTGTGATGAAGGGGTGTGCAGATGTTCCAGTGCTTTGTGATGAAGGGGTGTGCAGATGTTTCAGTGCCTTGTGGGTGAAAGGGTGTGCAGATGTTTCAGTGCTTTGTGGGTGAAAGGGTGTGCAGATGTTCCAGTGCTTTGTGGGTGAAAAGGTGTGCAGATGTTCCAGTGCTTTGTGGGTGAAAGGGTGTGCAGATGTTTCAGTGCTTTGTGGGTGAAAGGGTGTGCAGATGTTCCAGTGCCTTGTGGGTGAAAGGGCATGCAGTTGTTCCAGTGCTTTGTGGGTGAAAGGGCATGCAGATGTTCCAGTGATTTGTGATAAAAGGATGTGCAGATGTTCCAGTGCCTTGTGGGTGAAAGGGTGTGCAGATGGCAGATATAGAAGTCATTTTTCACATGAAGGGCCCCATGGTTGGCCTCTCTGTTCCCCTGGTGAACCAACTAGATGTTAATACTGCTCTGCTACAAGGCAACAGCTCCTAACTCAAACTCATCGGAAAGAGACTTCTGCAAAGTGCACTTTGAAGAAGAGGTACTTTTTGCTTATGAACGAATTTTAAGCTAATGTGAAATTCTGGCAGAGAACGTTTTAATAAATAAATGCCTTAAGAGTAAAAAAAAAAAAAAAAAAAAAAAAAAAAAAGAAGTCATTTTTCAGCAACAAATGCCAAAACTCCAGTTTCAGAACTCTGGAAAACTCTCCATTCATGAATCAAATGCTCTCATCAAGGGTAATCTGTGTAAGAAAAGTGTTAATTCTCAATTATTCTTACTTACTGTGCCCCAGAGAATTTTGACTGAAAGATGAATTATTTTAAAAAGATGAAAAATTAAGAATGTATTTCATTACCTTTTGAAATATGCTTGTTTATGAGATTTCAAATTCTAAAATGTTCCTCCCATAGGAGGTGGAGTGTTAATTGTATTTATTTGACAAACTAAGTTATCAGTACATAAATAAAATCTACACGGTTAATAAATATGCAAGAAAATAACAAACAAAGAGTAAACACTCCAACTCTAAGCTGGCCAAACTATCACGTGACAAGAGGATGATAAGACTGTCACTTCTGTTTGTTTTCACAACTTCCTCATAACACAATGGTAAACTGAGCCTTGAAGATGCTGCTAAAGGGCTCCATGCCACTCACCACAGAAACGTACAGTTTAACTCGCTCCATCAAGGGTTCCCCTATGGGATTGTTTTGCTTTAAACAGCAATTTAAAAGGAGGTTTAGGGTCAGTGTATTCACAAGCTAACCCAGAAACCTACTGCCTGGGAAATGGAGAGTTCTTGCACTATGATTGTGCAAGCAAAGTGACCTTCATGTACTCTACTGCTCCACCACCAGGATCCCTAGTCTTGATAACTGAGGTGGTTGTGGGGAAGCTGACTTCTCATTAGCTCTGAAGATAGAGCATGTCACAAAGACAAATCCCACTTAACCCCTTAACCACAGTGACAGTTTCAGGGCTGCATAAGAGGCCTTAGTTATTCTAATCAGGGTGTCTTCTGAGACTAGGGAGAAAAAGCTTAATCATCCCTGTTTGGTGACAATACGAAAGCATGCAGCTGGCTGTGGTGGAATTGGCAGCACACTGGACTCAAGAGACAGACAATCATGAGATGAAGGTCATAGTGAGATAACAGCAAAGTTGGGTAAAGCAACAGTAGCTTGATCAAACCACTGAGCACCTTGTGTTTTTCTAGTTGATTGAGTCAGTAAATTTTGCTCTAAGTCGTTAAGCTGTAGCTTTTGTTATTGGCAACCCGAAACATCACAATGATGGAATGTAAACAATATCTGGTTTCTTTTGCATATAAAGTCCAAGATGGGGCTGGGGAGACGGCTCAGCCTGTGGGAACCCTTGCTGCCACACAGACATGAAAACCTAATTCAAATGCTCAGCTTCTGCATGAAAGTCAGGCATGGTTGTGGTACTCATACCTGTAACCAGCGCTGGTGGTGCACACGCCTGTAACCAGCGCTGGTAGTGCACATGTTTGTAACCAGTGCTGGTGGTGCACACGCCTGTAATCAGTGCTGCTGGTGCACACACCTGTAACCAGTGCTGGTGGTGCACACACCTGTAACCAGTGCTGGTGGTGCACACACCTGTAACCAGTGCTGGTGGTGCACACACCTGTAACCAGTGCTGCTGGTGCACACGCCTGTAACCAGTGCTGCTGGTGCACACGCCTGTAACCAGTGCTGGTGGTGCACACGCCTGTAACCAGTGCTGGTGGTGCACACGCCTGTAACCAGTGCTGGTGGTGCACACGCCTGTAACCAGCGCTGGTGGTGCACACGTCTGTAACCAGCGCTGGTGGTGCACACACCTGTAACCAGCGCTGGTGGTGCACACGCCTGTAACCAGTGCTGGTGGTGCACACGCCTGTAATCAGTGCTGGTGGTGCACACGCCTGTAACCAGTGCTGGTGGTGCACACGCCTGTAACCAGTGCTGACTGGGCTGAGACAGGAGGATCACTGGTGCTGTGGAATGTCCTTTTCTATGCTGTGAATATGTGTTGCTCTGATTGGTTAATAAATAAAATGCTGATTGGCCAGTAGCCAGGCAGGAAGTATAGGCAGGATAAGAAGACAAGGAGGATTCTGGGAAGAGGAAGGGCTGAGTCAGGAGTTACCAGCCAAACACTGAGGAAGCAAGATGTCAAGGCAGAACTGAGAAAAGGTACCAAGCCACGTGGCTAAATATAAATAAGAATTATGGGTTAAATTAAGTGTTAAATTAAACAGATGCCTTTGGGTAGTTCCGGTAAACTGGTCTTCTGTAGGAGTCATGTGCAAAGACATCCAGTTTAACATTTCTGATGTTTATTTACTTTTCAAGAATTTTTGAACTATCTCAATATACTGCCCTCCTTAGCATTGAGCAAAATTGCCTTCCTCTCCTGCTGAATCTTCTCTGCATGGACCCATCCCAGATCCTCTCCTGGTTACCCCCTAAGCAGTATTTTCACTAAGGGTTCTGTCTTCACAGGGCAAGGCTTCCTTGTTCTTGAGACCCACATCTCCCTCCTGACTTACACTCAGATTCTAACCCTTGACTTCATCATCCCTCTTGGCTTTTATCTTTCTCATTCTTGTAGATAAGAAGAAGAGAGAAACTGAGCATGAAAACGCTACAAATTTTAGGCAAGGAATTGTAAACTACACCTTCAATATTGTTGACCTATCACATGAAATTTAAGTTGGGTGGCCTTTTCTTTTAAATGAGCCATTTCTTGAGTTTACATGATTATTATGAGACTATTAGCCATTAACACATTTCTTGAGAACTGCATATGCACATTGTTGACTCATTTTTACTTTAACTGGTTAGCACTTGCTTTGTGAATTAGTAAGGGCTATTCTTTTTTTTTTTAAACTGTCAATTTTGAAATCTTTGTAAAAAATTAACATGATGAATAATAGATAAATTGTACATATAAAATATTAATTATTTTTGACCTATTGATTTTATAAAGCTGATATTGACCAGCATTTTTTTTTATTTTTTTATTTTTATTTTGCAATACAATTCAGTTCTACATATCAGCCACGGATTCCTTTGTTCTCCCTCCTCCCGTCCCCCCTCACCTTCCCCCCAGCCCACCCCCCATTCCCACCTCCTCCAGGGCAAAGCCTCCCCCGCGGACTGAGATCAACCTGGTAGACTCAGTCCAGGTAGGTCCAGTCCCCTCCTCCCAGGCTGAGCCAAGCGATCCTGCATAGGCCCCAGGTTTCAAACAGCCAACTCATGCAATGAGCACAGGACCCGGTCCCACTGCTTGGATGCCTCCCAAAAAGTGCTCGCCTTATATTTAAGGCAACTTTTATAGCGCGATTCGCCCATCAGTTTGCGTCGAGAGTAAGGGCTATTTTAAAGGATGTGGCTTATGTGGCTGGAACCAGATATCAGGAAGACCACCACCAGAATGATTCTGATGTTTTCACTGCAAATCATGTCACAGTCACACACAGAATATCTCTCTTCTGCAGGAGTTCACTAGATTTTTCTAATATGCCACAGCAGTCTACTCTTCTCAAGAAGAATGTGGTGGAGTGTGATTTCCTCATTCTTTGCACATGGATGAGAGATTTATCTTGCACAGGAAGGCAGTGCCAATCAAAGTATTTTGTTCCTGTTGGTCAGGTGCTGTGGAATGTCGTTCTCTTTGTGTTCCTCTGATTGGTTGATAAATAAAATGTGATTGGCCAGTAGCCAGGCAGGAAGTATAGGCAGGATAAGAAGACAAGGAGAATTCTGGGAAGAGGAAGGGCTGAGTCAGGAGTCACCGGCCAGACACAGAGGAAGCAAGATGTCAAGGCAGAACTGAGAAAAGGTACCAAGCCATGTGGCTAAACATAAATAAAAATTATGGGTTAAATGAAGTGTAAGAGCTAGTCAGTAATAAGCCTGAGCTAATGGCCAAGCAGTTATAATTAATATAAGCTTCTAAGTAATTAATTTATAAGCAGGCCACAGGACTGCAGGGGCTTGGTGGGACCCGAGAACTTTCTGGCTACAGTAAGGGGCCAACATCGTCAAGATTCAAGGATAAGCTGCATTTTATTTTACTCAAAAATAAAGTCACAGTGAGAGAAAATGATACTCTGTGAGGGAAGGGATGAGGGAACAGAGGGATGAAGTTCCTGCCATCTGTAGAATGCAGCTCATGTTCTGCTCTACGTGGCTTCTGGAACAAAGCACAACTATGTCCACCCCTCCTGCAGGCAGCAGAGGAAGAGCAGGTCTGTTGAGGGGGCACAAAGGGCTCAGTATTGGCCCATGTGGAGGACGAAGAGCACGATCTCACTGATCCTCAAACTGTGCCATGTCTCAGTATATAAATCCCCTCAGCTTTGGGGGACACCCATTCCCTGTGTCTAGAGGTGGCCTCACTTCCTTGCCATATGACCAGCTGCCTTTGGACCTCTCCACTCAGATGGATCATGGGCAAATCAAATGTCCAGATGGCCAGATCTGATGTCTCAGTGTTTGTTCCCAAAGTGTTTTTACTACTCAGAGCTTCTCGTTTAACTCAAGAAAAGCACACACCACCCAGAGCAACACAGCATCAGGGTTTTCTCTTCCTTTCCCAACAACTTATCATGAGACCCAACAACAAATCCATTAAGACTCGCCCAAGGCAGGAATTAACTCCATCCTTTTTATGAGCCTGTCGCCAGTCCCTGCGCCCTGGCCCTGATCTTCTCTAAGCTGCACAGTGACGGTGGTCTTCTTCCTCCTTCCACTCCGTCTACTATATAATGCATCCTCTCAGTGTATAAAGCAACGGTGCCCCACAGGCGCTTTCACAGCTGATACTTTCCTTCTTTTCCAGGCCACTTTGATGGATGACTAGGTCTGTTCCATTCTTCAGCTGTCATCTTATGCTGCTTCTCAGGGAGACCTTCCCTGATCACCTTTCAAAACTTATCACCAGCTAGTATCTGATACAGCGATCTACTGTTTTCTGTATGTAACTCACCAGGATTTGGAAATACCCTCCTTATGACTCGGCCTTGCTCTTACATTTATGTGGGGCATCTTTGTAACCCTTGCTGTCGTGAAGTGCCCGGTAACTGACAAACACTTGCTGACTGGCCGAGTGAACAACACTGGGCTCTGACTCAGTGGACATTATCACAGAGTTGGCCCGTAAGGAGAGGCGATCGTAACTCAAGAACTAAGAACCAAAGTCTCAGCATTTGGTAGAGTGACTCAGGACATCAGGAGCCTGAGTTTGAGTCAGGTGCCTGCAGCAACATCGATAGAAAAGGTCTGGGGAAAAAAGTCCCATGAACTCCAAGTAGAGTCAAATGCAAGGGCAGGCCTTAGCACTGGGTATGGGATTTATGCTTAATATTCAAACATATATGTAATTCCCAAAATATGATTACATGGGAATTTTTTACAAATAAAGTTCTCAAAACAAGTTGATGTTAGAGTATTCAGGATGTATTTCAGGAAAAGTATGATGTTATGCCCTAGGATATGACTTGAGCCAGAATGTCTAATTTTCAATCCTGTGTCTGACATGGGACCCTGAGAAAGTGACTCAAATTCTTTTTGTCTAATTCTTTCTTTTATTTTTTTGAGATTATAATATAATTATATAACTTCCCCCTTCCCTTTTCTCCACCCCAATCTTCCCCAATACTCCTCTTTTCTATCTTTTAAGTTCATGGCCTTTTGCTCATTAATTGTTGTTACATGCATATATATGTATTTATATGTGTATATGTATGTATGTGTGTATACATACATATCTGTATGTGCGTGTGGATAGTTACAACAGCTAATTTCACAGTTTGGCTAGTTCTCTGCATCTGCAGAGACAGGCCTTTTAGGAATAAGTGTTTCTGTTATATTAACTCATGGTTGTTGCTTCATTATGCTAGTCTTCATTTTTGTCAGATCTTGAAAGAATGGCAGACTATCCAAGGACTAAAGGGTGAATGGATAAGAGCAGCAGCATAAATGCCAACAGTGAAGTTCTACGTTTCATCATAGGCACTTTAAAGGAGAATTAGGAGTTCTCAGAGCCATTTCTGAAGGGAAACTTTCCTCTTTACTCTGACAGTCCTTTTCTGTTCCTCAGATCCTTGCAGATAGTTTCACTAAATGCTATGCTATGTCAATACTTACTACTAGTACTGTCTCATTCATTTTAACACATGACTATTTAGCTACTAGACTGGATACCTAGAGACCAGGGCTGTGACTGATGCCTCTTTGCTTATATGCTGCTGAGGTTCACCAAATCAGTTTGGAGTTCTGGAAGTCCAGATTCTTGTTGAATACTTAGGCTCAAATGTAGTATGTCAAAAGGCTTTTCTACTGAAAGATAGTATTTTTGATGGCAATTATTTTTATCTATTGTTCACTCTTGTATGTATCTAGAAAAGTGCATGCTGGGTGTTCTAGAAAATGAGTGAATAAAGACTATATCCATAACCACAGATGTTCATGGTCCCTGATCCTAAAAGCCTGGGAGTAAATTAAAGAATACAGTTCTATAGATGATACCTCTGAGGACTGCTTTCTTTCCCCATGAATATTAACCTCCATCTCCCTGTGCACACCATAACAAACACACATACCTGCTGAAATGTGCCTATGCAGCTTCTGAGCATTCAGAGGCAGAAAGTGCTTGGGCCTTGTTATGCTTTAAGTTTCACAGTATTGACTGTTTTCAGTTCTCAAGCCTGAAGGACAGATCAATGCTAGCCTCCAACGAAGCCTCAGGATGATGTCTTGCAGTTGTAGAGGAGGCACAGGAGGCATAACCTACTCCTCTCAGAGTATTCAAGAATCACCTACTGAGAGTAGAGATTAATTCATGCATCATGGTCCTTTTGATGGTGACCTCTTCAATGTTGTTATGTCCAAATGAATTGTATGAAGTAAGCAAACCATTAAACATCAACATTGATATGCATCAGCCACACAGGTATTTACATTCTGTGGGAAATATATCTAAAGTGGCTACAAAACGATCCTTGGTCTTGTCCCATGGTGACTTCTGTGACATATGTTCTTCAGAGGGCCTCACATCGCCCTGGTGAAGGGGTCCATGGGGCTCTACTCAGGCACATAGCACAGATTCCCACTCTTTCTTGGTTGGATATTTCTCCTTGGCGTGATCCGTTTGTGCTGTGAATGTTAAGTCACTTCCTTAAGCTCTTGCAGCAGATGGTGTGACCTAACTATGTGACAACTATTAGAATATTATATGACCACATTAATAAGGATGAGGACCGTCAATAATATTGCCTTTTGAATAAAATGTAGGAATTTTTATAACTCAATAATCTAATACAAGTTTTTTTAAAGCATAAAGTAATTAAAATGGTACTACCATTATACCCTACTGTCCTTCTATGAATAACATCAGTAGATTAGGTAGATTAGTCCTGTGAGGTTTAAAATGGTGATTTTTTAAGTAGTCTTAAATATATTCAAGGTTTTCATAGTGTTATTTATCAGGTAAATAAATTCTGCACATCTGCCTGCCTACCCATCCTCTATTTTCCTTTTCTCCAATGTTTAAGTCTGTTTTCCAGCCATCAATCAAGCCATCCTTTATGTATTCATACTCTCACTCGCTAGAGCATGGATACACTGACATGGATAAAGACATGGCCCCCAGACATTCTGTATGTCATCAATTCGGAGCTGTGTCTAAAGATACAAAGCAGAAAAGCTATTTAATCAGACAGTAATTTCAAAGGAAGCATTCTTATAATGATAGCATTAAAAATACCCAGAGTTTATCTACTTGGGCTTGGACAATGCAAACTGAATAACGTAACTGAGACATCATTGCTTTTTCTCCCTAAAGGATCAGACAAAGGAATGATATTGTCACTTTAAAAAATATATTATTCAGGAGTCATGATGTGAATAATTTACTGATATACTTTTAATCTTTATCTGCCATTAGTTATAATTATTGTCATAAACTAAATGACAAAGAAATAACTTGGTTTAGATAAAATTTTTACAAAAAAGTATTGTTTTGACTGATAATATTTACTAGAATTTGTACCCCAAGGAGAGAATAATGCAGAGGATTATATTGAAAATTTCATTGTTACTGAGATTAATTTCACAAAGAATTTATAGCCACTATTGTCATTGGGGAATACCAAGAAACTCTGATAAATGTTACAGACTCTTGTCAAAATGTCACATAACTCTCTTGAGGGTAAACAAGAAGCTACTCATCTGGATAGATCATTGTTAGAAGAGTTGGCCATTGCACAAACACAGACTGATTTTCAGCTTATTAAGAAACTAACAGGACACACACACACACACACACACAACAACAAACAAACAAACAAACAAACAAACAAAAAAAAAACACCTGGGAGTATGAAGCAAAAGTTTTCGACTTGCTGGTTTGGAGACTTGAAACCCATGCTGAGTAATGAATGGCTGATTGGGAAAATCTTGTTTTCTTAATTAAGAAGATTACTCAGTTGACCGGCATGTAACAAATGGGCTTCTGAAGTTTGCTTGCTGTTCTTTAAAGGGAGGGATTGTGTCCTGTGAGATCATCTTCCTCTTTACAGTAAGAACATGGAGCTATGCAAACAATTCTTGCTGAGAGCTTGACTTTACTTCCAAAGAATTCCACTACAGTCAGAAAAAGAAGACTATAGCCAAGAATTCACACTAATGGAAAGACTTTGTGTGCAATGGGATAGACTGAATTCTGAAGAACACCCATGGCAAGGTTCCCAAGCTTTGGCATTAGCTATATTGCTCTAATGCTTCTAATTTATTTAATGGCTTCTTCTTTAATGAAAGAATGACACATTTGAATTTCCAGCTTGACTTCCTTCATCAGCATCAAGCCTGAAGACCTCAAGGTGCTGCTCATATCTCTGCAAAAGGAAGTAAATGCCAGCAAGGCACCCTGGGTCCAGCACTTCCCAACGAGTCTCCCAGCATTTTCTTCCCAGGGAGCAGCTCTTTCAAGGAAAATCACCTCCAATCTAGAGCCAAAAGTCTCTCCAGGAGTTTTGAAATACAGCTCACCAATAAGGGCAAAGTTCATTGAAGCAGGGGCCTCAGATGAACAAATCAAAATTTGGAATATCAGAAAGGCTAAAACATTATCCTAAAATTAAAATGAGTAATATCACACAAGAAAATGAAAAACAGGATAAAATGTCACAAAAACTGAAAAGTTGATATGCAAAATAGCAGCTATGAAAGAACTGTTTTGAGGAAAATCATTATCCATTTCCTAGTTAAATGTTTCTCCTCGGTAAAAAGAAACTATTTGCCCACATAGCAGCCCATCATGTGGTTTTCACCATCTAATGGGGAGACACTTTATCACAGTGGCTGGGGCACTGCTTTGTCACTCATCAGGCCAACACTGTAGCTGAATGTGCAGTTAGCAGTGGAACACACAGGACAAACAGTAAGGACAGCACACCCTACCTTTCCTCATTTCTCCAGAAAACGCCCAAGTGCTCCATGATGGCTCCCAGGATGGCACTGTTTTCTTTCTCAGGAAAATGGTTCAAAGTTCAATTAAATATTGTATTAAAAAAAAAGAATGCCCAAGATCAGAATAAACAGCACCAGAGTCATGGGACCCACTAGTAACACGTGTTGTGACCCTGGGAACGACGTTCAAATTCCCCTTTCACAATGGAAGAAGATCATGTAACGTGATTTCAAGGCAGGGTGGGAATCAAAGAGCAAGAAATGGGAAATGGGATCATGTGACTATAAAACACACAGCAAAGAAAACAAATAATAGTGAAAAGAGAGTCTACAGATGGAGGAAAAACCTTCATCAGTTATACATCTGAAAGAGGGTTAATGAACTCAAAAAAGTAAACACCAAAAAACAATGTCACCTAAGCAATAAAGAGGAAAAAAAAAAAAAACGGAACAGACTCTTCTCAAAAGAGGAAGCAAAAATGGCCACTAAATATATAAAAAATGTTTAATCTGGGAAATGAAAGTAAAAACTACATTTAGAATCCATTTCATCCCAGTTAGATTTCCCTCAAGAAAACATCCAACAAATGCTGTGAGGATGTGTGGGGAAAGGAACCTTTCCACACTGATGTGAGATTATAAACTAGCATAGCCCCTACTCATATGAAAAACTCAAAAAGCAAAAATAGAACTACCCTATGATCCAGTATAGCATTCTCATATGTGTACCTGAATGAATCTAATTCAGCATGCCATAGAAATACCTGAACACCCATGTTTGTTATAGTACTATTCACAATAGCTAAGATGTAAAAGCAGCTCAGACATCCATTAGTAGATGGATAAAAACCATGTCACACCACACACACACACACACACACACACACACACACACACACACACACTGGGGTTTTATTATGACATTTACAGGAAAATGGGTAGTACTGAAGATCATTCTGGCAAGAAAACTAAGCTAGACTCAGAAGGGCATATGTCAAGCTTTCCCTTATACAAGTGTGTGAGTGTGTGTGAGCACAGCTATGTGTGTGTGCAAGTGTGCATGCATGAGTGTGTGCATGTGTGTGTGTGCATACACGTGTTTGTGTGATTATGGCAGGGTGCACATGTGCTATGGTAGGTGAGTAGAGGTCAGAGGACAACTTTCTGAAGTTGTCTCCCTTCTTCCATCTTCCTCTGGGTCTTGAAGACCAAATTCAGGTCATCGGGCTCCCAGAGCACGGCTTTGACCTGTTGAGCCAACTTGCTGGCCTGTACAGTGCAGTTTTACCCTGGAACCACAGCTCTGTCATAATATTCTGACTCAGCCTATACTTCTTTGTCAGTAGGAAACAAGAATGGGTAACAGGGTCTTCCTCTGAAGTTGCCAGTTCATGCTGGTTAATATTTGACTTTTGGGGTCTAGCTTAGTAAAGGAGCTTTGTTGAGTTATGAACAAATGTCAAACACTGGAGTCTTAGTTTGCAATACCTCAGATGTGGCCTCATTTGGAAGCAGAGTCATTGAACTTATTTGCTAAACTAAAGTCACATGGAGTAAGCCATCCCCAATCCTGGAAGACTTCTCTCTAGATAGGAATGGGGGATTTTGAACACCAAGGCCTGCTCAGGAGAAGGACACTATGTGGAGATGGGAGGTGTGCTGTCATGAGCCATGGATCACAGAAGCTGGGAGAGGCTTGGGGCAGGTTTAATCAAGCATCCTCAGGACAGCATCCCAACTACACTTGGGAACTGTACTTCTTCTGTAGCATGAATCCTAATTGGTCTTAATAAAAACCCAAAGCCAGATATCAGGGTAAATGCTGAAAGACTAGAGAGGCAAAGGAACAAGCCACAGCCACCTCTCACCTCACCAACTCCTCAGCCAAAAGGAAGTGAGTTCCTTTCTCCTCCTGCATGTATTCCTTTCTCTGCCCAGCCATATCACTTCCTGTCTCAACCTCCCTAGTACTGAGATTAAAGGCGTGTGTGCTTCCCAAGTACTGGGAGCAAAGGCATGAGATTCCAAGTGCTGGGATTAAAGGCGTGTGCCACCACTGCCTGGCGTCTATGGCTAACTAGTGGCTGGCTTTGCCCTCTGATCTTCAGGCAAGCTTTATTGGTTAGAGCATACATAAAATATCAGCACATTTCCCCCTTTTTGTCTAAAATAAAAAAAGATTATAACTATATAAGAAAACTATATATAATAAGTACAATAACTATATATAATATGTACAAGCAATAATTACATCAATAATGTCTAGTCCATTAACATTTGACAAATTCAGGGAAAATACTTCATTATTTATCCTATTTTGGTGAATCCAAAGTGTTGTACTTAATTCACTTTCTATCTTAATTTGTATTACCAACCAAAAACTATCTTTTGATGTCTTTCAAACTTATACACTTTACACCTCTTTAGTGAGTTTCTTTTCTGAATTTGTTGACAATGAAAACTATAACTACTTAATCTTTAACTCCAGAGACGTGAGAAGGAAATAATATTAACTGAGTAAGCAGGAAGTACAAGCAAGTGACTTCCAAACATTGTGAGGAATGACAGAAATAGCTGACTGCCTGGACAGTCACCCGAGCTTCCTCTGCAACACTAGGACATCCATCTTTGGCAGATTTCACATTTCTATTTTTTTTGGCCACTTCATCTCTGATACATTATTAGGACAGCTTCAGGAGAGTACTGTACTCATCAAGTTAGCATTATCTTGTCTTTATTTTTATGTAACTATTTAAATTTTTATTTCGGTTACTCTGGAGTCAGGCTCTGGGGTAATTATTTTGGCAAAGGCCTGTTTTACCCCTTTCCATCAAGACTCTGTACCTTCTCACTATCCCATACCCTTGAAGACAGGTCCTGTGAACACCCTAGTCATGATGGCTATATCCAAGGTGGATCACCTGCTGCAAATCCTCAGGCAGTGATTCTGTCAACTATCTTGGGACATCTATGTTAACATTCTTCCAGGAGCATCTCACCAGGAGATAGGATGCAGAACCCTCCAACTCCACTGTTAAAGATAGCCCTGCTTATCTATGAAAGATGGTGTATGAACTCTTAGTCTTAGCCATTTCTTGCCCTTGCCCAAATGGCTTACTATATTTTGTAAATAAATTGGAAAAATGAAGAAATAAACTACAAGAAGGTAGTCTAGAGCCACTGCATTTGCACATAATGTTGAGGTAAGTTTTCTCTGAAATTTGCAGAAAGTGAGAAAATGATTTTCTCAATCCATTCTGTGGTGTATTGGAATGTAATTTAGCATTTCACGGGTGAGCTTCACTGTAGAGTTAGATTACTTCTAAATAATTTAAATAAGAATTTCTAAAATGTGGCTTCCTTAAGTTAACGTCCTTAGCTTGTTTCTAAAGCAATGTCTTGGGCTTTACCTTAGAATTGTAAAGTAATTCAGATTTTAGCAGTGAACTCATGCCTTCTCAGGGAGATTTGATTTTATATCTTAAAATCTAAAATTCCGTGTGACTTAAATACTTTGGTAGTTGACTAAATCTCCAAATATCCTCCCGTATTCATTTCATGGCTTTTCACAGATTCATTCTTGCTTTCTAATCCAAATCTAAAGGCAAAGCTGCCCTTGTCTGGTCATTTCAAGAGCCATCCATCTCCAGACCATATGGAGCTCCCTACAAAGGCATAGTTCTGGTGAACAGAAGGTGTGGAGCTGTGTTCTGGTGAACAGAAGGTATGGGGCTGTGAACAGAAGGTGTGGAGCTGTGTTCTGGTGAACAGAAGGTATGGAGCTGTGTTCTGGTGAACAGAAGGTGTGGAATTGTGTTCTTGTGAACAGAAGGTATGGGGCTGTGTTCTGGAGAACAGAAGCTATGGAGCTATGTTCTGGTGAACAGAAGCTATGGAGCTGTGTTCTGGTGAACAGAAGGTATAGGGCTGTGTTCTTGTGAACAGAAAGTATGGAGCTGTGTTCTGGTGAACAGAAGGTATGGAGCTATGTTCTGGTGAACAGAAGGTATGGAGCTATGTTCTGGTGAACAGAAGGTATGGAGCTATGTTCTGGTGAACAGAAGGTATGGAGCTATGTTCTGGTGAACAGAAGGTATGGAGCTATGTTCTGGTGAACAGAAGGTATGAGGGCCATGTTATGGTGAACAGAAGGTATGGGGCTGTGTTCTGGAGAACAGAAGGCATGTGGCTGTTGTTATGGTGAACAGAAGGTATGGGGCTGTGTTCTGGTGAACAAAGGACACTTGCAGCCAGTTTTCTCAAGAGCCCCATGTTATTTATGTATGATTTCTAAACACAGAGAATTTCATCATGCTTGTTTAATAAAAGAATACAAGGGGAGGTGTTCAGTTAAACCTTAGTTTTAGCAGTAAAAGAAAAATCCTAGTGTATTTGTGTGTGTGTACATGTGTGTATGTGTTTTCTTAGATTCTTCCACTCCACAGTTAATTTAAAAACTAATATTTCAACAAGAAAGCCTCTTACAGCTCTCTCTATAACTTTGAAATTTATCACAATAAAGTAAAATATGGAAAAGAAATACTTTCAATACTAAATGTCTATTCATTATTTTAAAATGTAGTTATTTTCAAGCACAAAGCAATATTGTGAGTGTTTTAAATGTATATCCATGAAGTAAAATAATACTTTGGAGAAATGAGGATCAAAGTTAGAAGGTGAAAGACTATTTTTAGATATTACTAAGAGTATGTGAAGCAAGAACTTTTCTTCATAGGCTGAAATAAGTAAACTTCCAATCTCTTAAATTAAAAATGATAAGCTGCTCAGCCCCTATAAAGTCATGCACTCCAAAGCAGACATTAAATCAAAGAAGTAAGATATTGCAGTGTTTGTGAATGTGTAGTCACATAGGAATCAAGGACTGTGGCTAGACATAGGTCATGAACTTCAGTGTTCTCTTGGGGTTGTAGTGGATCACCCAGAACCTCTAACTCCTCCTCCCCCCAATATGCACAGGGACAGCGGAGACCGAGCTTTGTGGTGTCGGGGAGGCTAGCTCTGGCCTATTCACACTGGCTAACCCATATTCTTTGTGCCAGAAAGAAGAGTAGAAATAAAGAAAGCACAGCACAGCTGAATGAGAACCTGTCAGGTGCCAAACAGTAGAGGATGGACTTTATTCCACAAATCCCAACACAAGCTTTCAGACTGATACAGCTCAGCTGTGCCCGCTCAACTCAAGGGACAAAAGGAAACAGTCCCAGGATCACAAAACGTTTAAAACAAGACTGAATTGAAGACTGAAATGCTATGAGGCAGTGACTGGAAAGCAGCCATCTTCTCTACCCGGACACTGTATGGAAGCAGACGCTCCACGACAAGCATCTCTCCCCAACATGAGATGCAGATCATTCTCATTTACAAGATCAGAGGATTTGGGGTTTTATTTTGTTTTGCTTTAGGGAATTTTGGATACTTAAAGCTTGATGTGTTCTTCTTATTCTATAACATTTAAAAAACAAACTATAACACAATAGGATAAAAATAGAGAACTGTGAAAGCCCACGAACCCAGGGGGCCTGGCTAGCTCATTAAGTTTAACAGTGGAAGAACTTGCTTCCATTTCTCCAGGGTCCAAACTCAGTACATCAAAGTTACAAAACAATACAAAATCATCTTGAAGCAGAGACTAGAAACCAGGAATATTATCTTATTGGGAACTTTTAAAAGAACAAACTGTGACCCATTAGCATCAGTTCTGTGCAAGGCATCTCGTTAGACCCGAGGATAGCACAAAGAGTGACAGCAGCAATGATTCCCTCCATTTCTTATTGGATCCTTGGGGACCAGGCATCATGCATTTGGGAGGATACAACCAGGGTCCTGGTACCCACAGTGGGCCTGCTGATGTTTAACTCCTCTTATTCTTTAAAGATTCATTCCTGTCTCCATCAGTTGCAACAGATGCAGAGACCCACAGCTAAACATTAGTCAGAGTTCAAGGAAATTTGCTGAAGAGAGGGAGGAAGAATTGTAGGAGCCAGAGGGGTCAAGGACACCACAAGAAAACCCACAAAATCAACTAACCTGGGCTCATAGGAGTTCACAGAGACTGAACCAACAACCAGGGAGCCTGCATGGGACTGACCTAGGCCTTCTGCATATATGTTGGACTGGAAAGATAGGAGGGAGGGGAAACTGCACTCAGGTTATTAAAAAATTAATAATAAAAAGAATTAAAAAATTAATTCTTGGTCCCGATTAATTTTTATCACAGTTCACAAAGGGGATGGTTCCCACTTAGTCATTAACTATTGATCAAATCTCCACTATATAAAAGACAATATATTGGGTATTAATAGAAACAATCAAGGAAAAGATACATACTGTAAGAGACTCAACCATTAACTTGAGCTTAACAAATATCAAGGGGAACCAAACTCTCAGTGTGTTTATTTTTGCTACTATTTCATATATACATAAATCTTTTAGAACTAAAATAGTTGTGTTGATTAATGATAGGGGTGTCCTCATAAGTCCCTTCACTGTGAAAACATCAGAGTGTACTTATACAAACTCAAGTGGTACCGATATTTCATCTATGCTTCAGCTGTGTTGGAATTTTATTGGACCATCATTGTCTGTTTGGTCCAATGATGACCCAAACATCAATACAGTGTTTGTTTCTTTTGATATACCTGAATGAGTAGCTCCCAACTGATAGAGGAGTCTAGGTATCACGGGGATTATTTTCTGTTGGTTTGGAGAATTAAATTTTCAATGCAGTGTTTTATATTTTTTAACTTCATTTACTGAGTCCTTTTTGTAGTTCTACTTTTGAACTAATCAAGATTATTATCAACTTTTATTTTCTGTAACGTATTTACAAGTGGTTAATTATTTGTTTATACATTCAGCAATGTAAAATGCCCTTTATAACTCAAGAAGTATTGAATATTGAAGAAAATAGTTAATAATATTAATAATTTATTGAGTATCTATATGCCAGGCACTTTCCTGAACATCTAAAATATTGCCTGAATTAATCTTTATAAACGTCTGTATACAGACAAAGATTTAAAAAAATAACCTCTTCAAGGCTATATAAAAAGTTAAGTTTGTATTTAAGCCCAGAAAATCTGACTGGGAAATACATTTCACAAGTGTTAGTCTATGGAAGCTGTGTGTGTTTTTAAGTAACACGACAGATGTGGTTTTGAGCCTTGTCTCTGTCACATCCTAGTATATTTCTTTGGGTCAGGTACTTAAAACAGCAGGCTTCATTCTTCCAGCCTGTAAGTAGGATCGACACTATCCAGCTAGAGGAAAGTATTGACTTAATACACTGGCTTGAAGAATGTTTTTAATTAAAATCTCACCAATGCCTCTTTCGATTTTTTCTCATTGCAGGCATGTTTCACTATTTTAAAGACATTGTGGCTATGAACGTGTTTAAGAAGATACTGGGGATAACCATATCACAGCAGTCAGTTATCGGTGACGTGGAAATTATATTTCACAAATTCTTCACCTACATAAGATTTACACATGTGAGATCTAGGTCACTGTGTGATCCAAATTTAATTAGGAAGTGTTAACTCATATCACAGACATTCTTTTTCTCCTAAACATTTATGTTCTTAGTTCTCTGATTGACACCAATGAGTGATACACAGAAACTGTTTCCTTGATTTACAAGGGCCTCTCCTGGAAGTGTGCTTTTGCACTGTTGTTGACAGCTGGCATTGAAACCTCAACAGAGGCATCCAGGTTCCAGGTCCTACTTTCATGGCAATAATTCCTATTTTAGTGGCCTTTCACAATCTCCAGCTTATTGCTCTATTGTTCCCACTAGAAGGGAGACACATACTCACACACTCATACAAACCCCCACACTGGGGAGACACACATTCACACACTAAAATAAGCAAACACACCATCAGCTGGTCTTAAAGAAATAACAGTGTGAAAAACAAATTTCAGAAATGGATCATACAGTTTCACTAACATAAATAAAAATGCACAATATTGAATTTAAAGATATGCATACATTTATTTAAGATATTACAGAGAGATTGAAAAAGTATTAGGTTTGTGGCCACAGAATCTCTAGTTTTATTTATAATATCTTATTTCTTAGAGAAATGAGATGGAATTCAAGTATTACAAACTATTTACATTTGTTGATTATGCAAAAAGGCATGAGTTGTTCTTTATAATTTCTGTACTTTAAAATAGTCTTAAAATATAATAGCATAAACTATCACTATGCTAAAATTATGTCTGTAATGGTAAACATTGTAGATGAATTGCTAAATGGTCTTATTAATAAAAAGCTTAGAGCCAGAAATTGGGGTTAAAGCCTGAGAGCGGTCAGAGGAATAGGAAAAGCCACAGCTAACCTCACCTCACCAACTCCACAGCTTCCAAAGCGAGCTACTTCCTGTCTACCTACACCTGCATGCCTTTCTGTTCTATTCTCTCATTTGCTCTCAGCCCAGCTACATCACTTCCTCTTCCTGCCCAGCTCTGTCACTTCCTATCTGTCTGTACAGACCTCTGGACCTCTATGGTTAGTGCTAGGTAACCATAGCGTGTATCACCATGTCTGGCTCTGTTCCCAGTGTGGCCTTGAACTCACAGAGATCCAGACAGATCCCTGCCTCCCAAGTGATAGGATTAAAGGCGTGTACTACCGTTGCCTGACTCCTACGTTAATATAGTGGCTGACTTTTTCCTCTGATCCTCAGGTAAATTTTCTTGGGAGACACAGTATATTGGGGGACACAATACATCACCACAAAACATAAAACTTTAAACACAGGCATTTTAAAAACATTAAATCAGAAGTCAAAACTATTTGAGAAAAAGGTCATATTTTGAAAAATCTTCCTTAGACTGCATTGTGGTCCGATAAGAAGAGGAAGCGTTTGAAACCAAAGCAGTCAGAGTCCTAGCTTCATTTCTGTTGCTGAGATAAATACTCTGATGAAAAGCAACTTGGGGTTTATTTGGCTTAAAATTCCAGGTTGTAGTCCATCACTGAGGGGAAGTCAAGGCAGGACTTCTTGATCCAGGAAGGGAGGAACAATGGAGAACAGGAGAAACAACCACATCGGTGCTGCCCAGTTGCTTATGCTCGGGTAGCTTTCTTTACTAGCACAGCGCAGTAGGTCCAGCCCATGAAACGGTACCACCCACATTCAGGGCGGGTCTCCCACCTTAATTAACAACCCCCCACAGACATACTCACAGGCCCAATACGATCTGTATAATCCCTTAGTGAGATTCCCTTCCAAGGTGATTCTAGATTCTGTGGCAACTTGACACTTCAATTATATTTACCAACAGTAAATAGCCCTGGGCTAGGATCATGTAAGCAACCTCACAACTCAACGGGACACAATGAAGGTGTGAGGAAATTTCTTGGGAAGAGAGTGGTGTTCAATAGGAGGGAAGGGCATAGAAAAGAGTAATGGAGGGCTGTACATGATCAAAATACATTATATTCCATGTATGAGATGGCCAAGAAATGAAAATGTTTAAGGTTACTTTACCATATTTTTGTTAACCCTTTGAGTCAAGACTCAGAATTATGAGGAAATTCCTAGCCTAAAGTAAAAAAGGTGCAATGACTGGATTTCTGCCTTGTGCCAGACCTTCTCTCTTGACCTTATCATCAGTAAGTAGAACTTAGTTATTATAAATAAACATGGGTCATTACTTCAGTACTAGATGTAATTTACTAAGAAAAGTACATCATGTCAGACATATAAGAATTAAGAAGCACAATTAGTAGAAAATACATATTTAAATAGAGATCATAGGTGTCTTTCTCAGACATCCACTGTTTGGCTCAGCAGACAGCTTCTAATTCTTGACAATTCAGGCAGCAATAGCTCTCACTGGTGAAAAATCACAAACTTCATCATGGTATGTGCCTCTAAGTGGCTGTTGTTGTCCCTACATTTTCTTGAGAGCAGTCAACTCAGTGTCAAATAAATGTACATCTCTGAGTTCTATCGATTTTAAATGTTCTCCCTCCCAAATCTTCATACTACATCAAAAAGGAACAAAACTCGAAAGAGGAGAATGGGAAGCAAGACCCTCAAATCCAGGCAGCCATCGCCTGAACAGCCACAATTACTCTCCCTCTGCATTTCATGGGTCTTATTTACAACAACTTGAGGCTTGTTTATATTGAAACCACAACTTTATTCCTCTCAATTGGGTCTATTTTAATTAAACCACAGAATGGAAACCACCCAAGCTTTGCAAAATGAATCAATTTTCTAACTGAAATAATTTTCAACCAAGCAATTTTTACAGCCTTAAATTTGCTATTCAGTCTAAAAGAATAAATCATCTGAAACTTAAATTCTTTTTTATTAAAACTCTTACAAATCATTCAAGTGCATAAATTATTTAGGTTGATGCTTATAAAACAGAACTTAATGAAATGTTACAGTGTTAAAAAAAATAAAGTAAAATTCACCACTGCTTTAGTATGTTAAACTGTCACTAAGGAATTGCCCCCACTCTCGTAAACAGCTCCTGGGCTATGATCCTGTAAGCAACCTCATAATTCAGTAGGACACTGTATATGATCAAAATACATTATATTCCATGCATAGGATGGCCAAGGAAGGAAAATGTTTAAGGTTACTTTACTATGTTTTTGTTAACCCCTTGAGTCAAGACTCAGCGCAGTGAGGAAGGCCCTAGTATAAAGAAAAGAAAGGGGCCAATGACTGGATTTCAGCCTGTGCCAGACGCTCTTCCGACATTTGTCAGTCATTCTGGATCATCGTCTGCATCAATACTTTCCACAACTGTTAGGAGGGAGGTCAAATAAACACTATTGAGGCTATTAACCCCTCTCCACATTTAAAACACACTACATCATCACAGACAGAAGTAAATAAACACAAGGGCCAAGGAGAACGATTTCCATGTGGGAAAGACTCTAGGCGTTGTCTCCTGTAGCTCTTGTCCTGACACCCATGTTTTTCTCCTACGCCAAGGATAACTTCAAGCTAGGTTTCCAGGGGATGGAACAAGCAGCGTGCTCTACAGTTTATAACATCTCTTCATTCATAGTTTTCTGCCCAGTGCTGTCCTACTCAACAATGCACTCATCTTAAATATGTGTGTCAGAACGATACTGCTTCCAGGACCCAGGCGTTGAGTCCTCTCTGATGACTGCATGTGTCTCTAATACTTGAATGAACACTATACCTTGAAACATATGGGGAAATCTCCACTGTATCCATTGGGTGCATAAATTATATCATTGGAACTTTAATCTTCCCTAGACCAGAGTGAAAAGAGACAGCAATGGGGAAAAGGTCGATGTATGGCTAGTGATGACACTTGGGGGGAGGGGGAGGGAGAGAAGCTAAGCATCATGGAGACACTTCGGACTTCCAGGCAGTTTTTTCTCTTCACCTGGAGTAAAATTCCTCACACCTTCTCAGAAGGGAGTATGCTTTCCAAGGCAAGGAAAATGAGGAAGTGAGACTATCCTAGTCTGTGAACCCCAGGCGGAAAGGAACCTTAGCCAGAAGTGACGAATTAGGGCAATGGAGAGGGGGAAGGTGAACTCCAACAGCCTTTGGTGGGATGGAAAAGAGACACACAAAGAATCCCTTGAAATTAGAAGTGCTTTTAGCAGATCACAGATCCTAAAGCCCCCGGACTTCCTTTTCTTACTTTCAACTGCTCTCCAGCTCTCTGATCTTAGTGTTGCAGTCTCTTTGGCATCAGCCACACTTCTCTTAATCCCCAAATGAGACTACAATCTGCTTGGAAGAGCTGTCACAGGTACTTGCCATTAACAGGGTGCCTAATCATCCTGCTATGGAGGGGAGGTGAAGGAAGTCTGCAGCCCTGTATCCACAGGCTTGTCTGGCCCTCTGGGTGACTGGTTCCTGTACAGCTGTTGAAGGCATACCAGTACACTTGGTACTTGCTTGCTTAAACAAACTTATGGATCCCATAGGACACTGGGCATGTTCTTTAAAATTATTTCTGATAGGGCTGGAGAGATGGCTCAGAGGTTAAGAGCACTGACTGTTCTTCCAGAGGTCCTGAGTTCAATTCCCAGCAACCACATGGTGGCTCACAACCATCTGTAATGAGATCTGGTGCCCTCTTCTGGCCTGCAGTCATATATGCTGTATATGTAATAAATAAATCTTAAAAAAAAAAAAAAAAAGACTGGCTTTGCCTTTAAAAAAAAATGAAAAAAAATTATTTCTGATAAAAATGCACACCAGTGTCTAGTAAAGAAGCTTGCAGAACATTATTCCTAAATGTAATAATAAAAAATATGTAAATAACTGGCTATTTCTGTCCATACACTAAAGCTTGGAGATTAAACAAAAGGACCAGGGCCCCTTCTCTTTCTTTGTTCTAACTATAACAGTCCCACCCTATTTAGTAGATGCTGGACCTTCCTAGCAACTATTAAAGCAGAGTTTAAAGAGGTGTCTTCCTCCAATCTGTACTTGTGTCTGTATCCTTAATTCCCAGAAAGACTGTTGGGCCTTTGTTAGCCTTTCTTACGCTGTGACATCTCCACGTGGCAGGGACAAGCTATGAGGTCACAGTGACAGAATGATACAGACTTAGCACACTGACTCTGTTACACACCAAAAGAGATATGAAGGACGGGAAAGGCCTGGGCAGTGATTACACTAAGGAAGAAATAGTAGTGAGAGAGAATAACCGGGAACCAACACTGAAAAACAAAAACAAAAACAAAAACAAACCTCTGACAAACAGGTGAGTTTTCAAAGGCAAAAGGACCTGTCTGTCTGTCTGTCTGTGCCTGCGGCATTCCAGTTTCTAATGTACATGGACTTCCAGGCTAAGTCTGCAAACCCTGCCAGGGCTGCTGATTTAGAAACCTGACACACACGCAGTGCTGTTTTAGTGAGAAGTGTTGTTAGATACTGGCATTGACGTCTCATTTCACACTCATGAGCACCAGGAGGCGGTTCTACCGCTGGGCTCATGAGTCTCTGAGAAGGAGAGTGTCTGGAGCTGAACAAGTGGCAGGCTTCCCTCCCAGGGCTCACTGCAGAGCATGGGTTCTGACTCCTTCACCACAGCAATGTTGTTTCCTGAGTAGGGACTCGAGGCTCAATTTGAATCATTACTGAATCCAAGCTAAAAATTAGCAATTTCAAGTGAAGCCAAGACAGCAGTATATATGCAATTTGAATGCAAGAATGATCATTTCCACTAATTTAATCAGGGAATGACATTTGATCACAATATTGGCTCAATGCTATTTGTTATAATGACTGATTTGTTTTGCTCTCTGATGTACCTATGGAATTAAAATGCTTAATGGAGATTCTACATACAACATTTATGTTTGTAATCTGAAAATACTATCTTTTCCAGAAACAACATGCTGAGGAGAGGACTCACGTTAACGTGCTGGTGAATTATTTAGGCCCAAATGTACTGTAGTTCTCAACTCTTGGCTAGCAGTACCTGCCCTCAGGGTTAGAGCCAATTGCGGTTCAATGGAAGCTGAAAGACACTTTCCTCCCCATGCTGGGCAAATGGATTCACGCGCAAGAGGGCTTTCAGACACCATCCAAATGCATACTGTGCACAATGGCAATGCTCCAGGGTTCCCTTATAATGCAGATCAGTAGCTGGTGTTTAGTTTTTTGTGGTTCTGTTTGTTTGTTTGTTTTGGTATCTTCCCCGCCCCCCCCCCCAGTGTGTGTGTGTGTGTGTGTGTGTGTGTGTGTGTGTGTGTGTGTGTACATGGAATACATGTGTGGGCTAGAGGACAATCTGTGGGAGTTCCTTCCCTTCTTCCACCATTTGGGTCCCAGGGATAGAAGTGAGGTCATCAGACTTGGCAGCAGGCATATTTGCTGAGCCATCTCACTGGCTCCCAGTAACTGATCATTGAAAAAAAACTTTCCCCCAATATCCACAGATAAATGAATTCTACCGACGAGAAACGAAGGTTGATCCCATGGCATGTGACTCATGAAAGAAACTAGAGCAATCCCTCAAATCTCTCAACTCACGATTCTTTGAAGTTTCTCTTCGTTTACCATTTCCCCTTATTATGTCTCTGTCCTGTGCAATGATTCTACTGCAGTTAAATATTAGTAAATCTATGCAGATGATATGACCATTTTCTTTTTAGAAAGAAAGTTTAGCTGGGTTGAGGCCAGTCTGGTCTAGGCAGTGAGTTCCAGGGCTACATAGAAAGACCCTATCTCAAAAGCAAAAATAAAACAAAATAGAACAAGATTTTAAAATTCTAAAATCCTAGCTTCTCTGCAAATTAAAAGATGACATTCTGCCACAGAAGCTAATTCCACAGCAAGCTTCACTGAGATAGTTCTTAGGCGGACATTTACTTAGGGTGCGTTTTTAAAGAGAAGACCAGCTTGTTTAACTCGGTATTGTCACTGTGGTCACTGCAATTTTTTTAGCATGGAATGTTTAACACAGTGTTTTCTTAAAATACACGACTTATTGCTCAGTTCAACAACAACAATGCAAATTATTCCCCTGACCAAACCCCTGCCTCCTTCTTTCTCTTGTGGGGGGCGGAGACATGGAAGGGCCAGGAAGAATGTCATTACAGGGGACCTCACAGTGAGAACAAACTGTGAGTATATCCACTCAGGAACTAAATGCACAAGGACTGCATTTTCAGACTCTAACCTGTCTTAACTAAGGTCTGATTATCAAATTGGAAAGTTCTATCTGTATGCATGCTCCATGGCTATCCAGATAACCCCCAAATGAAACTGATGGTAAATTACAGCTGATGGGAGTTTACAGAACAGATGAGGGCTAGTCTAGCACGGCGATCTTCTCAGTGACACGTGGCAGATGTAAAGAGCCTGTGGGTTTTGTGGGTTAACTTTCTGTAGCATCCAGCATCCTGAGACACTTGGTAAATATCTCAAGTCTTGGACTGCCCGCCCGCCCGGGATCCATGTCCTGTGCCTTCCTCTTCTGGCTGCTTTGCTCTTGCCAGAAGCTCTTAGTGTCTGAGGCATTTCCACCAGGTCCAAAAGGAAGGCTTCCACTCTAATTAAGCACTGGCCTGGCACATTTTGCAATCCTTTCTGTTGGAAATTTATGTTTACTGCATTTGTCTGTGCTTTCCAATCTCAAAGTTGTGAGTCTATGAAAGGAGCTGTAAATACTTTACAGAGAATTTGCACATAAGGTTTTATTTAATATCAACCATAGTTTTGTTTTTTAAAGAAAAGCAAATTAGACTTAGCTCTAGGGGAAGACAGTGATAGACTAGCAGGTATCTATTCTCTCTCTTTCTGGCAGAAAGCATGAAACACAGAACAGCCTGTGCTACGTGTATAATTAAAGCAGATGTTCTCAGTCTTCATTTTCATTGCTAATTTTGACAGCAGAAGAAATGTGCGTCTTTTGTACAGTCCCCTATTTTCTCTCTGATGTGCCCTATTTTTCTCCTCGCCCACCATGACTGCTCAGCAAGCCAGAAGGAGGTAACAGTGGTAACAATCCAACAGTAGCGACTCTGTCTGCTTCTCGGTGGGACAGTGAATGAAACTCAGAAAAAGAAACTATTCAGAAAATAAATTTCCGGTCTACAGGTATAAACGGCTTCTATCCACTCCAAACTGACTGATTCTTTCACTGGCTTGTGGGGTCTTCCATGGCAGAAGTCAGTCTCCCTGCATATATTAAATAAAATAAACAATTTACAGGTGCCTTTGTCAATCTAGCATTTGAGACTATAACAGCATTAAAACAGAACAGAACGTGTAAGTCCACATTCTCGTGACGGGGCAGGTAACACTTCTGCAAGGCAGAAGCTCCTGTTTTGTCAGCTATGGGTCTAAAATCAGAAAGCATGCCAGATCAACAAGGGCACCCTTTCCCCAAGCTGCTCTTCTAGAAGAGCTCTCCGCTCTGCCTCCTCACCAAACGGTGTTCCCAAAGGGAACCAAGTGGCCGTCTGTGATAGTTAATATTCACTTTCCAATTGACTTGATTTGGAATCATCTGAGACACCTCTGGGCACATCCGAGAAGGTGTTTCCAGAGCTCCCAGAGGAGCAGGGAAGCTGAGACACCCTGAATGTGGGTGGCAGGAGCTCCGGGTAGGGTAGCAGAACGGGTCAAAGGAAGGTGAGACAAGCCCTGGATTCACCTCTGCGTTTCTTCACTGTGAACAGTGTGACTAGCTCCTCACCATGCACCACAACAGACTACATTCCCTCTTCAACCAGGAACCAAACCAAAGTGATCTGGACAGTCCTGTGTCAACTTGACACAAGCCAAAGTCTTCTGAGAGGAAGGAGCCTCAGTTGAGAAAATGTCTCCGTAAGATCAGGCTGGAAGCAAGTCTGTAGGGCATTTTCTTAATTAGTGATTGGTGGAGGAGGGTCCAGGCTATCGTGAGTGGTGCCATCTCTGGGCTGGAGATCCTGGGTTCTATAAATAGGCAGCTGAGAAAGCCACAAGGAGCAAGCCAGCACACAGTACCCCTCCATGGTCTCTGCATCAGCTCCCGCCTCCAGGTTCCTTCCCTGTGTGAGTTCCTGTCCTGACTTTCTTCAATGATGAACTTCAATGCAGAAACATAAACCCTTCCCACACCCTACCCCCCAAGTTGGTTTAGAAATGGTGTTTTGTCGCAGCAAGCAACCCTAAGACACCAACCTTTCTTCCCTTCAGTAGCTGCTTGTTAGGAATTTTGTCACAGCAACAAGACAAGTAATTAATATATCATCCTTTGCACTCAGAGCTCCCAGTAGCCTGGAACCCCCAAACCTTGTAGACTACAGACAGGAGAGGAAGATTCCTGCTACCTCTGTGGAACAAAGTACCCTCTGGTGATGTGAGTTCACTTCCTACACATCTCCCTGACAAAAGATTCAAGAACGGCCCAAGAGGCTACCATCTCAAGCCTCCTCTGTTACGGCATTAGCCTGCACTGAAGCTTGCTTCCCACTCTGGGGAGATTGGAAGGAGCTGCTAGAAAGACACAAACGCAGCATCCCTTTTGTCTGCCACCCTAGCACCGCTGACCAGTGGGTGGCTCGGTGGAAACACGTACTTCAGCCTCTATTGTTGGAGAACTCCGGTTAAAAAGTCCAGTTAAAAGTGTTGGAGGTATGTCCAGAGGGCTCCACATGTCTCAGCACCCTTAGTAGTTCTGGTTCCTGCCAAACTGCTCTAGAGCCTGACAGTGTTTCCAGCCACTGGAACCTCTCCAGGGGTTGGCCTCACTCCCTTGGCAAACCATGCATGGTCTGATCTCCACCCACTCCTGGAGACCCACCACAGCAGCGCTGCTGCTGTCTCAGTGTGGGAAGCTGACGAGGCTGCCTGACCCAGGGAGCCACAGGAATCCTATCAATTACCCACAAGGCTGTGGCCATAAGAGGGAAGAGGCCTGGTGACAGACAGGGATAAGGAGGCAGACCTGGAGTGTGGTTTGAGGGATCACTGGGCATTAATTCCATCATCTGAGAGTGAGCACAGAAGTAGGAACTGCAGAGATGGGTGTTGTGATGAATGCCTACAATCCCAGCACTCCCAAGTGGCATTCTGAGGAAGGGGGAATGTGAATGACAGGTTAGTCTGAGCTACACAGTGAATTCTAGGCCATTCCAGACTACATAGCAAGACTTTATCTCAAACAAACAAACAAAAAATCAACTAACCAATCAAACAAACAAAAACAAGTAAGCAAGCAAATAAAACCAAAGTGTGTGAGGTAGGGGGAGAAAATAAAGAACTAGGAACTGCAAAGCTTTAGGAGCAGATAAAACGCATTCTGGTCCTAGCCAGGAACTGCAAGGGCAAGGCCTGACTGGTTAAGATGCCTGGGAAAGAGACTAAGCAGAGTCTGACCCATCACCGGAGAGATAACAATGCCATGCGCATGTCCCCAGTGGGTTGGAATTCCAGGTTAATCTACACACACCAAGTGGAAGCAGGGAACCAGAGCCAAACAAAGGGGGCTAGAACACAAGAAAACGGAGGGAGAAGGTGTGCATCTGTGCAGAGAAACACTGATGGGCAGGAATCTATGCACAGAGCACACTCAGTGAGGGCTAACCGGAAAGGTGAAGAGCCGTGGTGGTCCTCAGCTAACCTGAGCTGAGTCTACACCTCCCCAAGGCAGAGCGTGAGGCAGCACTCACTATCAGCTGGGCTCTCACATATGCTAACCAGCCTCAGTGACTGTACCTTTTGTGCCAGGGACTGGGCTAGATATATCACATCCATTTCCTCTACTTTTTATTAATTCCAAGTAATGGGGAGATCTACATACGTCTGGTCTCAGCTTAAAAGCTGCTTTCTCAGAGAAGACTTCTCTGAAGCCAATATTAGCTTCTCTGTCATACCCTGGAGTGTGTTCTACTTTATCATGTGTCACTCAGTCTAGCTTATTGTGGTTTGTGAATATGTACTGTGTCCATTCTGGCCCTTACCTGTGGCCCCATATGTTCTAGCACACAAGCTCTTGAATAAACATTTCTGTACCCTTGAATGTGGGGCAGGGGTTGGAGGGAGGTGGAAAAGGAGTGTGCCTGTGAGGAGAAGGCACTGGGGATGAGAGCTTTGCCCTCTGGGAATGTGGCCAGTGCAGACTAGGACTTCTAAAAGCCAGAACGGCATGATGACATCATCACACAAATGAGGTTTTCTTAAATAACCTAGAATGCTGACTAGATTTTTATTAAAATATGGCAATCACAGAGGGGAGTTATATATTTTACTCCTCTGCTGGGCTTCTGAGAAACTGATCAGGTAGAAATATATACATATGAAAGTCATTCTACTTGAAACCTTTTCTGTAATTCACACTATAAAACTAGAAAAATGTCAATAAATCCAGGAGAAAAATAAGTTTCCCTTTAGAATAAAAGAGGTTAGTTGCTATATAGATTTCCTAAATATTAGAATTCTCAGAGACTAATGTGAGGCTATTCATTATAATTCCTTCTGTCTGTCTCCCTTTCTCCCTTCCTCTCTTTCTCTTGCTCTGTCTCCTCAACTCCCTCCCTCCCTCCCTCCTTCTAGGTCTCTGTCTCTGTCTGTGTGTGTGTGTGTGTGTGTGTGTGTGTGTGTGTGTGTGTGTGTGTGTATCATTTGGCATATTGAAAGCAAACATGCTTTGATTTGGCTCTGGAGGAACCAATGGACCCGCATCCTTCTCATCTAGGAGTAAACTATCCGAGCTGCTCCTGCCTCCTAGCAAACAGGATAAGGCAGCGTCCTGGCAGTTCTACAGTACATCAAGTCCTACCCGCCAGCCTAGCTGGATAAACACTCAGGAAAACAGTTGCCGAAGACTGAGGAAATACAAACAGGATCTTGTAAGCAAATTCTAACAAATCACTCTGCTTGTCAGATTTTCCCTGCAGTGCAAGTTTTCTCTCTCTCTCTCTCTCTCTCTCTCTCTCTCTCTCTCTCTCTCTCTCTCTCTCTCTCTCTCTCTCTCTCTTTGCTGCCTGACTGTCTAACATGAATTGATGGCACCACAGACAAGCATGTGCTTGAATTATGATCATGGGCAAAGAGTTGAGCATGGATAGTGATGGTATCTCCTGTTAGTTTTGCAGAGAGGATTTGGATTCTCGTTTTAGGTGGAGAAAGCTGAACTCAGAGACTGGAGATGCTCTTTATTCTTTTTTTTTTTTTCCTGTAGTGCTGGAGGCCCAGCCCAGGGCTTTGCCCATGCTAAGCAAGCATTCCACCCATCAGTTACATACCCAGGTAAGTCTGGATTTAAGTCCAGATCTTCTAGTTGTGAATATTGATTGTACTTACACCCATGTTACATGGCTTTTCTCTTCCTATTAACCCACTACAAGTGGTCATGTTACAGCCTTTTCCCAATAGCCTTGGTTTCCTGTACAGCTGATCCTCTTCATTTTCAGAAGGTCATCTTAATTTTCTCTCAACCTTGGGCAGAGGAAAAACCAGTCTCACTTCTGGGTGCAGGACAGAGCTATTCAATAGAATCAGTTTTCTCACCCCTTGGTTTTCACTTCATTCCAACTAATGGCTTAACTTCCGTTCGCTGCTGATACTTTGAGACTCAGGGCATTCAGGCAATACTACATATTGTAATTACTTCTCTGTCTACCCCACCCACTCACTCCCTGACCCCTGACCTCTGGCCACATACACACAGTTCTTACCCTGATTGCTGAGTGGGAAAGTGGCTGGGCACAACACCTACTGCAATCAGTGCAGTGTACTTTCTGAGGCTACCTGTAGAGATCTTTCTCTGCTCATGTCTTCCTAAATGGCTACTCTCATCCTCAAATGGTTTCCCCAAGTGAATGAGAGGATGACACAGCTGTGAACTGTGTCATAGGATAACAACATGTTCTCACTTTTGAGTATGCTAGAATTGTCTGGGTGCTTTCCTGGATGTTTGCACCCTTGAGTTCTACCCTTAACTCAATGAATCTGAATCTCTGAGGCACAGGCTTAAGCATGGAGGATGAACAAGACTCACCAGGCAATGTGCCACACCATGGAAGTTGAAGAATTGTCCTAAACGGAACAGCTTGGCACGGTCAATCCAGAGCCATAGAGGACCTCATTCCTTGAAGTGCTGGAGCCAGGGAGAGGCCTCCAATGTCACGAGGGAGCCACGAGAGACACAGCAGTGCTGGTGGCTGGTGAAGCTTCCCTACTTTCACAAGGCCTGTAGTTGATGATTCCAGGGCATTGCTTAGCCATTGCTGCCATTGGTTTGTTTGGGTGACTTGAAGCGATGCACATATTGTTTACTAATACAACTTTAGCATTTTTGAAGTTTTCTGTTGCACATTTATTTTTAGGATAAAGAGTTGGAAGAGGTGAGAAAAATGTAACAAGTCTCCAGTGTAAGAGATTGGTTAAATATGAGCCTTTTTGATGAAAAATGGATCAATAGTGCTAAGGGAATAAACCAATAGGGTACTTTCAAGCATGATAAAGCATTTCTATGTAGAACTTAAGATATATTTCTCCCAGGGTTGGAGAAATGACTCACTTGTTGCTCTGTCAGAGGACCCAGGTGTTATTCCTAGCACTCACATCCCAGCTCACAGCCCTTTGTAACTCTAGTTTTAGGGGATCTGATGTCCTCATCTGGACTTTACAGGCACGAGCCATGCACATGCATGGTGCAAATACAAACACTCATAAACATAAAATAAATAAATGTTTTTAAAAATATATTCTTTCCCACCAAAAAAAGCACAAAAAATATTTATTGGTTAAAAGAAAGTTTCTCTAAGCTGTAAACAATTAACACATTTTAGTAAAAAGTGAAAGTCCAGTGCACCACTTGAATGCTAAATTAGATGACGCTGTTCTTGGTCACTGATACAGTAATCACAGAGGTGCAGTTAAGAACCCTATGGTCAGCTGTGCTCTGGGGCGCTGGCTGCATAGCCTTGGCCGGTAGCAAGATCATTTTCACTTGCAAACAAAGAAAACATGGCTAGCTTTTCTCCAAGGCACTTTCAATTTTTTAATTCAAATTTTGTGAATATGCATTGTTCACTATTCAGGTCAAATAAAATATTATGGAAATTTTATGGCTGGTTCATTATGTGGGAACACTTTGGCTTTTGGGTTATTTTAAAATAAAACTGATATTTGGATTTTTTCTTCTTTCTTCATCAATGACCTCTTTTTTCTTTTTCTTCTCATTTTTATTTTCTTATTTGTTTTGTTAAATTTTGGAACAGGGTCTCATGTAGCCTAGGGAGGCCTCGACTTCACAATGTAGCCAAAGTGGGTCTGAACTAACCCTTCTGCTTCCACCTCTTGGCTGCTATTATTACAGGCATGTGCCACCATGAAGGCTATTTAAGATTCTTATTTTTATTCATAAAACCTCAGTCAAAAGAGTGAGCGCTCGTAAACTTTCACCGAAATGTGCAAAAATAATAGATACAGTAACACAAACACAACATGAAAAAAGGGAACAAAGAATTTATCTTAAAATGAATCCAAATTTTGGAAATTTTGAAAGGGGTTAGCATGTGAGGGATGTGGAACCAAGTAGCAAACTGCAGCCGGGTTTCCGGGGTGGCAGAAGGTGCTGTTACTCCTTAGTGTGCTCCCTTCCCTTTCCTTTCTTCTCTTTCTTCCAGATTTTGTTTTCATTATCTTTTCAAAATTGCTACACAAAGTCCTGAGTTTCATTGTGGCATTTTCATACTTTGTTTCTGTTGCTCATCTTCCTCCACCCTCCTCCAGTTTCCCTGCCTCGGTTCTGCTGGTCCCTTCCTCCCCAGGAGCTTCCTTTCTGCCTCTGTGCAGCATGAGCTCTATCTGCTCCGTTTTCTTTTCCCCGCCCATTGTTGCCGCCCTCCTTTTCTTCTTATGGTGCCCCTTTGAGTCTCACAGCCTATGCCCACACCCACCCACATGTGATACATATACGTAAAAACTAAGAATCTAAGATCTGTGCTCATTGCATGAGTTGGCTGTTTGAAACCTGGGGCCTATGCAGGGTCACTTGACTCAGCCTGGGAGGAGGGGACTGGACCTGCCTGGACTGAGTCTACCAGGTTGATCTCAGTCCGCAGGGGAGGTTTTGCCCTGGAGGAGGTGGGAATGGGGGGTGGGCTGGGGGGAAGGTGAGGGTGGCAGGAGGGGGGAGAACAAGGGAATCCGTGGTTGATATGTAGAACTGAATTGTATTGCAAAAAAAAAAAAAAAAAAAAAAAAAAAAAAAAAAAAAAAAAAAAAAAAAATCTAAGCTCTGCATATGACAAAACCTATCAGTCTTCCTGAGTTTGAGTTGCTTGTTTAACATAGTAATTTCCAGGTCCTTCCAAAATATCTAGAACATATGTAAGAATTGCAAGAGTTAAACACCATCCCCCCATTCTTTCAACTAATAAGTGGACTAATGAACTGAACAGGCTAGTTTCCAAAGAAACACAAATAGCCAGCAAATATTTGTAAACATGTCCAGCATCTTTAGCCATCAGGGAAATACAAATCAAAACCACTTGGAGATTCCATCTTTCTCCTAGTCAGAATGACTAACCCCAAGAGAACAAACAAGTGCTGGTGAGGATGTGGCAAAAGAGGAAGAATCAGTCATTACTGGTAGGGTTATAGATTGATGGATCCACCATGGAAATCAGTGTGGAGGGTTCTGAAAAATCTAAAAATAGAAAAGACTGTGTGACTCAGCTACATCACACTAGGGTACATGTTCCTGAATCCATGTCCTATACCATGCTAGGGTACATGCCTCTAAACTCATGTCCTATACCACAAAGAGAAATCTGCATAATTACTGTTGATTGTCTCAATAGTCATAACAGTTAAGAAATAGAATCGGCCTGGATTTCCATCAACAGACGAATGGATGATGAAAATGGGGTGTGTGTAAGCAGTAGAATTTTATTCAACTGTAAGGAACACAATGTTTCTAAGCTAGAGAAATTATTTCCAGAAAACAATAAGCCAAGGAATCAAGTACATTTCCATATCACAAAGCATTTGCACACCAAGGAAGGGAACGTCTTCCCAAAGTAACCAAGAAAACCCGTCCAATGATTATGTGCTGATTGAGATGGTTTTTGTTTCTTTTTGTTTGTAATGACTGCTTGGTTCAAGGCCAAATATGCAATTTTCCCAATAGAGCTGTCTCCATTGTCTATAGCTTGGACCTATTTAGTTGTTCTTGGTCAAATATTTTTACAGGAAAATTTTCTGTTTTCTTCCACCCTCGGAAAACTTGAAACAGTAAGACTCTTGATACTTTCTCTGAAACCTGCACAGTTTCCTAGCTTAAGCCCTTCATCACACCCTCATTCTGGAAAGTGCACTGTTGTGCCAAATAAATTCTGATTCTAAGACTTCATATTTTGAGTTCACTAGTGAGATGTCTGTGAGCAGGGAAGGCGTTCACTCTTAGATTTTGAAACAAATACGTTTTTGCCAGTAACCAAAAATGACTTTTAATATCATTCATCAAACTGTTTTTGTTTGTAGGACCTTCCCTATACTATTACTCATAATATGTAGTCTCTGTGCCATGCAGATAAAAAAACCATAGCTGCAAAATGGCCCTGAGCAATTCCATTCTGCCACTCACTGAAATGATCTGGAGTACATGAGCAAATGGAGACAACGGGGATTTTCCCTCAAAGCAAAGAACTCCTTTAAGCTTATCAGGGGACTTAAACATTTAACACTGTTTCTAACAACCCTCCACTTCAAAAAGAAAAAAAGAAAAGGACTTTCATATCACCAGACAATGGTCACCTAGAAGAACTGGTGCCTTTGCTAGTGCCTAGCACATTTGCACCTCTTACGTGATTTCCCATACGACTTCAGCCGATCTCTGTCTGCGGAGCCCTGTCACTAAGACTGAAAATATGCAAGTCATCAAAACATTACTTATTCCCTTTTCATCTCTGCATCATTTTCTATCACTCAGTTCAAATTACTGAGATCAAGACAGTTGAGCTGGAGGCAGATAAGCATCTTGGCTCTGAATCCCAACGTCCTGCTAGCCTTTGCATGATGTTTGGAACTTGTGATTTGATTTGTATACATGTCACCTTTCCCCTCTGTGAAAAAAGGAAAAAAATGATAGTAGTGTCCAAGATTATAAGGTTGTTATAAAAATAAACTGGACTATCAATAAAAAGCTGCTATCATTGTCATCATCACCTTGGGGAGAAACACTTGTAAATCAAAGGATTAGACTTTGCTTGGTTATATTTAGTTCCCTGGAAATTACATGAATAAATGTTATTAATGCCATCCCACTATTGTAATGACCAAGCAAAGGGACACCAATGTCTAATTTGTGCATCTCTATTAAATTAAGACGGGATTACAGCTCAGCAGGGCAGCTCCTGGGCTTACTTGGGATTTTGTCAAATGGGCACTCAGTGCAAAGCTTGGCACTTGCAACACAGATGTCTGTGAACCCTTCTGTTAGGATAAAGTGCCTCACTAACCTTGGTGTTCGCTGGATCACTAAACAATGTTTGTTAAACACCTACAGTCAATATGAAACTATTATCTGGCACTGAGAAAAATAAATTTTAAAAATATAAGGACTTCATTGACATCTGCAAAAACAAGAGGGTGTCAGTATTGCAAACAAGTGTTGACTCCTTTCTGTATTCTTCTTTTCCAGGATTTTATTCATTAGATCACATACTATCCAGGGCATGAAAACAAGCAACTAAAATCCTCATGTCCTTTGTTTTCCTTTATCTCCTAGCTATAACAGTTCCTACATATCTGTTTTAAAACCAATGCAAATGAGTTTTAAAAAAAAAACAAAGCAGTACTAGGATTTATTCATGTGTTGTGATCAATTTCATTCATCTTCTGAAGCTATCAAGTTCAGGCCAGTTTATGCAGCTAGCTCATACTTTTCATTAACTTACATTTTTATGTAAAGAAATGATGATTATATTTTGAATTCTTAGGAACGTGAAATAACCTTTAAAGAAAATCTTAAGGAACTTCTTTCCATTCTTGAGATTTCTAAAGCTACATTTTCTTTTAAAATCTATTGTGTATGGTACAGTAGTGACATAACTTCTATAATTAGGAAAAGCTGTATTTTCCTCTTGCCATTGGCCTTGACGAGAGTAGAGATCTATAAAATACCGCCATCAATTCTAACAGAAATGGTTGGAAGTTTATAGATTTTTTTATAGGTTCTCTATGTCTATTTTTTGAAGGCAAGACTTTGGAGAAGATATCTTTTGGCAACCATTTTCAGTGAACACGTAGCAAACAGTCTACTGCATTACCCACCATTTGAAAAGCTAAAACAGTCATATTGGTTAGCATGTTTACTCTCACGGATTAAATATTGGAATACTTGTACTGTGGCATCACTAAGAAATTATGAGTCATGATGACCTCCCCACAGACCATGGCTTGTAAGACCTGTAAGACAGATTAAAGGGAGTCTTTAGTCCATGGGCCTGTACATAGAGAGGTTGCTGTGTCCTCTGTGAAACTCTGTGAGGAATGGCTTCTTACAAGCATGGGCAGCAAGGGTTTGGAAAATATTTTTTTAAAGCTGTACAAAGCTCAGCTGAACAGCACTTTGCAGGCTGAGATAAGAGGACCGCAAGTTCAAGACCAGCCTGGACTCCAACATGAGACAGCTGCTCAAGAGCAACACAACCCAGCAAAATGCGGTGGCACAGCACAGCACAACTGTGCGCAGAGGAAGCAGCCTGTGTCTTCCTCGGGTTCTTGTTTACCAGGCAGGCAGAAAGACCCAGCTTTATACCTGTGCTCAGATACTGACTAGGCACTTTCTTAACACTCACCAACCCTGATCCCCTTCCTGAAATACAATTTGAGATGCTAAAGTTCTTCCCAAGTATGTCACTGGATATCTTACTCTGTGATGTTAATGTGTGAGGGTGCATACACAGATCTATTTGATTTTCATTATAACTTTCAGGGCAAAATGGAGGAAATTATTACTCATTTTTCCCAGTAGGAATGCAACCTTTATCATCCAACAGGATTCATTAGAGACAGTAAGATCTAATGTGTTATCTGTAAGTATATGATTTTCAGGAATTAGAATGAGCACACTATAAAATTTTTCCTATGCTTTAGTTCTTTATTAAGAACATCTCAAGTTTTTATTAAAAGAAAAAATAAGAGAGGAAAATATGCTCTGCATCTAATGATTTACTTTCCAGTGGAGACAAAGCATATATTGATTTTAGGCTGAAAACAGTTAATTGCCACTCAATAAACATATATTTTTCATTGAGAAGGAGTTTCCTTCTATTATTTGAAATTTGAAAGGCCATTCGGACTTAAAATTAGGGACTTTGGGGGAGGCTTAGCTTGTAAAACATTTTATATAATTTGGACATGAACAAGAAAAAATAATTTACAAGAGGGAAAGAAATGAGACCCTCATTCTTAAAAGGAAATATTTTGAATCCTAAGTATAGTGCTGGCTATCTCTGGTGGCTCACAGTCCTCTAGTTCAGTAAAACACAGAAACAGGCTCTCAGAAATACATCTAACATGATACTGTTAATAAAATGCAATAGTAAGTGTGATTTTATTGCATCTTTGCAAAATCCCAAGAACTAGGTTTTTAGGTCTGAAAAGTCTATGCCAATGAGCTGTTTATTTCAGAGATGTAAGGGTTTCCTCCGAAGCCCACATGCCTTTAAGTCTCATTTTAGCCATCATATCCTTTTCACCCATTTCTTCATCCAAACAATTGTGAGGGTTGAGAAATGGAAACATCACTTTATTTGAGTGTGCTGTTTACACCACTGGCCCACCCTCTGCAGAGGAAGAGAAGTCAAAAAATGGGACGATAGGAAGGAAGGGAGACAAGATACCTCAGTGGCCACATCAGGCAATGACATAAATCGTTAAGCACTGTTCAAAAGAGCATATTACAAACTCTAGATTTGATAACACAGCATCAGCCTGAGTTCCCACTCATACTAAGAGTTTGTTTGGCCACTGTAATCCACAATAAGAACTCAGACGCAACACAGAAGGCAGGAGGCATGCTTTAGTTTCAGTGTGGTGGATTTTGTTAGACTCCTTTGATTGACCTTCCTGAGCAGAATGTTTGGTAAACCAGGATATCTTCTTGTACAATGTATATCCTACCACCCAAATAGTCTTTGAAGATATGTGCCTTTTTTTTTCTATTTAAGGTCGCAAATACTCTCTTAGTGCTATCATTTTTTAATAGAACGTTTGTTCTTGAATACAGTCTATTGCCTTTGATATGCTTGGAAGTTAAAATAAATTTAATTCCTCCTCTAAAGAAGAGGAGAATCACTTTCCTTCCATTGGCTCATTGACCCTTTGACCTTTGCAAAAACATGAATTATTGGATATCTTTCTAGTGAAGATTAATTTCCATGCTTTAGTTAGAATCTCGTAGTTTTTATAGTTGATATAAATTTGAACAGAAATGAAGCATTCCTAAGCATGACAGTGAGTCAATCAGGAAGAAAGTATTTATAAAAACAGTTGTCATTAGTACATTAAAAACTCAGTTCATTAACATCTTACAAAGTTATAGCCAGAGCTCTCAGAACCTAATTAGCTACTTCTTCCATGTCAAATGGCATCACAGGCTTTAACTACGGGCATCGGAAGTTATATGACACAAGACCCCTACCCTTAAACCCTACATTTGATATCATTTCTTTAATCAGTGAAAAGAATCATTATCTTTAATCCTGACCTCTTAGCTTACACAAATTTACAAACAAACCTCTCAGTCAATTTCTATGCAGAGTTCTCTGTGCACACAACCTGTACCACGGTGTCTCACAGCAGCTGAGAAAGCACACTCTGGTAAAGAGGCTCACATGTAGTTTACAACAAGCGGCTCAACCTGAAGTTCCTAGACACAGGCAGAAATCCCAGCACAGCAGGGCGAAAGGCTTCTGCCGCCACCTCACTTCTCAGTTATCAAGGCCGTATTTTTTAATCTCAGTGGAGAACCATAATCATTTAGGATAGAGTAAAACCTTTATTTATTTGAATTTTAGTTAAACGCAATCTTTAACATAAACCACGGGATAACAAAATGAAAAAAGACCCCAACCTAAGACCCTGAAATAACTAATTCTTAAAAACAATCTAAAGCAATATGAAGTTGGCACAATGTTAGCATGTCCAAAGCACTTCCCTTTTCATTAACAGCCACTGACAGCACACTGATCTCTTAAACTGAGTCTTTCCTAAGTGGGATGTATGTTAAGTTCAAAATACTCACATTAGATTCTCAAATACCATGCTCAGTACCCTGTGAGAAGACATTTCCGATACACAATCAAATTTTGAAACTGCCACACACAGCGAGTCCACCCGAATCATCCACTTACCTTATGGCAAGCAAATGGTAAGCTGCAGACACTTTTCAGCTTGTAGCTGTCTAGCATAGTGCTTGAAAAACGAACAAAGCATCGTTCACCCCATAAAGAGCTGCATCTCCAGACTTGGCTTCCTTCACTGAGCACCAGCGAGAGTGTCTGCTCACCTCCAGGGGAGAGCAACAGCCTCTGTGCACCAAGCACTTGCTGCTCTGAACTGCAGCGACTTGGAACGAAAGTAAGAGGAACCAGTGATGTTTAAATACCATCCCGTTGCTTCAGATTCACAGGATATGACTCAACGCTCAAACCAGTCGGGGTAGAGTTTCCCTTTGCAAACTGTTAGTGCAAATTACATAACAAACATCATCCCTGGGGTCCTCAAATTCTTCCAAGCTAAATGTATTTTTAATTTACTTACTCAGTCACACATTTTTAGTAATCAATCTCTTCTCCATGACAAAAGCCACAACCAGAATGAGATCACATCACTGTACAAAGAATCACTGTTCATATCACTCACTGCAGCAAACTGATTTAATATTATTAAAGATGTGTGAGCCTGACAGCATCTCCCAGAGGTGTGTGTGTGTGTGTGTGTGTGTGTGTGTGTGTGTGTGTTTATTCTTAGTATTTATACATATATGTGTGTGTGCATGTGTTATTCTTAGTAATTATATATGTGTGTGTGTGTTTATTCTTAGTAATTATATAAATAATATATATATATATATATAACACATATATGTTTAAAAAGCACACTAAAGGCACTAATACCATATGTAGAATAAAACTGTATTTTAGCTGGCAATGGCAATTCTATATAGCACAATAGAGTCTCCTTCACTAAAAGTGAATAAAATATACCATCACAAATTGATGGTGTTGTTTCCTACAGATTTGACCTATCCCATCATCACCTTGTGAAGCAAGCTCTACCTACCTCCTCAACTTTGAGTCCTCTTTATCTTTTTGGTGAACATTTCTAAGGACATGTTACTAATGATACAACTCCTCTAGTAAATATGGTACCTTTCTTCACCACCTGTTACCCCATAACACTGAGTTGTACTAAGCTTGATACATACATATGACAGGTTAAGTTATTATATTTGGATAGCTCAGTCAAATAGAACAGACAGGAAATGTCTACTATATAGGCGCAATCACTAATATCAGGACAAAGAGGTAGAAATAAACATTAATAGTAGTAAATATTGAAACTGGTTGAAACTGGAGCAAAACTGCTAAATAGAAATAAGATCTGGACACCTAATCATCACCGTTTCAGTTATCACATTAAAAATGAATTTAACAGAAGCAGTTCATGCTGACACAGAATCTCTATGCTTGGTGAACAACATAGGTCTAGAGTTGGAGATTCAGGCTCCATCTTCAGGTTTCAATCTAGATGTTCTTTTTTTAGATATATCACCCTGACTACCTTTCTGCAAATAACTTCCTAGAACTACTTTCTATGTGATGATCTGCTTAACTTCTTTCATAGTACATTATCGTCTAAAATATTCTTTATTTACTCACTACATTGTATAAATAATATAAGAAATATGAGGGCAAGGATCTTGTGCTCAATATTTTATCTCCAGCCACTAGAATAATGACCAATACAAAAGAGAATTTAATAAACATTATTTAATAAGCAAGTAGAGTTATAATTTCTGCTATGGTCTTGACCCATAAAAAAATACTAAGAAATGTGTTTATGTTTTAATTGAATTTTAAGAAAGCATGCAAGAGTAGTCTTCTGAATTAAAAAGTTGTTCCCTATTAAGAATATTAATAAGCAGATGCCTGGGAGTATCTGAGGGCCATGCTGCCACTGGAACCATGCTGATATGAGTGGTCTGTACTGTCACCTGGAGTCATGGTGTGATGTGGTTCAGGGCTGCAGCACAGGGCCATGTCTGGGTCCATGACCCTACAGCAGCCAGGGTCTGAGTTGAAGTCCGTGCTCCTGTTACCACGGAGGGTCATGCAGATGACTGGGGTCTGGTCAGTCACCTGAGACCATGTTGGTGTCCATGGACCATGCTGCTGCCAGGGCCATATTGGTCTGAGGGGCCTGTGCTGCCACTAGGGCCATGGAGACTCCAACCCCCAGGTTCTTCAGAGGGCCACGTCTAGGTTCACAGTCCTGCGGTAGGGCCAGCTCACCTGCTACAATATTCATCGAGGGGCAGGATCAGCCATCCCAGGGCCAGGAAAGGGTGGGGTTGGCTCAGCACAGCATGGTTTCAGTGATCCCTGTGTTAACACCAGCCATGAACATCACCACAGACCCCAGCTGCAGCAGGATCACAGACCCAGACATGGCCCTCTGCAGCAGCTTGGGGCTGGACATCTCCATGGCCCCGGTGGCAGCACAGGTCCCTCAGATCACATGGTACCAGCAGCAGAATGGCCCCCAGGCATCAACATGTTCCCAGGTGGTTGGCCAGACCCCAGGCATCCACAGAGCCCTGAGTAGCAACTGGAGCCAGGGACACTACCCAGATTCCAGGGTCTGCAGGGCTACAGACCTAGACTTGGCCCTAGGCAGCGGCCCATGCCTAGACTTCTCCATGGTTCCAGGTGGGAGCACTGGCCACCCAGATCAACACAGACCGAAGCTGATGCAGGACCACGAACACAGACATGGTCCTCGGCAGCAGCCCAAGTTGTCACCATGGCCCCTGGTGGCCATATAGGCCACCCAGATTGGCATGGCTCCTCTGGCAGTGTGGCTCTTGGACAACAATGTGGCCCCTACCACAGGCCCTTGCATGGTCCTCAGTGACAACAGGAGCCACAGACATCAACTCAGGGCCCCTTGGCTGCTCCAGAGCCCTGGATCAAGACCTGGCCCTTGGCTGTAGCCCAGGCCCAGACATCTCCCTGGACTCAGGTGGCCAGCTGGCCATTCATATCAGCTGGTTCCTCACCACCCTTTCCTCTCCAAATCTGCCTCTCTCCCCAGCTCACAAACCATTCCACCTCTCCCTCTCTTCCACCACCCTACCTTGTATTCTCTCACCACAATGGTGGCTAACGACTTAAGCTAACACCAGAGCTCTTGGTTGGGTCACAGGTGGTACTTGGTTGAGTACTGTCTGATGTGGCCATGAGGGGTGGCATGGAGCTCTTGCCTCTTCTCACCTGTACCCAGGCCTAGAGACCTCAGTTAGTACTTGGTACATGGTCATCTGGTGCCAAAGGTGCCAGGTGGGCTCCTGGTTGATTGTGGTGCCCAAAGATCCAAAAGTCTGGGGGGTGGGGCACCATCTATGTCTATCACAGATAGACTGTGGAATGCATTGCCACAGTTTCTGTTTGTATTACTCTACCAAACATTGATACTTAGTATACTGGCATGGTGACATCAATCTGGATTTTGGGATGCCCGTTCATCCTCTGTCTGCAAAAGCTGAAAATAAACAAGTGCTATCCACATAGCTGTAGCACTAGAATCAAGGGTGAGTACATGATCTATCAACTGAGAACCAGCCTCTCCCCTTTTGCTGACACTAAGAGGATGATTTTTGGTAGAATCCAAGCCTAGGTCTGGTTGTCATGTTTGCTGCACAATATAATGTCTAAAGTAGGACAAGAAAAGAAAAAAGACAAAGGCAAATACACAAAGGACAGATTTCTGACACCACCACTACCTCCAGCACCTCCACCACCACCACCGCCAACACCACTACCATCACTAACACCACTACCATCACTTCCACCACCACCTCCACCACCACCACCAACACCACCACCAACACCACCATCACCTCCACCACCACCTCCAAAGCAACAACACCAACAACACTTCTACCACTATCAATACCACCACCACCACCACCACCACCACCACCACCACCACCACCACATTTCCCAGATCCCATTCATTGTTATGTTTTCTCTCTGCTCCACAAAGACAGACAATACGAGAATGTTCATTGTTGAATTGTAATGTGAAAAGCTTTGCCATTGGCCACAAACCGTGGAACAGTTAAATCAATGAGTTGATATAAGTAATATTCTATACTAAGGAATATTATGTAGTTTTTCTAAAATAATCAAGCTATATAGATACACTACATGCAAAGCTCCTTAAATTAAATCATCAAGCTGCAGAAAAATGCATTGTCTCAGCTACAAGACAAATTCATGTGCAATTTCACAGAGACTGTCTACAGGACTCTACATCAATTATGAACAGGTAGCAGGAAAGGAGATTTAAAGGGAAAGATAGGAATACTGGGAGGAATCCAATCCATTTGCTCAGTTTCTTTTAATCTATTGTATAAGTCACATAAAAAATCCATGTACTCTATAAGTAATTTGAGAAGAGCATGTTCCTCTAGAAAGTAATCTAATATTTTATATTTACATAGTTTACAACATTATACTCACTTTAAATGAGCCCTCCATTATTTTTCAAAACAATATAACATAAATCAAGGTGCTAGTCTCTGGTCCAGTCCTCATTACTTAAGAGCCACATTTTATGTTTTCTCTGATTTTTCCATCTGGCTAAAGGGTATGCCAAAGTCATAACAGAGTCAAACACAGACAGCTGGCTACATCAAACTCTCCAGCGTGCTTTCCCATATTGGCCAAGGTCTTTGATTTTCCTGTTGGCCTCCTGTAAACTCCTTTACTGGCTTCCTAAAATGCGGCTCGGATTTATTCAACTGTAACTGCAAAACTAGCCCAGCCTCCATGCTAATATCCACTCTATATTAGTATTCCTTGGATTAGAATGAATAACACTGTATATAACAATATACATAACAACGTATATTAGTAACATTGTATATAATTGGTGGAATTGTTCTGGTTTCTAAATTGCTTTCCTACTTAACACAAAATGCAACACTTTGGTTGCTTTGGGGGGTTGTCTAGTACTCAAAAATCTTTATATTGAGAACACCCACAACACTTCATGTTCCACTTCTCTAGATTTTTATGATATTCCCTCATTAAAGGCTGCACAGCTTAAAATGCTGAAGAGTCCAATGTGGTAGTAGGGGGCCTTGTGCCTTTTATTGGGGAGGATCTGTTCATCTTTTTTAGAGGCAGGGTGTCCTGCTGGGTCCTGCAGCCCAGGCTGGTCTTGAACTGGCTACAAGCCAAGACTGGGAAGTTTGTGTTTATCATCCTTGCATTTCCTAAGGACTAAGCTTCCATATATGTGCCACCATGCCCAGCGTTTATGTTGTTTGAGACAGTCTTACTATGTTGGCCAGTGTGGCTGGGAATTCACTAGGTAATCCACATTAGCCTTCAACTCATAATCCTCTTGCCTTAGCCTCCTGAGTGCTATTACAGATGTGTGCCGCTGTGCTTGGTTTATCCTTTTAACCTTTAATGCGCATAGTGAGGGCTGATTTGTAGAGTTGACAGTTGGTATAAATATTGTTCAGTTCTATTCCTAAAGCACTTTCAATTGCTTAAATCTTCTATGCAAGCTGTGAATATTCTCCTGCTCCTATAATTTTGGCACTGTGCCAAATTTGGTTTAGATTTTCTGGGAGAAATAAAACAGGACAAGTTCATTTGAAATCTATATTTTCCCCTGTCTAGTACTCCTTTCTGTCTGTTCAAAGGGAAATAGTCTCCTGAAACTATCAGAGGACAAAGTAGAGAGAATGCTTCAAGATACAGACATGAGCGAGGACTCCCTGGATAGATCCCAAGCATTCAGGACATAAGGCCAGTGTTTGACAGTTGGGATCTCATAAAATGATACAGTTTCTGAATAGCTAAAGAAAAGCGAAGTGAAGGGATAATCTACATATTAGGAGAGGTGGCTTTATATGTGTAAGTCATTGTGTTATCTGATCAAACATACCCATCTCTTCAAACACTAACGATTTCTTCATGTGAAAAACTTTCAAAAATGTTTTCTTCCAAGCTTTTTGAGACACACAGTAGCACAATCCTCCCCATGATCATCCTGCCCTTCAACAGCATACCAGAACATCTTATGTGTGTCTAACTGCAGCTTTGTCTACTGATAGCACATGGTAAAAACCCAGAAACCTTTCTTTCTCTTCTTGTTATGGGACTCATCCTCCCACATGTCCTGCCTCAAGACTGACTCTTAATCCCAATTTTCTCCTCAACACTGCATCTCTACTAGCTCAGGGGTTTGGGCTTCAGTATAGAGATTAGGTGGGTGGGGGACACTGGGGACACAAACATAAAGAAAGCTCATTGTGGTGCCCTTGTCTTCTTTCCTCAGAGATTTTCAGACTGTTATTTAGAAGAAATGATCTTCGCTCCTCTTGCTTCTCATCTCTCACTTTCTCACAGCTCTCCACATTGGGGCCTCTATCACCACAGTGCTCCCCACATCACAAAGCTCACAGATGACAACCCTCCACCATGGGGCCTCTATCACCACAGTGCTCCCCACATCACAAAGCTCACAGATGACAACCCTCCACCATGGGGCCTCTATCACCACAGTGCTCCCCACATCACAAAGCTCACCAAAGACTTTGTATCTGTCAGGCTCATAGGTTGTCATGCATGTTTTGTTTTAATTTTTTAAGTTTAATATCTTTTATTAATTCCTTGAGGGTTTTGTATAATATATATCGATTATATTCATGCCTAGTGCTCCTCCAACTCCTCCCAGATGCACCCCACCTGTCTACCACCAACTTTGTGTCCTCTTTTTTATTTTAAATAACTCAGGAAGTCCATTTGTGTTGCCCATATACCTTGTGCGGGGGACCATCCATTAGAGCATGGTCAACCTGCCAGGGACCACACCCTTAAACAAAGCTGATTAGGTTCCCCAGAAGACATCAACTATCCATATCGTCTCAGTTATGGGTAAGTTCATGAATCCCTTTTCATTCCATGCTGGAATGTTGACTCGTTTGATCCTGTGCATGTCAAGTTTCCACAGATGCTGTGAGTTCATGAGTGCAAAGGTCCTGTCGTGTCCAAAAGCCACTGTATAACTGTGGCCCTCCCTAACCTCTGCCTCTCACAATGGGAGCATAGGACAGAGGGAAAATCTACTATTTTATAAGCTTCATACATACATACATATATATATATGCACACATATATGCACATATATATATGTATATGTGTATGTAAAATATATATATATATATATTATTAAGTAGGATATAAATATTAAGTAGGAGTTACCCTATACAGGGTATTATGCTATCCTCAGAAACCATATGTTGTACCAAATAAAAATCCCAGTACCAGGTGTGGGATAACCCCATTAAGCTATTTGTCAGAGGTATCTGAGAGACCCCCAAGATAACACAGGCTTATTGACATTGCTTTTGATTACCCACCAGAACTTGACAATAAGGCCGTACTGGTAAAGACTACAAACACCTTAGTCACAGGACATAGAGCAATCAAGTCGGCACTGACCAGGAATCTTCTTCCATGCTTGCTACCTTTCACTGTACTACAAGGGCTGAGGGGGCGGGGCATCATCAACAGTCTTACTCAACTCTTTACTGTGTGAACTAGAAGAATTACTGAAGTGGGGTGGGCAAGATAGGCCCGTGCTGCAATAATGGAACAAATATGGGGATGACCAACTGTGTTCTGATTGGATTTAAGGCTCTCTCCAACAAGTGGAAATTCATGCCTGGCACTAAGAATCTAGCCAAGTACTCCCAACTGGGGAACCCATGGGCAACAAAGGTAAACCTATTACTATTATTTTTCCAATTGGACATAAAATTAAACTGCTCCCTAAATTTCAATCTCTATACTCATTGCTAAATGTATCTCTCAAGCTCTTTGAGGGAAATTTCCTTGTGCAGTTTGATAGTGGCTAATGTCGAAACTCAAAACTGGGCAAAGTGCAGAAAGGAGGTAGCAGTGGAGGTCCCGCCCACGGCTCAAGGATCATAGAGGAAGAAGGGGCAGAAGGACCTGCAGACACTTTTATACAAGAATACAGGGTGCTTTGAACATGTTCTCCCATATTCCTCCCCACATCTCATCCCTTTCTATATATTAGTTCCCTTGGTTTGCCAAGATAGTTTTGCCCATTTTCATGTCATATATGTGTACTTGACTTTATGTTCTCTCTATAAAATCTAGGAACCATAAAGAAGATAAAATATGCAAATTTGTCTGTCTCAAAGTGACTTAATTTGCTAAAACGTGACTATCCACAAATGTATCTGTCTTCTCACAAGCAACCTGACTTTGTTCTTTGTTGTATCTGAACTTTTCCCACTGTGTATAAAGCACATTTTCCTTGTCCATCTATTTATTGATGGATGCCTAGGTTGGTTCCATAAGTTTTTAGGAATAGTGTCATAACAAATATTGGTGTGCCAGTTATACCTGTGAAACGTTGATTTGGAGTCTTTTGGGTAAATACCCAGGAGTTATAAGGTGGATCTTTTGGTAGATCTATTTTTAGATTTTGAGAAGCATCCAGAATGATTTCCACAGCACCTTCCTCCATACTTTGTCCACATCCTTGCCAGCACTTATTTGTGTTCTAATGACTGCCAATCTGACTGGGATAAAATGTAATCTCAAAGCGGTTCTATGTTTTCACGATGCATTGATTTTATGTGTCACACATATGTGTGTATGCCTGGATGCATGTATGGTGTACTGAACATGTGCAGGTGCCTGAGGATGCCAGAAGAGGGTTGTGAGATCCCCTGGAACTGGAGTTACAGGCACTGATGAAGTGGCTGATGGGGGTGTTGGGAGCCAAACTCAGGTCCTCTGGGAAAGTTAAAGTGCTGAACCATCCTCCAGACCACTCACTAGCCCTTTGCCTGTTTGTTGGTGTTCTTGGAGACAGTGTCTTACTGTGCAGACTTGACTGGCCTGGAACTCAGAGATCTGTCTGCATCGGCTTTCCACTTTCCAGGTGCTGGTATTAAGGTATGCATCACCACACCCTGTGACCAAATGCAATTTTAATTTGTGTTTTTCTGATGGCTAGTGAGGTTGAACACATTTCTGTATGTTTACTGGCTGTCTTTATATTTATCTTTTGAGAACTATCTGTTCATTTCATTAGCCCAGTTACTGATTTGGTTGTTGAGCTTCTTATTATTTAATCTTATGAGTTCTTTGTATATTCTAAATATTAATCCTCTGTTAGATATGTAGCTAAGCAAACATTCTCTGACATTTTATGGCAGTGGTCCTCAACCTGTGGGTCGTGACCCCTTTGGGGGTCAAACAACCTTTCACAGGGGTCGCATATCAGATATCCTACATATCATTTATTTACATTACAATTCCCAACAGTAGCAAAATTACAGTTGTGAAGTAGCAATGAAAATAATTTTATGTTTGGGGGTCACCACACCATGAGGCACATATTAAAGGGTCACAGCATTAGGAAGCCTGAGAACCACTGCTCCATGGGCTATCTCTTTACCCAGTTAATTGTTTCTTTTGCTGTAGAACCTTTATAATTTCATAAGATCCAACTTGTCAACTCTTGGCATGATTTCTGAGTGGCTGGAGTCCTGCTTAGGAAGCTATCACCTGTGTCAAGCTCATCAAGTGTTTCCTCTGCTTGTCCTTCTAACCATTTCATGGTTTCAGATCTTACATTAAAGTCTTGATTCATCTGCAGTGATTTTTGTATCAAATGAGAAACAGCGATCTAGTTTCATGCTTCTGCATTTGGATATGCAGTTTTCCCAACACCATTTTAATGAAGAGGCTGTCTTTTCTCCAGTGTGTGTTTTCGGCATCTTTGTTGAATATCCGGTGACTGCCTATCTGGGTCCTCTGGCTATTCAAATGATCTGTCTATTTGGTGCCAGTATCACCCCCCCCCCTCTGCCAGGCTCTGGAATGTAACTTGAAATCAGGTATGGTGCTCAGGGTTACTCTGACCGCCCAAAGTCTTTTTTGTTTCAATACGGATGGGAAGATTGACTTTTCTGTTCTTGTACAGAACTGCAGTAGAATTTTGATGGGGTTACATCAAATCTGCGTTTTGCTTTTGGTAGTATAGTCATTTTCGTATTAGTTCTTCTAATAAGAATTATAGAATACTGTCAGGAGCCGTTGTCATGAGCTTTGGTGGGCCAGGACGCATGTACAGCTTATTGTACTTGATAATTCAGATGTCAACCCACCAGAGTAATGATTCTCAGATGGAGAACCCTGTCAGGCAAGGCTTGCAGGCCACTGACTGTGAATACTGTTGCTTCCATCTGTAATTTCTTGTGCAATAACAGCTGTTATAGTTCCCCATTACCGTGCATTTTCATGAGATGGGTATATGTAATCTCATGACTGCATGTCAATCTTATGGGCACACATACATCCGTGGATGGTCAGGAAGATGACTTTTCATTAGGTGTACAATTTTGATACATAGAGAATATACTAGGAGATGCTTCATAGCTACATCAATTCTCTCACATGGATTGTAGACATTTAAAGCCTGCCTTGTTCCTTTTGCTCAGACTAATACAGATAATAACAATCTCTTCTCAGCCTAACACAAACTGCACACATTTAGCTCATTTTTACCTCAGAGCAAGGTCAAACTAGACTAAAGGCCTTTGTAAATAGATCATAAGTTTAAAATTTTGCTCTTATGTATAAGGTCAGAGCTGCAGGTATCTAACCAAGGTTACTACACAAAGCACCTGAAGAAAAGCCTGTCAATTCTTCGCTTGCCAAGTCTGCTGACAATAGACCTATGTCTCAAAGTTTGTCACTGGGCGCTGTCCCCCCACTCTGCCCCACCCCCAGTCTGGTCAGTCGTACTCCTGTAACCTTGGAACTTTATGTTGCCATGTAAATGGCTCTGTCCTTATCATCTACCCTAGGTATGTGCTTTTGACCAGTGAGAGGTAACTCTTATAATTTTTACTATTGATTCAAGCCTCCTGTAGGAGAGAATACTATTAGGCTAGATGAGAAGAAGCTAGGAAGGATTTCAAATTAGGACAAGAGAATTAGAACTAAGACAGAACAATAAAGAGACATGCAGAGAAGATTCACTCACAGTGTGAGCTGATTCACTCTTCTGCCCGCAGATCATTAGGTTCCCTCACTTGCTGTAGTGTCCTTTTCTGAACCCTGAAAGGGGCCTTAGGGGCTGGCACCCGAAGGACCCCATTAGAATATTCTATAAAAGTAATAATCCTTCCCAGTGAGAAATCACTCCACACACTTAGAGATGAAGGTGAAACTCTTTACTGAAGCTCCTGGCCGGCTGTGCCCAAATAAGAGTTGGCCCAATACAAGACTTTACAACACGAGACTTTACAATGCATATTTTTTTTTTTACTAACACTAACCTTAGATTTGTGCATTCCTCAAGTTCAGTCATCCTTAAATTTCTTTTGGATCACACCCTAGGTTAAACTTTGAACCATTTAGAAAGGGACAGGGATTGTATATATGGCCACTTGGGCAGGTGGGCAATTTACACAACAAAGATACTGACTGGCCAGAATTACTTTAAGTATCCAAGTGTTGTTCTTTTGCATGGTTGTTACCCAGGGTAGAATTATGTTATGTTATTCATGATAAGAGCACAGAGGATTTAATGGCATGCAGAACTTAACCTTCATTGGACTCCTGCACTGTCCTCTTAAGCTGCCTATTAGAGGCATGTTGTTTGAAGACGCGCCTAATGGCTAATCAGTCCTGGTGAGGAAACATGTATGTCTTAGTATCGTAAATTCTGCTGGTTTCTAACAGGTTTGGTGGAACACTACTTTTCTTTGGGTGTTTTGGAGGCCGCACTCCCTTGGGTAAGTTCTATTCTTTTGTTTGGTTTTTGTTTTTTTGGTTTTTTTTTTTTGGTCTCTCTCTTTCTCTCTCTTTCTCTCTCTCTCTCTCTCTCTCTCTCTCTCTCTCTCTCTCTCTCTCTCTCTCTCTCTCTCTCTCTCTCTGTGTGTGTGTGTGTGTGTGTGTGTGTGTGTGTGTGTGTGTGTGATTTAAAGTCTCACAAGCAGGGCTGGAGAGATGGCTCAGAGGTTAAGAGCACCGACTGCTCTTCCAGAGGTCCTGAGTTCAATTCCCAGCAACCACATGGTGGCTCACAACCATCTGTAATGAGATCTGGCACCCTCTTCTGTATACATAATAAATAAATAAATCTTTTAAAAAAAAAGTCTCCCAAGCAAATCTATTTACTAATTCTCATAACATCAATTCTATTACTTTGAGGTTTCTTCTCTGAAAGGTTTTTCTTTTCTTTTCTTTTTTTTTTCCTTTGGTTTTTCAATACAGGGTTTCTCTGTGTAGTTTTGGAGCCTGTCCTGGATCTCCCTCTGTAGCCCGGCTGGCCTTGAACTCATAGAGATCTGCCTGGCTCTTCTTCTGGGTGCTGGGATTAAAGGTGTGCGCCACCACCTCCAGACTGAAGTTTCTTTTACAACAACAATACATGAGAGTAGGAGGCCTTTTATCTCCTAGTGTCTTCATCAACGTTCTAAATTTTTACTTCCCCGAAGCAAATGTAAATGAGGTAGTTTTCTTGAATTCTTTCTGAGTATGAGAATCCCTCTATAAGCAGCTCAGTCCATCATTCACAGGGCACCTGCCTGTGCTCTGCACTGTGTTACAGTACAGAAATAAAGCAGCTCATGTAATACATACATTTGTGGCTTTAATTAAAGGAGAAATCCCTATAAAGGAACTGATAATAGCAATGAATGATGAAGAAGTAACTGTGTGCCAGAGACTGTGCTAATGCATTCTGTTGTTAAACAGTGGATGAAAGAGTATGCACTAGAATGTTCTTGAACAACATACATACACTCTGGGTACAGAGAGAGGTGATACAACTTGGAACCTCAAATATCATCATAAGTGGTCATGTCTGATGTTGTATGGACTCACAAGAATGCACTAAGACCTGGGAAATATTTGTTTTCTTAGAGACCTATTTATATTATTCAGAAATAAATACTAATTTATTAAGAAGATTAATAAGAAACAACAGGAAGAATACAGGTTATTAACTTGAAGATAACTGTTTCCTTGAGAGACAAGTTCAACTTTGCTTGGAAAAAGAGAGAGAGAGAGAGAGAGAGAGAGAGAGAGAGAGAGAGAGAGAGAGAGAGAGAGAGAGAGAAGAGCTGAGTGCATGAGTTCAGAAGCCCAGAAGAGAACACTGGATCTCCTAGAGCTGGTGTTGCCGATAGTTGAGTTGTGAGCAGGCTGACATGGGTGCTGGGAACTGAACTTAGATCCTTTACCAGAACAGTCTATCCTAACTGCTGAGACACTTCTCCAGCCCCCAACAATTTCATTTTTCACAATCAGTAAGCCTATCAGTTTCCCCATTCATTAGAGAAAACAGTATTTAAAAAAAAAACTGCAATTCTCAGGAATTGTAAAGAATGTACACATCTTGCTATATAAGATTATTAATAATTCACAACTGAAGTTAAAAATAGGCTGTTGTTAACTGAAACAAAATGCATGATGAATACGTTTGTAAATAATGCATTCAACTATGCACCTTGTAAATACAGATGTGGACATTAGGATTCTCTGAGAGCAGACTTACAGTCTCAAAAACTTGGGAAGATAGGAACCCTTAATATTCTTCAGCCTGAAGGGAGAGAAGGCTTTGGAGTTAGAAATAGAAGTCAGTGAGCATTGGTACCGTCTATTTCCTGGGGAAAGTTTCAAAGGTACCTTACTTCCCTGAAGCTATGAAGTTTACACCTCAGCCTTCATAACACTGTAACCCCCAAGGACTTACAAACTCAAATGTGTTTCCCTACTTGTAGGTGACAGTGAAGCAAATCTGAAAATGAGAAAATAAGACTTACGTTTGAGAATTAAACTTTGAAATAAAAGTATAGTAGGTCAAAGCATAGATAAATGAATGCCATTTCTATTGTCAGAGTGATCCAAACTCAAATGCCTAGAGGCACACACATTAGTAAGAGGTAATGTAGACCAGTGTCCCAGACCAAGAGTGGATCATGGATGACCTCAAGAGACAGCAGGGACCAAGTCTCATTTAGAGGGGACAATATCAACTGAGTTCTTGGATGGTTAACCTAATGTGGGAAGGAGTCAGATTTCTGGATTTTTAAAGAAAGGTTAAAGATCTGTTATGTAAATATTTCTGGCTGTTAAACACTGTCCTTCCAGAGAATAAGATATACTAAAGCTTTTAAAGACCAGCTGTATCCCTAGGCAGTCTGTATCCTTAGGTAATCACATGTAGTCCTTATGTGTCAAAAGGAACAAGCTGCCTAAGCAAGGATGTAGGCAAAGAGCAGTCTCAGAAAATCATAGCATATAATGCTGAGCAGGGTGCCCAAGTCTGGTGGCATGTCCTTGTTAATGTGGACCTGCATCTCTAAATCTATTACTTGTGAGTCTAAGAACAATCCACCCTTCTGATCCATACTAACCATGCTACTTTATGATGAGAATCTGGGGTCTTCTCTAGAATGCCTTAAAGAAGAACTTGCTCGACCCTTGAGGGGCTTGAGGAGCAACACAACAGCAACCTCCCATTACGGACTGATAGAAGGCAGCTTGGTTGAAGACCTGTCTACAGATGGCTTGCCTCCAGCAGTTTTACTTCTTGTCCTAGATGGAAACTCTGGTATTCTGATTTAGACCATGAGTTGTCAACTTGTTCCTGCAAGTCCAGAAGGAGTGGAAAGCTACACTCTGTAGACAGAGGACTTGTGTGGTTTCTGGGCCAACATGGCTTTGGGCCAGGCTGTGGCTAGTGTAAAACTCCTTAGTGAAAGTAATCCTACAAGGCCCACTGTGGTCTCAACGTACTTTACATCTTAGCCACCTGCCTGGGGCCATGCCTCTTAAAGACTCCTTAGCCAAGTTTTAAGATGTTCAGAAATGACCTGGAGATGGGAAGCTAAGAACTAAGCCTGAGTCTCTAAGCACACAGAAACCGTGTATTTGAAATGTCAGCATGGTATGCAGTGGTTAGTGTAGAGCATCCTACTAATCCTCATGGGAACCTATGAAGCCAGTATTACATTGGGCAATCACTCCATTTCACAGGAAGAAAGTGAATGTCTAAACAGGCTAAGTAAACTAATGAAATGAACACATCTAACACAGTGTCAGAGCCCTCCAACACTGTACTATCTCATCAGCTTTCTTTACTTCATTTTAAAATTTTTTCTTTTAACATCAAATATGCATTTTGTACTTATATGCCAAAGGTTATTATAGCTGCTTTGTGAGTATTAACTCATCAATCAATTACCTACAATTAATGTTATGAAATGAACACTCCAATGGCCCCATTCTGATAAGGAAGCTGAGGCAAAGAGAAGATAAATAACTTGTCTACAGCCTTATAACCAGTAGACAGCATAATGAGGCTTGGGTTCCAAAAGGCAGGCTTTTCTGTGCTCCTCCATAAATTCTTACACAGAAGCGAAATGGTTCCAATTTTAAATATTAATTGTAATACCTTTGTAAGTAGTTTTTCAGAAGGATAGACAGAAACAATAGGAAAAGAAATATTTTTATTATACATCAATTAGAAAAGCTGCAATTTTGGATTTAAGAACTGTGGGTAACCACCATAAGACAGCCACAGACTTGGAGGTAATTATGCTTTGAAGATATATCTAAGCAGGATGATAAAACCAAGTCTATATCATTTTTCCCCTCACTCCTCCAGTGAGAATGAAAGGAACTTGTTTTTTATTTCTGCGTTCAGAAACCCTGGTAGTAATGATTGGAACCTGTTTGAAAAATCTACAATGAAGCAAAAATTCCTAAGTAAGTTAAAAGTCATTTTCTTCTAGAAACCAAGGAAATTTAATCTCAGAGTGAAAATACCTTGAATATGAGGATTTGGACACCTCCTACTTTAAGACAAATTTTCTATTATACTTCACTTATCATAAATTCTTGAGTGTTATGAAGAAAGATACTTTGGAACTAGTTTGGTAAAAATATCAGCTTCTGACTCATACTGTAAATGTGAAAACTTGTCTACTTATTCAGTGAGGAAACCTTTCCTGGTTCCTAGACTACTAAAGCAACCCAATCAGGTCCAAACAGGGAACTCAGGCCTGCCTCCCTGTGGTCTCCTTTAAAACCCCACCTGCCTGGTCCCCTCCTGTGTGACTAGAGCATCAGCTGCTTCCCAGAGCCTTTGTCTATGTCCAGCTCTCCTCAGAGCTAGCTTCCAAGGGACAACGGGTCCTGAGGGATGATGGCCACTGCACTTTTCTGCTGCTTTGATAGAACAACTTACAGAAGCAACTTAGGCAGACAGGTGTTGATTTTAGCTCCATTCCAGAGGAGACACAGTCCACCACAGTGGGGAAGGCATGGTAATTAGCAAGCAAAGAAAGGGGAATGAGGCTAAGCTGTAGAACTTCAATGCCCACCTCCAGGGACTATTTCCTTCAGCAAGGCTCCACCTTCTAAAGGCACCTTAACCTTCCAAGCAGCTCCAGCACCTGGGGACTGAGTTTGCAAACACGTGAGACTGTAGAGGAAATTTCACATTCAAACCATGCTATTCTACCCTACCCATCCTCCCACGCCCATAGGCCAAAGACCTGTGATACAGTATTCAAACCACAACACCTACCATTCTTTCAGCCCTCTACAAACAGTTCATTATTGTTCAACACAATTCAGTAGGCTGGTTATCAAAGCACAGTTTGCTGTCCTGGATGTATGATTTACTTAGTCCAGACTCATCTACTGCCATGTTCATCTCTCTCTTCCCATTCCATGCTGCCCCCACTATTCCTTTCTTTCCTCTCATTAAAAAGCAATTTAGAAGTCCTAAAGACATGCTTAAGACAATGCTATTAAGAGGATACGTTTTAAAATCAAATTTTGTAAGTACAAATTATGCCTCTGCTGGCATAATTTTGTTTGTTATTATCCTTATCTACATTATATAGTGATTTACTTTAGAGTAAATACTAAAAAAAAATAAAGGTAATAAGTATAAATTACTTAGCTTTCTCTGGCTGATGCCTCATTTTAAATAAGTTATTTACTAGTACCATTGGCAAATGGAGTACAAGTTGTATTTTATGTCTGTTCTCCCCACTAACTCTCGGTCTCTCCTTCTCGTCCTCTTCATCTTCTTTCCTGCCTCTTACTTGCAGCTGTTTCAGCATCAGGCTCTGCTTCTCCTGGGAGAAAGCAGGAATCTGAACCGTTTGTGAGTGAGGCGCTCAGCACACCTCCCGATGATCAATTGCCCATCTGAAGGCATCTGTTCTACTCAGTGCTACTTTATGGGATCACAGAGTCCATTTGGTCAAGTTTTCTCATTTTCAAAGACCATGTCAAATATTCAGTTTTTAAAAAACAGTGTCATAATGCTTTGACTGTTTATACTCAGCTCAGTCTAAGTCAAAAACCTGCTCTGGTTCTCACAGAGTAATTCTATCCATGACTTCTGTGTTAATTACTTTGTTAGTACTCCTACATTTCTAACTCTAGCCCTAACCTGAAATATATATGTACATATATATACTTATATATTAGTGTATATATATATAAACATATATAAATATTGAAACTCATCTAACCCTCTAGCCCATTAAAGATTCAAAATTTACTAATAAACAGGTTTATAGACTGTCTCTGTCCAGGCAGGTTTATAGACTATGTGTTATTTCCTAGACATCTCCATGTGGAGATATTCCCTGAATCTCAAGTGAGGTCTGTCTGGAATTGTATTTATCAGCACCACTACTCAATCTCTCTCTGCTACTAATCAACCTCCCTTGGGACAGCCTTATCTCTATGGGAGGCCCAAACCAATAGACAGAATTAGACTGGACCCCTCTCTTACCACAAAGACCAATCAGTCACCAAGGTCTGTGCTTTCAGTGAGCTATATACCTCTCAGTCTCAGGGCTTATTTTAGGTCCTTCATACTTCTCCAAGCATAATTCCTTCATGAAGGGTTCCAGTTTAAAAAAATGCCTGGTGTTTTACGGTGCTCCTCAAGAGATGCCATCAATGTCCTTTGAAACCAAGTTGGATTTTGTGACTCTTTTGACTTAAAAAGGTTGACAGAAACCCTGATGTGTGTTTTCCAGGGCTTGATCTTCAGAGTTTCTGAAGCTACTGCCTTGTTCACTCCAGAGACCACAAAAAGACAAGATGGAGGCTCTTTAGCCAAGCCAATCATGAGCATTCTCAATTGTTAACAATAGTTCAAGCTCCAGCTCCATTTGAATTCAACTGTGTGGAGAACAATGGGGTAGGGCTTTCTAGGCAAACCATTAACATTCCCCAGATGAGGATCAGTGAAATGGGAGCTTCAAGCCTCTAAATTACAGGTGATTTGTTACATAGCAGTAGGAACTGAAACAGAGGGGAGGTCTACTGTACCAGAAAACCAGGTAACTATGTCATTAAGTTTTGGGAGAGGCAGGGAGTGGGCACACAAAACCTTCCAGAAGTGCCAGCGGATGTTAGCAGGACTGCATTGCAGGCTCTGATGACTGCCAGTCAGAGCTCAACAGAAAGTGGTTAAAAACTTCTGGGGACTGGAGGAAAAGGACCCCTCATTATATCAGACAACATTCACTGGTGGGAACATGGAACTTAGAAATTTACCTAATGAACTCCACAGTCTGTCTGAGGACACGTTTATGTGTTTGTTTATGTGTTTTTGTGGGTTTGGTTTGGTTTGGTTTCTGTCTATTATGAAATGAAAAGGAAAGAGTTGAGTTAAAAAGTGAGACTGCTGAATTAACACGGAGACAGGCTTCCTACAGTCAGCCTCGCCACACAACAAACCATTCTCAACATCAGAACAGCCGCAAACCAAAGAATTCAACTCATCAGGCTGACATTCTTAAGGTTTTTTACTAAGACTTCAGAAACATCTAAGCCAGTGCCTCTTCTAATTCTTTGAATTGACAAGGGCCCTTCAAGAAGCCTAGGAACATGTGTCACAAACTCTCTTGATTAAACAACTGGGCTTCTAAGTAACAAGGATTTACCTCAAGATACCTCAGTAAAGTAGAAAAGGACTCGTCTTAAGGACATTAGTGGATGTGGACTTACAGAAACCCCACCAAAAACTTTATAAAGTGTTTAAAAAATAGTTAAATGTTTCTTTGCATGAACTGTGGACCAATAGCTGAAGAGCCCCCATAGCATTGGACTAGGCTTTCTGGATAGGCGAGACAGTTGTTTAGCTTGCACTAAACAGTTGTTTAGGGGGCCCCCAGGCCCAGGCAGGCAGTAGGATTGGGACCCACCCCTGGTGCATGAACTGGCTTTTTGGAGCCTAGTGCCTATGGTGGGACACTTTGCACAGCCTCGGTGCAGGGAGGAGGGGCTTGGACCTGCCTTAACTTAATGTACCAGGCTCTGCTGACTCCCCATGGGAGACCTTGCCTTGGAGGAGGTAGGAATGGGGGGTGGGTTGGGGGGAAAAGCTGTGGGGCAGGAGGAGGGAGGAGAGGGGAATCTGTGGTTGGTATGTAAAATGAATAGAAAATCCCTTAATAATAATAATAATAATAATAATAATAATAATAATAATAAAGAAATAGTTAAATGTTTCTTAAATAAGAAAATCATTAAGAAAGTCAAGTACAAGAATCACCAATTGTACTGCAGAGGGAAAGGAACAAAATGAAAAGACATGTACATCTACGGGTAAGTAGCCTCTGAAGGCTATTTAATGGCACACGCTGTGAGATTTTTGTTGATGTTCTTTTTAAATGGAAGGTAAAGGCTGACTCAAAGAGTAAAGCTTAGAAGGCAAAAAAGAGAGCTGTGAGGACAGCACTTCACTAGTCCCTGCTTGCTCCAGAGAGATGGAAACGGAAGAGGAACTAGCTCGTCATGTCTCTCCAGCTCAGTTTCCTCAGATGAGGAGCGGGACACAAGATAGTGCACCTAGGGAGTCTTGGGTCTTAAACTGTAAAATACTAGATTTCAAATAGGTGTTTAGAGTTTGGGAAATGAGGTTTAGTATATGAGAAGGGTTGAATTATAGCTGCATAGTTAGTTATAGAAGATGTAATTTCCAAAGATGGTCCCAAAAATGTCACCAATATCTTGTATTTTTATCACAATGTGATTCTGATTCATCCCATCAAAAAATGTCTGGATTCCTTCTCTCTAAAGGGCGTCAAGATTGTGACCACGGCAAAGTGATGCTATGTGAATCGGAGGCTAGTTCCCAAAAGCTGGTACAATCTTCGCCTGGTTCTCCTGAGGAGCATTCTTAGAATTCAGCTGCCCTGTCGCAGGGAGCTCAAGAGCATGTGTGAAAACCCACATGGAGAGCAATCTGGACCTCAGCCTAAGGCACAAACTGAGCCCCTACTAGTGACTAGCACCAACAAGCAAGGGATTCAGTGGACCATTCTGAAGAGCATAGGGTTGTATGGAGGAAAGAGGCCAGCTGGCCTCCAGCCTTGCCCAGCTTGCACACGTGAGTGAAGTAAATGACTGGTACCGTCAAGTCAGCAAGCTGTGGGCACAGTGTTAGGCAGCGGTGGACAGCACTTCCTTGTTTTCCTTGCCTCTTGTCTTCTGTTTCTCTTCATTCTTTATGAACTTTTAGAAGACAAATCTCTTCAAGTCATATTCTAGACCTTTCCTTTTTTCCCAATTGACTCTCTACCATAAAACTTTAAGTATTTTAAGATCATGAACAATGTCTAATGCATTAGAAAATCACTGGCTGAATCAGTTATCAAAAGTTTGTTTCTGGGACTTTAATAGGATACATAATGGAATCTCGACTCATAACATGTGAATTCTGTGAATCTCAATTGCTAAGTTAACAATGCTGCTGATTTTCCTTTAAGGAAGATTTTTTTTTTTCAAATTCTAAAATAGTTGTACTTACAAGTTTCATCCATTCTGAAAACACCTATGACGGTGTGAGAAAGCTGAACTCATCTTCTCATAAGCCAATGGCAGACTGTTTTGCCTACACTTTAATGATTTGATTTTGATAAAAGACAAACAAAACACTGTTTTACTACTTATACAAAGGTATAGAATTCTAAACAATTCCCCAATTCTAGAAATACCATAGGCTATTACAAGTTCCAGTCATTTATAAGTTTTCTGTTACAGTAATGTAATCTATCTCATTCTTGGATGTTTCTTCATTGTTTGGGTAGTATACAATCCCTAAATCCACCACCACCACCCCCTCGCTGCCCCAAGACACACAAACAACATGGTACTTTCACTATTTTGTGATTTTTAGGGATTATTTGTATCCAAGGCAGACTATTCCGTGTGTGTCAGCTCTGTAGCAGACTTTTCTCCAAGAGCTTGGTGGGGGCACTGCTCATTTCAACAACCATTTCTACATACTGAGAGAGTAAAGAACAGTTGAGGAGGAAAGATTGGACCATAAGCATCCTCGCCAGAAGCCAGGAGGGCCTGGTTTAGTCTAAGATCAGTGAGAACGCAGAGAGCTAGAAAAATGACTGCCTCCAAATAACGTTCAGCTTTACAGTGTCAGCCTTGGGAAGCAAAGGCGTTCTGACTTTATACTTTTAGGATTACTTCAGGATCCCTGATCCCAGGGTATTTTCTATCATCTTCTCAGCAAAACAAAGTTAAAGAAGCAAAAAGGAAATTCAATACTTCCATTTTGGAAATGTTTTTCTTGAGAGAAACTTGAGTCTTAAAAGAAGTGAAAACAAGGAAGACACTGTGTGCCTGAACTGGAGGCTTTTGTCATTCATTCTGACAGGAAGGCAAAGTGTTTCGATGGATTCTTAATGGCCAGTAAGTGGATGTTAATGATTTCATTAGACTGATGGACAAAACTATAAAACTTTTCCCATTCTCAGGCAGACAATAAGGAAAACTTTGATGGCTTCTTCAGTTTAATACTATTACACAGTCACAAAAGGAATAAAACTCTTACAATCAATATAGCTTCAGCTAATGATGGACAGATTTCCAAAAGGCGAGTCTTCCCACCAACAATTAGTATTCTAAAATATACACAATATGTTTAATATTTTTTTGGTTAGCTAAAATAGAAGTCCATGTTATAAACTCTGTGATTCTTTTATGGTTTGCATTTTTCATAGTGTAAATGTATTGTACATAATTTCTCCAGCATTCAAATGTGTTGGTACTTTACCATGATAGCAGATCATTTTCAATAATTTTTCTGATAATGCTAGCAATTCATGTCCAATGGTATACATTATGGAAATTCTCTATGATCAGGTTTATCACAACAGTGATCAACTTCCTTGATACTGATTTCTGTTCTAGTTTAATTCCTATTGTGATGAAACACCCTGACAAAGCAATTTATGGAACCAAGGGTTTATTTTAGCTCACAATTCCTGATTACAGTCCATCATGGGAGGGAAATCAAGGCAGCAGGCACTTGAGACATGACACCCATAATGAAGAGCAGATGGGCAATAAATACATGCATGCCCACTTGTTTGCTTGCTCGAGATTAGCTCAACTTCTCCTACCTACTTTTAACGTAATTTTTATTTATTCTTTGAAGATGTTGTATATGTACAAAATGTAACAGAATCCTTTCCCCCTCTGCTCCAACTCTCCTCAAGACCCTCCCAATACAACTCCCTCACAATTTCATGTCCTCTCTTTAAATTAAATTATTTAGTAATTTATTAACTGAGTCCAGTTAGGGATACCCGTTTGTCCATGGGTTTACAGTTATCCAGTGAGGTATGAGCAAGTTATCAGAGCCTGCCTCCCAAATTAAAGTAACTGCCCATCCCCAGCAGCTGTCAACTGCAGGACTGTTAACTGCCCTGCCAACAGCAGGAGCCTCCTAGGGAATGGTGCTGTTCACAGTGATCTTGGTCTGCACACATCAACTTACTTACTTAAGGCCGTCCCCACAGACAAAGGTTGTGTCAAGTTGTCCACTAAAGCTAACCATCTTAGTTAACTTTTCTCATTGACTTAAAAATGTTTTATATCACTAATACTTAATCTGTAGATAATCCAGATTTTTTTATTTATTCTTCACTTTTGTTCTCAGAGTTTTCTGATGTACAAACGTATTTTTCATACAAATGAAATTTGCCACTATTTTCTTTATTGTCTATAATACTTTCTCAGATAAATAATCATCTATATTGACTTAGAAATTTCATCGTTTCAGCCCATTTGATACTAAATTAAGCATTCTTTAAGTTAGTCTGCTTTCTGCTGTTGTGACAAAAGACCTAGAGAAATTAAACTGAAAGGAAGGAATTGTATTTGGACTCGAGAGTTTCAAAGTGTCTGTCCATGATCAATGGGCCTGTTGTTTTGGGCCTGTAGTAAAGTAGAGCACCATGGCTAAAAAGCATGGTGGGAAAACCACTTATCTATTTCATGATGACCAGAAAGCAAAGAGAGTAAGTGGGAGGAGCCAAGGACAAAATATGCCCCTAAAATTTGTATATCTAATTGCCTGCTACCTCCAGCTGGACCCCCCTTCTGCAGTTTGTACTACCCCAAATAGCCTGTTACGCTATGACTCCATTCGACTGGAAAGAGGGCTCAGTCATTAAAGGCTAGCCTCACAACCAAAACTGTAAGCTATGACTCCATCAATGAGTCAGCGCATTGATGAATTAGAGCCCTCATGATCCAATCACCCCTGGAGGCCCTACCTCCGAGCATGGCTGCACTGGGATCAAGCCTTTAACACATAAGTTGGTAGGGGGTGGTATGTAAGATCCAAACCATAACGTTCCTGATATGGGGCTTTTGTGATCTTGTATTCCAGATACTTGGTGCTCTGATTTCATGAGAATGGCCTTATTCACTTCCAGTTTTGAGTCCACTCTGTGCAGGAATCGCTAACACACTTGAGAAGCCATAGCATCCAGCACCCCACAGCTAGCAACATCATTTTGTTACACATGCCAAAGACGAAACCACCAGATCATTTCAGAACATCAAGTCATTAGAGAGGAAAGCAAAGCAAAACCAGTCAAGCAATGAAAAGGAGAAAGGACTGGATACAAAGAGAAAGTAACACGCTGTGCTTGCTCACACAGCATCATAGAGAAAGCGTTTACTTCACGCTTTTCCACCAAAAGGGATCGGGTATTACTAAACTAAATGTCTGATTCCAGGTTGGATACAGAGAATGCACAGCAATATTTGGACATGATAAACCAGCAATCAGTAATGTATGACTTAATACTGCTCCTGAAATTGGAAGATGAGGATCGAGCACAGTGGTGGAAGCACTTGCTTAGCAGATGCAAGGCTGTGGCTTCAATCTCCAACATCACACACACACACACACACACACACACACACACACACACACACACACACCACCCAAACAAGAACAATATACTATCTCATTTGAATGGATTCACATTATAAAGAACTGAAAAATCACCTACAGGATCATATTGGAATTGAAGAGAGTCTCAAAGATGGGTTATAAAAAACAATTTCTTGCAAAAAAATTAAACTAATAAAAGCAGGAAGAATGAGAGAATTGCAATTTTAAAATGAAAAATATAGTTTCTCCCACTAACATTTTTGTTCAAAAATTTTTTAAGTTTATTATCCTGATACAAAACACTATTATTTCAAAATAGGTGGTGCTTGCAATTGAGTTCAGAGGAGCATATAGGAATTTTTTTCCTTTTGGGTCAGTTGAGTGAAGAGCAATTCAGATGATACATAAATATGTTCTGCTCTTAGTCAAACTAGAGACTTTCACGTGTTTAAGTTTTGCATTTGGTATAAAAAGCCCAGTAGGATCTCTGAATCAGAATCAAAATCCCAAGTTCCCCAGCTCCTTCATGGCTCCAGTCAAGAACACTGGTCCTGACTGCACATGACAAACCCTGAGTGTGCCTTGGGCACAGGGTGCTGCCAGCATGATAGGAGACAGGATACCCAGAGCTGTGCTGGAAATGCATTGATAATTGATGTGCTCTTCCTGTCACTTCCAGGACTCATGTGCAGAAATACATTCAGCTGGCCATAAGTTCAACAAAGAGGAGGAAATGGATAACGTGAATCATTCACAAGCTGGACAAAAATTTAAGTGGGCACGCCCCCCACCCAGACTGAATAAATTGGATGCTGAAGTCGGGTGACTTGTTTCATATGTACATGTGTGTGTGTGTGTGTGTGTGTGTGTGTGTGTGTGTGTGTGTGTATTTTTCGTGACCTAATAAACAGTGCTGCATTTTATTCACTAGACCATATGCTTCCTTAAGGTGGAAGTGTGATTTTCTTCCCTTGGCACTTACAACAAATTGCACACACAACTACAATGTTCATTCCTCTTCATATCCACACTAAGGTACTATGCCCTTGCCCTCTTCCTGTTAAAAGGTAGAACTTATCTTCTCTCTGCATGACAGGATGCTGGTTTTGTGATTTCTTTTGATTTGTAGTGCACATCTAAATGAATGATATATGCAGCCTCAAGAGGCTTTTCAACAGCCTGCAGACTTGTTCAACTGAATATGCCTAGGCTAGCCAGCTAGAGCAAGTGAGGCCATTTGAATCTGAGACAAGCAAATAAGACCAGTCTAGTCTAGTCTCGGCTAAGTCAACAGCAAACTCCAGAGCAGCCACTCAGCTGAGCCAACATATCAAGGAAACACAGCTTGGCTCTGCCACAATAACAACTTATAGCATGAGCTAAACAAATGGTTGTTATTTTAAATTACAAAGTTTAAGGGTGGTTTATTGAGAAATCTAACAGATACACCACCACCCCTAAGGACAATCACAGTACAAGACATTATAGACACATCAAAAGTTGTATACATATAAATGCATTGTTAAAGAGATTAATTTATCTAATAAAATTTCCTTTTGTGTGCAATTGTTTTGTCAAGCACAGGGATAGATAAATAATTGATTGCCCTCTGTCGTCAAGGATCTATGGAGCTAGCAAATTGACAACAACTATATATTCACATACAGCACAACAACAACCCATTATACAATATTTAGAATAATGTGGGAGATGTTCAAGACCCAGAATATGGGCTGGGATGAGGAGTTCTTCAGAAGAAATAAAATGAACTGAGCAAAAGCCACCAGATGATGTATTAGGGCTTGAAGTGTTGGTAGGTGTGTGTGTATAGACAGGAAGGTAAGTATTAGAAGGGGTCTTGGTTAGTTTCTTGTCAACTGGACACAAGTCTGAATGGTCTGGGAAGAGGAACCTCAAACTGAGAAAATGCCTCCATCAGACTATAGGCAACTCTGTGGGGCATTTTCTTCATTCACAATTAATGTGGGATGGTCCATCCCACCTGGGGCAGCACTACCCCTGTGCAGGTAATTCTGGGTACTGTAAGAAGCAGGCTGAGCAAGCTATGAAAAGCAAGCAGTAAGCAGAGTTCCTCTGCAGCAGGGTTAGAGGAACACAGTAGGAAAGGAAAGCTAAGGGAGTCTCCCTGAGATGGAGACTTGTTTCCAGAAGACTCCACAAGAAGTAATGAGAGAAAGGCACAGCGATGGGTATCTAGACAGGGAAGCAGGGAGGACCCAGGGGCAATATAAAACACCCAAGCCATCACTGTTCAACAGACTTCTAGTTTTAGGCTTTTCCCATCCAGGATGCATAAAGTTGTAGTGGGTGGCTGTTTGAGCCATGCCCTGAAGCACCGCCCCTAGTAAGGTAGCAGGTGGCTGTTACACCTGCCTATGACCTTGAGGTACACCTGCCTATGACCTTGAGGTACATACCCCTGAAGTATGGCCGCTGGTGGACCCTTAAGGTCTGGGATGCATGGATGCTCTCTCTATTTGCTACGCAGTGGTTTTGGATGCTGGTACAGACCAGGGCAGAGCTCACCAGAGAACCACATTGGACCATGCCTCATCCTTCCAGGATCCTGTGACAAATTTCTTTATGCTGTCTTATGAGTTAACCCCCAAATAGATTCCTTTGATCCTTAAGCAGACTCCATGAATTGCTAGCGATATAATCCCACTATAAAGTTGTTATTTTTCTCTTCTCTGGAGTTTTGTCTTGGTCTTTTGTGGTTGTTCAATCCTTCACGGCAATCCCCAAGACAACCGCCATACCCCATTATATTTCCATGGTCCCTGCTTCAGTTCCTGCATCTAGATTCCTGCCTTGAGTTCGTACTCTGACTTCCCCTCATGACTGCATGTTGTAAAATGAAATAAACCTTTTCCTCCTAAAGTTGCTGTTAGTCATGGTCTTTATCACACCACTAGAAATCTCCCTAACATAGAAGACTACAAATGAGACCACTTATGGAAATGAGACTGGAGTAGGAGAGGAGAGAATTAACTGAAGAGTGCTCTATTTAGCAGCTACATAAAACTTGGGAAACCATTTCATTTCTTTTAGTTTTCTCCATAGTCAAGGAGGATATGGACAAGACTCCTCTGAGGGAGCATCTCTAAGGAGAAAGATAAAACACAGAAAGTCCTGGGATAGTGTGCAACCATAAGCACTTCATCAGGCTCTCCTTTCTCTTCCCCCTCTTCTTCTGTCTATTCATGGGCATCTGTTTATTTCAATTTAGAAGTATTCCAACAAAGGAAATGGTAAATTGTAATCATAATAAAAGAAATCCCTGTAGAAGCACATGTATACAAAGTTTGAGGGGAAAGCAAATTCCTTTTTATAAAGTTCTTTTAATATTAACATTAATTGTTGAGATAGTGGATTTCACTGCAGTATTTTCATATTTTTGAACATATTCACCTCTTTCTATTTCTTTCTTTACAAACAAACTTCTATGCCTGAGTTCTTACATTCTGTATTCTGTTCATGTGTAAAACCAAATACTTTTAATGTAGAGAAAATAAAAACAGTTCTAAGCAGAAGGAGCAGCATGTATAAAGCCAGGGTAGTGTGAAGTCATGTGGTACACATGCAGGGTTAAATACCAAATCTAACCAAAATAAAATGTTGACACAACAAGGTTGTGATATATGAGGGAGGGAAAATATGAAGATCCAGTCATGAAAGAACTCACGTATGAAGAGCCTGGAGTTCCTTCCAAAGACAGTGGGAGCCACTGCTAAGAAAGCCATGGAAAGGTAAAGCTCTGCTTCTGTAGTGTAGGTCATACGACACCATGTCATTTAACAGTAATCTCCGAGTGACTTCCTTTCAGAGAGCAGCATTCCTCCATCACGAGGAACATCAAACAATGGACACACAAGATTCAGGCTCTGCTCTCTGGGATTTCCAGGTCAACACATACGACAGTCTTGGAAAAAAATTGCCCAAGTCAGTATGAGAACAGAATCAAGATCTATGGGCATAAAGCATTGGAAACACTAGTCCTGGGAGGTGGGGACTGAGAAAAAAGTACAAAGACTTGAAAGGTAAAATATGAGTGGTGTACTCAACAAAACATGAGTCCAGTCTGTTCCTGTGAGCTCCAGTTCCTCTGTCATGTGGGAGTTGCATTTCTACTCTTGAAAGACCCCCAGCCTCCCCGCCTAACATAGCTTAGCTCAGCTGTTTTTGAATAAAGCCTGAGAGGTACCGAGGAGTTCAGTTAACGGACATGGAATAAACAGAACATTTGTGGTTAGCCACCTGGCCCCAGAGCGAGGAACTAAAAGGTCAGAAAAACACCCTGTACCCTAGACAAAAGCTAGGCGTGGCGAGCTCGGGGAGAAACCACGAGCTGACCTGGGTTTGAACCTGGCCTCATTTGCATCATCCAATCAAAACCCTGTAACCAGGCTTCTTGCTTCTGTACCTGAGCTTCAGCTGCCCGACCCTATAAAAACCCTCTGCTCCAGCCCGTGGGGGCGCCAGTCCCTTGAGCTTCTTGAGAGACTGTGTCGCCCCGGGTACCCGTGTTCCCGAATAAAGCCTCTTGCTGTTTGCATCTGATTCGTGGTCTCGGTGTGATTCTTGGGCGAGGGTCTCTCCTGAGGGAAGACTGCCTTCTGGGGGTCTTTCATTTGGGGGCTCGTCTGGGATTAGAGACCCCCTGCCTCGGGACCACCGACCCACTGTCAGGAGGTAAGTTGGCCGGCCACTATCTGTCTTGTCCCAGTCTGTCTACTTGTCTTCCGTTTTTGTTGGGCGCCCTAATTCAGGTCTGAGTCGGTGGGGGCTGAAGGAGCTGACGAGCTCGGACTTCGCCCACTGAAACCCTGGAAGACGTTCCACGGGTCACTGAAGTCCCCTCTGGGGCACGGTTTTTCGGGGCCTCTCCCGTGTCAGAAGGATACGTGGTATTGGCAGGGGATGGAGATCGAGGTTCCTCCACATCCCCGTCTGAGTTTCTGCTTTCGGTTTTACGCCGAAGCCGCGCAGCGCGAATTTCTGTAGTCTGTCTTGTCTTTTTGTTTATTGTTACTTGTCTAACACTTCTTTATCTAGAGACCACCATGGGACAGACCGTCACCACCCCACTGAGCCTAACCACGGACCACTGGTCCGATGTTAAGGCCCGAGGAAACAATGAAGATGTCATTGTCAAAAAGAAAAAATGGATCACCCTCTGCGAGGCCGAATGGGTCATGATGAATGTTGGCTGGCCGCGAGAGGGATCCTTTAACCTCTCTCTTATTTCACAGGTGGAGGGCAAGGTTTTTGCCCCTAATCCTTATGGCCACCCCGACCAGGTCCCATACATTGCCATCTGGAGATCTCTGGTCGAAAATCCATTTCCATGGGTCAAGCCTTTCCTTCCACAGCCCCCTCCAGTCTCTGGGCCCTCTGCACCCCTCAACCCGGACTCTTCCCTTTACCCTGTGCTCCCTCACAAGGAGACTCCCAAGCCCCCTGTCCTCCCCCGGACCCTAACTCCCCTCTCATAGATCTCCTGGCAGAGGAGCCCCCTCCCTATCAGGCTGGACCCGCTCGGCGACCCGGCGGAGTGGCAGCGGCTCCCGCCGCCGCGGAGGAGGCGGCGGCGGCGGCCGCATTAGCGGCCGCGATCCGGCCGTTGGCAGATGCTAAGGTTTTCTCAACCAGCAGGACCTCAGATGAAGACAAGGAAGATGAGGTGTCGTCCCCCATTGCCGGCCGCCTCCGCGGCCGCCGGGAGGGACCCCCTACTGAGTCCCAAGCTTTCCCACTCAGAGAAGGGCCAAACCAACAACTCCAATATTGGCCTTTCTCTGCTTCAGACCTTTACAACTGGAAACAACATAACCCCCCTTTTTCCAGGGATCCTGTGGCATTGACTAACCTGATTGAATCCATCCTGGTGACTCACAGGCCGACTTGGGACGATTGTCAGCAGCTCCTGCAGACCCTCTTAACAGTAGAGGAAAAGCAGAGAGTTTTCCTGGAGGCCCGGAAGCAGGTTCCGGGCGATGACGGGAGGCCATCCCAACTCCCGAATGTCATCGATGCGGCTTTTCCCTTGACTCGCCCTAACTGGGATTTCAATATGCCTGAAGGTAGGGAGCATCTACGTCTCTATCGCCAGTTGCTCTTAGCGGGTCTCCGAGCGGCCGCTAGAAGGCCTACCAATTTGGCTCAGGTAAGGAATGTGATACAGGGAAAGGAAGAGACACCCGCTGCATTTCTAGAAAGATTGAAGGAAGCTTATAGGATGTATACTCCGTATGATCCGGAAGATTCAGGTCAGGCTCCAGGTATTATCCTATCATTTATCTATCAGTCTAGTTCAGACATTAGAGCCAAATTGCAGCGGTTGGAGGGTTTACAGGCATTAGGGTTGCCAGACCTAGTGAAGGAAGCAGAGAAAGTATTCAATAAGAGAGAAACTCCTGAAGAGCGTGAGGAAAAGAGATGGCAGAAACAAGAGGAAAGGGATAGGAAACAGCATAGGGAGATAAAGAAAGTTCTGGCCGCCGTTGTATCTCAGGGACAGCGGAGAGAGGGAGACAGGTCGGGAGAACGAAGGAGGCCACCCCTAGATAAAGATCAATGTGCTTACTGCAAGGAGAAGGGACACTGGGCCCGAGAATGCCCCAAGAAGCCACAAGGACCCCGCCGGCCCAAGCCCAAGACCGTGGACCTCCTTAGTCTGGAGGACTAGGGGGGTCGAGGCCAGGAGCCCCCCCCCCCGAGCCTAGGATAACCCTCAAGATCGGGGGGCAGCCCGTGACCTTCCTGGTGCCGAACATTCAGTCCTAACCCATGCCGGAGTGCCTCTTAGCCGGCACTCTGCACTGGTGCAGGGGGCAACTGGAAACAAGAGATATTATTGGACTACCGAGAGAAAAGTCCAACTGGCTTCAGAGCAAGTAACTCATTCCTTTCTGCATATACCTGAATGCCCCCATCTGCTGCTAGGACGGGATCTATTAACCAAACTAAAAGCACAAATCTATTTTGATGAGAAGGGACCGAGGGTCACGGGCCCCAGAGGGGGCCCTCTGCAAATCCTGGCCCTCAATTTAGAGGAAGAGTACCGTTTGTTTGAATCAGAATCCCTGGAAGAGTCACTTAAGGAGTTACAGGACCGGTGGAGAGGCCTGCTAACATCCGCAGGTAAGGAGATCAAGAACAAAAAAGAAATCCTGGACCTCCTGAAGGCCCTGTTTCTCCCGCTCCAACTCAGTATTGTCCACTGCCCGGGGCACCAAAGAGACAACTCCAAGATAGCCAAGGGAAACCGGCTGGCGGATTTGACCGCCCGGACAATGGCATCCCAGCCAACAGGAAATAGCCAATTAATGGCTATACAGGACACTCCGGAGCCTCCCCCGCCCGGGAGAGAGCCCATGCCATACAGCCCTGAGGACCATGAGCTAGCAAAGAAAATGGGGGCGGACTGGGACCCACAGAGGCAAGCTTACATGCTGGGGGACCGAATGGTCATGCCTACCTCCCACACCCAGTGTATGTTACAATTCCTCCATGCCTTAACTCATCTAAGTGAGGCAAAAATAAAGACCTTGATAGACAGAGAAAACACCGGAACAATTCTGCTAAACCAAAATCGGGTGCTCCGACGGGTGACTTCTACCTGCCCCGCATGTGCCCAGGTCAATGCAGGTAAAACACACCCAGCCAAAGGAGCCCATCTGAGGGGCCACCGTCCCGGTGTACACTGGGAGATAGACTTTACAGAAGTAAAACCCGGACTCTATGGGTACCGGTACCTCCTGGTCTTCGTGGACACCTTTTCAGGATGGATTGAGGCATTTCCAACCAAGAATGAAACGGCTAACGTGGTAACAAAGAAACTGTTGGAAGAGATCTTCCCCAAGTATGGGATGCCTCATATATTGGGGTCGGACAATGGGCCTGCCTTCGTCTCTCTGGTAAGTCAGAAAGTGGCCAAATTATTGGGGGTTAATTGGAAACTCCATTGCGCATACCGCCCCCAGAGTTCAGGACAGGTAGAGCGAGCTAATAGGACAATTAAGGAGACTTTAACCAAATTAACGCTTGCAACTGGCACTAGAGATTGGGTGCTCCTACTTCCCTTGGCTCTTTACCGAGCCCGGAATACTCCTGGGCCGCACGGCCTAACCCCTTTTGAAATTCTATATGGGGCCCCACCTCCAGTCGTGAAATTTCTCCATCCTGAAATCTCATCTTTTGCCACCAGCCCCACTTTAGAGGCACATCTACAGGCCCTCCAGCTGGTGCAGAAGGAGATCTGGAAACCCTTGGCTAAAGCCTACCGAGAGCAGCTGGACAAGCCGGTGGTCCCCCACCCTTTCCAGATTGGGGACTCCGTTTGGGTCCGGCGCCACCAGACTAAGAATCTAGAGTCACGGTGGAAGGGGCCCTACACTGTCTTGCTGACCACCCCCACTGCACTCAAGGTCGACGGGATTGCTGCATGGATCCACGCCTCTCATGTGAAGGCTGCCGGGGAGACCGACCCAGCAGGATCCAGAGAATCAACATGGACAGTGTACCGCACACAGAACCCCCTAAAAATAAGGTTGGCCCGCGGCTCCTCTTCCTCCCCCTCTTCTTGAGCTCTGTCTACCCCCAGGGGACTAGGGCGGCAGAGAGCCCGCACCTAGTCAAGAAACTCACTTGGCAGGTCATCTCACAAACTGGGGAAACGGTCTGGCAGACGACCGCCCTTCATACCCCCTTTACATGGTGGCTCCCCCAACCCCTGACTTCTGTCAGTTGGCATTGAATTCGGGACTCTGGGGGGTTGAGGGCATTAAGCTTGATGCCTTAAACTCCTCCACCCACCCGGGGGGGGGGGGTGCATTGGCCGGATCCGGGATGCCGTCACCCTCAAGCAAGATGTAGATTCGCCCAGTCGGACTTTTATGTCTGTCCGGGGGATGGGAGGGGCTGGGCCCTCGCTAAGAAATGCGGGGGGGGGGGGGGGGGAAGGAGATTTCTTCTGCGCCCAATGGGGCTGCGAGACCACTGGCGCAGCATACTGGAGTCCTAGCTCCAGCTGGGACCTGATCCAGACCGATAGAGGTTTCAGGAAGGCTACAGGCGGGGGGTCTTGCTCAGCTGGGTCCACCGAGGTCAGCCGATTCGAGCCCGGGCTCTCACTCCCCCTAAATATAACTTTCACTGGCCCGGGGAAGGCTGATAGAAACTGGCAACGGGGGCGCACTTGGGGGCTCAGGTTATATGAAACTGGATATGATCGGGGCGTAAGATTCACTATCAAACTTAAGATTGAGGAGGCCTCCGCCCCTATAGGCCCCAATCAGGTTCTCTCTGACCAGAAGCGCCCCTCCTTACCTGTTCCAGCACCCCCGAAGATTACCCCTCGACCCGGTTCGATTACCAGCCCAGGTATAACTCCGGCCACTACCAAACCGCCCCGGCCAGGAACCGGAGACCGGCTCTTGGGTCTGCTAGCAGGGGCTTACCAGGCCTTAAATGTAACCTACCCAAATAGAACGCAAGAATGTTGGCTATGTCTGGTTTCCCAACCTCCCTACTACGAGGGGATAGCAACCCAGGATAATTATACTAACACTCACAGTCCCCCTCCGAGCCAATGTCTAGGGACAGCCCAACATAAGCTCACAATCTCAGAGGTGTCAGGACAAGGACTATGTCTAGGGAGCGTCCCCCGCACCCACCAACACCTGTGTAACCGCACCCTATCCATAAGCGCTGTCTCTGGTTATGTCACCGGCCCTAATGGTACCTATTGGGCATGTAATACTGGGCTCACCCCCTGCGTTTCAGCCTCAGCCCTCAATGCTACCTCTGATTTTTGTGTGCTCATCGAGTTGTATCCAAAGATTGTTTACCATACACCAGAGGAGATTTACCCACACTTTGAGACGAGACCCTATCGGTATAAGAGAGAGCCGGCGTCTCTCACTCTGGCCCTGTTATTGGGGGGGGGCTGACTATGGGAGGAATAGCAGCCAGGGTAGGGACAGGCACCACCGCCCTAATGGAAACCCAACAATTCAGACAGCTCCAAGCGGCCATGAATCAGGACATTCGGGACCTAGAGGAATCAGTAAGCGCCTTAGAAAAATCCCTGACCTCCCTCTCTGAAGTAGTGCTCCAGAACAGAAGGGGACTCGACATTCTATTCTTACAGGAGGGAGGGTTGTGTGCCGCCCTTAAAGAGGAATGTTGCTTCTATGCGGATCATACTGGGGTGGTAAGAGATAGCATGGCTAAGTTGAGAAAACGATTAGAACAGAGACAAAAATTCTTTGAAGAGCAACAGGGATGGTTTGAAGGATGGTTCAGAAGGTCCCCCTGGCTCACCACCCTCATTTCCACCCTTCTGGGACCCCTTCTGATTCTATTACTCCTCCTGACGTTTGGGCCCTGTATCCTAAGTAGACTTGTCCAATTTATCAGGGAACGCGTCTCTATTGTTCAGACTTTGGTATTAACCCAGCAATACCAAAGGCTCAACCGGATGGAACTCGAGTCACATCACCAATCTTCCCCATGAATGGAGGATTCCATTCCTGAGATAAGAAAATGGGGGAATGAAAGACCCCCAGCCTCCCCGCCTAACATAGCTTAGCTCAGCTGTTTTTGAATAAAGCCTGAGAGGTACCGAGGAGTTCAGTTAACGGACATGGAATAAACAGAACATTTGTGGTTAGCCACCTGGCCCCAGAGCGAGGAACTAAAAGGTCAGAAAAACACCCTGTACCCTAGACAAAAGCTAGGCGTGGCGAGCTGGGGAGAAACCACGAGCTGACCTGGGTTTGAACCTGGCCTCATTTGCATCATCCAATCAAAACCCTGTAACCAGGCTTCTTGCTTCTGTACCCGAGCTTCAGCTGCCCGACCCTATAAAAACCCTCTGCTCCAGCCCGTGGGGGCGCCAGTCCCTTGAGCTTCTTGAGAGACTGTGTCGCCCTGGGTACCCGTGTTCCCGAATAAAGCCTCTTGCTGTTTGCATCTGATTCGTGGTCTCGGTGTGATCCTTGGGCGAGGGTCTCTCCTGAGGGAAGACTGCCTTCTGGGGGTCTTTCACTCTTCCATCTACTGCTTGTGATTACTGAAATGAACTCTTAAGTTACTAATTATAAATAGCATAATATAGCTATTTATGTTATATAACTGACCCCAGCAAAATTAAGTCATAAATACTATGTTTATTTAGACTTATCCCATTCTTAAGCTCTGAAGTGAAATTTAGCAATTTTTCTCAATTGCTCCTGCACTACAAACATACAAAGTCTATCAAACCTAATAGTTAGTTAACCAGTTCAGGTTGACATGGAAACCTCATTTCTCCAAATTTCATAAATTTGAGGTTTTATTCTGTGCAAAGTAGTTCATTAGCAGCCTCATTCAAAAATATGAATTTTAAGAAAAATTAGAAACCCATAGTGAAAACTTTTAAGAAGTAAAACCCAACATAAAAATGTTTAACAGCTGTCCTTATGAGTGTTTATGGTGTACTCAGTTTGGCTACATATTTATGTTCAGTTTGTATTCCTCTATACCACACTGTACAACTTTGTCATGATTTTTTCAATGTAATTGCTCTAGCAATATCTCTCATAAGGACATTCATGCTAAAGGGTACTATAAAATTCCTTACACAGAAGAACAATGTCATCAGACTTATGTAATCTCTGGCTGGCTGGGAAGGTTCAATCATTATCTTCAGCATCATTCCACCTTTGCCTGTGAAAAACTTCTCCTCAACTATACGTTCGGATAGGGCTACAGCCAAGATTGACGTGTTTCCTCAGGTGACTGAAATCCTGAGTACCTCCACATTTATTACTGCAGTAAAATGGATTTAGGTCTACATATACATGTGCTTTATCTGGCACCTTCTCCAGTGGTGCATAAGGGCAGACTTTACCAGTGCACGGGATAGAGTATGTATACTGTCTGATTCTCATACTTGGGACGACTTCTGAATGAAGCTACTTCAGTAGCCTGGAGCTATGCAGCAAACTGTAGAGCTGGGATTTGAACCCTGCAAGTCAGTCTCACAAACAGTTCTCTTAACCCCCACATCACATACCAGGAAAAGCTTTGTCACACAACAGCACGATAGTCTAAAAGACATACTCATGCTTAGTGTGAGCTATGTCATTATTTAATGTTTGACGATGCATGTATAGAGATATACATGTATATGTATATATCAAAACCATGATAGATTTCTATGTGATAGGTTGTATAAATACGACAAAAATTTTAATATAATGAATGAAAAAATAACCAAACAAGTAATATAATTTGAACACAGATTATAAACATATTAAGAAACTAAAAGACAATCAAAGTTAAAAGCTTTTCTGTGTTTTGTATTTTCTTTTGTCTGCTATGCCCATTTGCTTTTTTTTGATAAATTTTTGATGAAATGTGACCACAAATATAGTCCACAAATGTAAGCCTGAATTGGAGCTTTCACACACACACACACACACACACACACACACACACACACACATCATTTTCCACATCCAGATGAAATTTTGTAGAATCTCAAGTATCCTTTAATGAAATATTGAAAATAAAGAAATCTGAAAACTAAATAATGATGATGATAATGATGATGATGATGATGACAAAGATAATTGTATTAAGTTGAGACTCTTTTATTCCTTAGAAGACAGATCCAGCACTACAGTCTTAAGGTCATTATCTTTACCTATGCCTTGCTATATCTGAGTATGAATTTAAATGACATAGAGGCGACAATCCAGACTTTATAAGCAAGAGTCTGTGTAAAACCAGATGTTCTTCATTATTGTCTGAATCAAGTGGGTGAAAAGAGTTTTCTAGTGTATTACTGTTTCAATCACTATGTGGACATTGGGGAAAATTAACATTTAATTAAACATTTAAGTAAACAAACAGGAGTGTGGTACAAGCCTTTAGACTCAGTTCATGGGAAGTAGAGGAGGAGGATCAGGAGTTCAAAGTCATTTTCAGATACCTCATGAATCCCAGGCCAGCCTGGGCTACACGAGACCCGATCTCAAACAAAAATACACAAATTCAGATAAAATAATATATTTTACTATAACTATATAGTCTATCACAGTTAGTGAAAGCTTATTTAAATTCAGATAATTCATTGAAATTATTTAAAGGACAAATAATCTTTTTTGATACATAAAAAATTATAACATGCAATAATAGAATGTTGTTATTACATCTCTAAGTGATGTTTATTTGTTTTTTTCTAGTTCTTAGAGGTATGGCTTTTTAACATTTTCTCAGCAGTACTTTAGACTGAATTCAGAGCCTTGTGTATGTTTAATATATATTTTGTCACTGAGAAGTAACCACAACCCTGAAACAAATTTATTAGAATATTCCTTAAAATTATATTATATCCTACTATGCAAAACCTCATTTTCTAATTTTCCTAATTAGTAATTTTTATTCTTTGAAAAATTCATACATGGTATACATATATGGTACCTTGATTTCTTCATATGTTGGTAAAACAATACCACTGTCACCGGGAAATGGTATATTAAGAATTTCGAAGGTTTTCAGTCCATCTCGTATTTGCAAACTGAGGGAGAAAGGTGAAAACTGTCCTGTTCATTTTCAAATGTTTTTGCAGTCTTCTGCTTCTCCATGGCCAGACCCTTATGAAGCTAAAACAACAGCTTGAAGGAAAACCCAGCAACACTGTGCTAACTCTGAGACAGACTGCCTCACACGCTTGTGATTAGTGTCAGGGGCCATTTATCTATCGTATCTCGGCAAACTCTGGGATCTACAAAATTATTTATAGGAATGAATTAACATGTGGAAATTTATAACACAAAGATGCACACACCAAAAAAGAACCTAGGAGCTTTTCCTAGTCACTTGGGGACTTTAGCATGGATTCAGAAAAACAACAACAACACCACCAAAACCAAAAAAGCATCTCCATAATATTTTCACAATCCAGAGGTCCTCAGAAGGAGAGATTCCTGGAGTGTGCCTGGGAGGTAAGCAGAGAGTTCCCTTTCAAAGCCCCAGGGGAAGGACAGGAAGGAATGGTGGATAAACACAACCTTGGGGTAGGTGTCCACTCTGACAGGAATGTTTAGGAGAGCAAGAACTTGAGGTACTTAGTGTTTTGTTTGTCTTGATTCACCAAACGTCACTTGAGGACTACTGAGGGCCAGACATGATTCCAGGTTCTGGAGTTTCAAAGAAGAACAAAACAGCATTTCTGGGTTCCTGGGAATTCTGGACTTGGCAGAAAGCCTGAAGGCAAGGCTGGCCATGTGCGGTTTTAAACAGTTCATGACTGTCTGCATTGACCCTATGCACTGGACCTGAACAGTGACTGTGAAGGGTAAGGAAGGGGAATAATGCCTCATTAGTGTGCAAGCTTAAAACACACTAACCTGGATGTTTTCACAGACTAATTACCTTTGAGAATCTAGTCAATGAGATGGAAAATGTTTCTTTTCTTGATAGTAAATGCTTTACTCAAAGCCTACTGTCCTGAAAATAGCAAGGTGGAAAATTAATTAATGCTTTATTTGGCTGGGTACTAATTATGATGTAGAAAAACAAATGAACTAAGAGACAGCAGGAAACATGGTACAAATAATCGTACAGCTAGGCAGTTTCATATCTTGAATAACCTACTTTGAAACCATTAGTCAGTACTCATTTTCAACCTGAAAATACAGGAGGAAGGAGCTCACCTTTCTAAATGAACACAGACTTTTCTCAGCTCGTGCTGTTCTCAGCTCAGGAGCCTGGGGGAGACAGCACTGGAGTGCTTGAGGACATTGCTCTAAGAAAATGAAGAACTGCATGACGACAACCTTCATAGAATGAGAAGCATCAAAATGGATATTTCCCCAAAATCTCACATTAATATCATTCACCATTTATAAACAACAATAATACAAAATACCTTACAGACATGTATAGAAATATTATAACAAACTCATTATTTTATATGATTAATATATACTGGTAAAAAAAGAAAATAAATATATTTTGAGGAACATTTTATTACAAAAGTTTTTAGAGTACATCATAATCAAAGGTGAAATGAGAATTAACATATATTGTTAAAGAAATAAAACTGACCTGGCATGGTGGAACATGCCTTTAATACCACTCTGGAGACAGAGGCAGATGGATCTCTGTGAGTTCAAGACCAGCCTGTCTACACAGTGAGGTCCAGGCCAACCTATCTCAAATCAAGCAGCCAACCAGAGAAAAAAGAAATACAACTGATAGAATACTAAGGCTATAGAAAGAAGTAAATCCAAGAACCTCATTTTTTCTTAACCTGTAGATGTTATCACATCTAGGTTCCATGTGTGCTAACCCTTATCAATCTAGGAAGCTCTCAAATTCTAAAATTTGTCTCTTCCTTTGTTCAAATATTGATCATTCACAATCCTGAAGCAGAGAGGACTCATCCACTGGTGTACAATTAGAAAAGTCATTTTCTTTAGGTGGGGTAGGGCTAGGAACACTTCAGGCTTCATATCCTGGACACCACTGCTATTGGGAAATAGTATGAGACCCCTGCTTTTATTTTGGGATTCAGGTTTCAATACCGTGCTGCAGTCAAGCTAGAAGCGTGCAAGCTGACTTGAGTGTAGACTACAGTGAAAGAGTAAGAGATCTGTGCCCAGAGATCCCTTTCTTTCTATATTGCAAGATTTTCATTTTCCCATATTTTCCTAATAACAAGAGCATGGCTTACCTTGACTGGCCCCAAGGAGGTGATGTTCTCCCTCTGTTCTCACTCAAATGTTTTTTGTTTCAGGTAAAACTGGAAAAGGAACCAGCCATTTAAAGGGACCAGATGCAAAGCCAGAACCTCTGCTGGATCAGCGAGGCTGAGCTTCCTGCTGGGTCCCAGGCCTTAAACACCTTCCTGACTGACCAGAGGCAACCATGCAAAGCAACTCTCAGCAAGGTGTTAATGATTGATAGCCAGTGCATTGTGTTCCAGGTTCACATACAAGCCACAATAAAATGTTTAAAATGTAATATATATATATATATATATATATATATATATATATATATATAGTTTAAAAATGTTTATTAACTACAAAATAGAAGGGATGGAGTATTATTATGGAATATCAGAAATCTAAGCAGCTTGTAAAGTCTTTAGATCAGTAGTAACGTGCATCCCCCAAATCAAAGCATCTTCATAGCATTTATTCCATCTATCACAAGGAAAGTAGGCCTTACTAACCACTGGTAAATAACCTGCCTCAGACACATTTCCTTGTGACAACATCTGATACTATTATCTACGTGTAATGAAGTTCCCCAGAACTTACTATACTAGTCAGGGTTACTATTGCTGCTATGAAACACCATGACCAAAAAACAAGTTGGGCAGGGGAGGGATTATTTGGCTTATACTTCCACATTGTTGCTCATCATTGAAGGAAGTCAGGACAGGAACTCAGGTAGGGCAGAAACCTGGAGTCAGGAACTGATAAAGAGGCCATGGAACAGTCCTTGCTTATTGGCTTGCTCCTTATGGCTTGCTCAGCATGCTTTCTTATAGAATACAGGACTACCATGGTGCCCAGGAGTGGCACCATCCACCGTGGGTTGACCCATTCCCCATCAATCACTAATTAAGAAAATATTCCAGAGGTTTCCCTAGAGCCTGAACTAATGAGGCATTTTCTCAGTTTAGGTTCCCTTTTCTCAAATGACTATAGCTTATGTCAAACTGACATAAAACTGGCCAGCACGCTTATTCCTGATAGATGCCAATAAATATTTGTAAAGAGAACTGGGTCTAGGCTGAAAAATAAATCCACAAGAATCAACACAGTCTTAAAAAGATGAAGATCTAGAAAAAGAGCATAACAATGGATAGCTGTCTATTGTTCAGCCACTATTTTACACCAGGTGCTACATTTCAATTAAAGCAATACTTAACATGCTACTCAAAGAAATCACAAAAGAAAAATTGTATTAAATAGCAGTAAGATTGCTTCTATTGTGATAACAGACAATGCCTGGCACATGAGCACACCTGGCAGAGATGAGTTCAGTAGTGCACTTACAAGTTTTCCCAGTCTGTGACTAACATGCTGAGCTAGGATCAAAAACATTTCTTTAGGAGATTGGGCTGCAAGACTACACATCCAACATAGACCTGACTGGTAAGGTTCCCACTCAACACCAAAACAAGGACAATAAAACCCTCCTGTACCTTTCACTACAAAACAATGTGCCCTTTAAGCAAAAGTCAGGAAGAGTATTTATGCAAAGATAAGAACATATCAACTAGCCAGGTATAATGTTGAGAAAGCAATACAAACAACAACAAAACAAACAGACAAGAACAAAACAAAAAAAAAAAAAAAAAAAACTCCCCAAAAGCTAAAATTCCCAAACTGGCAGATAATTACAGCATCATTGTCTGATTTATGAGGATTTCACATATCCATCCTCAGAATATAAATTCTCAACAGAGAAGAATGTGTTGGTCCCCAGCAGAGTCCTTATACAATGAACTACGCAGACTGTTGTGTCCTACAGTTAGAAGACTAGAGGCTTAATAGGATTTTATCCCACTAAAGAACCAGATCTAGACCACAAAGCTGAGAACAGTGAGGATCTGCCTTGGGTTAAACAGAGACAGGATGGGGTCAGGAGACAGTCTACTGACTTGCAGAGAAGCCAACCTTGTGTCGATGTGTCTAACAGTTCTGTAATTACTTTTACTATAAATTAATCCTTTTATCAAAAGACAGCTCCCTTAAATGTTTAAATGTTTGCAAACAAGTAAAGCAAGTCAGAAATACTTTTGCATAAGTTCTCATTTGCTTTTGGGAGGGATATGCAAAGTTAAATTGAAAAAGAATTGGTAGGTTGGATGGATCTACAGAATCACTGGACAGAGCCATTCCTAGACTTTGCCTATAACAAAAGCAGCCAATATGTAGAAGGTGCTGAACAGCTATTCCCCAAATCCTAGTTATCTTTCATGGAGTTTACAAACACCCTGATGATATGCATGAATTATTTTCTCCAAAGCAGTACATATTTGCAAAGCAAATTACAAGGAGATTTTTCACATATTCTGATCTGTCATGATCAGTTGTTACTGCAGCTTAATTTCTAACAGTACTCAGGGCTCTTTGCCGTAATACAGATCCTGTGAATCCTTTGGCTGCAAAACAGCTGCCCATTTGCGCCGCTTCTTAGTAACAGTCAATTGCCAGCAAAGACAGATGAAAGGAGGCTGTGCTTTCTCTGTTCTTTGTCTTTCTCTTTTCTCTCTGACCACTAAGACCTCAAGAGCCCAAGCATATAGCACAAGCTGTAAAGGAAAGAATTCAAGTTCTAGGAAAATTCTTAACACCCATGGTGGATGTTACCTGAGAAGTAAGCCCTGGTTGCATTAGCTACTAGAAGTTTGGGTTTTATTTTTATCACTGTTGGAAAGGCACCCAATTAACACACTGACTTTATTAGTCATATCTAGAGGCAAAGTGTCCTTGGCATCTACATGGTGATGCCAATAAAAGTACCGTATAATGTATCAATTTTATTACTAATTTCTCCACTGTCTATCATGCTCTCCAGATAGAGTCCCATTCCGTGCCAGAACTAAGTATGCCAACATTCAGGATTTCTTGTTGTCAAGGCAATCATTTAAAAGGACTTCATACTCTACCACTGTGGTAGATGACAACACTTACTGCAATTGTGCCTGACTTTCTCAGTCTGCTAGAAATTACATCTCTGTAAGTCCATGAAATTCAAGGGTGTCTCCATGGGACACTTTATCTTAAGATGTCGGCAAGACAATCCTCTTTCCAAACAGTAAGATCCCTGTGAAAGGACTCATTATTTTGTAAGGAGAAAAAGAAAACATCAATTCTTTGTGCTAGCGCGAAGGAGTCTTTTGGACACACTTTACAGTCTGCAGTAAACAGAGTCCCAGAGCACGTTGTTCAGCTTCCCAAGGCTCTCACTCAAAGTAAAGTTGTGCTCTCGGTACCAACACACACGCATGCTATAAATCTGCTGCAGCCAAGGCAGTTTAATCATCCCCTAAAGTGAATGTTTAGCTTCTGTGTTGCTCCTGTTTAAATTGTGCCTTCTTGAAATTAAACACATAGAAGGAATTAGCCATTTTTTACCCAGGAGTGAACTGGGAAAGTGTGGCATGAAGTTATCTTCCTTCTCTGGTCCCCTGAAAAAGAATGACAATGGAATGAGCGAGGAGTACCTAGTCCCACGAAGTATTTTTTCTTTTATGCTCTGTTTGTTTGCTTTAAAAATATTCACAGCTTGTGGTGGACAGAATGGCCAGGTTCACTAGACAGTGATGCTTCACACAAAAATCTATTTCCAGCTCAGTCTATGGTTGTTAAATACCAGATGCTGTTTCCATAGCTCGTGTTTTTAGCTCATAAAATGTTCAGTGCATTTTAATGTTTTATTATACTCATCAAATAATAAAATCAGAGTGCTAAAAAGAGTTTCACTGCAGACAGAACTTTTAATTTAAAACCCTACATGCACACACGCACACAGTCTCACACACACACACACACACACACACACACACACACACACACACACAGGGAAAAGTATATTGCTGTAATGAAACATGACCAAAAGCAATCTGGGGCGGAAGGGGTTTGCTTCACTTACGCTTCCTTGTTGCAGTTCATCATAGAAGGAAGTCAGGACAGGAACTCAAGCAGGGCAGCAATTGGAGGCAGAAGCTGATGCAGAGGCCATGGACAGGAGCTGCTTATTGGCCTGCTCGTCCTAGTCATGGAGAGTTTAGTCTTTCTTTCTTAGTTTTTTTTTTTTTTTTTTTTTTTTTTTTTGGTCTTTCTTATAGAACCCAGAACCACCAGCCCAGGGGTGGCCCCACCCACAATGGGCTGGGCCTTCTCCTATCAATCACTAGTTAAGTAAATGCCCTACAGGCTTGCCTACAGCCTGATCTTATGGAGAGATTTTCTCAATTGAGGCTTTCCTGCTTCCAGTGACTCCTATTTGTGTCAAGTTGACAGAAAAGTAGCCAGGACAGAAAGTCAGTGACATGGGTTTTCTCCATAATTGATACCAAATGGTTAATTCATTTCTTCTGGTGTCAAAGGAGTAGATTCTTCGTGAAGATCTCCATGTGTACCTTACACACTGCTTACTCTTCTAGCTGTTTATTTTCTGTCTATTTCTGTCAACAGACCAAAGATCTGAGCAAAAACTTTATCGGAATTATTCTGATCTCTCTTATACATACTACACTGGAATGCACATAGAAAAGCACAAGTATTTTAAAAGAACATTATTCCCAGAAATAATATCTATAATGTTTGGGAGGGAATAAAGTTCAGATGTCAATATCAACGAGGGTGCCATCTCTCCACCTTATGTAACGTTCCCCTGGTCCCCTCCCAATGACTCCACTCTTCTCTGAATGGTGCCAAGAGACAGCTCTCAAGTTAATGTCGATGGAGCTGCTCCTAGAACCAATACCTACACTCTGGTGTTTTAAAGTACGTAATGTTAACCGGCTGCTCAAACACCATGCTTGAGCTTTCCACAGTTTTCCTTACACCTACCATGCAGTGACATTTGAAAGCCAGAACATTATAGTTTAAAATGTTAACTATATCTATCACTCTGTAGCCTAAAAACTTTAAAAAATTGTTTAGAAATGAGCCTTAAAGTAATTTGAACTTTCCTATGAAGTTCTATGAAGAGATCTAGCAACCTTCTCCTCACTTAAGCCATTGTTTAACTTTAATAGTTAATCCAAAACCAGACTATTTCATCTTGGCAAATCTAAGAAACATTTATTTTAAGTCATAAATACTATATTATGTGACAATCAACAATAGAAAGAAATAAAACTATTGCAACTTCATTGTATGATGCTAGTAATTTTAAAAAGTATTTTAATTTCTGAAATGCTAAAATGTGAAATAAAAAGTTCAACTTAGAATCAATGAAATAACATATCTGGAGAACATACAAGATGTAACAAATACATTATGGAAATGTAACACAATAAGGACGAGAGAAATACAAGAACAAAGGGTTTTGCTTTATGATCTCCATTTTGTTCCAAATTAAAATAAATTATTTATAAAATAATATAATTTTAAAAGTAGAAGGTACATTTAGACAGACATTCAGTGATTTTTACCAACTCCTATGCAAAGTTAGCCATTAAAAATAGCACAGTAAAGTATATGCTTACAAAATGGTAAACCTTAGGGACTGAGAATGTAGCTCAGTTGGTAGAGTGCTTGCGAGGGTGATGACCTGAGTTTGATCTCTAGCATGGTATAAAACCAGGTCAGGTAGTAGAGGCAGGAGGATCAGAAATTCAAAGTCATCCTCTGGGGCTACACAGTGCCAGAGGCAGCCTGATTGCAGGAGGCTCTGTTGTCTCCTGAATTTTACAAAAAGGAATCTCTCCCTCTGCATTTAAAAATGTCCACTGCCTTCTCTTGCTGAAGAAACCACTGGGTTCCTCCAGAGAAAGGGTGTCAGAATGCAGTAAGATGTTCACCTCCAGTTCTCACAAAAGCATTTAGATTTTAATAAGATTGGGATATTTTTATCAAGCCATGGAGTAATAGACAAATAAGGGTGCTCTGAAACATTACTGGATGTTTATACATATGGAAGACATTTTCAAGAGGAATCTGTACAAATGTAAGACTAAAATGGCATCTGCGTATCTAGCCTTGAGCCAAGTGATGCCACGAAGACTCTGCAGGATGAAGACCTTTGTTTGTCTAGAGAGTAGCTACTGCAGCCCAAGTTGGATCTCAGAAAAAAAAAATGAAGAATTAGTCAAATTTATACTTGGGAGTTTTTACCCAACTGGCCCCAGCTGACTGCTGTTCTCTTCAGAAGAGTTCAGCTGTGAACTGCAGGTGGGTGTGGCGGGGACCGTGAACTGACAGATCTGTGTGGGAAAGTGCACACTGTCTGTCAGACTATCGTTACAAAATGGGAAAAGTACTTTATAAAATGGGAAAATCTGACTCAAAAGGTGTATAGATTGAACAAAAAAACTCAACTGAATGCTTTAAACTGTTCCTGTCACCTTAAAAGCTACGCTCAGCTTATGATTCACCGCCCTCCCAAGAGCCTACTGTGAGGAGGGAGCCAAAGTTATGTTTTCATGTTGTCTGCAACACACAATGGGCTGGAGAGAGTACAGCAGAAACCAATGCCCATGTTTAGTGCCTTAGTGCCTTAGCTCTCTTGTCCACAGGGCTTTGGATACTTGTTTAAAAACTAACCAGGCAGAACCAGATCAGCACGCCAAAGAGAATTCAGCCCAATTTGCACAGATACAGTTACAAATCTGCCATCACTCTTCTGTCATTAATTGGCACTCAAGACTGTAGAAATGGGATTTATGCAGGAGTGGGTAGAAGAAAGGGGCAATAGCTTTAGTCTGGTCAGTGTTGAGTCCAGCATAGCCTTCTGAAAGCAGCTATGCTGTTAAACCATTGGCCAGGCAGGTCTGGAGCCTTTGGAAGAGGGTCAGCTTACAGCTGTGCATCCGTCAGAAGTGCAGGGATGACATTTTAAGCTGTGGGTCTATGGTGTGATTTAAGAGAGCTGATAGTTCTGGGGAATTCCAACCTTTGGATCGCAGCAAATGAATCAGACTCAGAAAGAATGCCCATAAAGCAATGATTTAAAAGTTAATTAGTAGCCTGGAAAGATGACTCAGTATTAAAGAGCACTTGCTGCTCTTACAGAGGACTCAAGTTAAATTTTCAGTACTCACATGGCCACTCACAACCTTCTGTAACTCCAGTTCTAGGGGATATGATGCTGCCTTCTGACTTTCGTGAGCACCAGGCACACAAGTGGTGCGTATTCATTCATCCAGGCAAACACTTATACACATAAAATAAACTAAACTTTACAATTAATGAGTTGGTTAAAATAAAAGTCTTCATGATTCGCAGAGGCCTAGACCATGACACTGTCCACCCACCATGTTACAAGCCCCTGAGATGACAAGTAAGTGCTGGTGAAGAACAGAGTAGTACTGAAAAGGAACCCCAAGCCAGACTCCCCGGACTCTACTCCAGCTGTAAGAACCCTGTCAAGTCATTTAACCTTCTAGTTTCCTTATTTGTAAGGTGTGTGTTTTCACAGCACATACTTTATACAATGGTGGCAGGAGATAATTGAGTTAATACGTATCAAGCATTTGAAACAATGATTGACACATAGTGAACTTTATAGAGGTTATTATGGTTGTTAATATTATTTCTTTTGACTTTGACAAAATAATTATCTGAATCTAAGCCATTTTAATACTGGGGTAGAAATAAAAACCCACTTGAACTGAGCTAAGCAGACATGAGATGAAGAAAGTGTTACACAAAAAGGACTGGAGAATGACGTAAGTTCAAAACCGAACGTACTGATTTGTAAAGGAGTAGAAGTAACACGTATCCATAAGCTAAACATTCCACACTAAGAAGGAAATGATTCTACAAACAAGAGAAAAGGGAATCTTGAGCAGTGGATGGGATCCATAGCCTAAATGATGCCTGTGGGATTAGAAGAAAGTGTCTGTCTGTCCTCACATTCTGGGAGAGACAGCTCACACCAGCAGGAGCTGATGGTGGTAATATGGGGCAGCATACACCGGCTATGGTTATTTTCTCTATATTTGGAGATACGGTTGCTGGGTTAGAAGTTACTGGGGATTGAAGAACAAAGTACAAAGAGTGAAAACATTGTCTCAGAGGAGGTGAATTTATTGGCAAATAGTAGGATCGCCTGATGGTGTTGGTTATACGTGTAAAATTAGCAATCATGCTTGCAGAGTATAGTCAACATTACAAAAAATATTCTTTAAAAATTAATCCTACAAGTATTTTATACCAATGAAACAATGGATTTTCCTATATTCTTTCCATATTAGACAATCCTACTCTAACATCATTTGTTTAAAATTAACGATTGAAATTATCTGTTGACTTAATAGTTTGATTTTTCTTTTATATATAGGGAGTTACACATTATTTATAGACATATCAATATTTAATTAGAACATATATTTTAATGCTTCACCATGGGACTTACCAAAGATGATAGTTAGTAACTGCAGACCCAGGGCCATGTTCATGCTGACAACATGTTTCAGTATACCAGTAAGTAAATGTTATAAGTGGTAATGTTATATGTCAACTTGAATGGCTGAGGGTGTTCTAATCTATGGTTGAACACTTCTGTGTGTCTTCATGGTGTGTTTCCAAAAGACATCAGTGATTAAATAGAGGAAGTCTACCCTCCGTGTACTGAGGCACCATCCAACATATTATGGACTAGAGAAGAACAAGAAGCAGAGGAAGATTTAATTCTTTTTCTGGAGCTTGGGACATCAGAACTCCTGGTCCTCAAGCTTTCAAATGTGGGGGCTTACATCAGTGGGCTACCATGATCATGTGAGCCAGTCCCCAATGTAGAGACAGAAATCTATTTGGTTTGGATCTAGGAAGAACTCTAATACAGATGCCTATTAGATTTAGGTTCTAAAATGTAATACTTGCTTGACTGTACAAAAGACTGCATTTTGATATTTTGTCTCTTAAAAAAAGTCCCACAATATCTGCTCTTTCCATCATCCATTTATGAAGCACATAAAAGAAGGAAGAGTAGCACCTAGCCTCTACAGGAAAGTAAAAGCATGATGCCTGTTTTAACATATGCATCCTGTACAAGTTCCCATGACGACACGACCCATTCTACTGGGTCTTGTGATGACTAAACTACTTAGTCAAACTATTCAATAATATAGTGGAAATGTCAAAGATTTTTACTTCTTCTTCAATTACTTGCCGACTTTCATCTTCGTGAATCTTTTTATTTTGTTTTGTTAGAACATAATAGTGCTTTCATCTGGGCATCAAAGACACCACTTTACCTAAAGAAGACTGTAGTTAAACCATAAGACCATTTTTTGACTGTCCATCATCAGCAATAGCAATCAAGGCCCATCTCACTAGACTTTTATCCTTAAAGAACAAAACATCCTAAAAGGTCGAGACATTTCTCAACATTGAAATTACACACAGAGACAAAGCTAGGACATTGTGTTGGTGCCACAGTAGAGAATAAAACGATTCTCTCCTTGGAACGCTTTAAGACAGGAGTGAGCCCCAATTTGAAATCTGTGCCTCGGTCCCCATGTCTTCTGTCCTTCCTAATGAATGGCTTTGTGCTATAGTTATTTAACAGCACAGAAAACACAGAGATATAGAAATGGATGAGGAATTTCTTGTCCTAAATAATTTTTAACAGAGTTTACAAAGAAGAATTTAATGAATACAACTTAGCCAAAAACCACAAACAGGTGTTATCTACCTCTAACCAAATCATAGCTTTCAGATTATATTTAAGTTTCTCTCTCTCTCTCTCTCTCTCTCTCTCTCTCTCACACACACACACACACACACACACACACACACACACACACACACATTCATTATCTATGGTCAGGGACATAATTTAAGATTAAAGCTATACATTCAGCTTAGGTTGTAAAAATTAAAAGCTAATTACTCGGGAAGCCCAAGGCATAGTAACATAATTATATAAAATCAGATTAAACTTAAACAGTCTAAGCACACAGTAGGGAAACAGAGTTTTGAATTTTCTCAAGGCATATTATTAACTGGTTGCAAGGTCAGTCAAAGGCTCAGTTTCTGAAGGCAAGAGGTATATCAGAAAAAGCTACTCCCACAGTACATTATATCTTACGTAGATGGGGAATAACATCCACAATTATTATGAGATTATCATTGTATAAATCTCAGTCCTTGTTTCTGTCAGTCCAATAACTTACTTAATTAATAGGGTTCTTAATCAACAAGTGTGTATTTGTAATGATCTAGATGAACCAAAATTGGCTCAACTGCGCTCTGCTGGGACAATGTTAAGCATACAGACTATTGTATTAAGCCAGTGCAACAATGTGATTACATTCTAACCCTTCTATTCACTAATTAACCTGGACTACCCTCTGAGCATCCAAAGCTCTGTTCTTAACAGCACCTTTGCTAGCAACAGATACCCTAGTCTTCTTTCACACACCAGCTCAAATGTGTCCAGCTTTTAGCAAAGCCCTTTCTGACCAATTTAAGTAATCCCAAATCCCATAGAGAGGACACTATGAACACAGCCCTGCTGTGTTATGCAGGTATTCACTGAATTTCTCCTTTTCTGATCATTTTTCTTGATAAAATGTAACCCATCAGTATAAGAACTATGCTTCACTGTTTAGAATGGCTGTAGGATTTGAACTAGTGCTTGGTATATGGCAGGTGCTTAATCAGTGTTCAGTGACTGAACAAATGAGTAACATTGCATGTCTATATACTATAATGTTATATTATAGTAACACTACATATCAATAGACTGCATATCTATAGACTGTAATGTCATAGTAACACTACATATCAATAGACTGCATGTCTATATACTATAATATTATAGTAACACTACATATCAATAGACTACATGTCTAAATACTATGTTATAGTAACACTACAAATCAATAGACTGCATGTACAAAATCAATAGACTGCATGTCTATATACTATAATGTTATATTATAGTAACACTACATATCAATAGACTGCATGTCTATATACTATAATGTCATAGTAACACTACATATCATTAGACTACATGTCTATATACTATAATGTTATATTATAGTAACACTACATATCATTAGACCACATGTGTATGCACTGCAATAACCAGAACTACATTGAATTAATATTCACAACTTATGTGTGAAAAATATGACTCAATGCATCAAATTTACACTGAATGAATTAACATATTTAGTGTCTAATTATTTAATTAATAATATATCTTCAACTTCTTTCAGAATGTCCCAAGATTGCCAAGCATCATTTACAATTCTACAAATACAGCAAATGGTCTCTCCTTATCCATGGAGAATACAAATACAGCAAGTGTATCTCCTTATCCATAGAGAATACAAATACAGCAAGTATATCTCCTTATCCATGGAGAATACAGCCTAAACTTCTATGCTCCTTAACCCACATATCATACCAAGCTTTCTATACCATATTTTTTCTAAAATCCATTCCTAGGAAAAAGTTTAACTTATAAATTGGGAATAATAAGAGATAAACAAAATAATTACTCATAAAACAGAATTATAACATTATAGAGTAATAAAAGTTATATGAATGTTGTTTTCTTTGCCTCAGAAACCTAATATAGTGAATACACCTTTCCTGTGATGAAGTGAAACGATGCCCAAGTGATTAGATGAAGTGAAATTTGATGTTTTCTGATGCAACATGTTAATGTCCACTAGGACATGTTTTCTGCTCATCTCTTCTGCCCCAAAATTTAATGCATTTATACCATCACTAAGTATTGTAGAATATTATTTTAAGATCTGTTACATTTGTTTATGCTGTGTAACATTTGTTTAATGATGCAAAGATGTGTTGCATTTTTTTATGTTGCATTTGTTTAACTCTGTGAAGCTATGTTACTTTGCCTGTCTAAAACACATGATGGTCTAATAAAGAGCTGAACAGTCAATAGCGAGGCAGGAGAAAGGATAGGCAAGGCTGGCAGGCAGAGAGAATAAATAGAAGGAGAAATCTGGGAGTAAAAGAAGAAAGAGCAAGAGAACAGGAGAGGAGGACATTAGGGGACAGCCACTCAGACAGCCATGGAGTAAGAGTGAAAGTAAGACATACAGAAGAGAAAGTTTGTAAAAGTCCAGAGGGAAAAAGTAGCCAGGATAATTTAAGTTAAGAAAAAGCTGGCAAGAAACAAGCCAAGCTAAGGCTGGGCATTTGTAATTAAGAATAAACCTCCATATGTGATTTACTTGGGAACTGGGTGGCGGGCCCCCAAAAGAGCAAAGAGCCAAAAGAATAAAAGAGAAAAAAAAAAAACAACTAAGCACTTACTCTGCACTGTGATGAAAACTTTTGCAGTTTGAAGAAAAAGAAAAAAATGAGCAGTTACTTAGTTTACCTTATCCACAACTTAACAAATAAGGGACTCATTCTTAGTGTAGACTCTAGCAACCTGGGCATATGAGTCTTTCTTAAATTTCCAACTAAGCTCTAAACTTTCATCCCATCACTTAAAGGAGTACTTTACAACTTCTCTTTGGCATATTTGAATTTCTAGCTCAACTACTTTTGTAATTTGGGGCCATTTTTAAACTGAAACAATAGTTACTTGAGCACAATCTGGTCCCATGCAGGTTCCACAGCTGACAGTATAATGTTTGTGAGTTCCCATGAGCTTGGTTCAGTTGTCTTTGTAGATTTCCCCATCGTAATCTTGACACCCTCCCCCAACCCTGATGTTCATAGAATCCCTCTTCTCTCTCTCTGACTGGACTCCTGGAGTTCGGGCTGGTGCTTGGTTGTAGATCCCTGCATCTGCTTCCATCAGTTACTGGAGAAAGGCTCTGTGATGACAGGGTATTCACCAATCTGATTACTGGGGTAAGCCAGTTCAGGCACCCTCTCCATTATTGCTAGTTGTCTAAGCTGGGGTCATCCTTGTGGATTCCTGGGAACTTCCCTAGCACCAGGTTTCTCTCTTACCCTATAATGTCTCCCTCTATTAAGATATCTCTTTCATTGCTCTCCCACTCCATCCCTCTACCAGCTCAACCATCCCATTCCCTCACGTGTGGGGCATTTACTCACTAACCCCACAGCTCCCCAGAGTTTTCTTGAGTGCAAGCAGCAGGAAATATTAGATAGAAGGATTTATATTGCGGAGATAAACAGAAAATACAGGATAGCCTCGAGAGGGCCTGGAACTTTTTCCAACGGGCCCTGACTGTATATGCCCCAGGGTATTTATAGAGATGCCAAGGGGTGGAGCAAAAGACCTCCTCCCCCAACACAGCCAAGTGTAGACCGTTTCAGAAACCTGCACTCAGGCTCGTGGCCCTAATCATCCTCTATGCAGACCTGCTGGGTAAGGCCACGAGGAACCTGAAAACAGGCTCCCATACTCATGTTCTCATTTCCCACTACCTCCTCTCTATTTCACCCCCCATCCCCAGTTTACTCATGGAGATCTCCTCTGTTTCTCCTTCCCAAGGCAATCCATGTATCCCTCTTAAGGTCCTCTTTGCTTACTATCTTCTCTGAAGCTGTGGGATGTAGTCTTATTATCCTTTGCTTTACATCTAGTTTCCATTTATGCGTGAGTACATACCATGTTTGTCCTTTTGAGTCTGGGTTACCTCACTAGGGATGATTTTTTCTAGTTCCATCCATTTGCCTGCAAATTTCATGATGTCATTGTTTTTTACTGCTGAGTAGTACTCCATTGTGTAAATGCACCACCTTTTCTTTATCCATTCTTCGGTTGAGAGGCATCTAGGTTGTTTCCAGGTTCTGGCTAATGAATAATGCTGCTATGAACATAGTTGAGCAAGTGTCCTTGTGGTATGATTGATCATCCCATAGGTATGTGCCCAAGAGTGGTATAGCTGGGTCTTGAGGTAGATTGATTCCCAGTTTTCTGAGAAGTTGCCATACTGATTTCCAAAGACCATGGCAATTCTTATAAAGGAAAAACACTTAATTGGGGTGACTTACATTTCAGAGGTTTAGTCCATTATCATCATGGCAGGAATCATGGTGGCATGCAGACAGACATGGTGCTGGAGAAGGAGCTGAGAGCCCTACATCTTGACTGACAGGCAACAGGAAGTGGTCTGAGACACTGAGTGTGTCTTGAGCATGTATGAGACCTCTAATCCTGCTTCCACAGTGACACATTTCCTTGACAATGCCATACCTACCCCAGTTAAGCCACACCTTCTAATAGTGCACTCCCTATGAGCTTATGTGGGTTAATTACATTCAAACTACCACAGAAGCAAGGGCAATGTGGATATGCTGGACAAAGAGATAACTCAATCTTGAATGTAGCAAGATTCTGAATTTTTTACCAGACTACTCAGAATGACACAGAACTTAAAACTTGTTTATTTCTGAAATTTTCTGTTTGATAAATTTGGATTTCAGAGGACCACATAAAGCTAAATTGGAGACAAGAGAGATTCTATAGCTATGAGAATCAAACAAGGATTATAGAAAACAGGATAAAATACTAAATTTTCTTATGTATCCGTTTTAAATTCTTTGCTTGTTTGTTTTTCAAGACAGCATTTCCCTGTGTGGTCCTGGCTGTCCTGGAACTTGCTCTGTAAGACCAATCTGGCCTCAGACTCAGAGATTTACCTGCCTCTGCCTCCTAAGTGCTGTAATTAACTATGTGTGCCACCATGCCTGGATTACCTGTTTAAACTTCTAAAATTAAGAAAAGAGGGCCAGCAAGATGTCTCAGACACTTGCCACAAAAGCTTGTTTACCTTGTTCAATCCCCAAAGCCTATGTAAAGCTGTAAAGTTGAGGAAAAACCATCTTCATAAAGTTGTACTCTGGCCGAGTGGTGGTGCACGCCTTTAATCCCAGCACTGGGAGGCAGAGGCAGGCGGATCTCTGTCTGGTCTACAGAGTGAGTTCCAGGAAAGATACCAAAACTACACAGAGAAACCCTGTCTCGAAAAACAAAAACAAAAAGTTGGACTCTGGCCTCCATAATCGCACTATGGCATGTATGTGCCAACCCCCACTACACACACACACACACACACACACACACACACACACACACACACACAAGAGTATACCATTTGGTTATCCAGTAACAAATGGGCAACCCTGAAAATATAGGTACAAGTACATTATACTATGGTGATATATTGTGTACCCTAATGAAATTTGCCTGAAGATCAGAGAGCAGAACAAGCCACTAGAAAAAACATAAATGCCAGACGGTGGTGGCACACACCTTTAACCCTAGCACTCGGGAGGCAGAGATCAGTTTGGATCTCTGTGAGTTCAAAGCCACCCTGGACTATGTGAGATTGACTCAGTCTAAGAGAGAAACACAGCCAGGCAGTGGTGGCACACACCTTTAATCCCAATACTTGGGAATCACATGCCTTTAATCCCAGCAATAAGAAGTAAGTGATGGCCAAGCAGAGAAATGTATATAAGGAGTGAGGAAACAGGAACTGAAGCCCTTTGCAGGCTGAGGAGTCCTAGAGGTAAGACATGTCAGTGACTTGTTCCTTTGTCTCTCTGATCTTTCAGCGTTTACCCCAATATCTGGCTTCTGGGTTTTTTATTAAAAGACCAAAATTAATTTGAAAAAGAACAAAGAGGGTTTGGATGGAGGAAAGGGAGGGAGAATAATGTAATTAAATTATAATCTCAAAAATAAAAGAAGCAATAAAATAAAAATTTCGAAAAATAACCTAAATCTCTCTCTCTCTCTCTCTCTCTCTCTCTCTCTCTCTCTCTCTCTATATATATATATATATATATATATATATATATATATATATATATATATATATATATATATACACCTCTGTCCCTTTCTCCTTTCTCTCTCCTTTCTTTTTCTTTCTCTCCCTCATACTTATCTTTAAAAAGACAGAGTTGATTAACGCAATACATTGAGCTTTTGTTTTGTGTGGGAGAGTGAAAAAGGAAAGCAGAGAAGCAGCAAGGACCACTAGGGAACCAGCAGTCTCCTGCCTAGAGAGCAGCAGAACTGAGTGAAATTGGCAGAGGAATCTGGCACAGGAGGAAACTTAGGACATCAACTAAGGACAGTGTTCCTCCCACTTACTGTTATACCAGTAATGGTGAAGTTACAATGACTATGTTTGAGTTGTGAAAGAATGGATATGTCTCATTAGCTAAATGGAGTTTATTATTACACAGGTGTGTTGTCTTTGAAACCATCCTCCTAGGTAACACTGTATTCTCTCTAGGCATAACATTATTTAGAATTTGCTAGATATATCACTGGTTTTAAAGCAATTATCACAGCTATTGGCTGTTCACCGGGTAACAATTTGATTCATATTTGTCTCCATAGTAATGCAAGTAACATAAGTTACACAACAGTGGGTGTGTCACTCGCCACAGTTCTTCAAGGCCCTGTTGCTGAGCCCTGCTTGAGGAAGTGCTTGATAAGTTGACTCATCCATTGTGCATTTACTTCTCAGTTATGGCAAGACACCTTCTGGGAACTGGGTGAGAGTGTAGCCATCTTGGCAGGAGTAGAAGATATGCTAAGGAGAGGAACTTTGTCCCTCCCTTTGGCTATCAGACTTCGAAACAATGGTCCCTAGGATGCTGGAATCTTATAGAGGGAGTTTCATGCTCAGAGAAGGAAAAGGTCTGGTACTGGCCAGAAAAGGAACTTGGCTGTCAGGAAAAAGATTTCATACAGCTCTTTGTCAGACCCCCTATCAGGAGAGAATGGAGCCAAGACACAGATGAGTCAGTGATGGCTGATGTCACAAAGTGACCAGGATTACTCAATTATACATACCTCTTGCTTTCCACTGAAATTTAAACCTCTTGTCAGAGCACTGGGAAGATGGACCTGGCAAGCCACTGGAACTCTTGGTTCCTCTTCCCAATGTGGCTTTATCAAATAAACCTCCATTCTCTGCTTCTCACCCTTGGTTTGTCTCTTGAACTGACTATTGAGGGGAAGCTTGGCTTGTTAGGGCAGCCAGGACCCAGGTTCTGCACACTATCATCTCCTGTTGTTAGAATTTTGACCAGGCTCTTTCTTATTGCTAGAAAATGTATGAAAAGTACCACACCTAGCTACCTGGTCCCTCTAAAAAGTGCTGACTTAATTTAATTCTGTATACTAAGATTCTTATGGGAGACCAATGTAATAAATGTCTACGAGAATATCATTTTCCACAATGTTTACAAAATAGTGTAAACCACCAATTTCCTGCAGTTAAGGTTCATGTGGTAAGTTTCTTTTAGGAAAAGAAGAAAAACAGTAATTCAGATAGATTTCTGTGGTTTCTACTTTTTTCTTAACTACCATAAGGGTGGGGCCAAAGTCGAGCTCCTAATAAACAAAATTAGTGTATACTTGGCATTCACTCATCTGTTTTTCATCATTTAAATCAATTTTTGTTATATGCTTTAATTATATTAGGTCTGAATATTTTAATACTCTAAGACATTTTGAATTTATTATTTAAACAACACTGTATTTAAATTTTAGATCATTTCCAGGGTGAAATGTTTTAATAATTTTGGAAAACTGATGTTTTTTGAAACTCCAATTTTCAAAATACCTTGAGTGATTAAATGTATTTCACTGAAGACATTTGAGAACTTTAACTGACTTCAATTCTGATATGTACAATGTAACATTTTTAAGGTAAGATTGCATATAAAGTAGCTATATTCAGTAACTCAGTGTTACACAAGCCGTGGCATCTTCCTGGTTTAAAACAAGCCCTTCCTTCCTATCTCAACATCCATTGAGTTGGCCATCTGGGCTGGGTTCAGCTGAGTAGTTCATTTCCTGATCTCATCCATGTCTTTTCAAGCTGCCAGCCTTTCAGGTGTGGCCAGATGGTCTAAGAAGGTCTCACTCTCCGTGTCATGTCACTGGATATTACTCAACTGCAGGTCTCTCTCTGACAGGCTAGCTGGGGTTTCTTTGCAGCCAGGTAAACACCCCTAGTGCTGAAGTCCTTGTCAGAGCTGTGATTGCAACACTGCTGATTACCTTTGGTCAAGGCGAATCTTACGATCAGGCTCATTGACACGGGTAGGCTTGACTAAGTGGGAACTGTTGTTGTCATGATTTACTACAGAGTGCAATAAGTTCATTAAAACAAACTTCCTTGTCTCACATGCTACTGTAGTCACTGCCGTTGACCAGATAGGACAACCTCTGGGTAGCAGTTATTTATGGTTTATTATGACCTCTGTGTTGTGATGTTTTTCTAGGATTTTGGTTTAGCTTTGTCTAGTGGCAATGATAGAATTTCCTTCTTTTCAAATTTAGAAAATAATGTCAGGCTCAGACACTGAGATATGTGAAAATCAATATTTCACTAGATCAGAAATGGTTCTTATATTCAGAACAAGAAATAAAACTGAAGAAAAATATCTTTATAAAGCAAATATGGAGAGTGTCTGTAACTATGAAAATATAGCAAATAGTGACAATAATACTAACATTTCTCAGCTTTTCATACAGAGACTAGAAATATCAAAAGAGCACAAAACACAGATTATGGTGGCAAGTTAAATATGTTAATGATAACTGTAGATTATTGTTTGTAATTTGAACTCAAAAAGTCCTGTGAAATAACATGGTTCCCAAAATGAACATTGTACTTCTCTGGTTCAGTAAAGCATAGTTTCATACGCTGATACTACTTCAAAGCATTTTATTAAGTATCAAGTACTCTAAAGAAGAAGTACACTGGTATTTCTTTCTCATTCAGTGACAATCATTGCTGTGCCTCAACATCTTTTCCCTCCTTTCCAAGCAGATCCAATCTTTCGGAAGATCCTGTGAAATACGACTCCTCTGAGCACCCTTCCCTAAAACACCCATATGAAGATGTGTCCTCCCTGGGTCTGGCCACAGAACTTTGTCTTCTATGGAAACTGCTGCTAGCCCTTGGACTGGTTTTTTAGGAGCTGGCTCTTCACATTGCAGATGAGTTCAGTTTAGGTATCACATGTTCACAAGATGGCAGACCATGTGATGGCTCACTTAGAGAGAGGAAGACTGATTAGGGAGATCAATGAGGAGCGGAAGGTGGGAAATAGGAAGTTGGAGAGAAGGAAGGGAATGGAGAAGGAAATTAGGAAGGAAGCCAAGGGGAGAGGGGACCATGAGAAGGAGAAAGGAGGTAATTAAGAGTGGCACTTGAGAAAAAAATGCAATTTTGCCCTGCACCAGGGTCATGATAGTATGACCTTTAAAATAGAGTATACATGGTTTATTATAAATATTTATAAAACTCATATAGTATAAACATGATTTTACTCCCTATGTGTAGAGTAGAAATACTAATTACCTCATCCAGTGTTTCATAGTCAAGTGTCTAGATACCCTCAAGCCAGAGCAACAGCCACCATGCCTTTCTCCCTCACACTGAGGAGCTTTCTCCTTTACTGATTTCATCAAGGCCTCAATGGAGAGGGAAAATGTAGTTTTCGAAGGTGGTTGGGCATACCTCATCTGTTCATCTAGATAACCTACACTTTAGAACTCAATACTGAAGCCATTACTAAGCTAAGCATTTGACTCTCATTTTCTGCTTATAAAAGAAATTCTTTCTCTGAATTTCTTCAGTATGAGGCTTCCAGCTTATTCTCAGAGACACCATAAGTAACAATTCTAGGGATCTAGTTCTGTATTTCTGGTTGTCATGTAGGATCTTGGTTCCTGCTGGATGTGGTGAGTGGAGATGCTCACAGGAGATGGCAGCCAGTGATGAACAGTGTTTGCAGTCAGCCACATCTTAATTGGAACTGATGCTCAAAAGGGGTAAAGTTCACTGGATTCTCCAAGACTGTTTTGTCAATAATGTGATAGTCCCTAGCTGACAGACTTATGAAGATCACATGAGAAAATGCTGGAGAAACAGTAGATGCCTGCCACACAGACCTTGCCCGACACATGCCAGCAAAATACAGCAGTGCTCAGTCCCCAAGTCTAAAGCAATTCCATCAGCTCTGCATTCTAGGGAGAATGCTGCCCGTTCAAAAATGTTAGCACAACTCACTTTATGTGGATGATAAGATTTACATTTGGCATTAGAAACTTCTGAGATCAGAGATAAAATCCCACCTCAACTTAAGCAGGTTTGTGGAGTTCAATTGCTTGGTGATTTGTAGTGAGATACTGCTTTCCATTCTGTCTACAGTTTCCCTCTCTGCCTGTCATGGGAAATACATTATTATAAGCTGCTTCTGGCATTTGTCAGCTAAAACAAAGACAACAAATAAATAAAGGTTTTGTGTATATCTACATCTACGAAAGTATCCAGAAAGGCTCTTCTTCCAGGGCTCCAACCACTTTCACTGAACTTGATCCACAAGCAACATGACTTAGAAATATGAACTGAATATGTGAATACTGAATACAGATAACCTCATCTGCAAGCCCTGTAGACGACACTACCATTCTTATTCTAGAGAATAACCACACAGATTTAAGTAAGTGCTTCTGAATTACTTCAAATTTATTTTTAAGTTAGAAGTGCTTTTATTTCATATTTTCTCTCTCACCCTTCATATCTTCAGTTAGTATTCTTCTCTTTTCTCTCAGGGGAAATGTGGTGGTATTGTGTTCACCAAAATATTGTGCACTCTAATAAACTTATCTTGGGTCAGAGAACAGAACAGCCACAGTATTAAACATAGAGGTTAGACAGTGGTAGCACACGCCTTTAATCCTAGCATTCCAGGGGCAGAGATCCACCTGGATCTCTGTGAGTTCAAGGCCACCACACTGGAAACAGCAAGCATGGTGACTCACGCCTTTAATACCAGGTAGTAATGGCAGGAGGCAGAAAGGTATTTAAGACATGAGGACGAGGAACTATAGGCCAGGTAAGCTTTCAGGCTTTTGAAAAGCAGTTCAGCTGAGATTCATTCTGCATGAGAACTCAGAGGCTTCCAGTCTGAGGAAACAGGATCAGCTGAGGAATTGGCGAGGTGAGGAAGCTGTGGCTTGTTCTGCTTCTCTGATCTTCCAGCATTCACCCCAATACAGGTTTGTTTTTATTGATAAGACTCTTTAAGATTCATGCTACAGGGAAAAGCTTAAGCTGTGGATGGCAGTGAACTCCACATGTGTGGCCCAAGAGGCACCCACAGGCATAAAGACTTCCATTAGAAAGAGGCATGATGGAGCCTACAGGAGTGTGAAGGGCATGGAGCCCATTTCTGCCACTGAATTAGAAAACAGGATCCAGAGCACGTGTCTGGCCTGAGGGCAGCAGCTGTAAGACTAGACAAGAATGTCACTCTCTGAATGCCCATCTGGGCCCTTCTCTCACTGTCCTCTCTCTCTGAAAGTATCATAACAGAACACTAACTTAGTCACATACACAGAGAAAGAACGCCCTGTGCGTTCAGTTGTTTCCTCTCTAAAATGCCTTATGCTATACAACATTTTAAATGGATACTTTGCATAGTCAGAGCTTAGGCAGGCAGAACCTCTGGGGGACCTCTAGTCAAAGGAATCACCTCGTGGACTCTATGTTCATGAAGCAGCATCATGTCTTCATAGAACCTTTTTGGTAGTGCAACTGAGCAGCTGTGGCTTCTGTCCCACCCTATTACCCCACAAGCTGCTCCTATCACATCACTCTTTTGATTTAGCATAATATACTTTCCTCTCCTCCATATTTCCCACTAGCTGGACAGGCAATCATTAACTAGTTGTAATATATCCAAACACCCATTGTTGTTTATAAATGCTTTTGATGGGTTGGACTTGTAAGACTCTTCATTTGTATCTATTGAAATATAACTACATATACACACAGACATGAACTACTTGCAAAGATGACAGTATGATTTGAACTTATCATTTCAAAATATTTCTTAGCTGTATGAAGTAGTTTGAGTTTTCTTTCCAGCAGTCATTAATATAAATTAGTCAAAAAAGTTGCCCCAAAATATAAGTGCTAGGAATGGAAATGCCAATGGGTAGGTTAATGCTAATTGCATGAACCTCTGCTTCTCAAAGTAAAGCAAACAGGACTGAATATAATATTCCCAAGGACTCCGTGATCTAGGAGGCTTTGTTTGAATACAAGCAGCATGAGGAAACAGGTTAGAGATTTACAGGTATTTGCATAGTTTTCTTTTTGGCAAATGCAAATTGCTTAAGAAAATAAAAAGGTCTAAAAATTACATCATGTCAAATGAAAATGAGCGCAGGTGAGAGCAAGATTTGCCTGCCTGGTATCTTCACTTCTCACTTTGCTTGAGAGGACAAGAGAGCTTCCTTCTACATTTCTTCCTTTTATATGAAATTATTTTAGTCAAAGAAATCTTAAATCTACCTTAACTTCTCAGCCTTTAATTAACTTTTTAAAAGTTAATTTAAAAAGGACAAATGAAGCCGCTGGTCGACAGGAAGATATGCACTATTCATGAGAGGCCAGTTTCTATTTTTAACTACTTACCCTGGAATACAAGACAAAACCTACAGAATTATGGATCATATAAGCTGGACAGCATTAAGTGGTATTAACCCTCTGCTACATCCACCTAAGAACTTCAAAAAATGAAAATTGCAGATAGTTTTGTGTCAATATCTAGCACACAGCTTGACATGGACAACTCAGTGAGTGACTGAACACTAAATGAGAGAGAGAAACACAGGGCGCTTCCTTAACTCTACTCTTTGCTTTAAACAGATGATCTGGAGAAGAATTAATTTTAAAATCATTATATTTTAATAATTAATGTTTAATTTAATGTTCAGAGAGACCTTTACAGTTAACCTGCTAAATTCTTTTCCAATATTGAAAACCCTTCAACAAAAAGCTAAACATGGAGGGTTTAGAGGGAAGAAAGGGAAAATGTTGTAATTATATTATAACCTCAAAAATTAAAGAAAAACACATTAAAAGAAGAGAAGCAGCTTTCATACATCAGTTTCTCCTCCTTTGTATTTCCAGATCCAGACACATTGTGAAATTTCAAAAAGCTTTTCCATTTCTAGAGAGGACAGACAGAGAGGACAGACAGGTAGGTGCATTTATTATTTTTGTATTGCTGTAATAAAAGGACAGAAACAAATGAAAGAAAACTGTTAATTTTCTCTCAGGGTTTCAGAGGATTCAGGCCATGGTTGCTTGGCCCCAAGTAATTATGCAAAATTTCACAGGCAGCAAAAGTATGCAGCAGAGAACAGATGCTCACATCCCAGGAAACAAGAAGCAGAGAGACTGAAAAGGGCCAGGAATAATACAGCCCGAGAACCTGCGCCTCATGCCTATTTCCTCCTTGTACATACACCTCACTCCACACAATAGAGGGAGTTCCAGACACTCCCTTCAGAATGGTACTGCACATTCAATCCATAGCCACAGGTCTTTCCTTCGGGACAGTGATCATTTGGTTTTTCCTTTTATATATATATATTAGAGGGGATATGGGGGGGGGGGCATTTTGTGTTGTCTATTTCAACTCCAGTTGGTTTTCAGATGCACCTGCTCTCTTCTTGTGTGATCTGGAATTTTGCCCTAATGTTCTGGCCCAACTAGTGATAGGAATAAAGTAAGTACAAATGGATACAACTGCTTCTTTTATTACTTTTATTACTTCTCTATATTAAATGAAAAACAAAACAAACAAAAACCCTTTTGAACCTTAGAGAGGCTAGAGGAATTTTTCATCAAATAGGATACTATTTTATATAATAACTTTTAAATAAACAGACTCTGGAAGACCTCACATTTCAAAGGACAGCACTCTGTTTTGATTCTCCTAACTGTAGTGATAGTAAACTGTCAGGCTATTAGGATTCCTTAATGAAAACACACAGGCAAAGACTGCTCACCTCCCCCAGGACCTGCAAGGACTGCTCACCTCCCCCAGGACCTGCAAAGACTGCTCACCTCTCCCAGGACCTGCAAGGACTGCTCACCTCCCCCAGGACTTGCAAAGACTGCTCACCTCTCCCAGGACCTGCAAAGACTGCTCACCTCCCCCAGGACCTGCAAGGACTGCTCACCTCCCCCAGGACCTGCAGGCTCAGGATGGAGCTGCTTTCCAAGAGGCAGCATAAGAGAGACACAACCCCCAGAGCATTCAGTGTCTCTGTCCTGAACCAGGACATCAGCTCAGCCTTCCATGTTAGGCCACAGCATTTCCTTATGCCTTGCCTCTTTCCCAAAATCCTTCAAGACAGGATTGGATTGATTAGAAGCCATTTCCACTCTCATTTACTCAGTTTGGCATCTGAGATAAACACCTTTTGATACTGTTGCAAAATCTCATTAACTAGCTTCCTGGAAGTTTGGAATTTATTATTAGAAAGTTAACCTGAGCATTTGCTACACACCTTTAAAAAGATTTGACCAACCAAATAAAAATTGTCAAATGAATGCAGTGTGAATATGCCTGTCACTCAAGACAACAATCTAAAAGTAAATTAGAAATCCACTACCTACCTCATCCTCAAAAAGTTAATCTGGGAAAATCTGCATTGATACATACCACCAACACAGCCCCCTCACGTGGAAAAAAGGTTTCTGCTCCTGGCTCAATTTAAATCTCTGCTGTTAAGTGTGCAACAACCTGAGAGTTTGGCTGAACTTTTAAAAGACCTAGAAGCATTCACTATGTTTAAGCCTTTCTGCCATGGGATACCTAAGTGTCCAGACAACGCACTCCAGCCCAGGTCCCAGCAATCTCCTCTCTGCTAGCCACGTGGTTCTATGTTCTCCTTCTTTAGCTGCCTTTCTGTCTCTCCTTTCCTTCCCACTTTGTTTCTCTTTGATGTCAGCAACAGCTTTGATACAGGAATGCAATGTTTACCTTTGTTTAGATCAGAATTTTCACTAAGGCAGTTCAGACATCTGTATTAGGACCTGTTGCCCACCAAACATATTCCTTTAAAAAAAATCATTGATAAAGACTGTAACAAAAATGACTTAAATACACATATTAAGCTTTTCCTTATAGCTAATTTCTGCTTTACTGATAATGACCAGTCATTTATTAAATGCTTATGTAGAAAAAAGCACTGGATTGATAGAAAGAAAACTTCATGCTTTTCAAAGTATTAACATATTCACAAATTCTTTGTCATTCATTTAAATTGACTAGCCATTACAATTTCCCCATTACTTCCTTTTATCATGCAATTAGCTGTTTAGAATCACTAATGTGGGTCTCCTGAAGGCTGTGTACAAAATTAACATCAATTCTTTTCCAATGCAGACTTTAGCTTAGTCACTGTCCCTAGAAAGACATCACATGATTGTCCTGATTTGCCAAGTTAACAGGGGTCATGCCTTATCGCGTATCTCCATTGTTCTTCCTAACTCAAACTGGCAGCCAAGAAATGAAACTAACGGAAACATAATAACTTTTTACAATAGAGTTTATAATTAGGACTGAAAACATAAGATTTCTACAGAATGAAAACTCCCTAGCAGGATCAGACATTTCATTCCAGTCTGAGCCCTCTCATCTGACAACCTATGCAAATCAAGTTTTCACTTCCCAGAAAGCTAAAAATTATAGCTGTGTTTCCCACTATTCCAGTCACTGGCGGGGGGTGGGGGGTGGGTTGGAAACAGAAGAAGTATATTATAATCAGGGAGTGTGGACCCAGAACACCGCTGTGAATGTTAACCTGTGAGCGAAACCTCGGAATGCATAAAACTTAATGAAATCTTCTTTGTATGTCTGTCAGTCTGTCAGTATCAGAGTGGTGCTGAAGAGAGCTCTGACCACAACTGTTCTAGAACATTCACATTACAGCCATTGTGGATCACAGGATACTGAGGCAGAATGTGATAGCATGAGACTATAACACAACGAAGTAGTTAAAGAGAAATAAGAGGGGCTGGAGCTGTAGCTCAGGGGAAGGAGATTTGGGGGCATTCATGAAGCCCTGGGTTCAATCTCAGCACCTCCAAGAAAGAAGGCAGAGGAGGAGAGGGAGTGCAGTTACAGCATGTTTGTCTTGCAAGCACAACAACTTGAATTCAATACACAGAGCTCATCTCAAAGAAGCGGGATCATGGTGCTGAGAGCTAGAGACAGATGACAGGCTCCAGGGTCACTGGCCAGCCAGCCTAGCCTTCAGTGAGCCCCAGGAACAAAAAGGCCCTGTTTCCAGCAAAATAGTGGATGGTGCCTGAGCAATGGTACTTGAAGCTGCCCTCTGACCTCTACCATGCATGTGTGCACACACACACACACACACACACACACACACACACACACACACACAGAGTGGGGGAGAGAGAGAGAACAATGTCCAGCCTTTTAAAAACATAGTTGCTACAAAGTGGTAGAAGGAACCATGTAACACAGAGAATGAACACACAACACATGGAGGGAACCATGCAACACAAGACACAAGAATGAACACACAACACATGGAGGGAACCATGCAACACAAGAATGAACACACAACACATGGAGGGAACCATGCAACACAAGAATGAACACACAACACGTAGAGACAAAATTTCCAGGAAACAGAAACTCAGCTCCCCAGACAACACAAGGAGTGTTTTATATATATATATATTTATGGTTTTCTGACTAATGTTTCTAAAATAAACTCTTTCCAAACAAGCCGCTTTGCCAGCCTTTTGCTGGTGGCCGCACTGTGACAAGTGCCTTTATCTCGCTCACTAACGCTGCAGTTGTGTCTCCACTTCCCACATTCTTTTTATTTTCTATCGGCATTAGACTATGGCTTCTGTTTGGCATTAGATTGTTATTTCTACCAGTTTCTAGCATAAAAACTTTTCTTAGAAATTGGTGATTTTGATCATTTCAGGGAAAGAAATAACATTTTATACCATGGTGTCCTTTACGGCCTTACCCAGTTACGTTGGAATTAAAACAAAGTCTTAAAATTAACAAGTACACTTCATCAGTTAACTAAATGGCTTTATTTAAATGCCCTTCTACTAGGAATTATGGTTATCCTGTCTTTTTCTAACACTGGAAGGGAATCAGAAATAGAATTATTTATCATTTCTCAGAATAAAATAAAAGGAACATTCAAGCTCAATTTCTATTTCCTATGTTTGGGAATGTATGTAAGTGTGTGCATACACATGGGTACACACATACATAGATATTAAATGAAATGTCATCGAAGTTGGATGATTGTCATGTGTTAGCTTGGAGGCAAAGAAGGACTTAGTCATGAAACAGCCCAGCACAGCCTCACAGACGCTGCCTTTGCTCTGTGTGATGCTGATCTCCAGGTCAACACAGCTGCTTGTTCGCCATACCTTCTAGAAAGAAAGGGTCCTACAACTTTCCATTTGTTTAAACTCTTCAGCAGAATTCCTTTTCATAGACCTGCAATGGTCTCGTGGACATTTCTTCTCCATTTCACCCTTTGATTGTGCTTATAACCCGAGAAGCCAGCATTTCTAGCATTGGCCCTGACCAAGCTTCCTGAATCCTTCTCCCTCCTCCTCCTCCTCCTCCTCCTCCTCCTCCTCCTCCTCCTCCTCCTCCTCCTCTGATTTCTTCCTCCTCTTCTCTCCCTCCTTCCCTCCCTCTCTCTAGAGATAGCTCACAGTTATAAATGCCATCACTTGTAAGCTTTATGCTGAATATTCTGAGTTATATCCAAAGATAAAACTTGGCCATTTATCTTTGCTTTAAACTAAACAGTATGCTGGAGAGTGGTTGGGGGTTGGGGTGCAGTTTTGGATTACAAGTGCAATTTGAATCAGTGTTTCAAATTCAAAATAACTTAATTTAGTCAAAATAGTAACCAAGGAAAAGTGGAACTGAGCCTGAAAGTCATACTTGTTCTCCAGCATTGCCCTAGTATGTATCAGTGGGAATTCAGAAATGAGAGATAAGATGATTTGGATCCATTCCTCACTAAAATCTGATCACCAGGATCCTTCCAGATCCTCTTTCACTGTTTTTGTATTTTCAGTTTGGCATGCAATGGAAATGAGCTTGGGAAGGAAGCCTTAGGCAACTCAAATTGAAAGTCAATAGCCAAAGAAAGCCATTCTATGTCTTGGAGATAATATCACTTTTATACCTTGAACCTTCACGCTCAGATTTTTTTTTCAAGTTCATCAAAGGATGCATGGGTAATATCTAGTGTAATTCTCCTATTTAGAAATTAGGGAATAGTAACAAACAAGGGAAAGAATGTTACTCCTAGAAACCAAATAGGTTGGGATGCAGAAAGTGAGTCCAGACTTATTCAGCTTCATTAATGAGCCTTCTTATAAAACTCCACTTTGATGTATTACCAAACATTCCTGCAGAGCAGAACAGATGAAGAAAAATAACTTCTGGCTCGACTCTTTGTTTATAATGTGTGTGGACTTTGCCAAAGGGAAAAAAATGAACACACAGTTAATTAAACACAGGAAGAAACATCAGCATATGCTTTGTGACTGGCTGGCTCGGGTGCCCAGTTCACTGCTACAGATACCAGAGAAGAACGTGGTCCAAAGAAGCCTTTTCTGTTTGGACAGAATATACACTTTCCTTACCTTAGATGGGGCCAAGGCATAGAGTAGTGATATCTGAATAAATAAATCCATCATTTCAATTGAGGGCCAAAAGAAAACAATAGCATTTTCCCTGACCAACAGTATTTCATTATATTAATCATTGTAGATACACAAGAAACTCAATAAATCTAAGCTGAGCCTTCACCATTTCAACTAACAGACACATCAGGTCAAATGTACAATGAACTGTGCCCCGGATTGCAGGTTGGAGTGTGTGATTTGGACATTTCTCAAATCTTCAGATCTGTGTGTTGCAACAAATGAAAGAGAGAGAGAGAGAGAGAGAGAGAGAGAGAGAGAGAGAGAGAGAGAGAGAGAGAGAGAGAGAATGCCCCTACTACACACACACAGAAGTCTGAAAGCCAGAGTAATAGTGGAAAACACGCTGTCTTAAAGAGGGTGTGTCCTTAGGTCTCTTTGGGTACAGTTTCTAAGGAATGAGCAAAGGGCAGTGAGCCAAAATGTTCTGCCATAAAATGAAACAAATCTCTGCTTTGCCAGGAGTGCCTGCCAGATTGTGACGCCTCCTGGGAGCAGCCTTTGTTTCTAAGTGTTTGGTATTGTTTGGGAGGTGTTTTATTGTTTTGTTTTTTGGGGGATTTTTTTTTCCTATCCAAAAAGTTATCTGTGCTCATCTTTCTAGAATCAAAGGTCTTTACGGTACTTCTAAAAATAAATAGTAAGAAACTACATTTTTATTTCTCTTCTCTGAAAATCAAGCCCTAAAGAAATGCCTAACAATTTTGATGAAAGAATTGCTCTGACAAAACGATACTGATATAATGATGAAATACATTTCCTATTTTTGCATAGATAACCTGACATCCTAACAATGATGTGCAGACAAGAACCTTGAGTTGTTGGCTATGGTGGTGTTGTTTTCCTTTGTCAGTGATGTGTTTATGTTCATGTCATACTTCACCCCTCAACAAGTAAGAGATATGTAACACCACGTCTGCCTCACTGGTGAACTCGTATGTGCCCAGGGCTTAGCTGTGCCATACTTATTGAAGACCTTCAGGGGTTAAAGCAGCAGTGCAACCAGAAATGCAAGGTGCACACTCATCGATATGAAATTTTATGACAAACTCTACGCGAGGCCAACCACCCACTCTCAAGTCTGATCATTTCTGTCAGCTGTTAACACTTTTCATATTCATTTTCTCCTTTGTGAAATCAAGAAATGGAACAAGATGAATGATAAGGCCCAGGACAGACAAAATCTAGCATACAATATAGTGAACAGTGGCTGCACATTTATAGGCAAATTAAGGACAATTCCCCTTAAACCAACTAATGTCTTCAAAATGAAGTAATACAGAATCTCAGCTAAAACTGGAAAAGGATCAGGACAAGGAGGTTTTGTGGAGTGGTGATGGGCACACTCTGTGGAGTGGTGATGGGCACACTCTGTGGAATGGTCATGGGCACACTCTGTTGAGTGATGATGGGTACACTCTGGAGTGATGATGGGCACACTCTGTGGAGTCGTGATGAGACATAATTATTTAGCCTTATATCAAAGTTTGGTGAAAGTTCTCCCACATCTATGTGGATTGGTTTTTAAAATAAGTGAAATAACAACAAAACCAAAAATCCTAACAGCTAGGCAGTGGTGGCTCACACCTTTAATCCTAGCATTTGAGAGGCCGAGGTAAGCTGATCTCTGCCAGCCTGGTCTTCCAAGTGAGTTCCAGGACAGCCAGGGCTACACAGAGAAACCCCATCTCAAAAAAACAAAACAACACAATGACAAAAACTAGTTAAAAAAAGAACTATGAAATATCATAAAAGTTGCTTAAGATTTGTGTCCCTCATAAGAATATTCAATACTAGAATAGCATTTCCAGAAACATGAAAATGCCACTGGTAAATAAATTCTGTGACGTTTTGTCCTTCCTGTGATTTCTAAGCATAAATCTTGGTTGATGTGTTACTTAGAGAAGTTTTCTTCTTCAATATTAAAAAAAAAAAATACTGAAAGCTGAGTATGCGGAATTGTGTGCCTTAGAAGAAATGTCAAGAAGAAGGAACTACACTTGGCAGCTGTTTTTGTTATTGTTAGGTTGAATTTTTTGTTTTGTTCAGCTCTTGTTTTTGTTTTGAAATAGAATCTTTCTCCATAGCTCAGGCAAGCCTGCAACTCATGGCAATTCTCCTGCCTCTGCTTCCTAAGTGTTGGGATTATAGATGTGAGCTCATGGTAGGTATGATTTGTAATTAGAAAGCTATATAATATTAAATTAATATGAGCAGAGACAATGCAAATGGAAAATACACTAATCATTACTGATGAAATCAAGATTTTTTTTTTAGGCCTTTTTCCTTAACAGAAAGGCGCTTGTTATTTAGAGATTATACAGCTCATGTAACTTATGTAGCACAATGATTAGAAGAACTAGAAAAGATTGAATTACTAGTATATAAAGACGCAGGCAAAGAGATGCTGAGCTGGTATTAAAGGTGTACCGCAGGACATATCTTACAACAATGGAAAAGCAGGAACTGAACTTGTCATCCACAGAAACTAGAACAAAGCACAACAAATTTAAAGAGGTGCTCGGTGAGGTCACTGGGTTCCTGCTCACCTTAACTCCAAGTATAAAAATCCTCTGTATCTATATTTAACACCTAAAACAATTTACATATATGTGATTCCTTTATTTATAGTAGGAAATAGAAAGTGAATTTAAGGTGGAAAATCTTGTATTGTAATTGTGAAAGCTGGAGACATAATCATTTGGTAGCAAAGGGAAATTGTGGATTAATTCATTCCACCCTGGTTTAATTATGACCAGCCAGATTCTGTGTCACCAAAACCATTAAACTGTCAGGAAAAGACATTATTTATTCTTTTGCTTTTCCTTGGAGTTACATAGAAACCTGAGAGCATCATTTGTCAGTACTTTCTGGCTCTCAGGATTAAACACCACATCCAATTTTAAAATATTCTAAATTTGAGAGTTATGGGAGTCTGTTGGAGTCCAGCTCCGACCTGTCAAAGTGTTTTTGTGGGGAAGAGACAGGAATGAGAAAATGAGAGATAGAAAGAGACGATTAAGGAAGACAGAGACACAGGATAGCTTCAGAAAGGCCCTGGGTCAATACCCAGTTGCCTCAAGGTTTATTCCAAAGTGCTTTTTATACAATGCCAAAGGGCAAAGCAAAAGACCTCCCCCTCTCAAGATCAAAGCACAATGTATAGCCAAGTATAGACCCTTCAAAACACTTGGTAACCACTCCTGTGGCCAAATCATCCCATAATGCAACCCTGCTGGGTAAAGCCACCTCAGATTCACTGACCTTGAGTAAGGTCTCACTAAGAAGCCCCTGTGGGCCCCCACAGAAAGTGCTAAAACAAATGTGATCCTTGCTCTTTTTACAAGTCCATGTAATCAACAGGGTCAGTTGCTTACTTTGTTGATTTAAAAGTGTGTTTAAAAGTCTTTTAAATATTGCATATCAAACTGTATTTTCTTAGCATATAAATCTATCTAAATAATTTGCCTGTATTTTGACTGAAACTTCTGAAATTTGTATTTCTATTTAAGGAGTCTCATAGCTGATCTACTGAAGTAGAGAATGGTTTTTATTAAATGCCCAGGCTGATGGCAAGGCCTGTTGCAATCCCTCCCTCCCAGTAAGAGACCAGTAACTGCTACATGAACATGGCCAAGTGTCAAGCTGGGTGACATATTCTGTGACCTTTTTGGTTACATAGATAATATTGGTTAAATGTTTTCTGGCTCTTGATTACATTACTTTGATGTTTAAAATTCATTCTTTATTGTGAAAGCTTTACAAACCTTCTTTTGGTTCGTTTTGATGACACAATTCCTTCAATTCTAGGTGGAAGAGAGACCCCACATTAGTCTGTAAGGCATTACATTTATATAAGGTAGAATTGCTTAACAGATGTTCAGCAATGGTACAGGAAGCACTTGACATTTTTGTGATTTGGCTTTTATCAGAGAGAGCTGTCATATAATTGGTGAGTCCTTCTCCCCCCCCTCTCTCTCCAAAGCAATTAGGCATCAGTTTTATTCTTTTAATAACAAAAGGGATTTTTGATCTCTTTTTTTCCCTTCCTCAGTTTTCAATGATTACAAGAATTTTTCTAAGGGAAAGGATGGGAACGTAAGAAAAGCTATCTGAGTGGGATTCATAGTACTAATCCACTGTGTGGTCAGGCAGATTCATCACACTGGGGGCCTTGGTTTTCTCTACAAAGAGGAAGAATTTCATGAAATGGCAGCTACAATCACAGACTTTTCTCTTATTTCAAATATGGCTGATGATTACATGTATTTATTTAGAAGAGGATTTCTCTTAGAGCTCTAATTTGTGTTATGGGGTTTAAATTAAAGTGCTGCAATGTCAATTCACTTTCTTTAACTGGTAAGTATTTGAGTTTATTTGCACTAATTTGTTTCTTGGATATCTGAGGTCTTACTATGACTTCATGGCTACATGGAGGAGGAGATGGCATAATGCAGCTATGATATAATATAGCTATGATATAATGCATCTATGGTATAATACAGCTATGGTATAATACAGCTATGGTATAATACAGCTATGGTATAATACATCTATGGTGCTCACAGGCTCTGCAGAATTTTCTTTGGAAACAACTGTATCTTTTACCAATATATTCTCATGACATGAACCTGGCAAAAATCACTTGTACTCATTAAGAAAGGTATCATTTGGGACACAGGAGACATCTCCATTAGTAAAGTTCTTGACTCACAAGTATGTTGGCCCTCAGTTAGATCCAGAGGAGCTCATTTAGAAAGCAAACAGACAAGTTGGGCATAGTGGCTCTTGCTTGTAATCTCAGCACTGAGGAGGCAGGGACAGGAGAAATACCTGGTGCTCAGTGGCCAACAGAGCCTATTCTGATGGGTTCCAGACCAGTGAGAGACCCTGTCTCAAAAAACAAGAACAAAAACATAGGCAGTACCTACAAAACATAGATGTAGGAAAGGACTTTCTCAATAGGACTGCATTTGCCAAGGAACTAAGGTCAACAGCTGAAAGCTGGGACCTCTGGAATGTCACAGTCCTGAAGCCTGCACGAACCTCAGCGAGTAAGGTGTACCGTAAATCATGGTCTATGTTATACTGTCCCGTCTCTGTACTTCAAACTCCTTGATTTCTTGGACATAGCTGATCTGAATTGAAAGAAACAGTCAAAATTTTGAAGTCCTGGATTCTGTCAATTTACCTCCTAGGTCTGTCGATCATGGACAGCCACCCATTGAACTACAATCTTCGGCATCTTGTATTTGCCCATCTGGTAGACATAGCTCTCCCACCTGACCTGTGATAACTGCAGAGCACACCCTCCTGCAGTAAGCGGGCTCCTGGTCCAGGCTCCCAGAACTTACTATGAGCAGAGCTGGTGTACTCTGGGGCCAGTATCAGCAGCTGCATTCCCGGGACTGTCCTAGTGAGCGCACTCTCCTGACATGTGAAATGATGGGGGCTGCCTCTTACCTTCCGCAGTCCCACACACAGGTGAAAATTGCTCAGACTAGAGATCTGGCTTTCCACACTTCCCCCAAGAGGAAAGTGGGCTTAAAAGTATTTCCTTTGTTCTCTACCATCCAATTTACCTCCCCATTTCCTTCCTTTCCAAGAGCTTGAAATGCTGTAAACAAAAGCGCCTAAGTATTGAGGTCTTCAGAGCAAAACATTCCTCCCCAACAGGAAAGCAGCAAAAATTCAGGTGTTTTGCATGAAACACTTAAGAGCATCTTATCCCACATTCTACTTGGACTCTTGCTTTCTTACTAACAGTAATTAAGATTGCTTTCAAACTCATTCAAGCACTCGCAGGGTTTCTTAAAAGTACAGTGAATGTTCTGTTCTCCTAAAATGCCAGAGTAGAAAGCTCTCTCTGAACTCCCTCTCAGGCTCGGATCACGTTCTTCGCATGGAACATTTACTGGCACCAGTATGACATCTGCACTACCCAAAGGACGGAGAGTCACGCAGATGAGAGTGTTGCTGTTTTCTCACAGAGGCTTCTGATTCATAACACACTCATAACACACAACTGCTGAGTGGAAGGGGAAGTGATGGAGGAGAGCTATGCTGTGTGTCACCCCTTCTCTGTGCCCTACAACAAAAACTCATTATTTAAAAAAGAGAAGAGAAGGAGAAGGAGAGGGAAAATGCCCTTAAAATATATAATATCAAGTGACTCATTTGGGAGCTACAGATGACTTCAGGATATTAGAACTCACCAATTCCCCAAACAGTACAAGAATAATTAGCTAGAGTCATTGCTTGATGTTTATATTCAAAAATAAGAAGTGAATTACATTAGCAATGGTCATGGCAAGTGGAAGCAACAGACAAATGTTCACCTATTAAAAGTAAAATGAATCATAACATAGAAGCCATAACAGACAATAGAGTAAAGACACTTAGCCTCCAGTACTAAAGCGAGTGACTAGGAAAGTCTTGTCTCAGACATGAACATCATCTAGGTGCCCAGGAATTACAGAATTAAGCTTACAATATTCATCTTGGTAAATAAAGAACCCAACATTCACATGCAGTTTCAATTCCCCTTTTTCCTCTCTTTTGTCTCCTTCTATACTTCACTATAGAAGAACAGTTTTCTATGTTATGAACTCACACATGTAGACAGGTGTCTAACCAGAATTTTAGTGTTTGAACATGGATACACATACAAGGGTTATCAGGCATTTAATGCTTAAACATGAATACACATACAAGGGTCACCAGGCATTTAGGGGCAGCTAACAACATGACAGAAACACACAATAATCAAAAGATGAATAATAAATATGCAGATAATAGACAATGTGTTTTAAAAATGACACCTTTTCAAAGAGATTTAAAAAAACAAGATGCTGGCAAAGCAGAGCACAAGGAAGTATAGAAGGAAAATTAAAAAAAGAGAGACAGAAATTAAAATCAAGTAAGTTACAGAACTGAAAGATGAAACCAAGGCAATCTTTCATAAAATAGCTAAAAAGATGAATAACAGGAAGAAAATTAAAAGCTCAGTCAGAAAAAGCCAACAGCCAGTTGTTAGATTCTAGAATAGAGTGTTCTGTCCATACTGTCTGTAACCATCACCAAGAATCTGTTAGATCCAGGATGGAGTGTTCTGTCCATACTGTCTGTAACCATCACCAAGAATCTGTTAGATCCAGGATGGAGTGTTCTGTCCATACTGTCTGTAACTGTCACCACAGGATCTGTTAGTTCCAGAATGGAGTGTTCTGTCCATACTGTCTGTAACCATCACCAAGAATCTGTTAGATCCAGGATGGAGTGTTCTGTCCATACTGTCTGTAACCATCACCAAGAATCTGTTAGATCCAGGATGGAGTGTTCTGTCCATACTGTCTGTAACCATCACCAAGAATCTGTTAGATCCAGGATGGAGTGTTCTATCCATACTGTCTGTAACCATCACCACAGAATCTGTTAGTTCCAGGATGGAGTGTTCTGTCCATTCTGTAACCATCACCGCAGGATCTGTCAGATTCCAGGGTGGAGTGTTCTGTTCACCACAGAATCTGTTAGGTTCTAGGATAGAGTGATGTGTCCATTCTGTAACCATCATCACGAAGCTATTAGATTCCAGGATGGAGTGATCTGTCCATGTTGTAACCATCACCACAGAATCTGTTATTTTCCAGAATAGAGTGTTCTGTTCACCACAGAATCTGTTAGATTCCAGGATGGAGTGTTCTGTTCAATGCTGTAACCATCACCTCAGGATCTGTTGGATTCCAGGATGGAATGATCTGTCTGTGTTGTAACCATCACCTCAGAATCTGTTAGATTCCAGGATGGAGTGTTCTGTTCAATGCTGTAACCATCACCACAGGATCTGTTATTCCAGGATAGAGTGTTCTATTCACCACAGAATCTGTTAGATTCCAGGATGGAGTGTTCTGTTCAATGCTGTAACCATCACCACAGGATCTGTTGGATTCCAGGATGGAATGATCTGCCCGTGTTGTAACCATCACCTCAGAATCTGTTAGATTCCAGGATGGAGTGTTCTGTTCACCACAGAATCCATTAGATTCCAGGATGGAGTGTTTTGTTCAATGCTGTAACCATCACCATAGAATCCTGAAGCCTTGGGGGAGGAGTAACATAATGAATGAATTACTGAATGAATAAGCGAGTCCTCCCCAAAGCACAGAGGTGGTGACAGGGCCAAGTGAAGACCCCCACTCAGAGAACCCAAATTATCTGAAACAGATCATTAAATGTCCAATATAATTGAAAATATCCAGAATATTCTTTATCACAGAATTTCAAAATCAGAGGTAAACATCCTAACCTAATAGTAAATTAAAGTGATGTGAACATTTCAAAGAAATGTTAAAAAGAAATAGACTTCAAATATTAAGAGAAATAATTTTTTAGCCTAATACTATTAACCAAGTGGTCAGACAGCTAGAGATGTTTTTATATTCAAGAGTAACTGGGCATTTCTGTCATATCTTTTCTTAAAAACCTACAGAGTATTATCGGAATTTCCAAGTAGATAATTAATAGTATGATTCCTGCTGACTTTTTCAGACATCTTTATAGTTATTTTACCATCCCCTCCTTATTATGTATTGATCTTTCCTAATTGGCTAAGCAAGCAGCAGTTATATTAGTATATTTTTAATTGGCTGAGGTTTAGTTTTATCATTTTTTGACACATCTGCACAAGCTTGGATGTGACTCAGAAGGGGCTGCTGGGTTCGTCCTTGAGACACTGTGTGGCTGACTTAGACCCTCTATGTTTGTTCCTCCTTCGACGCTGAATGTAAGGGTCTTGTAGATAGATGGTCCTTTGTTGGAAAAGACACCTGTTTGTCCTCAGAGAAATAGAACCTAATTCAGTTGTGAAAGTGGGAAAGTTTAACTCCTTCATTTTGTAGGGAAAGAAACTGACCCTGAAACTCCTTTTAGCTGTGCTTAAAAGGAGCTTGTATGTCCCTCTCGGGATTTTCGTCATTTTGAGCAGATGAGCGACCCCATGTGCAGATGGTATAATAAATCTTCCTTGTTCTTGCATACTATTTGAGTCTGGGGTCTTCCTTCAGTGTTTCCCTGGACCCTACAAATATTTTAAGATTAAAGCAAATTATTTTTTTAGTCCTATCTCCAAAACTTCCAAGAGCTAGTCACCCTGTAACAAGTCAGAATCCCAAATGCACACCTGATATTTTAAAGGTTAGATGGACCTACAGCTTTCAGTATTTTTCTCTGTGAAAAATTTCCTTCAGCCACCGCTACTGCCCAAAATTTGATATAAAGAGAATACTCAGGGAAAGCAAATGCTTATCACATTATCTTAGGCAAAATGATTAAAAAGTAAATTTAGTGAAATGAAATACACCAAGGGTAAATAAGTATGTAAGCATTTCTATAATATAGCAAAGAATTCAAATTTTCCTTTTTCATTTCTGATACTGAGAATATATAACTTAGCCTCTTGCCATTTTTCCCCGGAATGCCGGAAAGCTCAGTGTGCTTATCACACAATAAAATTACCCTCTTTTTAAAAACAAATTTGTTTTCATTTCTTTCTTGAGTAATGTTGTCTAGTAGTAATTCATTTATTTTTATTATGTATGGGCTACCTATTATAACTTTCACAAATCTCTTTTATGGAGTAGATAAAATGCAATAAACACACACACACACACACACACACATATATTTAGGATAAAAGAAGTAAGCTTTGATTTAACCAGTTAAAATTATTAGAAGTTCATAAACACTTTATGTGCCTTATAAAATCATTTAAATCCACCTACCATCAAATAAGTTAGATTTTTATTTTAGCTCACATATTTGCATCTTCAGGCTTGTTTGCGAGTTTTAACTAAAGAACATCAGAGGCTCTAATAGCACAGTAACTGCCTATGTTACAGAGAACTTTATGAAGTGTGTTCATCCTTGGCTTCCCCAGCAGCAACAACACCATGAGGGAGCGTCAATATTTACCAAAGAGATCTGCCAGTGAAGCTAGACTCTGCTGGGGGCAGGTGAGAAAGTTCAAAACAAAGTCTTATCCTGAGGCAAAGTTCACCACATTTCACCTAACTTCTCCAAACTATACACTGTTCCTGTGAAATGTGATTAAGCAAGAAAACGATGCTCTATTAAACTGGACATATTTTTGGAAATTACTATGAAAGAAACATCAGTGAAGGACAAACAAGATCTAAGCAAGGTAAAGTCAAACAACCATAGTGGTCGATGAAGCAGAGGTAAATAGCTCCTGCTTTTTAATCTTCTAGACTTTTCCTACTGCATGAATCTAACTATAGTAGCCTTATTTTCATCTGAAGAAACACACAAATTTGTGAGTCCATTGTAGCTTAGTATTAATGCATTTACATAGTACTTTATCATTTTCAAAGGATTTTCATCTCACTGAAGCCTCCTCATCTCAGGAGAATAGAGTGTGGTCCCATAGAGAAGCATAAGACAAATCCAACAGACAGATCAAACATACAGTAAAGCCAATCTGACTAAGAAAAAAAGAATAAGAATTTATTCTGATGGCTATCCAATCCCTTTATTATCAAGCTCACTGAAGAGCTTTTATTAGGCAACACCTGTATGGAGTGTTCTGTTCCGGGATACTTTACAAACTATTCATTTAGACCACATACAAGGAGCAGGTTAAAAACAAGATTGGTGTTTATAAAAAATAAGAAAAAAAGTTGAGCATGTGTCCTTGTGGTATGAATTCTTTGGGTATATGCACAAGAGTGGTATAGCTGGGTCTTGAGGAAGATTGATTCCCAGTTTTCTAAGAAACCACCATCCTGATTTCCAAAGTGGCTGTACAAATTTGAACTCTGACCAACAGTGGAGGAGTGTTCCCCTTGTTCCACATCCTCTCCAACATAAGCTGTCTTCAGTGTTTTTGATCTTAGCCATTCTGACAGGTGTAAGATGGTATCTCAGAGTCATTTTGATTTACATTTCCCTGATGACTAAGGATGTTGAACAATTCCTTAAATGTCTTTTAGCCATTTGAGATTCTTTTATTGAGAATTCTCTGTTTAGCTCTATAGCCCATTTTTTAAATTGGACTGTTAGGTATTTTGATGTCTAGTTTCTTGAGTTCTTTATATATTTTGGAGATCAACCCTCTGTCAGATGTGGGGTTGGACTACAAGGATATATGCTCAACTATGTTCATAGCAGCATTATTTGTAATAGCCAGAAAGAAACTGAAAACAACCTAGATGCCCATCAACTAAAGAATAGATAAAGAAAATGTGGTATGTCTACACAATGGAGTACTACTCAGCAGAGAAAAAAATGACATCATGAGGTTTGCAGGCAAATGGATGGAACTAGAAAATATCCTGAGTGAGGTAACCCAGACTCAGAAGGACAAACATGGTATATACTCACTCATAAGTAGATACTAGATATAAAGCAAAGGATAACCAGACTGCAAACCACAGCTCTAGGGAGGCTACCTAGTAAGGAGGATCCTAGGAAGGGCTCATGGATTACCCAGAGATGGAGAAATGGATGAGATCTACATGAGCAAACTAGGGGTAAGGGGGGGTGTAATGGAGGACAAGGGACAGGGGATGAGAGCTTAGAGGAGCAGGAGGTTTGAGCTGGAATGGGAACAGAGTGGGAGAGCAAGGAAAGGGATACCATGATAAATGAAGACACCATGGGAATAGGGAGAAGCAGAGTGCTAGGGAGGTCCCCAGGAATCTACAAAGATGACCCCACCATAGACTACTGGCAATAGTTGAAAGGGTGCCTGAGCTGGCCTACTGTGGTGATCAGATGGCTGAATACCCTAACTGTCATCATAGAACCCTCATCCAGTGACTGATGGAAGCAGATGCAGAGATCCACGGGCACGTCCCAGGCGGAGCTCCAGGAGTCCAATCCATGAGAGAGAGGAGGGATTCCGTGAGCAAGGGATATCAAGACCATGACTGGGAAAAGAACAGAGACAACTAGCCAAACTAGTGGAAATGCATGAACTGTGGACCAATAACTGAGGAGCCCCCATGGTACTGGACTAGGCCCTCTGGATAAGTGAGACAGTTGCCGAGCTTGAACTGTTTAGGGATCCTCCAGCCAGTGGGATTGGGACCTGTCCCTAGGGCATGAGCTGGCTTTTTGGAGCCTAGTGCCTATGGTGAGACACTTTTCACAGCCTTGGTGCAGGGAGGAGGGGCTTGGACCTGCTTCATCTGAATGTACCAGGCTCTGCTGACTCTCCATGGGAGGCCTTACCTTGGCGGAGGTGGGAATGGGAGGTGGGTTGGGGGTGGGGGGAGGCTGGGGGGCAGGAGGAGGGAGAACAGGGGAATCTGTGGCTGGTATGTAAAATGAATAGAAAATCTCTTAATAGAAAAGAAAAAATAAATAAACTAAAAAAAAAAAAAGAAAAGAAAAGAAAAAAAGAAAAAAATGGCCTGTGTCATCTGAAGCCCAGATGAATCAAAGTGATAACAGGTAGATATACTTAATGACTTTTTGTACTTTCAGGACAATAGGATGAATTTTAGCTTACATAATTATTAAACAAACATACAAAACCTGTGATAGGCACCATCATTAAGCCCATTTGATGTACCAGGAAAGTAGGGCCCAAAGATTTAGAAAGATTTGGTCAATATCATGGAGAACTGTAGAAGCAGTCTCATGCTCTGAAGCCCGCCCTAGGCTGTACTGCCTGGGGAATAGGAACTTGAAACTGTGTAGAGACATGAGCAGGTAGGGCTTATCTTATGATCTGATGGGCCCTAGCTAGAATGATTTGAGACAACACCATGTCAGATGCCATTTTGCAATGCTGAATCTCTCTGGCTTTCCACCATTAGAAATTTCCATTTTAGAAATTTGTTTTCAAAATGTCTGAGATGCAGGTATTTGTTTTCAACTAATTGGGATAACCATGACTCTGACATTCACGAGAAAGAAAATACGTTATGTCCAGAACGGCACCTTAACTGGAGCCCTACCAGAGGAAAATAAAACCAACGACTTTCATCAGACCTGGACTGAGGACAGGGACAGAGAGAGATGACACAGAGTGGTGCCTTTCAAACACATGGAGCAGCATCCACAACAACATGGACCCATCTGCAAGGGGAGAAACGACCAGAGGAGGCCAGAGTGATACCAGGCAAAAGAAAGGGAAGTCTGGAAGCCTTCAAGATTGGGGGCAGAGATCTTGGCAAAGAGAAACTTCTGGAAAACTTTCACAAATATCAAAAGACAAAGGTGGGTTGGTTGATTTGGTACCAAAAGGAGAACAACACGGAATCTAGCCAAGCCTGAAAAGGTCTTTGTCCTGAGATGGGTGATGGCAAGTGGCCAAGCACAGGAGACTTGAGGAGCCTCTTCACAGCCCATCCTTAGACATACACAAGGCTGTCAGAGGGTTGTTGGCAGGGACTGGGTCCTTATTTAGAGTTTTTCTGGAAAACACACACACAGCACCCTCAAGTTTTGCCTCAGAGGCAACTTGACCATGTAAGACAACTTGACACACAATATTTACTATCACACTCAGAGACACACACACAGTATCTGCTATCACACTCAGTGACACACACAGTATCTGCTATCACACTCAGAGACACACACAGTACTTACTATCACACTCAGAGGCTCAGAGTGGTTCTGAGACTAAGTTTTCTCCTGATTACCTCCACTTTACTAACCCAGCATAATTTCTAACTGCTTCCTAAATACTGTTCCTTGTACACCCTCTCTCTCTTTTTTTTTTGTGTGTGTATGTGTGTGTGTGTGTGTGTCTGTGTGTGTGTGTAGCTGTAGCCCATAACCAATGAAGCTTCTCTTTGCAACAGATGGGACCATTACAGAAAACTACTGCTAAAAACACAGAGAACAACTGACCGTGGAGTGGCCATCCCTACTCAACACATCTATAACACAATCCCTATGCCTGAGGCTCAGAGAACATTGTGGAAAGTGGATCAGAAAGACTCTAAGAACCAGAGGATCAGGATATCTGATGTGAGATTGTGTCTTCTAGAAATGACACAGAAGCTACACCCATCATACTGCAACAATATGGCTGCCTGAACAAGACCTGAATAAGAACAACACCAATAGACACTGTAGCATGAATCTTAAAGGGTCTTATTAATAAAAAACATGGGAGCCAGATATTGGGGCAAATGCTGAAAGATCAGAGAAACAGAACATGCCACAGCAAACCTCACCTCACCAATTCCTCAGCTGATCTTGTTTCCTCAAACTGGAAGCCTCTGTGTCCTCATCCAAATGGATCTCAGCTTAACAAATTTAGTTCCTGGTCCTCACGCCTTATACACCTTTCTGCTTCCTGCCATCACTTCCTGGGATTAAAGGCATGAGTCACCATGCCTGGCTGTTTCCAGTGTGGCCTTGAACTCACAGAGATCTGGATGGATCTCTGCCTCCCAAGTGATAGGATTACAGGTGTGTGTGCCACCATTTTCTGGCCTCTATGTCTGTCTAGTGACTGTTCTGTTCTCTGACCCCAGATAAGTTTATTAGGGTGCATAATATATTGGGGGACACAATATTGCCATATTTTCCCTTTTTTGTCTAAGATAATAAGAGAAGCTTATAACTATATCCAATAAGTATATATAATACATATAGTCAAGAATTACCTTAACAATGTATAGTCCATTAACATTTGACAGATTCAGACAAAAAACTCCATTATATATATTAAAATGTCCAGTCTATTAACATTTGACAAATTCAGACAAAAAATTTCATTACTTATCCTATTTAAAATAAGTAGTTCCTTTTTAAAAGTAGATTCAATAATCTATCTTTTATCTTATCATATCCATATTCTCTCTTTTTTCTTTTGTGAGTAGATTCAAAAGTCTACTTTTTATCTTATCATTTCTATATCTTCCCTTTTTTCTTTTCAGAGTAGATTCAATAATCTATACTTTTATCCTATTATTTCCATCTTTTTTTCAGAGTAGATTCAAATCTATCTCTTATCTATATCCTCTTTTTTTTCTTTTTCTTTTTTTTAAACAAGAACCCTGAATCTAATCTCCTTTGTTTAGCTTTTTTTCCCCTGACCATTAACAATTAAAAACTTGTAACCAACCATTGTAACAATGACAATATCCATAACTTAAAAGACCAAAAACCACCCACCCCACCTCTTGGGAATGTGGACATTGTATTCTTAAAATTACTTCTTGCTGTCTGGGGGCAAAGGAATCTTTAGGGGATCCTGAAAAGAAATTTTTTGGGTTAATTGTCAAGTCCTGTATCATTTGTCCAGTCTCTGCATAATGAGAAAGTGCAGGGCTTGTCTCAAGTCCTTGTTCAAGTAGTCTGTGAGGTTGGATCTTCTCAGCTAGCCATCTTGAAATTGTTCTGAGCAGTTTGTAGTCCAAAGCAGATCTTTTGGTGGTGGTAATCAGCTTAATGGCTTTATCATAGTCCATGTGGAATCATCATTGTGGGGTCTCATCATCCTTTTGTAGATTTCAAAATTGCTGTTAGGTGTGGTCCCCTGCAGACTTTTCTTTTTTTTTTTTTTTTTTTTTTTTCCTCCTCTGTGTTTTGGAGCAACCACAGTCTAATAAATGTCTGCCTCTTAGAACCACCAGCATTCTTCCCTGGAAGAGAATATCTTCAATCTTCACAGCAACTTCTCCCTACCATTTGCCTCGCCAAACTTCTCCAAACTGACCTTTGCCGATGCTTTCTTGTAACACAGTGGTCCCGGCAATTCTTCTCTGAATGAGCAGTGGTAAACCCTTCGTCTCTGGTAGCAATGTCACCATCACCAAGAATATGATGAGAAGCAGCTTGTAGCTCAGAGCAGAAGATACTACCTCCATGGTCCTGCTGCCACTGTTTGTGGCCCATCCCTGGCAGCAGCTTTTCCTCAGCAAGCCTCTCAGGCTCACCTTGAACTCGGGATCCTCCTGCTTCTGTCTACTTTAGCAAATCCTACCGACACCACAAGACATGATAATGTGGATGGGGAAAATCTCACGGGCCCTATGCCCAGATACAGGAAACTAAGGATGCTGAAAGGGGGAGAATCAGTCTTCTCCACAGATGAGCTCCCTAACTGGTTACCTAATACTGAGATGTCAGTCCTGAAATCATATACACAAGCAACAGTAAAGAGACTCGGCAGTTGTACACACACACACACACACACACACACACACACACACACACACACACACATAATAATGATAAAAGAGAGAGTTTGCCGTGAACTTGAAAGGGAGTGAGTGAGGGCGTTAGAGGCGTTGGAGGGAGGAAAAAGAGGGAGGAGATTATGTAATTATATTTAATTTTTATAAGAAAAAAGTTTCTGCAAATGAATGAAGTAACACTTCGTATCTATTTCTAAGAAGAGGTAGGGAAGGAGACAAGCGATGAAAGAAAACGCTGCACATTCAGGGGTGGTGGACAGTGTAGCCCTCAGAGCTTTCCAGGAGCCTGGTCCTAGAACGATGTCTGCGGCATGGAATCAAATGATCTACCTGCAATTTGAGAAGAAAAGGCGGAGCATAAAGGGACCCTGAGCAAACAGCACATGGAGTACCAGTCTGAATGCCATGCACATAAAAAGGCGTGGTTTGACTCCAAATGCCCATCGACACAGCCCTGGGGCAGCTTAGGATCTGTGAACATGGAGAGGGCTCACAAATGACTAGGCCGAAGGCAGGCGATGATTCCTCAGTTCAGAATTCAATGGTATCAGGGAACCATTTGGTGAAAAAAGTATTTTATTTGTATAGCAGAATGTGTATTGATTCCCAAAAGACAATTAAAGTGCTTCCTCTAATGCATTACCAGATTGTGGATGTTCTCCTCGATTTATCTTCTTAAGTACAAGTTCTTCAGAAGGGGATAAAGCTAGCTGTGACATTGCAGTATAAAAATGTCCAATTACTTTCCTTATGTGTGCTTTCCTACTTTGAAAACTGTACGCTGAGCCAAGTACAAGACCATTGAGCTCAGCATGCCAGCTCATTCCTGGATATTTTCATCATAACTAAGAGTGAGCGCTATGCCCTCAGCCAAACCTTAAGTGGCTGTGCAGACAAATATCTTGGAAACCTGACTGTATTTTTGCAGTGAGTTCCTTAGTCTGTGCTGAATAATTAAAAGAGCTACAGTTTAATGTAAGCTAGTCAAGTCATACATTTCCTGTGTCATAAAACAAAAGACCTTTGCTTCTATTTTACACAAAAATAGCATTTTTAAACATGGTCTTATTAAGAATTTTTCTCATAGCCTGAACTAAAATAATAATATTAATTATACCAGCGGTTAGAATTTTATTATTTATATTGAGCCAAGAATGAAGAAATTAAAACTAATTTTGTCCAAACAATGCTTTAAAGTCTAAATTCAATATTTCCAGAAAAAGGAAACTGAGTCCTGAGTATTTTAGCAATTTCTCCTGAGAATACACATAGCTGGGGAGTTGAAGGAATGAAATTTGAACGTAAATGTGCCTGACACCTTTATTCTTAACACAGGGCTCTTAAGCCTAGTGCGACCAACTGGGAATGCAAGAATGAATGCATTGCATATCCTAAAGGCATTCCACATAGATAGTAAAGAAAGAAGAAACAGATAGATATAAATCAGAATGATATGATGGGACTATGTAAGAGTACACACATAGAGTAGTATTTTGGGTGAATAGCAAGAGCAGGTATGTTTGCCTGGCATCTCAGAATGAAGAGCTATGCAGGTGAGGATTGCTACAGAAAGCTGGGGTGGAAAGAATCCATCCATGGGAAGAATCTCCTACCTGCTTATTGTGTCTACTGTGAACTTCATTGGACTGAATCATGGAATTACCATGATGAAGAATTATACTTGTCTAACAGTTACTTTTCAAAATAAACCCAAAGCACTCATTCTTCTCCAGCTTATTCAAGTTTTGGTTGTTTTTCAGTACATTCAGTGGGCAATTTTCCTTAAAAAAAAAAAAAAGAACTAAGATTATCAAACCAGCCAGTTGTGGTGTATGACAGCTCATCGTTTGAATACTTGGTCACCAGCTGGTGGAACTTTTTGGGAATGATTGGGAGGTGTGGCCTTGTTGGAGAAGGTGTATCATTGATGTGAGCTCTTAGCTACTGCTCCAGGCCATGCCTGCCTCCTTGCTGCCATGCCCCCCACCATGATGGCCATGGACTCTCACCCTCTGCAACTGTGAGGCCCAAACTACCTGTTTTCTTTTAAAAGTTGCCTTGGCCATTGTGTTTTGTCACAGCAATAGAAAATAAGTAAGACAGAAGTTGGCATCAGAAGTGGGGTGATGACTTCTTTCATGTGCCTTTTTTTTTTTTAAGAACATGGAAGACTTTGGGACTTTGGACTAGGAAAGTGGTTGAAAGCTATAAGCACAGATTAACAGGCCATCCTAGTAGGAGCATAGAAGAGAATAATACTGAGATACATAGACTGAGAATAATGTGGACTATGGAGACCCAGTTCCAGAGAGTTCAGAGGAGACCATTCTTAGGATATTTTCACAAAGATTGTGACTGTTTTATTAACTTGTCCTAAGAATCTGCCTGAGGCTAAATTGAAGAGTTTGGAACTAATTTTCTTGCCATGATTAAAAGCATTATTTGGGTTACTAAGCAATTAAAAAATGATAGAATCATAAGATCCAGTCATCACTCTAATGACTATATGGTCAAAGGAAATGAAATCAGTATATCAAAGAAACATTCACTCACTCATGTTCATTGCAGATGGGTACAGAGATTGAGGAATATCACCACAATGAAATACTTTTTCACTTAAAAAGTAAATTTTATAATTTGAGACTGGAGAACATTGTATTAAATAAACTAGGCACAAAAGGACAAGTGCCACATGATCTTACTTACATGAAGAACTAAAAAACGTTGAACTCACAGAAATAGTCTGTATAATGGTAGTTGTCAGTAGTTAAGAAAAGGATGGGGGAATATAAGATGATGAGCAAAGATATACAATTGCAGTGAGAAATGCATTTAAGAGACCTATTTTATATAACATGGCAATTCAAAATGCAATTCCATCTTTGAAATCTTATCACACAGACTTCCTAATGTATTAAAATATAGAGTAGATTTTATTGAAATGGTAGGTGTTAGAACTCTGAAATGGAACGCCTCTCAATGGAACCAGGGTAATTACACTTCAATGTACTCACTGGTAAATCTTCCACACACCAGATTTTTAGACTATCAAGGCAAAAGTTTGCTCCTGTCATTGAACTTGCATTTATGTTTCTACTCAAGGTAAATTCTTGAACCTTCAGTGCAGCACATCAGGAGCTTGTTAGAAAGGCACACTTCAGATGTCAAGTAAGGCGTACTGAATCAGAATCCATGTTTTGCAAGATCCCTTGCTGGTTTATGCACACGTTAAAGCTTGAGAGGCACTGCCATATGCTGCCTCTCATAATTCACGTTTAACGTTTAAATGACAGAGACAGTCCTTTAAAGGGCAAAAGGACACAAAAGGGAAAGGTTTTCATCCCAACAGCTACTTCAGGTTCATTCCCTGAGGTAGTTTGAATGTCCCCGTAAGCTCGTAGGGAGTGGCACTCTTAGGAGTTGTGGCTTTATTGGAGTAGCATGGCCTTGTTGGAGGAAGTTTGTCACTGTGGAGGTGGGCTTTGAGGTTTCCTATGCCTAAAATACTGCCCAGTATCTGAGACTACTTCCTGTTGCCTGCAAGATGTAGGACTCTCAGCTCCTTTTCCAACACCATGTCTGTCTGCACACCATGTCCCATCATGATGATAATGGACTGAACCTCTGAACTGTAAGTGAGCTACCCCAATGAAATGGTTTCCTTATAAGAGTTGCCATGACCATGGTGTCTCTTCACAGCAATAGAAACCTGAAGACATTCCCTAAGAAGCATAAGCAGGAGGGCTATTTTAGCTCCTCATAATTATATTTTTTTCTCATGGTTAAAGTATTGCTATTGTACAATATTAGGAAGAGAAATTTGATTAATATTTATGAAATTTCTTTATAAATAAGCCATTTCCTCTGAAAGTTTTTCTTTGAGTAGAGGAATTCTCCCAGGAAATATACAAATGAATTTCTCCTGTATTGGTTGTATTGTGTTCATTTATCATGGTTGGTACCTACTGGATTCTTTTTTTTTTTCAGTATTTATTTATTATGTACACAGTGTTCTGCCTACATGCCAGAAGAGGACACCAGATCTCATTACAGATGGTTGTGAGCCACCATGTGGGTGCTGGGAATTGAACTCAGGACCTCTGGAAGAGCAGCCAGTGCTCTTAACCTCTGGGCCATCTCTCCATTAATTCTTTAAAAATCAAGAATTAATCCTGTTTAATCTTACAGAACTCTTCCTTTATTATTTCTTTGATTCTTTCCCCTGCTCCCTTTTTCCTATTCTCTGCCTTGGAACCCTAGACTAATGTTCACTGGACTGGTCAATGATCATGACTGGATAGCTTCCATTTTTGATGAATCTAAAGCTCTGCTAGAGATCCTGAGAGTGTCTAGTCACTGGATTTATGATTTGGGTCCTTAACCACTTTTGCTCTCATGCTTTCCATTCGACTGACGTGTTTCTGTAGTGAGCTGAATATTGGTCCCCTAAAGATGCCTATACAGAACCCCAAAATGTGACACTATTTTGTAATAAAGATATTCTCTGGTGAAATTGGCATAGGATTCTTTATAAGAGACCACCGTGGGTTACAGCGGATGTTAAAGGAACAGGAAGTTCTTATGGAGAAAGAGAGACAGACAGCCCAGCACAGGGATGCCCCAAAGCAATGCATGTCACAGTGGTGGGTTCCAGGCAAGGGCGTCAGAGCCTTCCAGTGGCCACACAAACATGGAGAGGCACGGGGTAGATGCTCCCTCTGGGCTTCCAGAAGGAACACACACTGCTGACGACTTGAACTCCTGCTACCAGCCTCTAGGAACATAACACAATAAACTCTTGGTAGTTTCAGCCACCACTGGGTTTGTGGTGATTTCTATAGCAGTCCTAAGAAATGATTAATTCTGGTGGCTTTTTTCAGACTCTTACTTCTCTTACTTCATCTAATTCAGGCACTTAATCTATTTTTGTCAACTATACATTCAACTTTCAGATTATTGTCTCATTTTATCTTATATTAGGTTCATTTGATTCTATGTATAGGATAAACTTTAGAATCTCTCAGATAGAGTAATTTTAATTTTTAATTTTCCCTTTGTTCCCTAAGTTATATTTTTGGTAGGGAATATTTTCTATTGGTTCAACTTTCATGATTTTATCTTTCCTCAAGTACACAGTAATAGCTTGTGACCATTTATGTTTATGAATCATAATCTATACCAGTTAGTACACATAGCAGGCTAAACTTCCTCTGAGATTTTGTGTGTCTGTTTTTCTGACTTTCTTTAATTAGTGTATCATGTCCATACTTGTGTGTATATGTTATAGTGAAGAGAATCAGGCTTCCATTTGGAACTAGAATTATCCATTACTTCATATTATATTAATTTTCTTAAAAGCTAATACTTGTATAATATATTTTAATTTTATTTATATACTTTAAGAATTAACATAGATACATATGATTTAAGAAAATCCAGTTGATTAGTATGCAAATGAGTGCATAAATGAAAAAACTCAGTGAAACAAAGTTAAGTTCTCTGAATACAGGAAAAATCTAGTAGTTCTTCTATTTGACAAGAAAATGTTAGACATGAATTGTAACTTAATAACTATGTAAGTAAAAGTCATCAATCCTTAGTTCTTATTTAACATGCCATCTTGATACAAGATCACTGGATGAGATAATTGACATTCTCTTCTCAATCCGGAATGTCCCATATTTATTATTGAGAACAGACATTTAAACTGGCCTTAGGGAATAAGAAAGAATTCACCATACCAGTGTAGAAAAGAGAGGGATGGGCATTCCAGACAGAGCAGAGAAACAGCCAGTGAACTCAGACTAGAAAGGAGCGTGTCCACGATGAAGCAGCCTTCTTAGCATTATTGTGTATGCTGATGCTTCATGTCCACCCTGAGGTCAGGAGCAAGGAGGGAGCTCTCCTCCCTTCCATTCAGCTTTGTACTGTGGACTTTTGTCAGGACCACGGACAGAAAATAAAATAAAATACCCAGATGGGAAAGAAACGAGAGAATCTGTTTACATATGACAAGATCTTGAATGCAAACAATCTGGAGGAATTCAATGCAAAACAATTAGAACTAATAAATTTATCAAAATTGCAAGATACAACATTAATATGTAAAAAGTGACTAGATTTCTAGTCACAACGAGAACATTTGTAATAGCCTGAAATAAAGAAATTCAAGCTTTATGAAAAGAATTACAAATTGTACATTCTGAAAACTATACAATATTGTTGAAGGAAATTATGAAGGCCTAAGTAAACAGGCTATCCCATCTTCAGGCATCAGAAGAACTAATGTCACTTGTGTGCAGTTATCCCCCAAGCCTGAGTCAACACAATCACAATCAAAATCCTATTCCTGACTTCATGTGGAACTGTAAAGAACCCAGATACCAAAAAACAAAAAACAAACAAACTAACAAACAAAAACCAAAAAAACAATTTGGTGAAAGAACAAGAAATCAGAAGTCCTTGTACTTCACAAATATTAAAAATGTGTTATAAAGCTTCAATAATTAAGGTGGTTTAAAACTGAGAATCAATAAATAAATCCTTACTTTTTTTTTTTTTTTTTTGGTTTTTCGAGACAGGGTTTCTCTGTGTAGCTTTGCGCCTTTCCTGGGACTCACTTGGTAGCCCAGGCTGGCCTCGAACTCATAGAGATCCACCTGGCTCTGCCTCCCGAGTGCTGGGCTAGGCTCACAACCAAAAATAAATCCTTACTTTTATGGTCAACTATTTTTTTCCTGACATGTCAGGAAGATCCACAGGTAAAGTTGTCTTTATGTACATGGTCCTGAAAAGACTGATTATCCACATAAAGTCAGTGAGGCTGGAGGACAGCACAAAACTGGCTCAGAGAAACGGCAGTGATAGTTCTCCTCTCGGGTCTGTGTAATTCCTAAACACAGTGCTTGTTTGTTGTTTGTTTGTTTGTTTTCCGAGCCAGGGTTTCTCTGTGTAACAGCCCTGGCTGTCCTTGAACTCACTCCTTAGACCAGGCTGGCCTCAAACTCAGAGATATTCACTTGCCTCTGCCCCCTGAGTGCTGGCTCTCTGAACACTCTTACATCACATAACACAAACATTTATACCCACAGGTGTGGCTCTCAGGCCTTGTGCTGGCTTGTGTTCTGTCAACTTGACACAAGCTACAGTCATCTGGGAAAGGGAAACCTCACCGAGAAAGGGCACATGTGGGCAAGCCTGTAGGGCATTTCCTCGGTTAACAGTGGGAGGGCCCAGCTCACTGCGGGCAGTGCCACTCCTGGGCAAGTGGTCCTGAGTTGTCCAAGAGAGCAGTGTGGTGGTATTGTGTTCTCCAAAATATTGTGTACCTTAATAAACTTATCTGGGGTCAGAGAACAGAAAAGCCACAAGATACTTAGGCTAGAAAATGTTAGCACACGCCTTTAATCCTAGCATTCAAGAGACAGAAATCCCTCTGGATCTCTGTGAGTTCAAGGCCGCATTGGAAACAGCCAGGCATGGTGACTCACGCCTTTAATCCCAGAAAGCAGCCTTTAATCCCAGGGAGTGGTGGTAGAAAGCAGAAAGGTTTATAAGGTGTGAGGACCAGAAACTAGAAGCATTAGGCTGGTTAAGCATTAGGCTGGTTAAGCATTTGGCTGGTTAAGCATTTGGGCTGGTTAAGCATTTGGGCTGGTTAAGCATTTGGGCTGGTTAAGCGTTCAGGATTTCGAGCAGCAGTTCAGTTGAGAGCCATTGGGATGAGGACACAGAAGCTTCCAGTCTGAGGAAACAAGACCAGCTGAGAAGTTGGCCAGGTGAGGTTAGCTGTGGCTTGTTCTGTCTCTCTGACCTTCCAGTGTTCACCCCATTACCTGGCTCAGGCTTGATTTTATTAATAAGAACTTTTAAGATTCCTGCTACAGAGCAGGCTGAGCAAACTACAGGAGCAAGCAGTAAGCAGCATTCCTCCATAGCCTCTGCTTCAGTTCCCGCCTCCAAGTTCTTGCCCTGAGTTCCTGCTCTGATTTCCTTTGATGATGGTGTGATATGGAAGCGTAAGATGAAATAAAACCTTTCCTCCCCAAGCTACTTTTGGTCACGTTTTATCACAGCAATACAAATCCTAACTAAGACACCCTCTCCTCAAAGAGGCTGCCTTTTGCTGCAGATGGAGATTGTTACAGTGATCCACAGCTGGTCAGCATGCAGAGAGGAAGTGACTGTGGTGCTGAGCTCCAAATGACACATCTACAGTGCAACCCTACAGCTAAGGCTCAGGAAAACTGCAGAAGAGGGTGAAGAAAAGTTCCAAGCGCAGGAGGGCAGGGACACCTGCTGCTAGATAATGTCTTCTAGACATAGCAGGGAGGCTGCATCCATGATATCTCAACAATACAGTTGGCTAAACAGGACCAGCACAATGACATCACAGGTAGAGATGACAATATGGATGGGGGAATTCACAAGGTTCCACTTGTACATCAAGAGATACAGACAATCAATGGCTGCTGGGAGAGGGAGGATAAGTTCTCTCCAGGGACTCACTCCCTGGTGGGTTATCCAATCTAAAGTGGTCAGCCCAAAACACACACATATACAAGCTCAGCAGGTAGTGTGTGTGTGTGTGTGTGTGTGTGTGTGTGTGTGTGTGTGTGTGTGTGTAAAATAATTAAGAAGAGGTGGGGATGTATTGTGTCCCCCAATATACTGTGTCTCTCAATAAAATTTGCCTGGAGATCAGAGGAAAAAGCCAGCCATTACATGGAAGTCAGGCAATGGTGGCACGTGCCTTAAATTTCAACACTAGTTAACCATGGAGGTCTGTAGGTCTGTACAGACAGTCAGGAAGTGACAGAGCTGGGCATTAAGAGGAAGTGATGTAGCTGGACAGAGAGAGCAAATCAGATGGCAGAAGAGCAAGGCATGGGTAGACAGGAAGTAGCACTCTTTGGCCAAGCTGCGGAGTTGGTGAGGTAAGGTTAGCTGTGGCTTTCCCTATTTCCCTGATCAGATTTTCACCCCTATATCTGGCTCCATGTTTTTTATTTAATAAGACTGTTTAGAAATTTGTCTACAAGAGGTCGTGAATTTAAGAGTGAGTGTGGGGAGACAAGGAAAGAGTTGAGTAGGGAGAGGAAGGGGCAGAAATACTCTAAATATAGTTTTCATATAATAGATTCTTTTCTTTAAAAAGTAAAATTTTGAATTAAAACACTAAAAGTCAATGCTGCAAGAGCAAAAGCTCTAATAACCTTTAGAAAAAAACACAGTTGCAAGCCTTCATGACTTTGAATTGGGCTTCACACATGACACAACCACACCAGACGAAACTGAGCTTCATCAAATTCAGAACCCTTTATCTATCTATCATAAAGTGAAGGAAATTCATTGGGTAGGGGAAATGTAAATTGTTAGAAATATGTCTCAGGAAAGGGGACAACACAATCTTACTCTTCAGGCATGAGATTTATTTGGAGAGATGGACTCATGGTCATGAGGGCCATGACTGGGTCTAGAGGTGTGCGAGCACTACAAAGGGGTAACACATGGATCAGAGCTCTGTGAATGGAGCCTAAAGGGAAAGAGACACTTTCCTTCCAAACCTTAAGGGGAACAAGATTAAAAAGAAAAACTTAAGAACTAGCTGACATGGACAGGATGCCAGGGGTAGGCCATGGGGAAAGCTCCAGAAAAATCCCCCAAAGGACAATATCTGACTTTTGTATCTTTTCAGGGGATGGAGGGAATTCTCACACCACATGGCTTAGTCTGGAACAGTTTACAAGACATGGAGTACAGCAGAGCTTAGTACTGGATAGGACCATAAATTAGAAGCTGTGAAGCCTCTCTCTGTGCCAGAGAGAAAAGAGATGGAGAGGGGGATGGAGGCTTAGCAGGAAGGAAGTGGGTTAGCCGTCTTCAGGCTGTGGGGTGTGACCTTTTAGAATGACTGGAGTGGGGAATGAGCATTCATGACATGAGCTCATCCATGCCAAATATCCCATGCCTCAAACTTATGGAAATGGCAAGGCCTTTCCTGAGAATGATATTGACACTATGTAGGAAGCATCAAACACAGCTTCTTCCTCTCAGGTGAATGCAGCCTGAGACTGTTCCCTCACAGAAACCTCCCGCCAAGATCACCTAAACGACCTCCTTATTTTGCTGCACATGATAAGCCAACCTCCTTGTTCAGCTGTGTATAATAAACATGCTTCCTTCCCAAGCTACTGGTGCATCTCCATCAGAGCACATGGTCCACCTAATCCCAGTTTTTCTGTACATGTGTCAGTCATGTCTTCATTCCCTGTTGCCCAATCAGAGCAATCACAAACCAGGGTTTTAAAAGGCTGGCCCATGATTTAACACAGATCATACTTTATAAAGGACTTATATCCAGAATGAATAAAGAACATTTACAAATGAATAACTAAAACTAAATGACAAAAGACAAATAAATCAATAGAAATATAAAGAGACATTTCTCAGGAGACATGCCAGTGGCTAAAATCACCTAAGAAGAAACACAAACTAATTTTCATCATGAAAATAATACTACTAATACTACTGTGAAACTAATGCTACTGTGAGATTCATCACACCTACTAATATGCTATCATCAAGAAGATAAGTGATAAAATTTTGAGATTATCATTTACTGCTGGTGAGAATGGAACATGGCTTATCTGCTTTGGAAATTAGTTGAAAGCTCCACAAAAATCTTAAACAGAATTATATCATCTAGCAGTTCCACTGTTGGCATACACCCAAAGTGGTTAATATTGTCAATTGACAGTGTTAACAGAGCAGCTTCCAGCAGCCAGCACCCTCACCTGAACTCCTTTGGGTACCAGATGCACATCTGGAAGACAAGGCTGTTACCTCTTCCATGCCCCATTCTACCTCTTTACTTCTGACCCTCGTCATACAAAGGTGCTCAGATGCAAGACTGGTTAAGTTTTACCTCCTGTACATGTACAGCCTGCTAACATGAGTTAAACTGCTAAAATCCAATTTTCTCAATGTGCTACTTTTATATTATATTTTTCAGAGACTATTGACAAAGCTCATGCATGCAGGATCACTTCATAGATTATGAAGTAACTACAGTGCAAATATTGCTATGTCAACGTCTGTACTTGCTTTTGATTGAATGATGATTGTGTAATCATCAGCCTTACCAAATGCTATTATGTTTCTTATCATTTCTTTGCCACATGGTTCTGTTTTTCTTTGTTTGGATGGTTGTAATATGACTACCTGTGTTATATTGTGCAAGAAGTTCCCAGATTTGACCTGTTCATCCCGAACCCTTTCTAGAAAAGCCAAAAAGTTATGACCTTTTGGTGCTAGTTACATTTTGTTGCCGTGATAAACACCTTGACCAAAAGCAATTTGGGGAGAAAAGTTCTTATTTTATCATGCAATTTCAGGTCACAGTTCATCATTGAGGGAAGCCAGGGCAGGAATCGAGGCAGAAACCTGGAGATGAAAACAGAAGCAGAGACCGAGAAAGAATGATGCTTACTGGCTTGCTTTTTTGGCTCATGCTCGGCCAGTTTTCTTACACAACCGAGGACCACCTGCACACGGTGGCACTGACCACATGAGCTGGGCCCTCCTGTATCCGTTAACAATCAAGAAAACTCCCCCCCCCCAAATAAAGTGCCCACTGGCCAACCTGATGAAGGCACCTCTTCATTTGAGGTTCTCTCTTGCAAGTTATCAAGTTGACAACCAAGATTAGCCATCACAGAGATGCTTTGCTCACCTAGTAACTACTTTCTCAGAAGTTCCCAGGACTCCTGTGACATAAAACCAATGAGTCCTTAGTTGTTAATATGCTTTTCCCACATGTAGCATTTCGCTCTGTTTGCCATTCTTTTTTTTACTGTTTCTTTTCATGCCACTACCTTCTGTTGGCTCCTCTTGGCATTCTATGTTTGCAGTTGTTCTATAGACATCTGTGTTTCCTTCAATTTAAGGACATGTAATATATTTAGCCTTTACAACAATTATTTCAACCATACCTCTTGAAGTTGATTGCTCCACAAAACTCACCAATTCTCACCATCCTATAGCATGAACAATTTTCAGTGTTTTATTCAATGTTGTCTTCCAGAATTCCCTGTGTTGGTTTATAACATCACTCTACTTCTGGTTACTAGGTGAGATTACTGAAAGGCCACATTGATCCTCACCTCTTCCTCTTCCCTAGCCAGTCACCAGAAGCCATTTGTATTACTCAAAACAGTTCCACCTCCTCCACTTAGTCCATTGTCTCTGGGCTCGCCATCCCTTCCACGTGTCGGGCCCCTCCTCCATTCCCTCCCTCCTCCTTTCTCTCCTCCTCCATTCCTTCCCTCCTCCTTTCTCTCATCCTCCTTTCTCTTCTCCTCCTTCCTACTGTCATCAGTTACTGATTCCATATATCATCCTTCCCCTTTTGTACTATTTGACCCTTCCCAAATACCTAAGACTTGGCAATGGCTACATTTTAATCTGTTAGACCACTCCATCATGTATTTGCACCTGGAAAATGCCCACTCCTGTCTTAACTATCTTTTAAGTTCCTGTTTATACATTGTCTCTCTAAGATGTGCCTTTAACACTCCCTCTAATTCAATGCCTCAGTAAAAATAGATGCTATTTTTCCTTTTCTTGTAAACTATTGCATCCATTCTCCCTGTTTCTCATGTAGTATAATATCCCCACTAGATTACAATCTTTTTTTTCATTCCATACAGCTTTTAGCATATAAACAAAGCATAAATATTTATTGCATCTTGCCATCACATACTAAAAAGCATTTAAAATTTAAAAATGTAAATAGGGCATCATACTACATCTGACTGACTTCAGAGAGAAAAAGTGTATTTTCATCTTGCTGTTAGATAATATGCTTAGTATACAAGATATAAGGAACAAAGCGTATCTTAATAGAAATGTTGAGGGTTAAATTATAGCAACAGAATAAACAAGAAATTGTTTCATGTTTTATTACAACACCACAAAATAACTTTGTTCATTCTAGATATTCAAATAATCATCATGAGTTTAGTAAAGCACTGATGGGGCAAAGGAAAACCCTCAGGCCTGTAAAAGCATTCCAGTCCGACCCTCAGATCAAGTTATTATTATGATCTAGAAACTTGACTGGCCTCAGTTCACTATCCCTCAAAGTTGTGTGACTTCTCACCCACATACTAAAGGCTGTTTTCTAAACTTGTCACATTTTCTGTAAATGTGAATTTAGATTCCTCTGTTTTCCCACTTTGGTGCTGAAAAGAACATAAAAAAAAGGAATCAGGAAAAACAGGTAGTATTTTTTGGTTTTGTTTTGGTTTGGTTTGGTTTGATCTGTTTTTTGGTTTTTCAAGAAACAGTTTCTCTGTGTGGCCCTGTCTGTCCTGGAACTTGCTCTGTAGATCAGGCTGGCCTCAAACTCACAGAGACCAACCTGCCTTTGCCTCCCAAATGCTAGGATTAAAAGGCAAGGTGTGCACCACCACACCTGGCCAAAACAGAGTTTTATAAGTTAACTTCTCGTTTGCCCCAACATCACAAGGAGAGCATCTCAACAGGGGATAAAAATGAAAGCACAAAACACTAAACACAGATGCCCTACCCTGAAGTGCTTGCTTTCCAAATGCAATAAATTTTGTTTAGAGTAGTACCAAGGGAGGAAGGACTAATTATAAGCACTAATTGTCCTAAATATGGAGTCATTCAGAAGATCAAAACCCTTGGCTAATCAATGATGTTATTGAGTACTGTTTTTGAAAAACTGTCTTCAAAATGTAAATACACATAATACAAATATCCATAACATAGATTTTAAAATGCTCAAGACATTCCTGGCATACATTCTATGAATTTCCTCTGAATCAATAGATATTTGGATTGTATTTGTTAATAACTCACAACTAGAGAAGAACAATGATTCTCCAATGAAGCTGACCATGCTCATTCAGCGTTCAAAGAAAATTCCCTCTAAATTACATGGAGTTCATTGGCTTAAGGTTACCTTTATTTTTAGTGTTTTGACATACACATGATAAGTAAATCATCCATCTTTTCCACTTTCCAAATAATGCATAATCCATAAAGTAGCAGGCTATAATCTTATATAATTTAAATTTCATTTAGAAAATTGATTGTATTCAATTATTAAAAAGTCAAACTTACTGATCCTTATTGTTCACAAATTTATCTTAATGCTAATTATATAACTAGAATATCTGTTTTCTAATATAAAAATAAGTTTTTTTAGATTCTTAAGTCTCTCAACAAAGTACATTAATGTTCACATGGCTAGCTTAGAATGCTGGCTAAAACAAAGACATGAAATACAGTAGCAATAGTGAACTATTGTTGATTATATCCCATGTGCTACCCCTAAAGAAGGTCATTATCTCATAATAATTTATGCCTAGTAAATTACAGTAAAATTCAACTTGAATAAATGCTCTGAACCCTCCACTCAAGTGTTTTCAAGTTGTCAAGGCACATCATGGTACAAGTTGGGTAGTTGTAAATGCACATGATGGTATAAGTTGACTATTGTGCTAGACTAGCTGTTTTCAAGAGGAGGTAATAGTGCATGTTCAAATGGACTGAACTTCTACATTCTGTGTTCAAACAAACTATTTATACTATGTGCAAAGGAATCCTGCATATATTTTTGCTCAAAGTTAGCATGAAAACTAATCAACACCCAAGATTCTGGGATGCAGAAACAGACTGTATTCATGTAGGGTATGTGGGACCTGTAGCCAGAGAGCCAGCTGTAATATATCATCAACAATTCTAAAGCTCCCCAATTTGAAACTTACAGTTTTCATTAGCAGAGTAATTCCTCCTCAGGAACTAGATTTTCAGAAATTCATTCTTTTTTCCCTCTCTTTTGAAAAGTATACTTAGAAAAGAAAGTAATAAACTATCAAAAACAAATGTGTCCTGCCACAGTAAATAACTTCTACACATGTTATATCTGAGTTTTGCTAATAGATATGCTTTCTGACTCCACAACCACTAGAATACTTATTACTGATGTATTCAGAGTTCACACCAATTAGACCATAAAGGACCATTCTATCAGGCAGTATCATCAAATCCCCTCAGGATGCTTGGGTGGGCTGATCAGAAGGTGGCTGTATAGAGCCTGGATTATAGCTGGTGCTCAGTAGACAGTGACTCCTCACCTCTTTAATAAAATAAGCAGAATATGATAGAAGGAAATAATGAGGTGATCAGATGAGAAAGAAGAATTTTCTTCATTGCACAAGTTCCCATCTCCTCAATGTGTATTATGTTCCCCATCCATTCCCATTTGCTAAGCTTTAACCTCCCGACGCTCTCTAAAGCCTTTTACTCTATGTTTCATTGCCTTTTCACTTAGAACAGTGGTTCTCAACACATTTTGGGAATTGCCTATCAGATACCAGGCATATCAGATAGCTACAATATGATTCATAACAGTAGCAAATTACAGTTATGAAGTAGCAACAAAAGTCTACTCACAAATTGAGCACAGAGAGTGAGAGGCCTTGAAACACTCAGCCCTAAATAGGATGTCTCCATTAAACCTCTTACCTCAGGGGTCAGGGAACTATGTGGAAGAGGAGGCCGAAAGATTATTATAAGAGCCAGAGGGGACGGAGGACAGTAACGAAAGTGTCTTCCAGACACAGCAGGGCTGACACATACAAACTCACAGAGGAGGTGGCAGCATGCACAGGGCCTGCACAGGTCCAAGGCAGATGGGGCCCAGCACTGAAAGGGGAAGCAGACACAATCTCGCATCCCTAACCAGAAGAGAGCTCCAGTCGACAACTGCTTGCAAAACAAAAATTAGTTTTCTCCAATGGAGTTTCACTGGATATATAAACCACATTTAAGGGCAGGCCCCATGCCCAACAGTACACGGCCAATACAAAACACACTCAGTGGTATTTGGAGACTTTTTTGTGTCATATTGCTTTGTTCGGTGATTTTTTACCTTACAGGTCTTTTGCTTGCATATTATAGCTTTGGTGTTGTATTTTCATGGGTTTTGTGTGTATGCGTGTGTGTGTCTGTGTCTGTAAGTGGTTCTTGTGCTTTTTGTTTGTTTTATTCTGGTTTGTTTGATTTTTGATTTGCTTGTTTGTTTTCTAAAGAAAAAAGACAGCAAGGAGCTGGAAGGGTTGTGAGGTGAGGAGGATCTGGGAGGAGACAGGAAAGGGGAACCATGATCAAAATATATCTATAAATTATTTTTTATTAAAAAAAGGTTCAGTATATTAGAAATGCTCTGTAAAACAATCAAGAGAATTTGACTCCAACAGCAATTATCTATAGCTTTTCGAGTCTCTTTTGTGTCTTGACATCAACTGTTAACCTTAGAGTCTTTGATATACAAATAAAAATATTTTCTTTGTATTTATTTTTTTTAATTTTGAGATAGGGTCACATGTAGCCCTGGTCACCTTAAACTCAAGGTGTAGCTGGAGATGATCTGAGCTTCTGCTCCTCTGTATCCTTCCAAGTCTTGAGACTGAAGACACTGTCCCCCTCATCCACCTAATGCAGTGCTGAGGACCAAGTCCCAGTGCTTTCTCTGCTTAGGCAATCGCTCTACCAACTAAGCCACATCCCCAGCCCCCAGACTTGTTCTTAAACAGGACCTCTGCCATAACCTTCCAAGCCACAGCTTATGACTGTTTTGTTTATCCCTCTGTATTATAAGACATTATAAAGAAACACGGAGTACAAGGCTTCCAGTCCAGTTCAATGGAGTCCTAGGCTGGTGGGCAGCTTACTTTATGTTTTGGTTAACTGTCTCATTCTTCAATCAACCCCTTCGACAGGCACTCTCTTTTTAAGGGTAACTGAAAGCTTCTTTGAAAACTGCTTAAGACAAGTGAGAGAAACAACCCTCTGTGGACAAGGGTTCTCCAAAAGACTAACCCAGCAACACACTTAGAACTGTGTGTCCTAACTCGATCCAGTCAACAACTGGCACATTTAACACCCAAATTTAAACCATTGCAGAAAACAAATTTTCTTTTAATGTCAAGAGTTCCTTGACATTTTGACAAACATTGCCTGTGAACACTTTCCATACCTAAAGAACTAAAGTCTAGGCTGGGGTGACAATTCGGTGGGTTAAGCATCTGTCAGGCAAGTGGGAGGACCAGAGTGAAAATCCCCGGAGTACACGCAAAAGCCAGACATAGTGGCATATTTTATAAACCAGCGCTCAGGGGAAAGCCATGAGGCAGAGACATAAGAATCCTCAGAAGCTCACATGCCAGCTAAGCTGGGTACACAGTGCAAACTGGGGTGCACAGTACAGAAAACCAAAGAGTCCTTGTCTCAAACAAGGACCAACCCCAAAAGCTGCCCTTGACCCTGACACCTGGCATGTTTATATCCCCCACCAGCCCCAAGACACACACACACACACACACACACACACACACACACACACACACACACAGAGAGAGAGAGAGAGAGAGAGAGAGAGAGAGAGAGAGAGAGAGAGAGAGAGAATAAACAAATACACATGAACAAATAAATACATATACCACCTGAAAGGAAAAAAACTTAAACAATTCAATATTAGCATAATGTCTGTGAAGCCCAGTTAGCACATTTTTTGGCTTGTTAAACCAAAGGTCACTTTTAGTGGTTGCAACAAAGCACATGCAGATCACTTTTAGTCCTGTGGCATTTACCATAAACATTTTGTCATGGTGTTCTAACAGAGCCTGTGATAAAGTTTCCTTTTGCAGTAAAGCAAACATACACCAAGCACTATCTAAAAGTTGGTTAGACTGTAAATGCCCTTGTGGCAGTGCCCTTCTTGTTCACAGAAGACTCTGGAAGTGTGTTGGCACAACTGGGCACCCGCTAATGCTGCCAGGAATTCCTGCTGTGATACATCCATGGAAGCCTGGGCTTTACTCCAAGGAACTGGGGCTGGAAAAGTCTCCATCTGCTTTTCCAGAGGATTATTAAGGAATTATTCCATACTGTAGCTACCCATAGCAAGAATATTCTCCTAAAACTGTTTCTTGGATTACATGTGCTGTTGGCATTTCTCCAGCTCAGATGGCAGCAAGTCTCCCAAGCCTTACAGGTGACTGCATTTGCATGAGTTCCTTCTAAGGTTTTAAGGGGGAGTCCATGAAACGCTAAAGGTATCTGATACCACAACACTCTCAGAAGCAGCCATGTACAGAGACAGGTCACATAGCGAAAGGGTAGAGTTCTAAATGCTTATTATAAGCGTGTTGCCATATCAAGTTGAGTATTTACAGAGGTTCATAAAGCTGGTGGGTCATCTGGCAGCAAACAAACATATACTTACTCTGTTTTCCATCTAAACTGTGAAACTGCCCTCTCCTGACTTGTGTGCCAAGTTCCTCAAAGACATCATCTGGAAATCACTGTCATTAGCATGTACAAGGGTACAGCTAGTGTCATTCCGCCTGATGGTGCCTCGAGAAGAAAAGACAAAATAAAAAGGAGATTTCATCTCTTTTCAGCTGTCATTTTTATTGACTACCCAGAGGCTACATAACGGCAGCAGATGCTGAGTGTCCTGTGGCATCCTACTGGAGTCCACAGTGGAAGACTTGGACAGGAATGGAGCTAAAAGGCAACGGGGCAGATTCACTGAGTGAGGCGTCTGATGCAGAGCCACAAATGCTATGTGCAAACTTTAAAAATACTTATTAGTCACACACTCCAGCACATTCATGTTTCCTGGTATTGTTTCCAAATATTCATAACCTATACTGCAAATAGCATTTCTTTCTTGGAATTTACTATGGACATTATTTTAAACTTGTTCATGTCTTTGCTTTCATCAAAGTTTCTAAGATTTTTCTTCCATGGAGAGAATGTCAAAATTTATCATTTCTAAACTTAGAATGGTAACAGAAGAGGTAAAGTCCATGGTAGAGCTCTTGATATAATTTATCTAAAGTTCAATCAGAGTCACAAATATAACCAGGAAGTTCTCTGTTCCAGCTAAGATAGTTCTTTACATTTGCTATACAAAGCGATAGAGGAGAAAGCTTCCAAAGCAACTGGTCCTGGCTGACTCTGGGACCGGAGGTCATCATCTGTCATTCAGTCCCTGTATCTTCAGACTGTCTACCTCACAATTAATCTACTGTGATTAAACTGGGGAGTTCACAGTGATCAACTCTGAAGAAGTTGTGAGGTTTGATAACAATATCACAGACAATATTTTACAAGGAAACCTTAAAAAGTACTTACGAGTAGACCAAACAGTAGTGACAGAAATGAGTGCCTTTCATATCACCCTCTCAGTGAAGTAGTTCTACCGGGCAATGGTTAGATGGCTGAGAGCTAGCACACTCTAGAATCCAAATCAAGCCCACCACCAAGCCCTAGCACAATGGACATAATGATCAGATTTAGGACTGCCTGACATTAGATAGGACCCCTGGCTCTCCAGAACAACATGTCCCTTTAACATAAGTGACATAGGGCAAAGGAAATAGATTGTCAGAAGAGAGAGTGACCCCGAGTTTCTTGTCCCCACAATAGGTTACCCTGGCTGGAATAGAAATGACAGAAGAGTGGGGATGAAAAGATCAAGAGAAAGCAAATGTAAACTGTCGGAACAAGGTCCAAGAACGGAGCTGTGTGAGAATTCTGAGTACTTGCAAGAACACTCAAAAAAACATGAGTCTTTTGATCTCAGTTTATTCAAAAACATAAAATTGAGACTTTGGTCTGCTTCATTTATTGGCTTCATTTTCCTGGGTCCCACCACCTCTAGAGCAGTGGCAATAGGTGTGTGATCCAGTAGGTTGGAAGGAAAAAATCTGTGATCAACAGTGGAGTTGATTTGGAGCAGGATCCATGCTATATTCCATATGGCAGAGTGTGTTTCATGTAGGGTACACATATATATGAATAAGATAGGAATACAAGAATAAGATAAGAATATAGGAATAAGATAGGAATATAGGAATAAGATAGAAATAAGGGAATAAGATAGGAATATAGGAATAAAAAAAATGAAGGAATAAGGTAGGAATATAGGAATAAGATAGAAATATAAGAATAAGATGGAAATATAGGAATAAGATGGAAATAAAGGAATAAGATAGGACTATAGGAATAAGATAGGAATATAGGAATAAGCTTAAGAGACAGAAACTGACAACCATCAGCTTGGCCAGCAAAAAAGGATTAACCTTTAACTGGGCTCTTCCATGTTTTACAATGGTCAGCTCTGTCAACAACCCAAATGTTAGTGCTCTTCTACTAAAGACTGCCCTTTGCAGCCCTGGGGTTAGCTATTCTTTGATAACCCCCACCACTCACTACCAAAACCAAAGTTAACTTTTAGTAAGATCTACTGACAACCTGCCTTGCATTGTTTTGTATTCCCCTGACTATGGGAACCCAGTTATGTCAGGAGAAGTTGCTTGGGTAAACATCAATTACCCACGTCAGGAAGGGCTGCAGGGACATACAAATATTGTTTAGCTGAAACCCCCTAAAACCTTGTTAATGGAAAATTGTAATAACCTAAAAACAATTTGTCTCTGAAAGTCTAACTTCAAAATTATAAAAATTCCTTTGTCCATGCCTAATGCTTTCCCTTGATTATAAAAAGGGGTTCATAACCCCCCTCCTGCTGCCACAGCCTCAGAATCCCAAACACTGACTGAGGCCTCAGCTAGCTGATGAGCCTTTGTGGCCCTCGGTGATTTTTCCTCTTTGGTTTTTGGAATAAAGTCTGCTTCTGGTTTAACAGACTTTGGTGGTCTGTCTCCCAATGTTGCGTGACCTCAGACCCAACATTTCAGACATGCAGTAAGACAGAGAAAGAAGAGAGGAGAGAGGGAGCAAAAGCTGAAGGGAGACAGAAATAGGTTTTATGGATTCTTTTACTTCATTTGTTTTGTGCTATTTCTCAAAGTGTGGGATGCTTCAGTGAGTGGTCTGGGACACCATTTTACATGATTCTACTGCACTAAACCCTTTAAAATCTGGTATGTCAGGCCCAACTGATATATCTGCAATATGGACTCTACACCTAACACTCAGGAACATTGCAGGAGACGGTCAGAAACCGTGTACTAGCCAGAGGACCAGGAAATCCGCTGTGAGATTGTGTCTCCTAGAGATGACAGAGAAGCTACCCCTAGGATACCTCAATGATGTGGCTGTCTTAGGAAGTCCTGAACAACACCAATAGATGTGTTACCATGGCAGGAGGAATTCTCCCAGAGTCCCACCCCTAGGCAAAGAACTCTAGGCAACTAAAGACTGCTGAGAGAAGGAGAATCAGTCTTCCACAGGGATAAGCCCACAGAGAGGCTATCCCAAGTGGTCAGTCCTAAACTGTCATCAGGTTGTGTTTATATAGTTATGTGTTTGTGCATCTGTGTAACAATAATAATTTAAAAAGAGTCTACAAATTGAGAATGAGCAAGGGAGTGGGAAGGAAGAAAAGGAGTGGGAAATGGTGTAATTACAATCTTTAAGGTTGCAAATAAAAAGCAAATTTAATAAAATTTGGTTGTGAACAAGGGTTTTTTCCTTTTTGAAGTTCTAATAACAAAGAGAAGAATCGCAGTTTGATGTGATTAAGTAGTAAGCTCTCTCCATCCATCTTTAAAGGGAAGGCAGATCCCTTGGGCACTGACCTGCTAGGAAACAGCAGCATCTGAAGCTAGGCACCATTTGATTTTCATCCTGTTGACTGTAATAGCTGCTGTTTGAAGAAAGGATATTGATTTCCCAATCTCCTTTTAAAATTGTTTAAATTACAAAGTTGAGTTAACTTAAAAGAAAATCACTTGGTAAAATAATAAAGATTCATGTATACTTGTCAAAATATTAATATTTGACATTAGGGAGATGGTTCACAGGGTAAAGTACTTACTGCATGTGCACGAGGACCTGAGTTTAGAGCACAAGCACCCATGTAAAAGCCAGGCATGGTGGCTTGCGTTTGTAAGTCACAGCGCTGGTGAATAGAAACAGGCTGATCCTGAGGACTCCCTAGCCAGCCTATCTAGTTGAAATGGCAAGTGTTCCATGTTCAGTGAGAGACACAGGCTCAAAAAATAATGTGAAGGTGGTTATGGAAGAGACTCAGTGTTGGTCTCTGGCCTGTACACACATCCACATGGGTGAGCATGCAAATACACACATGCATGCAGGAACACAAGACACACACACACACACACACACACACACACACACACACACACACACATACTCACGTGCATCTCGGATGCCATGCTGTCCTCAGGTCTCACTGCTGGTCAGTGCAGAGCAGGCAGTGGAGACCTAAGCCGCTGTTAACTTTCCATGGCTGCTTCCAGTGCATTGGACAAGTCCATGTCCAGAAGCCACAACTGTACCACAGCAAACACCTGCGGCAGTAGCTGAAAGTCCCAAACAGTTTTCTGTAGCTAGAGTTTTCCTGCCTGGCCCACAGTCAGGACAAATCTCTCTCACCTGCCAGTCCCACAGCCACTCAGACCCGACCAAGTAAACACAGACTTATATTGCTTACAAACTGTATGGCCGTGGCAGGTTTCTTGCTAACTGTTCTTACAGCTTAAATTAATCCATTTCCATAAATCTATACCTTGCCACATGGCTCGTGGCTTACCGGCATCTTCACATGCTGTTTCTTATCGTGGCGGCTGGCAGTGTCTCTCTGACTCAGCCTTCCACGTCTCAGCTTTATTCTCCTCCTTGTCCCGCCTACACTTCCTGCCTAGCCAATAGCCAATCAGTGTTTTATTTATTGACTAATCAGCAACACATTTGCCATACAGAACATCCCACAGCAGTTTTCTGTTTCCTGGTTAGCAATTTAAAAGCAAATGAAAAATGAACTTTTCCAAAGTCTGCCATAAAACTAAATTGAGGGAAATGCCTGTAACTGTTCCATGTTTATTCACTTGACTTTCCACAATCAAACTACTTTACAAATAAATTCTAAATTACTAAGCTAAAGAATTAATGAGTCTAAGAAGTAAGAGAATATAAGCTAAGAAATAAAAAAATCTAGAAATTATTTGTTAACTTGACAAATTTTCTTAGATGGCCATTATTTTAATTCCATAACATACAGCTGATCTCATACTAAATGCAGCAACAGCCTGCACCATGTGAATTATGAGCCCAAAGTTCTAGGACTAACTTGCAAAGGTTGTGTAAGATGCTCACAGATAACATTCAACTCCACACTTTCAATCCAGGAACAAAAGGGGGGCTTTGGCAAAGCTAAGGCCCCTTAATCAATTACCAATTACAAATGTCACTGTAGACAGTAAAACTGATTATAGAAGGTATTTTTATGGTGTTTGACAAAGCACAACCTAATCGCTGCAGTGCAAAACTGTTATTTATTTACTTTTTTATGCGTGTGTGTGTGTGTGTGTGTGTGTGTGTGTGTGTGTGTGCCTGAGTGGATGTATGTGCACTCAGAAGAGGGCCTCAGATTTCCTAGAGCTGGTGTTACAGGCAGTTGTGAGCTGCCATGTGGGTGCTGGAACAGAACCCAGGTCCTTTGTACAAGCAGCAAGTGCTATTAGCCACTCAGCCAGCTCTCCAGCACCCAGTACAGCACTGTTTCAAAATAAAAGTAAAGTTTTCAAAATCAGTAATAAAAAGGGGTCCATTCTTCCCTGCTTGGTCTGCAGATCTCTGGAAGCATGCACAGACAATGAGAAAACCATAATTTCCTATGTCTTTGAGAGGGACACTGGTGAATTTTTTAATCATCTTTAAATATTCACTTTATCTGATTCTCTTCTTTCTCCTTCATCTAGTATTTTAATCATTGAGAAATGGCTGAAAGCCAATACATACCAGCATTAATTACTGAGAAATGGCTAAAAGCCAGAAAAGTCAGAGGAAGCCTTGGGTCCGAGAGGAAACAACAAAGATGAAACCCTCTACCCTCTTACGGCCTCCAGAATCCACAGGGACTCAGACCAAGGGTACCCAGTATCAGTCACAAGGCTGAACTCCAGGCCTGTGGAATCCCTCCTCTTAACGAGAAATCATGCTAATGTTGAAACACTCTCTAACTATACAATTGTTTGCTTCATATGGATGCCACTATTCAATACAGTAACTCCTACAAACACACTTCTTGCTTCCTGGGAAAGTGGCATGTAAATAAGGCATTATTGCCATAACATCTCCCCTAATGATCCAGACAGGCCGTAAATAGCTAGCTGATGGATTCACAGATGGTATGGAATTGAGAAGTGTTGAAATTACTTCACCAAAGGCAAGAAGATTTATGCAGGAAAAAAAAAAGTAGTGTGCTTAAAATAAGAGCAAAAAAAAATTTTTTATTTTGATTTGCTTTTGTTTTTCAAGACAGGGTTTCTCTGTGTAGCTTTGGAGCCTGTCCTGGAACTTGAGCTGTAGACCAGGCTGGCCTCAAATTCACAGAGATCTGCCTGCCTCTGCCTCCCGAGTGCATTAAAGGCATTCACCACCACTGCCCAGCAAGCAAAACATTTTTAACTTTGTGGGAGAAAAAAAAAAGACGTGTGTGTGTGTGTGTGTGTGTGTGTGTGTGTGTGTGCTTACACATACGCACATGCACAGAGCAGAAAGTCCTGAGTAGGTGTATGGAGGCCAGAGGGCAATTTGCTGGAGTCAGTTCTCATCATGTGGGTCCCAGGGTTCAAACACAAGTTGCCAGGCTTGGCAGCAGGTCATCTTACTGCCCCCAAGTTCCAAAACATGCTATCCAGCATAGATGATACAAAGCAGGATGACTTGCAATTCCTTAAAAACACTAACACACCAACAATATTTGAAGAGAGACTGTTACTCCAAAAAATATGATGCTTGTCAACAAATGAGGGAGGTTACCATGAGTCATTTGAAAGTGTCAACAACAAGTTCATGTTTTTAATACTGAGATAATACAAAGTTCCATTTAGAAGTGAACTTGCCCTATCATAAGCATAAATTGAGAAATCCCCATGGTAAGCAAACTGTAAAAGCACAGGTGAATTCTTAAAACTTGAGCAGAAAACAAGAAATTTCATAGATATCATATTTAAAAAACTGTGTTGAATGAACAATTGAACATCAACACTCAATTTTGGTGAGTGCTAAAATAACTTTAGTTTCCCCAAAGACAATCAAGATTTTCATTCCAGAACAGTGATAAAAACAAATATGACACCCTTTCGGGGAGGGTGAGAAAGGAGGGTTGTTGTGAGTGTTAGCATTTCTGACACCTCTAGCTGCTTCCAGGGTCCCAGAGGCGTGCAAGCACTGTCAGTATTCAGGCAAAATGCCTAGCCAGCACCTGGGGGGTCCTATGGCTGCGCATGTGCTGTCAGTATTCAGGCAAAATGCTTAGCCAGCCTTATAGCCATGCGTCACTACATACATAATCTATGTGCATGTTTTGCATGGCTGTGCAAGCCTTTGCATGCATGTGCCCAGACCCCCTTATAAGCAGACTTTGCCCGTCTTCCAGAGACTGCCTCAGTGAACCCCCTCTTTCTCTTCATAACCCCGTAATAAACTCTTAAAGTGAGTTTTGTTGTACTTTGTGGTCCATTCTCGCCTCTGGTAAATATAACATTGGTGCCGAGACTCAATAGGCCCTCCCAGGGCCCCAGGGTGCACCAGGACCCTGTGGAACCTGGTCCATCTACGACATCCCATCTTCCAACTATCTGGCCAACAGGCCCCTCCGTACAACACCAGCTGCTTCGATTGGTGAGTTTCCCCTCTTCCGGTCAGCGTAAATGCTTCCCTGGAACTGTGGGAATGACTGTTCATCTTCCAGTGCCCCACCAGTGTCTTGGAAAGTGGGGGTACCCCCAGTCACTACCTCCAGGGCTACGGCTGGTCCCTCTCCCTGACAATCACCTCTGGCCATCCCCAAGTGAGGCCTCACTTTTCGCCTCTCGGACCTGCTCTTTGGTGATGACTCACCGGGCGGCTTGGGCCATTTTCATCTCTCGGACCATGTGTCTGTCCCCTGGGCTTAGCTCTCGGCCCCTGTCCTTTGCCTGATAATGTGCGGGGCGGCTTGTGCCTTCTCAACCTTGTTTTTCCTTGCCTCACTCATAGGGAATAAGCCTTCCTTCCAGCAATAGAAGTCCAACATCCCCTCTGGGATGCCTCCATGCTTAACGCCCTATTTAATAGCTTCTAAACTCACCCGCCTTTGCACTCGGAAATGGCCCAAATACCCCTTAAACAACTGGATAAAATGACTGGCTAATGGCACTTTAGACCCTGACATTTTACGGGAGCTTTCTAACTTTTGCCAGTGGACCAGTAGATGGAAAGAGTTCCCTTCTGTTATCTGAGCTCCAAAGCCTCTCTCCATGCTTCCTGCTCACCTGCTCATGTGCTCCTAGCTAGGCACTCTGAACTAGAGGAACCCTCCCCCACCACTCTGGACCCTGCTAATGAACCCCCACCTTTCTGACCTCAACATACAACTGCTCCTTCAGCTCCTCCAGCTCCTGCATCCTCTCGATTAACGAGTCTTAACGGGTTGCTCTGACCATCCGACTTTCACTCCTCTTGTCTCCTGCCACTAAGGAACCCCACCCTAGCCGAGGCAACCCGGTGACCGCTCTCCCCTTGTGAGAGGTTGCTGAGTGAATGGACTGGCAAGGTACATGTCCCCTTCTCACTCACAGAGCACTCTCAAATAGAAAAGAAACTGGGTCTGCATCTAACTCTACCTCTTTCATAAAAGAATTCCAATATATCACCCAATCTTACAGTCTCACCTTTCATGCTATATATATGATCCTAATTAACAACCTATTTCCTGAGGAGCACAGGCAAGTTTGGGAGCAGGCTAGAATACATGCAAACAAAATTTACCAGACTAATGCAGCTCATCCACCTGGGGCAGAGACAGTTCCCCATAGAGACCCATGATGGGATTTTAACACCCCAGGTGGCACTCTAGTCAGAGACCAATTTACAACCTGCCTCCTGGCAGGTCTCCATAAGGCTCCTTAAACCAATGAGCTGTGAGAAACTCCAGGAGATCTTTCAGAGCAGACAAGAAAGCCCATCTCAGTTCCTAGACTGCCTCACAAAGGCCCTCTTACAATATGCTAATCTAGATCCTGAAAGCTCAGAGGGCAGTCAGCTCTTTAAGACCCATGTCTTCTCCCAGAACTTCTCCAACATTAGGGCCAAGCTTAAGCACTAGGAGAGAAGCCCCTAACCCCACAGGCAGAAGTCTTAGTGCTGGCCTTTAAGGTGTACCATGGGAGAGAAGAGAAAGCCTGTAAACAAAAATACCAAATGCTGGCCAAGGCCATCCAGCCAGCTTCAGTGACTGCCTGGGCTCCCTTGCCCCCTGGGACTTGAGGACCACTGGGTTCCTGTTTCAAATGTGGTCAGGAAGGTCACTGGGCCTGGTCTTGTCCTAATCCCCACAGGCCCCTGGGCCATATCCAAAGTGCACTATCAAGAGGGACACTGGTCAATTGACTGCCCCCCAGCACCTTGTGGCATGAAGCCATCAAATACAGACCACCCATTCAGCCAACCTTCTAGGTCTGGCCGAAGACAACTGAGGGTTCCCGGGCTCCCTTGACCTAACCACTGTCATCTCTGACAGGAAGCCATGGGTAGTCATCATGGTATCAGGGTGGCCTACATCTTTTCTTTTGGATACCAGGGCCACTTACTCAGTCCTGAGGGAATTTGGGGGACCTACCTCCCCTTCTCATCTCCCTATTTTTGGGGTAGGGGAACAGCCTTACCTACCTCATCAGACCCACCACTCAGTTGAATTTTCAGGGGTATCCCTTTCACCTTTTTGGTTGTACCAACTTGCCCTGTGCCCTTAACGGGAAGAAACTTTTTAGCCAAAGTGGGATCTTCTATTTCTTTTGCTCCCCCCAGTCACCTGACCCAAGACTCACCAGCAGTGCCTCTCCTCCTCCTCCTAGCCACCTATCCCACTGGTTCCAAATGTCATTTCCTCTGCCAGCCTCCCAGGTGGACCCCCATGTCTGGGACACCCCAAACCCTTCTGTTGCTAGGCACCATTCTCTGCTGTCATCCAATTACAGGACCCTACCCAGTATATTACTCAAGCTCAGTACACACTCTCACTCCAGAGCCTTAGGGAACTTAATCCTATCATCTCTGACTTTCTAAGGAAAAGCTACTTCACCCTACATCCTCTCCTTTTAACACCCCTATACTTGCAGTTAAGAAATCTAACAGAATCTACCATCTGGTTTAAGACCTCTGGGTCATTAATTCTGCAGTGGTCCCCCTCTATCCTGTGGTGCCTAACCCTTAACACACTCCTCTCCACTATCCCCTCAGGAACCTTCCATTTCTCAGTTCTGGATATCAAGGATGGTTTCTTCTTTGTCCCTCTCAGTCCTCAGTCTCAAAGTATCTTTGCTTTCACCTGGACTGACCCTGACACTCACCTCTCCACACAGCTTACTTAGACTGACATACCCCATGGGTTTGGGGACAGTCCACACTTATTTGGTCAGGCCCTAGCTTCTAGCTTACTCTCTTTGTCTCTCCCTAACTGTAAACTCATACAGTATGTAGATGATAGTCTACTTTGTGGCCCATCATTACAAATTAGCCTAACTAACACCTGCCCTCCTAAATTCCTGTCCAGATGGAGCCATAGAGTCTCACCTTCCAAGGTCCAACTGTCCACTCCTCAGGTAACCTAATTGGGTCTAACCATTACCCCAACTCACAAAGCCATTTTTTAGATAGGAAGCACCTAATCTGGTCTCTTGTTCCTTCTACTAAAGAGCAGATTTTATCATTTCTAGAAATGGCTGGCTTCTGACATCCCTGAATCCCCTATTTTTTCTTCCTTCCTCATCCCTTATACGAGGCAGCTCTTGGCTGTCCACATGAATCCCTCATCCATCCTATTACTAGCCCTTTCAGAAGCTCCAACAGGCTCTCTTCCAGGCTCCAGCCCTTCATCTCCCAGACCTAGCTTGTCCCTTCTCTCTCCACGTAACAGAAAAAGAGGGATATGCCCTTGGGGTCCTAGGCCATCAGCTGGGACCTTCCTTTGCACCTGTAAGCACACCTGTCAAAAAACACTAGACCTCACCGCTCAGGGCTGGGCACCCTGCACATGTGCTTTGGCAGCTGCTGAGCGCCTTATCCATGAATCAAAGAAGCTAACCTTTGGGCCACCCACCACTGTCTCCTCCTCCCACAACCTGTCCCATCCCTTAACTTATAAAGGCTTACACACTCTACCTCCTTCCCAAGTTCTTTCTCTCCAGGTGGCTCTAGTGGAAGATGCCACACTTACTTTCCAATCTTGCCCACCCCTCAATATCTCAACTCTTCCCTGACTCAATCCCCACCCACACTACTAACCAGCAGGCTGAACTAATAGCCCTCACCCACGCCTTCCTATTAGCACAAAGACAATACCTAAACACTTACACAGACTCTAAATATGCTTTTCATATCCTCCTGTCCATGCTACCATTTGAAAGAGTACAGGCTACTTGCAAAAAAGGAGGATCCATAAATAACTCAGGTCAAATTTTGGCCATGCTAAAAGCCTCCCATCTCCCCAGAGCTACAGGAATTATTCACTGCCGGTCTCATTAGACCAACAACTCCATCATCTCTAAGGGGAATAACCAAGGTCATAACAAGGCAGCTAAGACAGTGGCCCTCCAGGGCCCAGACTCACCTCACCCACTGCAGGCAATCCACACACTACAACCCACATCCTCACAGTCACCCCGACACTTGACAAATTCTGTCCTATCTACATCAGCTCTTTCATCCTAATAGTCAGGCTCTGTCTCATTTTGTCAAGGCTCACCTCCATCCCACCCCTGAGGACTTGTATTTCTTAAAAACTATTACTGCTTCTTGTAAAATTTGTCAAAAGTCAGACTCTAATTCCAAATTATCATAACCTCCCTTTTTCTACCCACCAGGCCAATGGATCCCTCCCAGGGACTGACTGACTTGATTTTACTCACATGTCCACAGTCAGACGGGTTAAGTACCTCCTGGTTCTAGTAGATGCATTCTCAGCCTGGGTTGAAGCTTTTCCAATTACTAACAAATAGGCTCAGATAGTCTCTGACCTCTTACTCTGGGAGATTACCATCGGATTTGGAATCCCCCTTCTCTCCAGTCAGATTGTGGTCCTGAATTTATCTCCCAGATTTCCCAAACCTTATCTAAAACTCTCAGCATCCCTTAGCATTTTCATATCCCATATCACCCTCAGCCCTCAGGAGAGAAGGAATGAACTAACTGCTCCTTGAAAAATAGTCTTGTTAAACTGTCACAGGAACTTCACCTTGACTGGGTAAAGCTCTTGCCTCTGGCTCTTCTTAGGCTCCAGGCTCTCCCCAAGTGACCCCTTTCCATCTTGCCATTTGAACTCATGTATGGGAGACCAGTCCCAACCTCCAGCCTCCCATCTGAACTCTCACCTCTCCCTGATCACCTACTGACCCCCCTGCTCTATCATCTACGCTTTCTCTTATGGAACTTTGCTGACCACTCTCTACCCAAGCCATGCACCAACCCCTGCCCACCTCCAATCCACATCGGGGATCAGGTCCTTCTCTCTCCTCCAGACCAATGCCCATCACCCCTTTCCTGTAGATGGCAGGACCCCTTCAAGGTCATTCTTATAACCCCCACAGCTACCAAGCTTGAGGGTCTTCCTCACTGGATTCACTTATCTCACCTCCAACCCTTTACTCCCCACCTCAGGATAATCTTTCCTCATACACAGTAACTTAAATGGGGCCCTGCTCTCCCAAGTTCCAGAGGACACTGAGATCAACTGCTTTGTCTTCAGTCTCAGAAGAATGGAGTTCCACCCCACAACCGTCCTCAACTCCACCAGATTGCTTTCCTTCCTGACCCCCTCTCTGAGTTCTTCTGTCTCTACTGACCATACTCTGCTTCAATTTCCTCTATGTTATCTCCAATGACATATTGAAAAATCTCTAATTAAACTAATTAGCTGTTGTTACAGGACTACCAACCATTAGCCACAGAGCTGGAGGCGTAAGAACTATCAAATGTGCCCGGGTGGTAAGAAACAGCAATACCACAGAGATCTCCACATCCCTAGACTCGAGGGAAACTCACAGAACAGATTTTAATAAAACAGTTTATTACTGACTGCCCTCAGAAATGAACCACCTGAATCTCCTGCTAAGGTAATGCCATGATGACTGAAAAGGAACAGGCACCCTAAGGTTTGTTCAGGTGGAGACAGAAAACTTAATTGGTAATAAGGAGGTAATAAAGCATATTCCAGAGTCTGCTCTCACTATATGACTGTCCATAACTTTAACATTAACCAATAAAATTCAGATAGGTTATTAATCTAATTCTAGCAGAGTACTAATCACTAAATTCTACCACTATATTATCATAGCCACAAGCTCAGGATTTTGAATTCTCTTGGGCTTTTTAATATGTCTAAAGCTTCTCTCTTTTGTAAACTTAAAAATTCTTGTAAGCTCCAGGAAGTCAACTTGGATCTACCCAAACAGGTCAAATTCACTCCAGATAAGGGCCATCCTACCTTCCCCTGGTCTGGGGACCCCCTGCCTCAATTACCAGGCATCCTTGGACAGCTCCATAAAGCCTAGACAGCTACCCTACCCAGGATGACATGGAGAACATCCCAGCTTTCTCAAGTCCCCCAAAGATGACTGATGCCCACAAAGTCTTCAGAAGTGGTTTTGAGAACCCAGAGCCCTCATTTCCTGTCCACCTGCCACCCCAACTCCTCACATTTAATAATAAATGAAAAGGTGAAATGTTAGCGTTTCTAGCACCTCTGGCTACTTCCAAGGTCCTACAGCTGTTCACGTGCTGTCAGTATTCAGGCAAAATGCTTATTAGCTAACCCAGGGCTTTCTGGCCGTGCATCACTACTTATGGATGCTATGCACATGCATTGCGTGGCTGTGCAAGCCTTTGCATGCATGCGCCCAGATCCCCTTATAAGCAGTCTCTGCCCACCCTGTGCTCTCTCTCTCTGCCACCTTCCTTTCAGAGACTGCCTCCATGAACCCCTCTTTCTCGTCATACCCCCATAATAAACTCTCAAAGTGGGTTTTGTTGTACTTTGTGGTCCATTCTTGCTGCTGGTAAATACAACAGTTGAGTTCCAGGCCAGCCTGGTCTATAGAGTGAGACTGTGTTTAAAAACTAAACAAAACAAAAAGCACAGAAGCCAAAGAAATCCATTTGAGTCCTTGCAAAGTCTTCAGGTGGCTTTGTGGGGGTGGGGGACATACCCACAGGTGTCCTGTCTGTCTAGGGTTGTGCCCCTTCTCCTCTGGTGGATGCTTACTGGTTTAGTAACTAGACAGTTTCTTCCTCTTTCAGGATTTACCTTGAAATCAAATCCTACATACTTATATTTGGTAAGTGAGTGTCACAGTGTCGCATAACAAAAGCAGACAACTCACTCATTCCAAATATAGAAACCTAAGATCATACAACAACTTCAATAACTCATGAAAAAGTTCTTCCTGCTCAGTCCCCACAGCAGAAATGAAAGTGGCTGGGAGTCCAGTCCCACCCCCTCCCCTTACACACACACACACAAACACACACACACACACACACACACACACACACAGACCCTTACACGACGCCCAAAAGGAGAACTTCAGAAGGACTGACTGTGCAAAGTACCCTGTTTCCACCTGGACACCTCAGGCTGCCCCTGGAAGACTGAGGCAGCTCTCTCCTGAAGACTTTGTTGAATATTATGGTGGTCTTAATGAGAATGGTCCCTATAGGCACATATATTTGCATGTTTAGTCCCCAACTGGTGAACTGCTTTAGGAAGGATTAGAAGCTGTGGCCTTGGAAGAGGTGTGTCATTGGGGATGGGCTTTGAGGCTTCAAAAGCTCATGCCAAGCCTTGCACTCCCACCCCACCCCCCATTTCTCTCTTTCCATCTCTCTGCCTGATGCCTGCAGATCAAGATGTAAAGCTCTCAGCTACTGCTCCAGAATCATTCATTCCTGATTTCTGCCACGATGATCATGGACTAGCCTTCCAAAACTGTAAGCAAGCTCCCAGTTAAATGCTGTCTTTTCTAAGAGTTGCTTTGGTCATGGTGTCTCTTCACAACAACAGAACAGTGACAAAAACAACTATCACACCATTGCGGGGATGGCATTCTTTCAGGTCATACCTTCGTGGTCTCGCACCAGTGTTTCTGAGCAAACTTCGTACAAATCATGCCTATTGGGATGAATCCTCCCCTGAAGGTCAGATTCAAGGGAATCCATTTTAAAATGTGAATTCATGCTTGGATGCATCTGTGTCAAAACAGATGGCTGCTCCCTTCCATTCAAAGGTGAAAGGAGAATTATATGAACAACCTCTACCCAGATCATTGGCTATCTTCAATCACATGTAATGAGTCAGAACTGAGCCATAACCACACTTGCTCTCTGCCAGGCACTAACCTGTTCAATCCTCATGACAATTTCATGAGAACTAAGTATTTTCTCCCTGTTTTAGACCAAAAGGATTAAGTGACTTGTTCAAGTTCAAGTGATGGGCACCAAGTTCAAATCCAGCCTGCTTGTCTCCAGAGTGCATGGCTGTAGCCTTCAGGCCAGACCATATTCATAATTTACAGCATCTTCAGCTGGCAAGAACATGGAAAATAGAAACTATTCAAGTTACTACAAGATCTGTAATATTTCAGAATCTAAAAACTTATGAATTTTAATTTAAAAACTCAGTAATGTAATTTTCTTTCAATATGACACCATAATAAAGTTATAATCTAAAATTCTAAATAACTGCATACCTATGAGTAAGATTTTCCCTGTCATTAAGTGACCTTCATTTGCCAATCAGTTTTTTATTTTCATTTTTGAAATATAAATCTGCTTCTTAATGTATTCAAATTAAAGGAGAATGATATATAATCTTTATTTTTAAATTATCATTGCATGTATAACACTCAATTGAAAAAAACAAAACAAGCAAAAAAACAAAAACAAAAATACTGTGATCATATATTGCATGGAAATACTTGACATTCTCGATCAGACTATTTAATCTTATGAAGTACCAGAATGACATTGCCTAGGCTCAAATGTGTCCTGAAGAAGCTATATATTTATTCTTCAGTGACATCTCATAGGGGAAAAACAGCTTTTCTTTTCAAAATGCATTGATAAAAGTTCTTTGAAGTAATGAATCCAAGGGCACCACAACCATTCAGTCATCATTACAGACATAGAGCTATCATCATTTCATGTAGTCATGGCAGACCCTGACAATTTCATGATACATGTATGTCTTAGGTATGCATGGCATGCCAGGGTGTCATGTAACTATAACTGATCCAATGATGTGGCTTAAATCCAGCCATTCATCCTGATGGCAAACTGATTATTATTTAGAGGAGCGTTTCTGATAGAATTGAGACACAAAGGTTCCCACAAATGACTGATTTCCAGGAACAGAACTTTGTAATTGGATACACTCTACCTAAGGACATCTGCACAAATTGCCTCCTGAGCACTGTTCAGTTCAAATGTTTGGAGAGGAAAGCACACATGGCGCTGATTTCTCAATTGCGATGGCACGCCATTACTTCTTTTGATTTCTGTGCTGTGCATAAATGACAACATACATCAGAACTTGTTCCTGAATGGCAGTGAAGGCAATTTAGAGGCTTGTGCTAGAAATAGCAACTAAACCTGAAAATTAAACCAGTCACTTGCAGAGCTTATAAAAAGAAAAACCTCTTTGTTTCTCAGATAAGTGTGCAAAAATAGCTGACTGGTGTCTCATTCCAGTGGAACAATGAGTTCTTACATGCTACATTTCCTCTGCCTTCTCCGTGGACTCAGCCCACTATTAATAGCACCTGGCAATCTACTTGTTGGCTATTTAAAGCTTTCTTTGAAAACAGGTGATTCGTTACCTGCACTCAGTGTCGGCGAGGCAGGTAGAGATGCTATGTACTTACTTTGTCCACTTTCACTGCACACAAACATTCTCATGGCAAGCTTGGCATTGCCCAGCTCCAAAGTAGAGATGGTTGTGGACCCAGGATTTGATGCCATACAAGGAACTTCAATGTACCAGCTCCAAAAGGGTTAGCTGCCCACAAGTATGCATACTCTTCACAACCAGGAGTAAAAGTTTTAAAACAGAACACGCATATGTGTATGTGTGCATTCAAATTGCTCTGAACTGTCAGTTATCAGTCTTCTGAAAAGCAGATGTTCCAAGTTCAAGTGAGAAAGAACAGTTTCCCTTTAGACTCCACAGGGAGTAGTGCTGGTTACTGCTTTCTAAATCTCCTTGCTTTGGACAGGTCTGTGGTGGTCGTCCACCTTCCTCTTCATTGTCTCATTTACAGTCTGATCTCCCAGCTTTCCCTCGCCTCCCTTTCTCCTTTCCCTCTCCTCTCTGCCCTGACCATCATCTAGATTCTAGGCATGTTTATTGGTAGAAGCGGTGCTCTTATTTTTTTTTTTTTATTCTCTGTCTTTTACATCATGTATCTTGACCCCATTCATTTCTCTGTCCCTTTGCATCCACCCTCCACCCCTGTACTACCCCCCAATAAAACAAAATTTAAGAGAACAAAAAAGGGAAAAAAATTAAAAATCTCATCATGGAAGCTGCAGTGTGACACAGTGAGTCACACATTAAACCCCTTTGTCCTTATGTCTTTACTTGCAAGTGTTCATTGCAGAGTGTCTCTGGTTTCTACTACATTATCGATGCTGGGCCCTCACTGGGACTCTTCCCGGATATCCTGTTGTTGCCTTGTGTTGTGGAGATCCTGTAGCTTTGGGTTTGTGGGTCAGGCCCCTTCATGTGCTCGAGCAGATCACAGATGGGGTGGATGTTGGGGTGGTCCAAGCTATAATCCTGATTCTGGGCCTGAACAGCTGCAGGGTTGACCTGCCCGCCAGTTCTCCCCTGTGCTCACCACCAGGGGGAGCTCTCCAGCATTGCCCCCAACCCCAGGCTAATTCACCTCTTGCCGTATTAGCAGGGGGTGGGGCCGGTTTGCCTGCTTTCACACCCTCAGGGCTGGCTTTCCCACACCCATACCATCAGGGCCAGCTCTGTTGTGTTGCCCAGGTGAGGTACAGGGGCCGTTCTTCTGAGTGCTGCAGCTGGTGAGAGATGGGACAGTCCTCCTGCTCTCATGACCCCAGGGCCAGCTCCTCCACCTGTCTCAGGCATTGATGAGTGGGAGGTTGGTGGGGGAGGGCATCTCTCCTCCGCCCATGCTGCCGCATGAGTAATGGGGACAGCTCTCCTTGCTCATAACATTGGGATTGTGTCACCCTCACCCCCTCTGACCGCTGGGCAGCTCTTCTGTGCTATCTAGGTGAGAGGCAGGGCCCATTTCCTGAGCGCTGCAGCTGGTAAGGGCGAGGGACAGCCCTCTCAGTATCGGTTTTTAAAGTATTCCATTGGTTTCAAATCAATATCACAGCTATGTCATTTAAATAAGAATGTAATTGATAAAAGCCACTCTTTCCCTTTTATGTCAACTCTTCCTGTCTTGGAAAACATCGCACTGAAGCAACACCAAAGAACTCTGCGGGCTATCAGACTGGCAAAACCGACATGAAGAGAAGCTTTGTGCGACACACATAGACTTTGTATTCATTGCGGTGAAAGTCAGGTGGCAGTATTGCACTCACCGTAGATGCTTTCTGCAACCCTGGGAATCGGTCCCCTTCTCACTTTACCACTCCTGCAGAAAACTTGTTTTCTTTCCTTGAAAGAATAATTGCTATATATAAAATAAGTAATAAATTGCTGGGTTCCATTGTCTAGCGCCCAGGTGGTTTTATTAACTTCTATAGATTGGAAGTTTTCTTTTTCCTTCGTGAAAATGTTTATTGTTAAATAAAAGATGCAACTTTTCAAAACAAAATTCTAATCTAATATCACTCTTTCACATAGTAGTTCCATTTAAAAATATTTAAAAATCAAGATGAGATTGAAACAATAGAAAAATTAATTCAATGACATTTTTGACATGAGGACAAAAAGAATGTTTTGTTCTCCAAGACAATTGACGAAACAGTTCTGAAAGTTCAGACAAACAGCAGACTAAAAAATATAATGAAATTTCAGGACACTCATGGGTGAGATTAGCAAGGGCAGGGGAGAAGGGATAGATTAAGTGGCTTCTAAGACACCTGCCTGCCTGCCTGCCTCTGCCAGCCTGTGCCTGCCTATGCCAGTCTGTGCCAGCCTGTGCCTGCCTGTGCAAGCCTGTGTCAGCCTGTGCAAGCCTGTGTCAGCCTGTGCCTGCCTGTGCAAGCCTGTGCAAGCCTATGCCTGCCTGTGCCAGCCTGTGTCTGCCTGTGCAAGCCTGTGTCAGCATGTGCCTGCCTCTCTCAGAAACACACTGAGCCCGTGCCTTGGAGTCCAATAAAATAGAATTTGATTGACTTAATTAGTTTGGGGAAAAATGAGAATGTAACACTTTACATCATAATAACTGGTGGATTCAATCTCAGAAGACCTGATTGTGCCTATTTTCACATGGAAGTTCTATTTTATGAGGCACCATTGGATTTTTCTCTTCTCCTCAGCTCTTTTCTTTCTGTCTTAACCCCAAACAGGTCAAACAGAGGGAAACCACTGCAGCACATTGAAGTTATGCTCTGGGAAAGTATTGATAAAAGCAAAAGAAAAGCTTGTTACGGGGTATGTGGTCTGGTCTAAGTAGAAAGCTAAAGGGCTACTAGATACTGATGTGGTCATTCACAGTGCCTATCTGGATGTAAGACAGGACAAAGTTCAGAACCCAGAACTGAGGAAAGACAAGGGGGAGAAAATGGGAGCTGCCAAGAGGAGAGCAGAATCCCATCTGATACAGACAGGTATTAGCACAAGGACAACCTGCTGAGCATCACTCACAATAGTTGATGCCAGCTGCTAGCCAATGCACACGTCTGCAAATGTCGCATAGAAATGATATTTCTCCTCCAGTAATGGACTCTGTCTATATACCTGCCCAAAGATGGAGGGCCTAGTGGAAGGACATATAACATGCTGAGTTATTATCTTACATTGATACTATCACACTATCAAATAAGAAACATGTGTTTCAACAAAAGAATGTGAAGGGCTATGAATATGCAAGACGTATAAAGTACATGCTTCAAGTGTTCAACATTGCAGGACCAAATTATTAATCTTTCAAAAGTATACTTAAACATCTGTACATAAGATATCATGGAAAGCACTTGTGCACCTGTACTCCTTAAGTGTTTACAGTGGAATGAGACAGACAAGGTAACCAGACAACATTAAAAATATAGAGATCATATTATAGAAATTACAGAATACAGAAATAAAATATAGAATATAGAAATTTTATTTATAGGATCATAGAAATTGTCATTACAGTAGTTCAAGAAAAGTCTAAAAGATGGGGAAACTGAACGCACAGTTGTTGTGACAGCATGCATTAGACCTGTGAAAACTAAGCCAAACATAATCCCAGCATGGAGAAGGAAGGTGGGCATGAAGTCCCACCCATATGAGGAGCTATTGGCAACTGATCGCTCCTGGGAGAGGGAGAGAAGATTCTCTTTAATGGTGCAGCCCCTGGGGGTGGCCCACACTGCAGTGGAAGGCCCCACATCCAAGAGCACATGGCCAGCATAAACTGTACCCACTGGAGAAATGAAAAGGACCGAAGCTGGGTGGGTAGAGAAGCAAGAGCAGAGTAGATCTCAGAGGAGCTAGGGGAGTGGGCTAATATAATCAAAATATATTGCAAGTAATTCTCAAAAACTTAGAAAAAAAGAAAGCGGATGATGCTGATCTGGATTTTTTTTTTTTTGAACAATAGGAAAGATTTAAACATAGTTCAAAGAAAAGATGCGCCCAGTGGAACCTCCAAAAGAACAAAAAAAAAGATAATTAATATTTAGGAAAGGTATGGCTTGCCTTATTCCATCACATAGGACATTTTTGCCCAGCAGAATTCTGTACTTTTACAACTGAGATTTTAGAAGTACAGTCAATATCAGATAGAAATCTATATTCAATGTGAGAATTAATCTGAGAGAAAACACAGAAGAACTTGAGAAGTGCCCACAAGAAAACATGAGAAGTTTTGGACCAACGAAGAAACCTCCATTGAGCTGAAAAAAAAAGTGAGTTAGTTATAGAGAAACCTCAGGCTGAGTTTCAGAGAGAGTGGAGCAGACAGTGGAAAAACAGAGGAAAGACACCCAGCTCAGGGCTCTGATGCGCTTCAAGTAAATGGAAGCCAAGAAGCCCAGGAAATTTAGAGGTTATCAGGAGCTGACCAATAAGAGAGCAGGCAATTTTTCCTGACATGAGCAAAGAGAAAGATTTACAACACTGTAATTAGGCTGCAGCAAAGAGATCCTTGAATCTCACTGGGAGTCTAGGTTTGGTCTTAATGGCCGTATGTAGGCTTAAAAGTGTTTGAAGTGACTTGACAGAATTTCAGAGTGAATCACTTACCTAGAACACTAATGAGTCACACACTCTATGTGGTGTATCATTTGATTAGTTTTTAACTAAAATCTTGGACAGTGACTCCTCTAAGCTACACCTCAAAGCATGTACAGATACTACCACCATTTCATTTTCTGGGTCTTACTCTGTCTCACTGATGAGACATAAAATTGGGCAGAGTTACGAAGTGCCAGGGACTGACTGGCAGCTCTTTAGAAAGTCTGTGAGGAGGTTCTTGAAAGCTTGTCTGCAGACTGAAGCTGAATGAGACAGCACCTGGGAAGTCTTCCTTCTCCAGCAAGAAAGGCCTAGAGAAGGGGCCTCGCAGACATCTCCCCCACCCCAATACATTCACCTCACTTGTCACTGTACCCCCCACTATAAAAGGGAAAGGAGCAAGTCCAGATCTGAGCCACATGTCCAACACTGCTGATAGCAGAGAAAATCACACAGCTGTATAAGAGCTTAGAGAGAGGTAGAGGCCTGTTTACAGTTTAGCATACACTTCTGTAGAATTTTCCATGGGATAAGCTGTAGAACTTCTGTAGAACTTTCCATGGGACAAGCACTGTTTAGCATGTGTGAGCATGTGCATATGTGTGAATAGCATCTGATTCCCCTGATTATCCAATACAGTATGTCTTACCATGGAGCCCATTTCACAGATGGAGAAAGAAAACTAGCTTGCCCAAGGTCTGTGAGTTTCAGGGCTGGGAAGAAACCAGGCATCTTTACCCCAGAGCACTGATTCCAGCTACTGAATTGTTTGTTCTGTGCCATTATTCACATTCTGCTTCTGTTCTTAGTAAAGTCTGTCTTAGTCACCGTTATATTGCTGTGAAGATACACCATGACGAAGGCAACTCTTATAAAAGAAAACGTTTAATGTAGGGGCTTGCTTACAGTTTCAGGGGGTTAGTCCATAATCATCATGGTGGGGAGCATGGCAGCAGGCAGGTGTGGTGCTGGAGAAGGAGCTGAGACTCACATCCTGTCGTACAAGCAGAGCAAGAAGTTGAGCTTGGAATTGGATTCTGAAACCTCAACACCCAGCTCCAGCAAGATGCCTCCTAAACAAGGCCACGCCACCTAATCCTTCCAAACAGTTCACCAAATGGGAACCAAGCATGCAAATTTATGCCTATGGGGACCAATTTCACCCAAACTGCCACAGAGCCTTAGGTGGGACAAGAAGGAGGGTGGACACACAGTACAAGAATTTCCAGATATCCTGGCCATAAAAGTACACAAATCTCACTCCTAATCAGCAAATGCTCAAAACTACACTTTCTGAAAAACTTAAATTTAACTTAGAGTGAAGTTGATGCAGACTGACGCTGTCAGCTGTAAGAACATCCCCACACACCTTTTTTTCTAAGCTGAAATTCTATATTTAATCTTCATAATTTCTCATTGACATATGATGAAAAAAATCTTACCATAACTTAGATTTAGTGTCACTTGGAAATGTTGATCTTAATAGAAGCAAAGTCCCAAAATGTTTGTGGTGAAGAGAAATTGGTATAGAAAAAAGAAAATGACTGGCCACTGCTTCTAAAGCAGTTTAACCAATAAGAACAGATGTTCTCTTAGTAATTTAATATCTTTGCACATAGTAGGTACTCACACATTTCCTAAATGTCATTTGAAGACTTAAATAAACATACTTTTAAAGTGGGAGCAGGGCTGAGGGCATAGCCTAGTAATAGAGAGCTTTCTTAGCATGTAGAAAGTCCTAGGTTTGATCTCCAGCATAAATAAGCAAACAAAGCCCCTCCTAAAACCTGTAGTAACCCATGGCTAGTTAGTACATAAAGTGCTACACACCTACACTTTTTCACATTTCCTGCCATCCCTTTCAATGTGAAGAGGTTCTATTTAGTTCATAGCTCTGTTAGTCAATCTGTGCACTGCACCAAAATCTTTGAGTTTGTCAAAGATGTACATGTACAGGTTTCATCAATCCCAGACATCATGATAGTAAGAATTTAAGCTGTACCTCCCATATTTACCCTATGGCCTTCATGTTATGTTTTATGATAAAATATATGGTTACGGTAAATGGGATGCTCATTTATAATTAAGCTTACTAATTGCTTGGCTTTTAGATTATCAAGGTGGGTCTAACCAAATTACATTCATACTCTAAAGGCAGACAGTTTCTCAAACTTGTGGCAGCAAAGGAAATCAGAAGGACTCAACATGGGAGGGATTTGATGTGAAGGAGGAATCTGATGTTTCAATGACCATGCTAAAAAAATCTGAGTGTCTTATAGGGCTGAGAGTAGTCCTTGATTGACAGCTAGCAAGACAAGGGCCTGTCACCTCTAGATGGTTAGTTCCACCAACAGTAGATTGAGCTTACACACATGTTATTGCTTAATATCTTCACGTAAAAGCCTAACCCTCTGACAGACTCAGTCCAGCCAGAAGGAAACAGTGAACCTAGGCTTCTCTGGGGAGCTGGCCTGAACCACTTCTCACTTGTGACTGTGAAGTAATAGACAGACATTGTTTTACACTACTCAGTTTTAGTATTGTTATACATCTACAGAAAACTCATACACAAACTGAACAAACATCTCTGGAAACTGATTTCCATGTGTATGGTTAACAATCTCTCATTTAACTTTATACACAGTACAGCTTAAAACTAACTAAATCATAGCATGTGATCACAAAAATGGAGTAAATAGACTGTACTTTTGAACATACAAGTCTCGAAGCTTGAAAGGCTATAGTAGTGATCTTTCCTGTTATCAATACGATAAAGAAAAGTCTGGAGGTCGTCTAGATTACCTTCTGGCAAGGCTGCATTACCTTCCAGACCCTCTCCCTTCCCCATAGCAACCCATTCTACTCTCAGCTCTTTAGGGAATTCATGCATCAATAAGAAGACCCATGCACAATGCCACGACCTTGTCTGCACATTCTGAAAGCCGTCCTAAATTCTTTCTCATGTGATTTAAGCTAGGTTTCTCTTCTCAGATCTAAGAAAATATAATTATCAGCTAAGCACCTTCCTTTGTTATTTAATCTGCAATTCTCTTCTCAGACCTTAGAAGATAGGATTATCAGTGAAGAACCGTATGCTAGGCTTTGCCACTTACATCCTTCGAGAACAGCTAGCAATGAAGTGCCTAGTCCCAAGAGGCCAACTGTAGTTGGTCTACACAGAGATCTCCCCATAGTCTTTTAACAACTGGATAAAACGAAGACATACAATTTAGTTAGGACCCAAAACTCCGAAGGTAAAGGCTGTTGAACATCACAGGAAGAGTTTCCCTTCTCAGCAAAAAAGATATATATAAAGACACAGTCAAACATTTATCTCCCTCCTAAAAATCACACGCACAAAATCAATGTGGCATTCACGTCAGAAATTCATTGCTCAAACCACGCTCCAGCATCAGCGTTAGAGACCCACAGGCACATGCAATACATACAGAAACACAGTAGTATCAGAGTTATCCTATCCAGTGTAGACTTTCCTGGAGTCATCATGATGAAAAAACAGAAATGTGAGCAGGCCCAAGTCTTAGAAAACTTTCTTACGTAACCACACTGATCTTGTCACATTCTTACTTCAAACTTGTCACTAGTTGGTGCAGAAAACCCCAACTCCAGGCATAAGAGGTCCCCTTACAAGTTGTTGCTCAGAGAAGTCCAAATGACTCCCAAAACATCATAGACTATTGTTATCACCCTTGGTTGCTTCCCAGGGGTGTTTTTTTTTTTTTTTAAACAGTGTTTAGGTGTGTTTTAACAGTGCTAATCCATGTAGAACTATGTGGCTTCACTGTAGCCTTGGTTCCAAGCGTAGAACACACACAAATTTGTGATTGTTAAAAGTAAGTCCCTACAGCTGGAGACACTTTGTACTTCAGACACAAGGCCCGGAGGATCTGAGCTGGATATGATCTGAAAACCTCCTCCCGGAGGTCTACCTTCTATGGTATCTGAAAGTGCTATCCAAGCTTCCAAAGCAGGAAGTAACCAACAGTACAACCTGGCTATGCCACCCACAAACTACCACAATAACCAGCACAGCATAATGACTTAGCCCTAAGCGTACAGTAGCAGCATTCATACCTTGGCAGCAACCAACAATTTGGACTTAAGATCTGCTCAACAAGAGGGATATCACACCTGATACTGGAAACCTAGCCAGCTACTTAGCACTAGTGAGGCCATGGAGCTCAGAGGAGAATGCACAGCTTCTAACTCCTCCATGATTCTGCTTCAGTTCCCGCCTCCAGGTTCCTTCCTTGACTTCCTTCCATGATGGATTATAGTATAAACAAAATAAAAAAAAAATCCCTTCCTCCTGAAGTTGTGTAGCAATCTGCAAGTTTGTGTGTGTTGTATGCTTGGAATCAAGGCTATGGTGAAGCCGTTGATTCTGCCTGGGTTATCACTGTTAAAAACACCTTATACTCATTATGTATTCGGTTTTGAACTAATTTTCGGTGACTGTGTGTTCAAAAACCTTTTGCTGTTGTCAATTTTTTTCACAATCCCCACATACAATTCTGGGGTTTTAACTCACAGTTTTAGAGTTGTGGTCTAGGCCACTTTACATTGGTTAACTTTCCCACAAAGTTCATTCTCTGTCTCTCTTTCCCTCATCCTCTCCCTCTCCCTCTCCCTCTGTCCCTCTTTCTCTGAGATTATAATATTACATTTCTCCTTCCCTTTTCTCTTTCCAAATCCTCTCATATACCCTCCCACTTTCTCTCACTTCCATGGCCTCTTTTTTCATTAATTGTTATTACATGCATATATATATATATATATATATATATATATATATATATATATATATATATATATATATTCCTAAATGTGACCTATTAAGTCTATATAATAATACTCATATATATGTTTTCAAGGCTGACTATTTGGCACTGGACAACCAATTGTTATGTTCTTCTCTGGGGAAGACCACCTCTCACTCTTCATTCTCTTTTGTGGTACTTATCTCCGGTACCTCACTCATTACAGCCTTGAGTCAGAATCCCTAAGATCCTCTGAGGATTGACAAAGTAGCAGTCTATCAGACCAAAACTGGAGATTCCAGACATATCCATGGCACTGACAGTCTGGAGGAAGACTGCTTGCCATTTCTCAGTCCCTAAACATTTCGCCAGAACCAACAAGCACCAGAGCAAAGCTAGACTCAAACTGCCCATAAACATCTACTGAGAGGAGCCACCAAATGGGCCATTAGAGACATGGGATGGATTCAAACAACCCTGGAGATTACCCAGAAGATAACAAGTGTGATTGGATAACCTCCCTGTGTCCATAAGGAACTGCTCCTGCTCCTCTGGGCATGACTGAGGGAAGGAGCCCATGGCTAGGCTGTGGCTGTTTTTCAACAGCATGAAACCATCTCTGAAGAGGGAGAAGTGTTCTGTTTTATTTTTTGTTCAAATTGAAGTAGAATTCAAAAGAGAGAACATTAAATGTTAAGCACATAGGAAATGTTCACTAACTTCTTTGATACATTAATAAAGTATGATGAGAGGATTTCTAATTAGAACACTCAGTATCTCTCTTTTAGAAGTACAGTTTGCTGGTCTCAGACTTTCTTCTGATTTACTCTAGGAACTTATGGGTTGTGCAGAGGTTGGAAGGGAAGGCTGACAATAGCCAGCATCACTGAAAGACAACAAGTAGCCTACAAATACAGAGTTTAGCTTAAGAAATTCACCCTGGGCCAGAATCTTGTTCTCAACTGCTGGTTCAGAGCCTTCCTAAACCCGACTTGGTGATGCTGAGGTAATCAGAAAACCATGGCTGACATATAGATCTGAGTGTTCACAATGGTATTACAAGCACATCTTCTATAGCACCCAAGATAAGAAAACATCTGTTACAAACCAAATATCATGGAAGCAGCATGAAATCAGAACAAGGGAAATCCTCTGGTGCCTGAAAATGTCCAAGGCAACAGCATCCATCACACATGAGGGAGTCACAGGGGCCTGTGGAGATTTCTCTGACAGGCCCTCCTAAGAACATGTAGGTATGAGTCCTACCAATCATCATCTCTCTGATTAGCAGGTTATTTATTATTAAAGATGTTGTTCCTTCTGTTAGTTTATAATTATATTGTACTACATCATAAACCAAATGAAGCAGATAACTGATTTGCTGTTACATTCTGAGAGGCGTTTTTATAGTTCCAGGTCCCAGATTTATGTCGGTTTTTTACTTTCAAATCAGAGCCAAAAGTGTTTTCCCACATGTTTCTTCAGAAACCTAACATTTGATGTTATCCCTGAGTGCCTCCTAGATATCACAAAAGCTATGCAGAGAAGTCTCTCATATATCTAAATTCCTTTTGCTTTTTTAATATTTCTGTGCCATTCTCCAAGATTTTGCCCCAAAACACATAAAACATGTCCAGGAAAAAAAAGTACTATCACAGCTTAGAGCAGAGCATGTGACAGAAATCTTGGAGCTGTCCATGAACACCGGTCTCTGGATGATCATCCACATCATTCCCATTAGGCCTTAAAATAGTTCTACACTCTTTTGTTAGTCATTTTTCCATAACTGTCTCAGTTAGGGTTACTATTGCTGCGATGAAACACCAAGACCAAAAGCAACATGGGGAGGAAAGGGGTTTATTTCACTCACAGTTGCATATAACAGCTCATTATCTAAGGAAGTCAGGACCGGAAATCAAAGAGGGCAGGATCCTGGAGGCAGGAGCTGATGCAGAGGCCATGGAGGGCTGCTCCTTACTGGCTTGCTCTTCATGGCTTGCTCAGCCTGCTTTCTTATAGAACCCAAGACCACCAGCCCAAGGATGGCACCACCCACAACGGGCTGGGCCCTCCTCCATCAATCACTGATTAAGAAAATGCCCTGCAGGCTGCCTACAGCCCGATTGTGTGGATGCGTTTTCTCAGTTGAGGCTCCCACCTCCGTCATGACTCTAGCTCTGTCAAGTCGACATAAACATAGACATGGCCAGCACAATGACTATCATGAGATACCCGAGATAACTGGAAAAGAGGGAAGGTTTGTTTTGGCTCATACTTTAGAACTTCTAAACTGATTGGCTGTTACTTTGGAACTGTGGAAAGATAGTTATTGTGATAAGAGCACATGACAGGAAAACCAGTTCCATCATTAAAGGAGAAGAGTAAAACAGCATCTTTAACATTAATTATGATTAATACGCTTACTTAGGAAGATTTGGGTTGCATGGGAATAAGAAAACATAATAAGCGACTGTCTCCAAGCTGAGGCCACGGAGGAAAATTAATCCACGGACTCCTGCATTTGTGACCCTGCTTGCCCTTCCTTTTCTGAGGGGCACACATTTGTTCTCCCTTGAGACATGATCACACCAATATCCATTTAGACAACAAGTTCTGTTTGCTGAAGATAAACTGTGTTAACAGAACCTGTAAATTTCAACATCTTTAAAACCTGCATAGCTTTGAGGGGAAAAACGTCTCCTTCAGGGCAGCTAAAAAGACCAGCCTAAGATGATAACCATGTCTAGCCCTATGTAATGATGGAATGCTTCTGATCAGGGCTGGAACTCTTTAGTTGAGCTGCCTGCAGGCTGTGCAGTGTTTGTGAGCTGTCCCCATGCCGGGGTGGGCTCTGGTGATGCAGCTGTCTGAGTCATCCCTGCTCCTGTAAGAAACCCGTCACCCTATCCCTGTGAGTAACCCCAACAAAACTCATTGGTTCATCAAGTTGGACTTTGATCCATACTTTGGGCTGTCATAGGTTCCCTATCTGGGTGAGTAGGTGTTTGCTCATAGCTCCCCAAGAATAGTGTCACATAATACCATGCAACTATCTTAACCAATGTCTGGGCTATTTCAGATCTCTAACCCCTGTTAATCCACTGCTCTGCCACATTATTACCAGAAGGCACACACATTCAAGCACACACAGGCACATCACGCCTGAGAACAAACCTTCCTCATCAACCTCAACCCCCTTGTATCCTCTGGGAGAAGCCCTGCTGTATCTACTTGCTTTCAGTTCACATGCAGCAGTGGCAGACGTTTGCAGCTTTGAGGTGTTTATGAATAGTGTTGTGGCTAGAGTGACCACACACTTGGGCACCAAGCCACATCCTCAAACAGGTTTCTTAGAAGAGGAAAAACAACTTGGTCTCAAAGTCCCTATTGCATAAATGTAGAATCTGCTCCCTGAAAGTGACATATGAAAGCCCATTGAGCCCTCCAGTGGCAAAATCATGAAAATGTTATGATGATATCCAAGCACCCTAGAGAGCTAAAAAACAGATGGAAATTAGGAAAGTCTTCACAATTTTACCCACTGTTCTTTAAGGCCCATTTATTTTCACACTTATAGATTTTAATGTGGAGTTTAGTTACGTGTGGTGCCCCAGGACACGGTTAGCGGCTACACTTCTGTGTGTGTACATTATAAGAATTATGAAAAACAAACACAAAATTTAAACAATAGACATTTCCAGAAGTCTGCAATAAAGACTGAATCATCATCCAAAGAGCAGCAGTTTGGGTTTTAAAATGCTCTATGACTCTTATTACTTTCTGCCCTTGACAAGTACAAACAATGCTGTCTCATACCTCTACAGACGAGGTATAGGAGGAAAAATGCCTGAAGCTTGAGAATTTATAACAGTGGGGAGCTAATGCAGACTGAGAGGTGGTCAGAAAAGACCTCTTTTATTGAGAAAGTGGTGTTTATGATAGATCTGAAAGAGGAGGAAATATGTAGAAAAAAGACAAGGGAAGAAAAGGATACCTCACAGAGCAGTTCAGCATGCGTGCGGTGTGAGGTGGTGTGAAACCACATGGGCTGTGTGTTCAGGACCAGCAGGAGAGATGGCTGGAAACTCTTCTGGATTGTTCAATAGCCTTCCTTTGCTCTGTGGCTTACATTACTGTCCCATCCCCAGGCGAGTCACACAGCACAGAAGTCACAATTATGCCACTCAAATATGACACTCCTTTGCCCAAGCTCAGGCTCAGTGTGGTTCCTCTGACCTCACCACCCTGTCCATTCACTTGGCCATCCAAGGTCCTCTGGCCTCCTCAAAGCACATCCCTAGCTGCCAGCCCATTGTTCTGGCTCTTTAGACACCACATGGCCAGGCCTCATGCCTTTGTCCCTGGGCTTCAACTCCTTTCTCTCTCAGGAAGCCCATTTGTCTACCAACTTAAAACTTAAAATACTTCTCCTAACTCCGACATTCCAATGCTCCTTACCATGCTCTCCCATACCACCTCCTAACTCTGTGACTGTCCTCCACCACTTCTTCCTAGCCCCATCATTTTATCTACCTCTATCTCCCCCCAGTATGCCTGACCACACCTGACACACAATCTGGCTCTAGCACACTGACCACATTCTCCTAGCCTACCCCTCTTGAAACTCAATAGCATAAAGTTCATGTCACCTCAGTTTACCACAAGCCTCCCTTGTCTCTAACTGCTCATAATTAGTTCCTCTACCAGGAAGCTTAGGCGGCTTCTTAGACTCCCTTTGTTCCTTCAACTCCAACCATCATCAAGATTACTGACACCATTTGAGTCTCCTTATTTCTTCACTATTCCAGCAGCTTCTGGACACTTTGATCCTGTATGCGGCATCCACACTGCTGCCACTTAGACCACCACAGAACAACGCAGACTGAGCAGCCTCATCTCTCTAAATCTCTTCAAAAACAAAGGCCTCAACACAACCAAGTTCTGGTGCAGTCTCACCCTCTGCAGTCCCGACTTCATCCTCTACCCCTCTGCACCATACAAAGTCCACCCCTCTTCTGTGTTCGCCACACCTTCTTTATGCTGAAGTTCTTCTGCTCATCCTCCAAGACAAAAGGAAACTTGTCCTAAACCAAAAGAGAGTTCAGATCTGTGGTGGGTAACTGTCAACTCGACACAATCTAGAATCACCTGCAAAAGAGCATCAGTGAGAAGTCATCTGGGTTGGGTTGGCCTGAGGGCATGCCTTCGAGGAGTAGGCAGACCTCCGTAACAGGTGTGGGAAGCCCCAGCTGAAAGGGAGAGGCACCATTCCTGGGTTTGAGCCCAGAATTATGTGATAGTAGAGAAAGCTAGCTGAGCACTTAGCATGCATGCATTTATTTCTCTCTGCTCTTGACTCTGGGTGTGACATGACTCACACTCGTAGCTCCTGCTATGATGAACCCACAGTGAAGGACTGAAGCCTAAAGCTGTGAGCTGAGTGAAGCCCTTCTCACCTATAATGATTTCGGTCAGCAAGTTTTATCACCACAACAGGAAAAACTATGACAAGACCCTTTCTTCACCTGCCCCTTATAGCCTCTGTACACCTCTGTCTAGTGGGACCAAGGTCGAACGTTCACATGAAGCCAAGCTATAGCTGAACTTGATTTTGCCATAACAAGTGGAGTTGTTGCCTGCAAAAACAAGTATGAAGCTCTATTAGCTGTGTTAATTTGGAATTGTTGGCCTCCTTCACTTTAAAAATCACTTTACATATTGTCACTGGAATTTTCCTGTGGTCATGTAGCAAGGCTGCTCTGCTAAGGTCTGGTTGCTGCTGACAGATTGGCCCAGGCTCAGCAGCACCTCAATTTGCCTAACACTTTCTTCTTCACACCTGGCAGATGACTTATTATTCCCAATAGAGGGGATTGCTCACAGGTACTGTTATTACTGTGCAAAGTCCCCTGAGGAGACTCTGTCCTCTGCTGTGAAGAACTCTGCAGAGATTATATTTTATCATGTCAGCTCTTCCTTTACAATGTACATATTCTTATGTAACTTTTATAACTTTATAATCACAAGTTTGTTGAAAGCATATGATGTTCTTCATAAAGTTGCCTACTGAAAGTATCATCCCTAAAATGTGTACTATTTATCCATCTATTCCTCTTTCATTTAAATTTTTTTGAATTCAACATTTAAGATGAAAACAAAAATATTTTCATCTCAAACTATATTTAAAATGTTTACCTACACTTACAAGTAACACTCAAGGTCTGGGGAGGAACACAATAGTGTGACACTTCCCTAGCAGACGCAAGGCCCTGGATTCAATCCCAGCCATACAAAAAGGGGAACATTTAGTCATTAACTGTATGCTTGAGTGTCATACTTTGCATATATAAGAAGTGCATTTGTGTGAGCTAGTGACAACACTAACCTGCTGTGCCATAGAGTGTTGCCACTGAAGAAGCAATACTAAGGTGGGGACCTTGATCCTTCTAAGGCTTCGACCTGACAGGAGCAGGAGCTGGACGTGAGGCCAAGGCTGTGCTTCACTGCGTCACATGGCTCTGGACTGTGGTTTCTGGTCTTTCTCCACTTCCTCCACCACACTTAACACTGTGCACCTTTGAAGGCAGATCCTTTACACTTACTATTTCTGTATGACAGTGTTTGATGAATAGCGAATGATATTCAGTGAACCTTTAAAAAAATCCATACTTGAGCTATCTTCTAGCATAAGTTTATTTTCATGAGATATAAGCTGATTCAGACTTGGTCATGCACTATGCTATTTGGGGTTTACTGAGACCCAAGCTCCTCCCTTTATAATTGCTACCATCCTTTTATCACCTACATTGGTTTTCATACTTATAGTTGACATAATAACCAGCTAAAACCTTACATTTCTTTCTTTGTTGTTCTAACACATACACATTGTTGCTTTTTACTTTGAGAAAGACCATGTAGAAAATACTGGTATAATATTTTCTATATTGTAAACATAATTAACCACATTTTATTCTAAATCAACCAGATATTCTTTTCTCTTTTTTCTTCCTTAGTAATTGATTTTATTTTATTTTTATTTAATTTATTTTGGCTTTTTGAGACAGTATTTCTTTATGTAGCCCTGGCTGTCCTGAAACTCACTCTGTAGACCAGGCTGGTCTCAAACTCAGAGACCTGCCTGTCTCTGCCTCCCAGGTCCTGGCATTAAGGGTGTGCTCTGCCACTCCCAGCTGAGTACTTTATTCCTAACTGCAGATATTTGATTAGGTTTAACAAATCCAAAGAAGTTCTATAATGTAGTTTTAAACATTAAAGCAATGATCAGAATAAAATGTCTTAGGGTTTCTGCTGCTGCAACAAAACACCATGACCAAAAGCAAGTTGGGAAGGAAAGGGTTTATTAGGCTTATACTCCAGCATTGCTGTTCATCACTGAAGGAAGTCAGGACAGGAATTCACACAGGGCAGGATCGTGGAGGCAGGAACTGATGCAGAGGCCATGGAGGGGAGCTGCTTACTAGTTTGCTTCCCCTGCTTGCTCAGCCCACCTTCTTACAGAACACAGGACCAGCAGCCCAGGGATGGCACTGCCCTTCATGGCTGGGCCCTCCCCCATGATCACTAAATGAGGAAATGCCTTACAGCTGGATCTCAGGGAGGCATTTCCGCAGCTGAGGCTCCTTCCTCTCTGATGACTCTAGCTGATACACAAAACCAGCCAATACGATACCTCAAGCAAGGATTTTAAATTTAATAGCATCCTACAGTTTTTAACTTATCTATTTTTGTGGAACTTCATTAAGTACATACTAATATCTGCTACTGCTCCACACACTATCATGAATCATGAGATCTGGCTGTATCAGTAAAAGAAAATTTTGATTGGCCACCTGTCTTCTCTGTATTATCAGCCTTCAATTTAATATGCATGATCACTGTGGAAATCGTGCCTAGTGTCGGCACCAGCCTTGCCAGGAAGAAAGGTCCCCACGCTGCAGCATGGCAGCTTCCCTGCAGAGGATGCTGTGGGGTTTGGAACTCAGCCTCTCTCATGGGCTCCAAACTGAGGATAACACCATTATTTTTAGAGAAGTCTGCAGAGGCAGATAACTGTGCAGCTCACTTCCTCATTCTTGACACTGCAGCTGAAGGGAGCAGGGAAAAGCTCTTTGGCCTTATTTCTGCTATTTTGCCTTCAGATTCCATTTTACCTGTAGGATAAAGCTCAGGTTCCCCACAGAAACAACTAGCCTGGGCTCATAGGAGCTCACAGACTCTGGATTGACAGCTAGGGAGCCTGTGTGGGACCGGCCTAGGTGCTCTACATGGGTGTGACAGTTGTGTAGCTTGGTCTTCTTGTGGGACTCCCAGCAGTGGGACCAGGGCCTGTCTCTAATGCTTGAGCTGGCTTTGGGGAACCTATTTCCCTTACTAGGTTGCTTTGTCCAGCTTAACACAAGGTGGGGAGCTTAGTCCTACCTCAACTTGATATACCATGCTTTGTTGACACCCGTGGGAGGTCTGCCCCTTTCTGAACAGAAACAAAGGAGGAGTGGATGAGGGGAAGGGCAGAGGAGAGGTGGGGGGAGGGAACTGGAGGAGAGGAAGGAGAGGAAACTACAGACAGGATGTAAAATACATTTAAAAATTTAATTAATAATAAAAAAAGTTTAGGTTCCCAAGCCCTAGGGGAGCTGAGAACTTTCCAATAGCTGATCAACCTCTTCCTTAAACCATAGAAATAGTCCTTATGCATCTTTAGTTCTCTAGAAACATTATGGCTGTTCCTAACAACAGAAGGAACAAATGAACCTGATTGGTTGGACTGAAAGGCTTACATTGTATGTCAGTTAACAATGATAGAACTCACAAGGAAAGTCCCTAATCTTTGACTCCTGATTGGTGAAAATTGTAACTGTAATTTGGCAACAAATGTTTGTGATTTTTGTGCTTATAAACCCCATTTTTGCCTCTGACTGTGGCTGTCAGGAGTCCTTGTCCTGTAGCCCTGATCTATTTGTCACCCATATGGTGAATTATTAAAATCCTTGGAACCCATAAGTGTTGTGTCTCTCCTTGCCCATGGTGCACAACAGGCTGGGTATAACGTGGCAGTCTGAAGAACGCAGGATGGAGGACTTCTATGAAGCCACAGGGTCACAGTCTTAACTAGTCTAGGTGACTGTAGCTAGAGTTTTTCTCTCCAGGTCCTGCCAAGCCCTGGCAGTCCCACAGCCCACATATAAAATAAACATACAGACATTTATATTATTTAAACTGCTCGGCCATTAGCTCAGACCTACCACTGTCTAGCTCTTACTCTTATACTCAGCCCATTTCTGTTACTCTATATGTCTCCACATGTTCCGTGGCTTTACCTGCTGCTTTTACACGATGCTCCCTAGACAGCAGGCTGGCATCTCCTCCTCTCCACCTTCCTATTCTCTCAATTCTCCTCTCTGCTAGTCCCGCCTATACTTCCTGCCTGGCTACTGGCCAATCAGTGTTTTATTTATCAATCAATCATACACAACACTTCCCCTTTTTCTTTTTTTTCAAAAAGGAAAATTTTAACTTTAACATAGTAAAATTACATATAACAAAACAATTATCAAGCAAGAATTATAGTTACAATATCTAATCTATTTATAATATCTAGTCTATTTGCATTTGGCAAAATTAAAGAAGATATCCTAACTATCCTATATTTGTGAGTCTAAGGTTTCATATCTAACTTATCTTTTATCATAACTAAGGAAATTATAACTATCTAGTCTTCAACTACATCAAAGACCCCAGAAGGATATACTATTGTTTGAGAAATGGAAGAAGGACACAAGCAACTTCTGGGAGTCTTGCAAGAGTAGACAGAGACAGCTGGCATACTGGACAGCCACCTAATGTTTTTCTGTAAAGTTGGGGCATCTATTTTCAGCCCACAGGCCTGGAGTCTCTCAGTCACTTCTCTCTGTGTCCTGTAGAATGTCTGGCAGTTTGGTGTATGGGCCAGGACTTTTTTAAAAAAAAGAAAAGGGGAAGTGCTGTGGATATCGCTCCATATAAATAAAATGCTGATTGGCCAGTAGCTAGGCAGGAAGTATAGGCAGGACAAGCAGAAAAGAGAATTCTGCGAAGTGGAAGGCTGAGGCAGGGAGACGCTGCCAGCCGCGCCATGACAAGCAGCATGTGAAGATGCCGGTAAGCCACGAGCCATGTGGCAAGGTATAGATTTATAGAAATGGATTAATTTAAGATCTAAGAACAGTTAGCAAGAAGCCTGTCATGGCCATACAGTTTGTAAGCAATGTAAGTCTCTGTGTGTTTACTTGGTTTTGTCTGAGCGGCTGTGGGACTGGCGGGTGACAGATTTGTCCTGACTGTGGGCCAGGCAGGAAAACTCCAGCTACAGGTGACCACTGACCTGAGGCCTGCTCTACACCCCAGAGTCACTCTACTCAAGCGCTGAAGAAGAATAATCCCAAGCCAGTACTTCAGGGCATCTCACAAAACACACCGTTCTCACATCAGACAATAAGCAAGTTCGTCACATGTGTACAGTTTAACTTGTCAGAACTCTCCCTTACAACACAAAGTCTTCACCAACATCTGCTATTCTCCTTCAATTTAAATTCCAAAGAAAACTGAAATCCTTCTGGTTTTAGTAGCTGTAAAGCCCCACTTAGACAACAAATTACAGTCTATTTCTACCTGGCAGCAATCATCATCACACCTACGTGCTACCACAGAGAAATGAGTCATTCCTCTTTCTGGGGAGACTGAAAGTGCAACTCTACAGAGCAAAACAGTCTGAAAAGCTAGGAAGTTACATACTTACTGAAAAAGGAATCGCTCAACCACTGTCTCTCACTGAGTGAAAATAGGCAGAGAAAATAAAAATACAAACTGAGTGTAAGATGTGAGGAGCACAGACACATCCATGAATCAAAACGCCTACGCGAAGGCTGCGAGGAGAAAGAAGTCCCCCGAGAAGAGCCACCTTCATTTCATTCACGTGCAGCGGCCCGGGCACATTGAGAATTCACAAACCTGAAGCAAATTTTACCCAAGCGATGAATAGATTCATCTTCAAACCCTAAAAGCTAAGTTTTCCTAATTTATTATATTCTCCTTAACTTTTTTCATTCTCATTTCTCACGTATTTCATTACTTAAAAGAACAAAGAGAAAGGGTGCTGTGCAAACTCCAGTCTTGGTGATTTGGCAAGGATTCTGAGTGTGGTGGTACTGTTTTCTCTGGTCCTCCTGACCTCTGGCTCCTATAGTCTTTTGGTCCCCTGAGCCTTCAGAAAGGGGTGTTGAGTACATAGTTAAAAAAATAGTGTAACATTAATTTACACAATAACTTTCATGCCTTTTAAAACTGTGCAGCTGATGGATTTCCAATGTGTTCATTCCTTCAAAGTCATCGTCCGTCAAGACAACACACTGGTCAGTGGCTCCAGGAGGTTCCCTCGTCCTCTTTTTATCCTCTCACCAGCCCCAGCCCCTTTCCTAGACTGATCTGTTTTTGTTAGCAATGATTTAGTTTCTGTTTGCCATAGTTTTATATATGAAGATCTTAAGTGTATATATTTTTATGAGGGAGTCTATATTTTTTTTCAGTCAGTAAAATGATTTTGAGATTCATTCACAGTAGTCATTCCTTTGTATTGCTGAGCAGTGCTCCATTGTACTTCAATTCAAATTCACATATCAATTTATCTCGCAAAGGACGTTCGGTTATTTCAACTTTTATGTTATTACAAACAGGAACAGGATTATAAAACTTTCTCCATCTGGTATAACATTTTCCTTTGGCTTCTTGTGGCTCAGTAACTTATAGACTCTTGTTTAGAAAGTGGCTTTTAAAAGATGACAACCACCAGAAAACTCCAGAATCCTAGCTAAATCTCTGAGACTGGAGCTTGCACCTATACACATAAAAATAAATCAGTAATAAAATAAATCTCTCTGCTCATAAAATGCCACCTCCACCGGGCTGGAGAGATGGCTTAGTACTTAAGAGCACCAGTTATTCTTCCAAAGACCTGAGTTTAGTTTCCAGCACTCACATCAGGTGGCTCTACAACTCCAGGTTCAGGATGTCTGATACCCACTTCTGGTGTCTGTAGGCACACACACACACACCCCACACACAAATAATAAATAAATCTGAAAAGCCATCTCCACAAGGAAGGTTTTTGATTCTCTGTCAAAATTATAATTTCTATTAAATATATGCAAATAAATAAATAATACAATATAGAGAAATCATAAGGATCTTGACCTTCCTTTTGTTATAAGGCCAGGGGAAATCTGGCTTTGCAAGACACCTGTCTCTAATGAAACACAATCTAAGTAATGGATACATCACATTCACAAAAATCTCTTGTGACAAGACAGGATGAGCTGAGCTGAATACAGAACAAGGGAAAAACAACTATAAAAATGAGGTATAAGTTGACACTGTTTTTAGCCCAGGATATTGTAGCATGAATCTTAAATGGTCTTATTAATAAGAACAAACCTGAAGCCAGGTATTGGAGTGAATGCTGGAAAATCAGAGAAGCACAACAAGCCACACCTTCCTCACCTTGCCAATTCCTCAGCTGATCCTGTTTCCTGAGACTGGGTGCCTCTCAGCTGAACTGTGCTGCTCAAAAGCCTAAAAGCTTAACCAGCTAGTTCCTGGTTTTCATGCCTTATATATGTTTCTGCTTTCTGCCATCACTTCCTGGGATTAAAGCCTCACTTCCTGGGATTAAAGGCGTGAGTCACCATTCCTGGCTGTTTCCAGTGTGGCTTTAAACTCACAGAGATCCAGATGGATCTCTGCTAGAATTAAAGGTGTGAGTGCCAACATTTTCTGGCCTCTATGTCTATCTAGTGGCTGTTCTGTTCTCTGACCCCAGATAAGTTTATTAGGGTGTACAATATTTTGGGGAACACAATATCACCACATTTCCCCTTTTTTGTCTACTTTTTAGAGTAGATTCAATGATCTATCCATTTATCCTATTATTTCTTTATCTTTTTTTCTCAGAGTAGATTCAATGATCTACCTCATATCTATATTCTCTTTTTTCTTTTTTTAAACAAAAACTCTGAATCTAATCTCCTTGTTCAGCTTTTTTCCTGACCATTAATAATTAATAACTTGTAACCAACCATGATAAACAATGACAATATCTATAAGTCATTAAACAACCAAAAAACCATCCATCCCACCTCTTGGGAATGTGGGCGTCATTTTCTTAAAATTACTTCCTGCTTTCTAGGGGCACAGACATTTTTAGGGAATCCTGAAAAGAAAATTTTTGGTTTTATTGTCAAGTCCTGTATCATTTGTCCAGTCACTGCATAATGAGAAAGTGCAGGGCTTGTTTCAAGTCCTTGTTCAAGTAGTCTGTCAGGCTGGATCATCTCAGCTAGCCATCTCAAAATTGTCCTGAGTAGTTTGTAGTCCAAAGTTGATCTTTTGATGGTGTTAATCAGCTTAATGGCTTTATCATAGTCCATGTGGAATCGTCATTGTGGTCTTCTGTCATCTTTTTGAAGATTTCAAAGTCGCTGTTAGGCGTAGTCATAGTTCCCTGTAGACTTTTTTTTCTTTCTTCCTTTTTTTTGTGCCTCCTCTGTGGTTTGGAGCAATCGCAGTCTGATAAATGTCTGTCTCTCAGAACCATGAATGTTCTTCCCTAGAAGAGAATATCTTCATAGCAATTTCTCCCCACCATTTGTCTTGCCGAACTTTTCCAACCTGACCTTTGCCAATGCTTTCTTGTAACATGATGGTCCTGGCAATTCTTCTCTGAACAAGCAACAATAAGCCCTCCATCCCAGGTAGCATCATCATCGCAGGAATGCTGAGATGATGAGAAGCAGCCAGCAACTCAGAGCAGCAGCCGCTGCCTCCATGGTCCCATAGCCACCGTTTGTGGCTGGTCCTTGGCTACAGTTTCTCCCTAGCAAGCCTCCTAGGCCGGCCTCAAAGTTGGGATCCTCCTGCCTCTCCCTCCTTCAGCAAATCCTGCCAACGTGCTCCACCACAACGGGCTGAGGGTAGCTCAGGTCTGAGCTGGGCCCGAAAGGCCACAGGCAAGTAGCTTTTTCATGAATTGGTACCACGAACATTGGGCGCCAAATGTAGATGTAACAGTCTTATTAAATAAGGAACACAGAGCCAAATACAGAATTAAAAGCCCAAGAGGTCAGTCAGAGCAATAGCTAAGGGCTAAAAACCCTTTCTTACCCTTCACTGCCACTGTTATCCTCCATCTCTGACTCAGGAAGAAGAAATACATACAAAATGAGTTCAGGATTCAACTCTTCTGGGGCAGCATCTGCAAAGCCATGGAAGCCCAAGAGGCTGTGAGCTAAAGGCCAGGCTTCTGGGGATGGGGAGGGGCCTGCCAGTTGTCATGATGAAGCTCTCACCGGCCTGAAGCTACAATGCAAATGGGAGGCTCCCAGAGGTCACCTGCAGGAGGCTCAGGCAAGGCCACAAAGGCCCTCTGTCAGTCAGAAGAGGGAATTCTGCTGCAAATCGGAGCAAAGAAACTTTGCCAGAGAACACTGGCACTTAGTTGCGATCCTGAGGTTGAAAGAAAGACTGCAGATGTTTTGTATAGTAAACCTGCTAATGTGAAGGGTGAAGAATTCTCTTCCCTGCTTTAAATCTGTGTTTGCTCTAACCTCCAGGCTAGCAGAGATCTGAGCATCTACAGATGGGTCTCCACCCGTCTTTCCATGTTCATTCTTCACTTTATAGAAACTCCATTCCTGTTTTTCTCATACATACACATTCCTAATTCTCACATTTCTCTCCCTTTATTTTGACAAATAATAAATAGATGGGAGGAGTTATCTAAAATCATAAATGTGGCATCCCACACTGTCAACAGGCTAATTTAATTCTGAGGAGTAAGTATTGTGGGAAACACAGTTCAATTCTGTTGATAATTTGGTAACTTACTTATTAAATGACATGGTAATGACCTATGCAGAATAGATAAATAAAGTGACTTTATGTACAAGTTGTTTTGAGAAATAGTTTGTGACCTGGAAACAATGCTGACTATAAATATAAATCTTTCAGGGAAAGCACTCCTGGCCCAAGTTGCCAGATGAAATCCCACAGCTCATATACAGGAAGTAGAGAAGACCACAAAGGAACCGGCAGAGTACACACGAAACCAAGGCAGGGGAGAAGACACAGTATGAGTTTTCTTAATTGTGTGCTATGCCAATAACTGACCTTTGGATGAACAAAACTTTATTTCTAAAATATTAATCTTTACTCATACACTGAATAACAATTTTATCTGTAAGCTTCTAGAAATGCTACCAGAGGAGGGGTGACTACTTGATATAATTTGGAGACTTTCCTCTGGTTGTAAGAAGTTTAACAATCCCACATGAAAACATTAAAAAGGCCCAGTACGTGACATGTACAAGTTCAAATAATAGAAAATTACCTGTGATGCAACCAAGCAATGCACTGTAAACACAAGCATTGTGCATGTATCCTTACTATGTTAGCTTTGCAGAGTGAATACTCTGCTTTTTCCCAGTTAAGGTATTTGCAAAGTGTTTGATGAAGCAACAAATGGAACTGTAAACCCTGTCACAATAGGGCATATCACTAGAATAAAATAAAGACATAAGTATTAAGAAAATGAGTATGCAAATCCACTCTAACATGGAAGGAAAAGACTATTAGCTGTTATGGAAAAGAATTTTCATTTTAGTGCATATGAAAATCACAATGAATGGGCATAGGTGGGTTAGAGGACACGTCACACTTGCTAGTTGTAAAAGCACAATTCAGCATTTTTGTAGCAGATAGTCAACTGTGAAGTTTGCAGGGTTTTTTTTATTTTATGTGCTTTTGCTTGCACATGTCTGTGTGAGGGTGTCAGATGCCCTGGAACTGGAGTTACAGACAGTTGTGAGCTGCCATGTGGTTGTTGGGAATTGAACCCAGGTTCTCCAGAAGAACAGACAGCTCTTAACCACTAAGCCATCTGTCTCTATCCCCACACATGCAGTTTTCATGACTGCTAAATATACTTGTCTGGGCCACAAAATGACTATCATATTAATTTTTATTTGAATCAGCAATAAATTCCTAGATTTTAAAAATGCAATTCAGGTAATTTTACTACTCCTGCCGAAAACCTGGTCAATAAAAATGTCAATAATTTAGTATTCCAAACCACAAACGCCAAAGTGCTTCTTCATTCATTACAAACTAACAAAGCTCCAAAGCTCCCTTCCTCGCTGTGTTTTTATCAACACCACAGCCTGGTCCTACAGTCTCCGCTGATATTTCTCCACGAGTTCAGTACAGAGTCAACCAGAAATGATGAAGATGATGTTAACAGCAACCACCCGCTGTTCTACATGCTTTACATGCATCTAATCCTCAGAGTAACCTGATGAGATAATTACTATAATTATCTCATTTTCCAAATAGGAAATACAGGAATGGAAAGATTGAGTAACAACCTAAGATTATACACTAAGCAAGCAGTATATCACAATTCCAGCCCATACCAACTGGCTCATGAATCATACCTGGCCCACAACTTTAATAATTAATAAAGCATTTCATCTCTTTTGATCATCCACAAGTGGTACCTTCCAGTATCAACTAAAATTAACATTGAGTCTAGTCTATATAAATTATTTGTTAGGCTACCTGGGACTATAATGAAAGGTGAGCATACACACACTGTAATAAGATATTCAAAATAGGAGAAAGGAGAGGTAAAAATTTTAATAAGAGATAAAAACAATAAAAATGCAGTTCAGAACAACAGCACTATCAAGCGCCAAATTGGTGCCCTGTATGTTGGCATAGAGATCCCAAAGACAGAGGAGATGACCTGCTGTGGGGTCCAGTGCACGCATCAGTTCGGTGATGTTTTTCAATTACTTCTTTTATTTCTGAGATTATAATATAACTACATCATTTCTCCCTTCTTTTTCCTCCCTTCAAACACTCCCATATATCTCCTTTGCTCTTTCAAAGTCATGTCATGTCTCCTTTTTTTCATTAATTATTGTTAGTGCATATATGTATATACATATATTCCTAAACATAACCTGCTCAGTCTGTATAATGTTACTCATATGTGTGCTTTCAGGGATAGCCAGTTGATATGCTCTTCCCTGGGGAGGACTATTTCTTCCACTCTTAACATTGCTCAGTTGCCTGGAGTTCTCTGTGAAAATCTTGTGGGTTTTCCTCCATTTCAGCATGTCTACTGTTATTGTCCTAAAGATGCATTAGTGGCGTGCATACCTCAGTGGTAACCAACAGCTCCCTAATTGGACCTAATACCCACTCAACAAGAGGGAAATCATGTCTCTGGTACTGGAAACCCAGCCACCTACCCAGAAATAGTAAAGTTGTGGATCTTGGAGGAGAACCTATAACTGCCACTTTACTAAACTAGCACAATCCCTAACTAGACTCTAAACATGTATTCTTATACCTACAGAAAACCACAACCAATCAAAATGCAGAGTTGTGGAGCACAATCCTAGTTCTATGATTTAGCTAAACTACTTGTGCCTGAGCATTGTGGCACTAACTTGTATAACAATTATAACATCTACCAATAACTTCAAATTGTGGGTTATAATCCATCAGTGCATCATGAAATTAAAAAAAAAAAATACTGCCACAACTAAAAGATGGGATGGAAAACACCAGCAGAGATTATCTTAATTCGTGTCTTGAAACTTTTGGGTTTTTTTTTTTAAGTATGTGTGTCTATGATTGTGAGTATGAACTCTGGCATAAAAAGCATTTCCTAATATGACCAATAAAAATGTGAAAGCTATTGTTCTTGCAAACTAATAGGGGTGGTGGGTTATTAGATAAATGAGACACTCTTGTTATTACAAAGATCTACCCTAAGGTGAATAGTTACTTCCTCTCTACAGTACATTCAAGGTCAGCAAGCACATTTGAATAGCATCTGCACCCCTATGCAAACCCAGTGCCTGAGACACAGCCAGTCATCAGTATGCAAACAAAATAAGGGAATTAAAGGAAACAGCTACAGAAAAGGCCAAGAAATTAGAATTTACCTAGATTTGAAAGAATTGGCAGGACTTGAGTAATTTCAAGAGAATTATTAGAATATATTTTTCAAAAGGAGTGGTATTTTGCAGAGCCGGATGGTCCCAGTGACATGGATCTTGAGCCTCAGGCTAGAAAGGTACACTGAACAAGTTATGAGCTGATGTGGGGGTCTTTGTGACCACCACAGCAAAGTATCCATGGGAGGCAAGAAGGAAGTTTGGTTTAACACAACTAAGTAGCTAATATTGGTTCAGAGTCTTCGGGAGTCTGACCCCAAGAACTTTATTTTAGGCATGTTTATGAACAGCACAGTTTGGTGAAAATTTTCTTGGTGACAATTAGCTCAATCCCATAAATTGTGCACAATAAAGCTTAAGACATGACTACATTGAAACTCTTTGCAAAGTACATATGTGACATCTTCCATGAAGATTGGTTCTATAGATTGACAAGTTTATAATAAGGGTCCGGAGGAGCATCCAGTGTGGGTTTGGCCACCCAGGCAGAACAAGGTGACCAGGTTATTAACCATGCCCACTCCCAGCCTTCTGGGTGGAAAACAGGCTGTAAATCTCTCCTTTTGAAAAGACAACTCTGTGTGCTTAACACTCCTGGTTCTTCTAGTGCTTATCTATCAGCACAGGAACCTCTGTGCCTCACAAATACCGAGGTCATCTTTTTCTTAGAAAACATAAAATTAGGAATTGTGATTCATGCTTCATATTTTAAACAGCAGTATAGAGAACAAAGGCCAAATTTTATTCTAAAAGTGGAGGGTCAGAAGAATTGGGAATTAAAGAACAGAGTGAATTCCCAGTCATTCATCCAGGTGACTGAACTTCTCAGGGATTCTTCCAGGCCAGCATTCAGTCAAAGGCCAGCACAAGGAACAGTGGTTCATCTGGGGCCAAGAGCCCTGATGTCTGCTCAAAAGCAAAGATGCTCTTAAAAGGCCAGGAAACACTCAGAACTCTAATGCTAAGAAATGTGCACCAAAGCCCACATGGAGAGGACCTGGACTTATCATTTCATATTGTTCCTTTTCTGCTTTCGTCCTTGATTTATTCTTTGATATTTCTTGGAAAACAAAGGAAGAAAGAACAAGAAGGGAATAAAATTAAGTGAATGTTTCTTTCCTGGAAGGTATTAAGTATCCCCATAAAGTGCTGGTAGGAAGAATTTGCCCTCCCCTAGTAGCAGGGCATGCATGACATAGTGTTCTGGTCTGGGTCTTGTTCACCACTCCATCCATGTCTCCTTCCCTTTGCTCATCTCAGGCCAGAGCTGACCAATGCCAGTAGACATCTGACAAATGGAAGGGAGCTGATGGGGAGAAGACAAGCACGAGATACCCATTTAGCTGGGTGACTCCCTGACTGGGCTCCATTACCTTACGCTGTGGTTTGGTATGAAATGTCACCCTTGGGTTCTTGTGTTTAAATACCGTTTTCACAACTGGTGCACTGCCCTTAGAAGCTTTGGAGCCATTGGACACGAGGCCTAGCTGGCAGATACTGTGCCATAGGGAAAAGGCTTGAGGATCATGGGCCAGATCAGCTTCCTAGTCACGCTCTTTGCTTTCTAAGGCAACAACAATGTAGCCAGGCTCCTCATACTCTGGTTGCTATGCTTTCCTGATCATAGTGAACCACATACTCTTACACTGTGAGCAAAAAAAAAAAAATACAAACAAACAAAAAACAAAATGTTCCCCCCTTAAGCTATTTCCTTCAAGTATTTTGTAATAGCAATGAGAAGAGTAATTATCTTTCCATCCTTTGCCCCCTCAGCCTGGGATAAAATGACTTTCTACTCTTGCCATATTATGAATTGCCTTAATTTCCTCTCTTCATCTGGAACATACCAAGTTTAAATGTTATTGGGAGACAATGCAATATTTCCAGATATAAATGCAGGTACAGGACCATCTCTACCCTTTTTCCTCTTGCCTCCTCACACTCAACACACTTCCTAGTCGTTCAGAGCTACTATTACTCCTTTAGATGAACTCACAACTCTCCTTTCTTGGCTCTCTGCTCTTTTATACACATTTAGCTAATTCCCCATTTACATTCTATCTACTTTACACACTCAGGGCTGTTAATATTTTACTAACTAGGCCCAGGCTTACACTAAACTTTTTAGAAACATGTTTAAAGTGATAAAGGGAAAAGAGGCCTGTGCTGGCTAGTTTTATGACAATTTGATACAAGCTAGAGTCTTTAGAAGGGGACACCTCAACTGAGAAAATGCAAACGCGTGTAAGTGAGAGAAGTGTAGGTGAGGATCAGACTGTAGGGAGACAGCAGCTCCCCAACATGGGCTGATAGCTGGAGAAGGAGACGTTTACCAAATTCTTCAAATAAGAAAAATTTTAAACAGGAAAAGAGTTATGACCAATAAAATGTTCTACGGAGAATCCTGCTGCAGCCTGTCTGCAGGAGCTCCTCCTCCTCCCACCCTACCTCAGCTCCCTGAGGAGTCCCCCTCTTGGTTCAGCCCAGGGTCCTCCTAGCCCATTCTCTCTGTCCTTCTAAGCTTTCCTCTGAGTCATCTCCATTCCTTTGTGTCACTCACCTACCTGCAGAAACACTGTACCAGGGACCCTACAGCCACCACACTTTCCTAGGATCCAGAGAGGACAACAGCAGCCAAAGCATGGAACGGCCATGCAACAAAGGTGAGACTGTCTGCACAAAGAAACACTTCCGCCATGACACCCCACGTGCCTCCATCCCAGCCCCAAACACAACCATGAACAGTCCAGACAATGCACCTCCTCCAGAAGCCAGGAACCTTGTAGCAGCAGGCCCTGAAGCTCAAAATAGCATTTATGAGTATGTTGAAGGACATTAAAGAGGATATGAAGAATGCAGTCTTGATGAAGACTGTATAAGCACAAACAAACAGTGGAATGAAATAATGAAAACATGTCAAGACATGAAAGTAGAATTTAACAAAGAAATAGAACCACTAAAGAAAACCCAAATAAGAGAAAACTGGAAATGAAAGTCTCAGTATGTTGAAGAAAATCTTAAGAGATAAGCTTCATAGAGTTACAGACAGAGCAGAGACAATTTCAAGTCTTGTAGACAAGGCAGAAGAAATGGATAGCTCAGTCAAAGAAAATGTTAAACCAACCAACAAAAAAAAGCTCCAGGCACAAAATATCCCAGAAATCTGGGGCACCGTGGAAAGACTAAACCTATGAATAATAAGTAAAGAGGAAGGAGAAGAACCTGTGTTAAAGGCACAGAAAATGCTTTAACAAAACCATAGCAGAAATGTTGAGGAATATTATTTTAAAATGTGTTGTACTTTTTCCTATTGCTTTTGTTAACAATTCAAAGATGTGTTTGATGAAATAAAATTAACCTGTGAACAGGAAGCTGTCAGCAAGTAGCTGACAAGAAGTGATAAGGAGGAACCATGTATAGCAAGGGTTTTTTAAGTGGGAGCTGAGAGAAGAAGGATGGGTGGTTTTTATTGTTGTTGTTATTGTTGTTGTTGTTTTAAGGTGCCAGCAAAAGGAGAAGGTTAGCTACTAGTTATTCAGCCTAAACCATTGAATTGTGGATTCTTTAGGTTTAGATAAGTTCTCTTAGCAGCTTTGAAAAGGGTTGGTGCCTGAGGGAACAGAATCTCCTCAGGCTGTGGAACTTGCAGCTAGAACCCATTGCTTAAGGGGCAGCCACTGTAGACAATAAAAAACAGATAACAATAAGTGGTGCCTAATGTGTGGTAGAACCACAGGGAAGATGGGGTCATGCCAGCCAGCTCTGCTGCATTTGCCTTCTGGGGCTCTCCACAGCTGGCTCTGCTGCATCTGCTGTCTGGACTTCTCCACACTAGCAGTCAGCTGATGTTTGCCCAGAGAAGTCAACAGAATTGGGAAACCCTTTAGGAAAGTAGGAGAGAATTAAATAATATTGAAAAGATTTTTTTTTTCTGTGTTAAGAATGGGAAACATAACAATGCAGGATGCTAGGGGGCTCTCTATACTGCTACCTCAGAAGGCTTGAAGTTAGAAGCAGAATACGGGAAGATAAATGATTTAATCTACACTGATACAATACCAAAAATAATTACTGTCAGTAAATATGGTAATTAATCTTGTCAATAATAGCCTTGGTGGTTTTTTGTGCTAAATATGACAAATGGATTAATAGGATGCAGGCCTTGAAAAGATATACTAATGAAAAAAGAAAAATGCACAGAGACAGAGGAATTTAAAGTGGCATTCACCACACCATTGCATTGTGAAACTGGAGAGGAATGGCCTAAGATTATTAGAGCACCAAATTTAATATATCCAGTTACTGTTCAAGAATAACTACCAGATGATATATATCCCCAAGGCTATGCACAAGTTAATTGGAATCCTGTAGATATGTTCGACTTAAAGAGAATTAAGGAAGCAGTAGTTTCAAACGTTATGTGAAGAACCAAAGCACCCCCATTTCAAGTAAGCCCCTCACCCCAGCTTGAAACAGGCCTGAGTTTCAAAATTCTCAGAGCTGCTGACATAGGTCAAAGGACAGAGTCGGGATGTTTAAAGGACTATCTAGTAGCAATTGATTAACCACAGAATGCCCCAATGCTGGAAGTAGTCTATAAAGTTTATCAAACATCCAGTTAAAACTACAAAGTAAGATAACACAAAAATTCTGAAAAGCCCCTAAAACTTGAGCCAATCAGAATTGTACCCATACTTGTACCCCTAAATGATGTAACCTTGTGGTTTTTGCTTTTAAAAACTGAGCTTGCAGAGGGGTGGGCACCACCTCTAGCCTCTGCTGTGTCGGGGTGCTCGACCGAGGTCCCTGCCATGGCTTGAATTGAAATAAACCTTGCTTTTGCATTTCGGTGAGTTCGTGTCTCTGGTGGTCTCTTTGGGAGTCTCTCGCCCAGGGCACAACAGTATGCATTCACCTTTTGTAAGACAGGTGTTAAATTCATGGGCAACTAGGAATAAAATTCCACAAAACCAGAAGGATTTAGTTTCAGCAGTATTAGAAGATGGTCCTCAATTACAATAGAGAACTTTGTAGAGAGAGAAAGCCATGACCCTGGAACAATGAGGTAGGGCTAAAGGTCATGAGATTTCCCAAGTCCAAATTCTTGGTGAGAGTCAGTATACTGATTTGCAAAGACAGTGTATGTTGGATGATAACAGCATTGAATGCATGAGACAGGGTTGAAGAATCAAGAAAGAGGACTGAATCATTTACTAAACTTATACAAGGCCTGAAAGACGCTTTCACTGACTTTTTACACAGATTAACCTCAGCTATAAATAGAATGGTATCTGATCCAGACACTAAACAAATATTAATTGAAAGTTTGGCTTTTGAAAATACTAATGCAGAATGTAAAAGGGTGATTAGGCCTTTAAGGGCATGATCAGTAGCCATAGAAAAATGGATCAGAAATAGGGTTGATATTAGCTCCTATACCTCTAATGATGATATTTGGATAGGAGCATTGCTTTCTAAAAAAAATGAAGAAAAATCAAAATGGTAGGTGTTCTAATTGAGGTAGACAAGGTCATCTGAAAAGGGAGTGTAGGCAAGACGCTCCTAGAAACAATGTTTATTCTAGAAATAATTCAAACAGAAGACCTCAGTCTTCTGGGCTATGCAGAAAGTATGGCAAAGGCTGGCATTGGACTAATGAATGTAGGTCAGCAAGGGACAATCAGGGTAGCCCTTTGCCATTGGGAGATATCCTATGGGGCCTCTTGTAGGCCTCAATATCAAATGTAGTTCAATCATTCCCTGCCAGCACTGGGGAAAATCCTTCACAAAATGATTAAATGATTTACTGCCTATTGTTAAAAACCATACTGATCAGGATGCCAGAATAGCTTTAGGAGATAAAACAAAATTTTCAAGAGAAATCATAAAGTAAACATTTTTGCAAATTTCTATAAATGATCAATGACTAAAGTTAAAAATATGAATAAATGGCATAGAAATTGAAGGCTTGGCAGACATAGGTGCAGATGTAACAATAATTGCACCAAAATCATGGCATCCAGGTTGGCCTCTTCAGGAAGTAAAAGTTCAGATTTTAGGAATTGGCAGTTTAACTCAAGTAAAACAAAGTACAAGATAGGTTGAATGTATAGGGCCAGAAGGACAGAGGGGAAAAATAAAGCCATATGTGACTAATATAGCAATGAATTTTTGGAGACATGATTTACTACCACAATGGAATACTCAGATAAATATCCTCCCAATCTCAGAAACAAACTATAAAATAAGGAATTTTTCAGAGAAAAATATCAAAAGATACTATCAAGAACAGTCACAGACCATTCAAGCTGAACATAAGCAGGGCACCACAGCTGTTGATATTTCAAAGGTACCAACAGCCCTACCTTTAAAACAGCTGACTGACAAACCTGTTTGGATGGAACAATGGCCTTTGACAACAGAAAAATTACAAGCCTTAGAACAGCTGGTACAGGAGCAGCTAAATGCTCAGCATATTGAAGAATCAACCAGTCCTTGGAATACTCCTGTATTTGTTATTAAAAAGAAATCTGGAAAATAGAGAATGGTAACAGATCTAACAGCTATTAATAAGGTGATTCAGCCAATGGGCTCTTTACAGTCTGGAATTCCCCTGCCTTCTCTTTTACCCAAAGGATGGCCTATTATAGTTATTGATTTAAAAGACTGTTTCATCACTATACCTTTACAAGAGAAAGATAGAGAAAAATTTGCCTTCACAGTGCCTACGTATAATAATTCTCAGCCCATTATGAGATATGAATGGAAGGTTCTCCCACAAGGGATGTTCAATAGCCCCACCCTGTGCCAATATTTTGTTAGACAGCCATTGGAAATAATTTGTGTACAATTTCCTCAATTTATAATTTACCATTATATGGATGATATTCTACTAGCTGATTCAAATGTAGGTACTTTAGAGAAAATGTTTGAAGAAGTAAAAAAAAAATTGCCTTGCTAGGAATTAAAAATTGCTTCTAGCCGGGCGGTGGTGGCGCACGCCTTTAATCCCAGCACTCGGGAGGCAGAGCCAGGCGGATCTCTGTGAGTTCGAGGCCAGCCTGGGCTACCAAGTGAGTTCCAGGAGAGGCGCAAAGCTACACAGAGAAACCCTGTTTCGAAAAACCAAAAAAAAAAAAATTGCTTCTGAAAAAATACAAAGAGGAGATTCTATTAATTACTGAGGATATAAAATAGGTTTACAAAAAATTCAACTGTAGTATTATTTTGTTTGTGCTCTAACAAATAAAGCTTGTCTGGAGATCAGAGTGTGGAGCTAGCCACTAGCTAATCATAGAGGTGAAGCAGTGATGGCACACACCTTTAATCCCAGAACTTGGGGGGAGGAAGCAGAAAGATGAGGAGTTCAAGGCTACCATGGGCTACACAAGATTGATGCAGTCTAAATGAGAAACATAGCCAGGCGATGGAGGTTCACTCCTTTAATACTAGCACTAGTGAGGATCATGCCTTTGATACCAGCACATGGGAATCTCATGCCTTTAATCCCAGAATAGTGAAGACAGGAATATAAGGCAGGGGGAACCAGGAACTCAACCCCTTTTCAGTCTGAAGTCATGGAGGTAAGAGGTAACTGTGGCTAGCTTGTCTACTACTCTGATCTTTCAGCATTTACCCTGATATCTGACTCTGGGCTTTTATTATTAAGACCAATTAAAATTCATGCTACATTGAACCCCAAAAGGTACAAATCAGGAAAAATCAATTGTGGACTCTTAATGACTTTCAAAAATTGTTAGGAGACATTGCTCATCTATGGCCCACTATTGGAGTAACAAATCAAGAACTGAGTACTTTGTTTCAAATTTTAAAAGGTGACAAGGACCTAATTAGTCCAAGAGAATTATCAGCTGAAGCTGAGAGAGAGATGGCTTTGGTGAAAAAGACATTACAGGATGCACAGGATCAGATCTTGATTGCATTCTGGTTATTTTACCTTCTATATATTCCCCTACATGGATTTTAATGCAAAGAGAAAATACTATCTTAAAGTGGGTATTTTTACCACACAAACAGAAGAAAAAAATTAAAGAGATATTTGGAAAAGGTTTCTGAGTTGATTCTAAAAGAAAAATTAAGACTCTGTCAATTGACAGGAATGGACCCAGAAGAAATTGTAGTACCTTTTACTAATGCTGAAGTTGCTTTATTATGGGAAGAAAATAAAAATTGGCAAAGAGCTTGGAGTAATTTTTTGGGAGAGATAAGAAACAATTATCTAAAAAGCAAGAGATTTTGGTTTATAAAAAAAAAAAAAAAACCTCATTGGATTTTGCCTCATATAGTAAAAGATACCCAATTTCTTGAGCCCCTACATTTTATACTGATGCAAACAAATCAGGAAAGGCAGATTATACGTCCAGAAAAAATAATTAAAGTGGCTCAAAGCCCTTATGATTTAGTTCAGGAATCAGAAGTATATGTTATTCTCATGGTATTATTTGAATTTTCAGAACCTCTTAATATAATTACTGACTCTCAGTATGCAGAAAGATTTGTCTTACATACTGAAACCACTGAACTTATTTCTGATAAGTCAGAATTAACTTCATTATTTATACAATTACAGGAAATAGTCAGGAACAGGAATCATCCTATATATATAAAACACATTTCAGATCCCACACGGGTCTGCCAGGCCCTTTAGCACAAGGTAGTGATGAAATTGATCAGTTATTTATAGGAAATGTGCTGGAGGCCTCAGAGTTTCATAAAAAACATTATGTCAATAGCAAGGGTTTAAAAAAGGAATTTTTCATCAGTTGGCAACAAGCCAAGGAAATTATAAGAAAATGTCCTCCCTTGAATAACCAAACTCCACTACCTGCAGGAAGTAACCCAAAGGGTTCAAAGAAATGAAATTTGACAAATGGATGTGTTTCATTTTGCAGAATTTGGAAAATTAAAATATATACACCGTACCATAGATACATATTCAGGATTTCAATGGGAAACTGTTTTGAGTTCTGAAAAGGCTGATTCTGTATTTACACATCTATTAGAAGCAATGGCCATTATGAGGATACCTGTACAAATTAAGACTGACAATGCTCCAGTATATATGTCTAGTAAAATGAAACATTTTTTTGAATATTATAACATAAAGCATATTACAGATATACCACACAACCCCACAGGACAAGCAATAATAAAAAGCTCTAGTCAAACTTTAAAAGACATGATTAATAAGCAGAAGGGAGTAATAAAAACACCCAGATATAGTTTACACAATGCTTTATTAACTCTAAATTTCTTAAATGACAATAAAAAAGGAACAACAGCTGCAGAGAGACACTGGATAATAGGGAAAAACTGATAAATTAAATCAACCTATATATTTTAAAGATGTATTAAACTCAGAATGGAAATCAAGATATGTGCTACAGTGGGTGAGAGGTTTTTCTTTTGTTTCCACAGGAGAAGAAAAGCTATGGATACCATCATGGTTGATAAAGAATAGATTTGAACAGGAGAGCCCACCTGATGAGGAGAGGAGATAGCTAAGAGTTAAATTGGCCTAAAGGTATAGTGTATTTTCAACAGGATAAAATTTCATAAGTCTTCTAAAATGTTTGTTTTTGTTGTCCTTTACAACTATAAAAGGCAAATGGTCTTTTTCTAGTCCCAATTTAATTAAAATTTAAAGCTGGCTTTAGGGTTGAAGCATGGCTTTTTCATTTTCTAAACACAAGCATGTTTGTTGAAGGAAAATCAAAAATTTCTGTCTTATGTCAGAAGAGCCACCTGACGTGGGACAGAAAAAAAAAAAAAAACAAAATTTAGGGACTTTTCTCTTGCCAACAATCTCATAATCCTTTGGTTTAATTTTAACTATTTAAACTTTTCATAGATATAAATATTAGCTTTAAATTTATAAGGTCATTCAGCATATGACATTCAAAATGTTTAAGTTTTCAGCAGTAAACTGTAACCAGTCATAGCAGCAATCTTTGACTTCTCTAATAGAAGATGGGGCCCCACAACAATGATTCTATAGGAATTGTGGTGATGTCATCAGGGGGACAAGCTCCACCCAAAGACCAGTATCAGACTACAAACTGCACAGGACAACTATGAAGTTGCTTGGTGAAAGGATCCAGCCTCATACGGTATTTTAGCCAGGATTTCAGATAAGCTTTGTACTTTCCCATTGAAGAGACTGGACAATGAATGTTGCAGCTGGTTTTCTCAGGATTTTGTCAATATTTCAGGTTTTTTTTCAGTATATCGTTGCCTCCAGACAACAGGAAGTAATTTTGGGGACAGGTCACCTACATTTCTAAGAGGTGGGGAGAATGGTCATTTGGTGGGTAATGGATGATTGTCATCATTTATAGGGGTTATTTATTAATTATTACTGGTATTGACAAGGGAGGAAATTATACAAATGATATTATATTCAGGGATCTCTTTGAAAGAAAAGAAGAGAAGGGAATATAGGAATGATATCATATAAGGGTAGATTATTGAATCTACTTTAAATAATAGGATAGATAATTGAATCTACAATAAACTAAGGGACAACTATTGATCTCAAATATTTTGTATTTGTAAAGACTTTTATATATTGACACAAATTGAAGGTAATTATTGTTGCAACACTCTATACATATATGTTTCTGTTCTTGTTTGGGGGATTTTTCTATATTGATAAAAATTTAAGATTATTTTTGTTACAACATATTGTACATGTGTTTATATTTTTGTTTGAGGTATTGTGCCTATGCAGTTCTTCTGGAAATGTAGGGTGAAGTTCTAGTTTTTTAAAGCTATTATTATAAACTATATAGGATAATCAAGAACATAGGTTAGTAGTCATTTGTAATAATCAAAATTGTAGATAGGTTAGGTATGCTTTCCAGATCAAATAGAGATATATTTAGATGGTCTTCAAAACTTTCAAAAACCTACAGAATATTATATTTAAAATGTTTTGTTAACTTAGGGCTTTTCACAAAAATGAGACACATCTGCTCCTGACAGCACCAATTTACTTCAGAGATGATGAACATCGAAGAAACTCCTTATGGAGTGTGCTTACAATGTGTCAAGGCTAGCCATTTGGGCAAGAAGTTGCTCTTGCCTGGACTGATTGACAATATGTTCTATAAATTGGACATGCAGGACCTATAGGAAAGTGACTGCTGAACTTTGCCAAAACACGGCAGGGTGGTCCTTCAGGGCTTCTGCTTCACAGAAGAAACTGCCAGACATTCTGCAGGACACAGAGGAAAGTGACTGACAAACTTTGCCAATATAGGTGGGACAGTCTTTCAAGTTTCCTGCTTCATTGAAAAGTCTTCCAGATACTATGGGCTTGTAGGATGAAGATGGATGCTCCGATGTTACAGAGGACTTTGGGTGACTGTCCAGGCAGTTAGATGTCCCTGTCTAGAGTTTTTGGAAGTTGTTTGAAATGCATTTTTTGTTTACTTAAATAATATTATATCCTTCTGGAGCCTTTGATGGAGTTGAAAACTGGATAGTTATAATTGCAGTTTTCCTTAGATATAATAGAAAGTAAATTAGGTATAAAATTTTTGATTTACTAAGATAGGATAGATTACAGAATATTTTCTTTAAATTTACCAGACACAAATGAATTGGAATTCAGTACATTGTGAATGTAATCCTTACTTGATAATCATTCTTATTGTATACAGTCTTACTATGTTCAAGTTAAAACTTTTCATTTTTTTTGTTTAGAAAAAAAGGAGGAACTATTGGGGAATATTATTTTTAAGTGTGTTGCATTTGTTCCTACTGCTTTTGTTGACAATTCAAAGGTATGTTTAATTAAATAAAATTAACCTGTGAGCAGGAGGCTGAATCAGCAAGTAGCTGAGAGGAAGTGATAAGGAGGAACTATGAGCAAGGGTTTTTTTAAGTGGGGGCTGAGAAAAGGAGGCTAGGTGGGGGGGGGTTTGTTTGTTTTTTGGTGGGTTTTTTTTTTTTTTTTGGAAGCCACCAATAAGGGAGAATGTTAGTTACTAGCTATTCAGCATTGTTGAGCGAGCAGAATTCCACCTAAACTATTCAATTGTGAGTTCTTTAGATTTAATTAAGTTCTGTAGCATGAATCTTAAAAGGTCTTATTAATAACAACAAACCTGGAGCCAGGTATTGGGGTGAACACTGAAAAATCAGAGAGGCAGAACAGGCCGCAGCCACCTCACCTTGCCAGTTCCTGAGCTGATCTCGTTTCCTCAGTCTGGAAGCTTCTGAGTCCTCATCCAGAATGAATCTCAGCTGAACTGTGCTGCTCAAAAACCTAAAAGCTTAACCAGCTAGTCCCTGGTTTTCACGCCTTATATACCTTTCTGCTTTCTGCCCTCACTTCCTGGGATTAAAGGTGTGTGTTACCATGCCTGGCTGTTTCCAGTGTGGCTTTAAACTCACAGAGATCCACATGGATCTCTGCCTCCCAAGTGATAGGATTAAAGGCATGTGTACCACCGTTTTCTGGCCTCTATGTGTATCTAGTGACTGTTCTGTCCTCTGACCCCAGATAAAATTATTAGGGTGCACAATATTTTGGGGAACACAATATCATCACAAAGTTCACTTAGTGTCTTTGAAAGAGTCAGTGCCTGAGGGAACAAAATCCTCTCAGTCTGTGGCCCTTGCCACAGAAGCTGTTGCTTAAGGGGCAACCACTGTAGATAATAAAAAACAGAAAACAACACAGAAACTTTTCCCAATCTAAAGAAAGCAATATCTACCAAGGTATAAGAAACATACAGAAGGCCAAAAAGATGAAAAGAAATCCCCTGTAACATCTGATAATCAAAACACTAAATGTACAGAACAAGTAAAGGTTATTAAAATCAACAAGGGAAAAAGACCAAGTAACATATAAATACAAGCCCATTAGAATAACACCTATCTTTTCAATAGAGACTCTCAAAGCCAAAAGGACCTGGGCAAATGTTTTACAAGCTCTGAAAGATGACAGATACAAGCCAAGAATACTATACCCACAATCAATTGAAAAAGAAAAATACTCCATGATAAAATCAAATTTTAACATTTTTTTGTCTACCAATCCAGCTCTACAGAAGACACTAGAAGGAAAACTTCAGTCCAAAGAGGTTATCCATACCCACAAAGACAAAAGGAATGAATAACCCCAGAACAATAAATCAAAAGAAGGTAGAAAACACCCACATTATCATAATATATAAAAGGTATCAATGAAATATGTTCATGCCAGTCAGTGGTGGTGCACGCCTTTAATCCCAGCACTCAGGAGACAGAGGCAGGCGGATCTCTGTGAGTTTGGGCCAGCCTGGTCTACAAAGTGAGTTCCTGGACAGCCAGAACTGTTGCACAGAGAAACCCTGTCTTAAAAAACCAAACCAAAACAAAAAAAAAAACAAAAACACTTTTCATAAATAATGCTGACTGTTAATTGTCTCAATCTCCCAATAAAAAGACACAGACTAACAGAATGGATTAAAAAAACAGGATCCATCCTTCTACTGCATCCAAGAAACACAGCAAATGACCCTTTCACAGGGGTTGCCAAAGACCATCATAAATATGTGTTTTCTGATGATCTTAGGAACTGAGACACCGTTCTTCTATCCATCTCCACCTCCATGAACATCCACCCACATGCAGGTATGCCCACATACAAGCCCACAGCATGATGACATCATCACACCAACCCTGTCACATACACCCAAACAAAAACAGGTGTGTGTGACAGGTTGGTGCCATAATGTACTTATGCATGCCAGTCATACATGTTTACAGAGCAGCTATTGTGTTGAAAGCAGCAGTTCCGGAGGTAAACAATACTTCATGAATTATAATTACTGGGTAAATGTAAAATCATGTACTGTGATATCATCAACTACTGATATATATATATATATATATATATACACACACACACACACACACACACACACACACACACACACACACACCCCATGGGACCTTAATCTGGATGATGACTGGTCTTTCTATATTCAGCTGTGGTTGATGTAAATACTGCCCCCCTTGTGATAGTAACAACTATGTTTAAAAAAAAAAACACAGAGAATGGTAAATCACAAGAAACTTTAATGAATTGTATTGACTGAACTATGCCATGTGTTATCTTTTGTATTATTAAAGCTATTGCTATGTGTTATTTTCATTAGAAAACCATCTCACGACTGTAGCTAGAGTTTTTCTGCCTGGCCCACAGTCAGGACAAATCTCTCTCACCTGCCAGTCCCACAGCCCCTCCGACCCCACCAAGTAAACACAGAGACTTATATTGCTTACAAACTGTATGGCTGTGGCAGGCTTCTTGCTAACTGTTCTTACAGCTTAAATTAATCCATTTCCATAAATCTATACCTTGCCATGTGGCTCGTGGCTTACCAGCATCTTCACATGCTATTTCTCATTGTGGCGCCTGGCAGTGTCTCTGACTCAGCCTTCCACTTCCCAGCTTTATTCTCCTCCTTGTCCTGCCTATACTTCCTGCTTGGCCACTGGCCAATCAGTGATTTATTTATTGACCAATCAGCAACACACTTGACATACAGACCATCCCACAGCACATGACAATGGATAATGTAGAGAAGAACATTAAGAAAAGAAAATATAGTGAGAATTTTTTACAGTGTGGTTCTACCTCAATAATTACAACAGGGATTGAGAAACTGGAATGTGTCATTTGTTGTGAAATTCTATCAGCCAAATCTATGAAGCTGAACAAATGCCCTTTTGATAGTAGGCATCTGAGCTCTGCCAGAAAGGAGACCAGATATTTTAGAAGCAAAGCTGATGGACCCAGGAAAGCTAGACTTGACACTAGTGACAAATACCATAAATAGAATGCAGCAGCCACTGAAGCTTCATATTTGGTGGCACTCAGAATTGCCAGAGCTATGAAACCTCACACCACTGCCGATAATTTACTGTTGCCAGTGACCAAATACAATGTTCCAAGTTATGATCAGAGACAAATTGGTTCCACAATTGAGTGCAATTTCCTCATCTAACAATACTGTCTGAAGAAGAATAGATGATATGTCTGCTGACATTCTGGTACAGGTAATCCAGGAAATTAAATCTGCTCCACTTCCAATATTTAGTATCCAGCTTGATGAGTCTACAGATGTTACAAACTGTTCATAGTTACTGGTTTACGTGAGGTACATTAATGATGGTGATTTTAAAGATGAGTTTCATTTATACAAACCTCTTGAAATGACAGGTGCTGCACATGATGTATTTGGCACAGTTGGTTCATTTCTGAAAGAACGTAAGATCTCTTGGGAAAACGTGTGTGGTGTTTGCATTGATGGTGCTCCAGCTATGATACGATGTTAGTCTGGATTTGGTACTGAGTGAATCACTGAAAGTCATCAGAACTCATTGTATAATTTGTCTCCAAATATTAGCAACAAAGACGCTGCCATAAGAGGTACAAATAATGAAAAGCACCATAAGTTCTGTCAGTTTTGTAAAGGTGAGCACTTTAAACCATCAACTGTTTTTGCAACTGTGCAATCAGTTGGATATGCTGAACAAAGCTATTTCACACTGAAGTGAGATGGTTGTTGAGAGGAAACCCTAACTGTCATCACAGAACTTATCTCCAGTGACTGATGGAAGCAGATGCAGAGATCCACAGCCAATCGCTAGACAGAGCTCCAGGAGTCCAGTCAAAGAGAGAGAAGAGGGATTCTATGAGCAAGTGCAGCAGGATCATGATGGGGAAACATGCAGAGATGACCAAACCAAACTAGAGGGAACTCATGAAAGTTGGATCAATGGCTGTGGAGCCTGCATGGTAAGACAGTTGTGTAGCTTGATCTGCTTGGGAGTCCCTCTGGCAGTAGGATCAGAATCCATCTCTGGTGCATGAGCAGACTTTGTGGAGCCCAACACTTATGTTGGGACACCTCATGCAGCCTTGAGGGAGGGGGAAGGGCTTAGACTTGCCTCTACTGGATGTGGTTCCATGTGGGAGGCCTTGCCTTCTTGTGGGGGGGGGAGTGAGGGATGGGTTGGGAGGGGAGGCTGGGGAGGGCTAAGAGGAATGAAGAGGGGCATCTTTGATTAGTGTGTAAAATGAATGAAAAAGTTTTCTTAATTAAAAAAATTTCAAGTAAAAAACAAAAGATGAAAAAAAACACAGAAAACAATCTAATGTCCATAAGGAGTGGGTTGGGGGGAAGGATGGGGGGTGGGAGGAGGAAGGACAGGGGAATCTGTGGTTGGTATGTAAAATGAATAGAAATCTCTTAATAAAAAAAAATAAGAATAAGTGTGTCACCAGGGGGTGGGCTTTGAGGTTTCAAAAGACATACCAGGCCCAGGAATTCTCTCCCTCCTACACACCCCATCTCCTGCTCTCTTTCTTTTGTCTCTCTCTCTCTGCCTGTTGCTTGGGTCAGGATGGGAAGCCCTCAGCTACTCCTCTAGCACCATGCCTTTCTGCTTCCTAACATGTTGTTCATGGACTAACCCTTTAAACCTGTAAGCAAGCTCCCATTTAAATGTGTTCCTTTGTAAGAGCTGCCTTGACCATGGTGTCTCATCACAGCAATGGAACAGTAACTAAGACGCAGGCACAACAAGACTGACATACGTATGAACTCACAGAGGTGGTGGCAGCACTCACAATGCCTGCAGGATGTGCACATCAGATCTCACTCCTAACCAGGAAACTATCTGAAATTGATATATGATAGCAAAGGGCAAATCATTTTCTCCCACAGTGTCACTGGGTATATAACCTACACTCCAGAGCAGCTCCCTGCTCAGGATTGTTGGCCAACACAAAATGAACTTCATGTCTTTTTTGTGGACATTTTGTTGTGACGTGTGTGTGTGTGTGTGTGTGTGTGTGTGTGTGTGTCTGTAAGTGTTTAATTGGTGTCCCCTGCTCCTCTCAGAAACCATAGATTGTCAGATAAAAAGCCCAGGCATAGAAAGGTGTGGGATACCTTACTAGGAGTTGTTGATCAGGAGTATTATAGAGACCCATCACACAATACAAGCTTTTACCATTGTTCTTGATTTCCAACAGAACTGGTACTGACAAGAAACCTTCTTCCCTATTGGCTTGCTGTGGAACAATCCTTTTCTACACTATGAATATGTATTACTCTCATTTTCTAATAAAAAGCTAATTGGCTGATAACTGAGCAGGAAGAGATTTGGCAGATTAGACAGACCAGGAGAATTCTGGAAAGAGGAAGGGTAGAGTCAGAGAGTCACTGGCAAATGCAGAGAAGTAAGATGAGAATGTCGTACTGAGAAAAGGTACCAAGCCACATGGCTAAGCATAGATGAGAATTATGGGTTAATTTAAGTGTAAGAGCTAGTAACAAGCCTGAGCTCTCAGCCAAGCATTTATAAATAATATTAAGCCTCTGTGTCAGTTATTTGGGAGCAAGTGATGAGGACAGGAAGCTGTGGTATTGTGTTCCCCCAAGTATTGTGCATGCTAATAAACTTATCTGGGGTCAGAGACAGAGCAGCCACAATATTAAACATGAGGATAGGCAGTGGTAGCACATGCCTTTAATCCTAGCATTCCAGAGGCAGAAATCCATGTGTTCAAGTATACAGCCAGGCATGGTGACACACACCTTTAATCCCAGGGAGTGAGTCTTTAATCCCAGGGAGTGATGGCAGAAGACAGAAAAATATATAAGGCGTGAGGACCAGGAACTAGAAGCATTTGGCTGGTTAAGCTTTCAGGCTTTGGAGCAACACATTTCAGCTGAGATTCATTCTGGATGAGGACTCAGAGGCTTCCAGTCTGAGGAAACAGGACCAGCTGAGGAATTGGCAAGGTGAGATAGCTGTGGCTTGTTCTGTCTCTCTGATCTACCAGCATTGACCCCAATAACTGGCCTCAGGTTTGATTTTATTAATAAGAACTTTTAAGATTCATGCTACATCAAGGCAACAATTTATATTGGCTAGCCTTCATTGCTTTCAACAGGCTTTCCTGGAGCTAGAGTTACAGGCAGTGGTGAGCTGACCAACATGATGCTAGGAACTGAACTCGGGTCCTCTTCCAGAGGAGAATGCATTCTTAACTATTGAGCCATCTTGCCCTTGAGGACAAGTTTTCTAGCTTGATTCCTTGTGTACATAAGAATGTGTAGGTCATAGAAACATAATAATTGCTAAAATCACAGTATGGAAAATGAGGAGTGTAGCTAGAGTTTTCCTGCCTGGCCCATAGTCAGGACAAATCTCTCTCACCTGCCAGTCCCACAGCCCCTCCGACCCGACCAAGTAAACACAGAGACTTATATTGCTTACAAACTGTATGGCCGTGGCAGGCTTCTTGCTAACTGTTCTTACAGCTTAAATTAATCCATTTCTATTAATCTATACCTTGCCATGTGGCTCATGGCTTACCAGCATCTTCACATGCTATTTCTCATTGTGGTGCCTGGCAGTGTCTCTCTGACTCAGCCTTCCACTTCCCAGCTTTATTCTCCTTCTTGTCCCGCCTATACTTCCTGCTTGGCCACTGGCCAATCAGTGATTTATTTATTGACCAATCAGCAACACACTTGACATACAGACCATCCCACAGCAGAGGAGGATTAACAAGATCTCTCTCATTTTACTTTAAAAAAAAAATTTAAATGCTTTAATTTACTTCCTGCTGCTAGTTTTCTAATTAATTATAAAGTACATAACTCAAAATCTCGACATTTAAGAAAACACAGGTTATTAAATGAAATCCCCAGTTCAGGAATAGGATATGGCCAACAGGCCTATGAGGTCCCTAGGACCCTTCCTAGCTCCTTGCCACCCTGCTGCTGGAACCTGCCCTCAACCCGGGTGGACTTCTTCCACTCGGGAGCAGGACACACCAGTTAGAACCAGTGAGTGACTCACCTGCAGATGGAAAAACCCCATTCACTGGATTCTGTATCCCAATACCCTTTCCACAGTCCATGCCATCCCAAGTCATTGCTGGACCCACTCCTGGGATCTAACCCCAATCTCAGTGGACTTCTGGCACTTAGGTGGAAGCCACACCAGTCAGAACAGGGCCAAGCCATGCCAGCTTGAACAGACTTCAGCTGCTCAGGTGCAGGCCACACCAGTCAGAAGCACAGACCCAGGTTACACCAATCAAAAGAACAAAGACCCCCTGTTGCAACAAAGACCAGGCTAACATCCAGAAGGCCAAATTCTAACTTGGACAGATACTCCCAACTAGACCAGAGGTCATGCTAGCCACCAGAAATCCAGGCCACAAAGATGAGAAAACCAAGGAAGAAACAGAAACAACGGAACAAAACACCCATCCAACAAAGACAAACTCAGAAATCTGGGACTAGAACTACTACATCGCAAAGTGAGAGGCCTAAACACCAGTGTAAAAACACAATCAACAACAGCCAGGGTGTGACCCACCAGAGCCCAGATATTCTATGACAGCAAGACTCAAACATTCCAGTGAAGATGAGGCACAAGAAAATGACCTCAAAACAATTTTGTGAAGATGATACAGGTCCTTCAATGACATGAAAAACTCCCTTAAAGAAATCAAGGAAAAGAGAACCAAAAATAGAGAAAATCAACAAATCCCTTAAAGAATGTCAAGAAAATAAACAAACAGGTGAAGGAAGCTATTCATGACATGAAAATCAAAATAGAAGCAATAAAGAAAACAAAAACTGAGGGAATTCAGCAAATGGAAAATCTGGGTAAGTGAACAGGAACTACAGATGTAAACATCAACAACAGAATACAAGAGCTGGAACAGAGAATTTCAGCTGTTGAAGATATAATAGAAGAAATCATTGGTGAAAGAAAATGTTAAATCTAAAAAACCCCTAAAACACATGCAGGAAATCTGGGACACCATAAAAAGTCAAAACTTAAGAATAATAGGGATAGAAGAAGGAAAAGAATTTCAGCGCACGCACACACACGCACATACACACACACACACACACACACAAAAAAAAAAACCCCAGAAAATATATTAAATGAAATCATAGAGGAAAATTTATCTAACCTAAAGAGGGACATACCTATAAAGGTACAAGAAGCTTACAGAACACCAAATAGATTGAATCAGAAAAGAATGTCCACATTTTACATAATAATCAAAACATTAAACATACAGAGCAACAAAAGAATATTAAAAACTGCAAGGGAAAAAAGATAAGTAGCAAATAGAAGCAGACTTATAAGAATTATCCCTGACTTCTCAACAGAGACTCTAAAAGCCAAAAGGGCCTAGATAGATGTCTTTCAGACTCTAAGAGACCACAGATGCCAGGTTCCAGAATAATACAGCCAACAATACTTTCAGTCATCATAGATGAAGAAAACAAAATATTCCATGACAAAGTCAAACTTAAACAATATCTGTCTACAAATCCAGCTCTACAGGAGGTACCAGAAGGAAAACTCCAACCAAATAAGTTAACTACACCCATAAAAACTCATGCAATAGATAATCTCACACCAGCAAAATCCAAAGAAAAAAACCACACACACACACACCACCACCACCACCAACAACAACAACAACAACATAATCACAGAAATTAGCAATCAGTGGTCATTAGTGTCTCTCAATATCAATAGATACAATTTGCCAATAAAAAGATACAGGTTAACAGAATGGATATTGAAACAGGCTTCATCATTCTGCTACATAAAAGAAACACACCTCAACATAAAAGATATTACCTCAGAGCAAATGGTTGGAAAAAGATTTTCCAACCAAATACACCAAAGAAGCAAGCTGGCATTGCTACCTTAATATCTAATAAAACAGACTTCAAACCAAAATTAATAAAAAAAATAGAGAAGGACACTTCATACTCATTAAAGGAAAGATCCATCAGGATGACATCTCAACTCTGAATATCTATGCTCCAAATGCAAGGCACCCACATTTTCAAAAACAAAACAAAACAAAAAACCACTAAAGCTTAAATCACATTTCAAACCCCACACCTTTTTAATAGTGGGACTTCAACATTCCACTCTCACCAAAGAACGGGTCAGCCAGACAGAAACTAAAGAGAGAAATAATGGAACAAACAGACCTAATGACACTTATGGACCTAACCCATAATTACAGAAAAATTCACCCAAACACAAAAGAATATAACTTTTTCTCAGCACCTCACAGAACCTTCTCCAAAATTAACCATATACTCAGTCACAAAGCAAGTCTCAACAAATACAAGAAAGTTAAAATAACCCCCTGTATCCTATCAGATCATCATGGATTAAAGTTGGATTTCAACAACAGTAAGCTTACAAACTCATGTAAACTGAACAACTCTCACCTGAATTACCAATGGGTCAAGGGAGAAATAAAGAAATTAAAGATTTCCTAGAATTCAATGAAAATGAATGCACTCAGACTTAAAGGACACAATCAATACTGTACTAAGAGGAAAGTTCATAGTACTAAGTGTCTGCATAAAGAAATTAGAGAATTCTCATACCAGAGACTTAACAGCACTCCTGAAAGCTCTATACAAAAAGAAGACACACTCAGGAGGAGTAAATGATGGGAAATAATCAAACTCAGAGCTGAAATCAATAAAATAGAAACAAAGAGAATCAATGAAACAAAGAGTTGGTTCTTTGAGAAAACCAACAAGATAGACAAACTCTTCTCAAAACTAACTAAAAGGAAGAGAGAGAATATCCAAATCAACAAAATCAGAAATGAAAGGGAAGGACATAACAGCAGACACCTAAGAAATCTAAAGAATCATTAGGTCCTACTTTAAAAGCTTGAACTCCACAAAATTGGAAAATCTAAAAGAAATGGATAATTTTCTTGATAGATACCATATAGCAAAGTTAAATCAAGATCAGATAAACATTTTAAACAGACCCATAACTCCCAAGGAATTATAAGCAGTCATCAAACGTTTCCCAACCAAAAAAAAAAAAAAGCCCACTGCCAGATGATTTTAGTGTAGAATTCTATCAGACTTTCAAAGAAGCACGAATACTAATACTCCTCAAATTATTCCACAAAATAGAAAGAGAAGAAACACTGCCAAATTCATTTTATGATGCCACAATCACTCTGTGACACAAACCACACATAGAGTCAACAAAGAAAAAGAATTACATACAGACCAACTTCCTTCATAAACATGGATGTAAAATAGTCAATAAAAATACTAGCAAACCGAATCCAAGAACACATCAAAAAGATCATCCACCATGACCACTTGGTAGTGGGCTTCATCAAGAAATGCAGGGATGGTTCAACATATGAAAAAATGTCAATGTAACTCACCATATAAACAAACTGAAAGAGAAAAACCACAAGATCATCTCATTAGATGCTGAAAAAGCCAACACCCCTTCATAATATAAGTCTTAGAGAGATCTGGGATACAAGGGACATACCTAAACATAATAAAAGCAATATACAGCAAGCTAACAGCCAACATCAAATTAAATGGAGAGAAAGTTAAAGAAATTCCAGTAAAATCAGGAACAAGACAAGGCTGTTTCTCCATATCTATGCAATATAGTACTTCAAGTTTTGTTTTTTTGAGACAGGGTTTCTCTGTGTAGCTTTGTGCCTTTCTTGGAACTCACTCTGTAGCCCAGGTTGGCCTCAAACTCACAGAGAGCCACCTGGCTCTGCCTCCCGAGTGCTGGGATTAAAGGTGTGTGCCACCACTGCCGAGCCAGTACTTCAAGTTTTAACTATAGCAATAAGAGAACTTAAGGAGATTTGGGGATACAAATTGGAAAGGAAGAAGCAAATGTATCTCTATTTGCAGATGATATGATAGTATACATAAGCAACCCCAAAAATTCTACCAGGGAACTCCTACAGCTGATAAACATATTCAGCAAAGTGTATGGATACAAAATTAGCATTTAAAAAATCACTAACCCTCCTATGTACAAATGATAAATAGGCTGAGAAAGAAATCAGATAAACAACACCCTTCACAATAGTCACAAATAATACAAAATATCCTTGGGTAACTCTAACTAAACAAGTGAAAGACCTGTAGAACAAGAACTTCAAGTCTTTGAAGAAAGAAATTGGAGAAAATATCAGAAGTTGGAAAGATCTCGCATGCTCATGGAATGGTAGGCTTGTAATAGTGAAAATGGCCATCTTACCAAAAGCAATCTACAGATTCAATGAAATCCCCATCAAAAGTCCATCACAATTCTTTACAGACCTTGAAAGAACAATACTCAACTTCATATGGAAAAACAAAAATTCCAGGAAAGCTAAACTGCTCTTGTGCAACAAAAGAACTTCTGGAGGTATTACCATCCCTGATCTCAAGCTGTACTACAGAGGAATAGTAATAAATACCACATGGTACTAGCATAAAAACAGACAGGTTGATCAATGGAATTGAATAAAAGACTCAGAAGTAAATTCACAACCTATGGACACCTGATTTTTTTTTACAAAAAAGACAAAATTATACAATGGAAAAAAGAAAGCATCTTTAAAAAATGGCACTGGTCTAAATGGATGTCTGTATGTAAAAGAATACAAATATATCCATACCTATCACCCTGTGCAAAACTCAAGTCCAAGTGGATCAAAGACCTCAGCATAAAACCAGATACACTCAGCCTAATAGAAGAGAAAATGAAGAATAGCCTAGAATGCATTGGCAAAGGAGACAACTTCCTAAAATGGAAGATCAATTCTGCAGGCACTAAGATCGGCAATCAACAAATGGGACCTCATGAAAATGAAAAGCTTCTATAAGGCAAAGGACACTGTCAATAGGACGAAAAGGCAGCCCATAGAATGGGAAAAGATTTTCACCAACTCAACATCTGACAGAGGGCTAATATCCAAAATATATAAAGAATTCAAGAAACTAGACATCAAGAAACTAAATAATCCAATTAAAAAATGGGGTACAGACCTAAATAGAATTTTCAACAGAGGAATTTAAAATGGCTGAGAAACACTTAAGGAAATGCTCGACATCCTTAGCCATCAGGGAAATGCAAACCAAATGTCACAGGTTTCATCTTATACTTCTCAAAATGACTAAGATCAAAAGCACAAGTGACAGTTCATGCTGGAGAGGATGCGAAGTAAGGAGAACACTCCTCTATGGAGTGCAAACTTGTACAGCAACTTTTGAAATCAATAGGGGGTTTCTCAGAAAATTAGGACTCAATCTATCTCAAGTGGAGTGCAAACTTGTACAGCAACTTTTGAAATCAATAGGGGGGTTTCTCAGAAAATTGGGAATCAATCTATCTCAAGACTGAGCGATACCACTCGGGCATATACCCAAAGGATGCTCCACCATACCAAAAGGAAGCTTGCTCAACTACGTTAATTGCAGCTTTATTCATAATAGCCAGAAACTGGAAACAACCTAGATGTCCCTCAACTGAAGAATGGATAAAGAAAATTTGGTACATTTACATAATGGAGTATTACTCAGCTGTTAAAAATAATATCATGAAATTTGCAGGCAAATGGATGGAACTAGAAAAAAATCATCCTGATTGAGGTAACACAGACTCAGAAAGACAACACAGTGTGTATTCACTCATAAGTGAATATTAGCTGTAAAGTAAATGATAACCATGCTACAATCCACAAACCCAGAAAGGCTAAGCAACAATGAGGGCCCAAGGGAAGGATACATGAATCTCACTGTAAAGGGGAAATAGAATGGACATTGCAAGTGGTTAGGGGGAGGGACTTGCAAAGGGGAATGGAAATGGAAACAGGAAGGATCAGGTGGTGGGAAGAAGGAGAGAGAGAGTACTGGGAGAGACAACTGGAATCAAGGGGCATCTCTGGGATGACCTAGAAACCTAGAGCAATGGAAAGTCCCAATAATCTGTGATGATGACCCTAGCTAAGACTCCTAGCAATAAGGGATACAGCACCTGAACCAGTCATTTCCTGTAACAAGGCAAGAGTTCCATTTGAGGGTCTGGGACACCAACCCAGCCACAGACACTTTGACCTACAATTTATCCTGCCTACAAGATGTGCTGGGGTAAAGACAGCACAGAAATTGTGGGAGTAACCAACTGATGACTGGCACAGCTGGAGACCCATATCCTGAAAGGCAGCTCCCTGCTGAGGGCCAGGACCCAGAAGTCTTATATCCTAGAGACCTAGGATAGAACCAGACACAAATGGCAAAAAAAAAAAAAAGTCAATAAAATGATTCCTAATGATATTCTGCTATACTTGTAATTGGAGCCTAGCATAATCATCATCAAAGAGGCTTCACCCAGCAGGCGATGAAAACAGATGTAGACCCACAGCCAAACATTAGGGGGGCTTGGGAAATCCTGCAGAAGAGGGGGGAGTGTGGGAGCCCATTTTCAGCTTTATCCAGCAGGTCTGCATAGAAAGGATGATTGGACCACAGGCCTGAGTACAGGTGTCTGAGATGGTCTGCACTTAGCTGTGCTGTGGGGAGGTCTTATGCTCCACCCCTTGGCATTCCTTTATACACCATAGGGCAGAGACAGTCAGGCCCGAAGGACTAGGATCCAGACCCTCTTGAGGCTATCCTGTTATTTTCTATTTGTTTCTCCCCCCGCCATCCTTCTAACTAATATTTCCTGCTGCTCCTATTCAAGAGTACTCTGGGGAAATGTGGGGGGGGGGGGGGTAGCCCCTTCATAGACAGCCCCGTGAACAAGGACAAAAAGGAGAAAAAAGAATGTATATTTTTATAATATTCAGAGTGCTTGGCGAAAGTAGGAGTGGACACTGCCAGTTAAAAAAGAAGAGGATCCAGTCTGGTTGTGTAGTGAAAAAAAAAAAAGTTAAATAGGGAAGGGGGCTTTATCCTCGAGAGAAAAGGAAAAAACAGACTGAAAGGATGTCCAAGGCTGTAGCACAAAATCTTTTCTATCAAGATTTCTGTCTTTCTGTCTCTCTCTCAATTTCTAGCTATGAAAAATAAGGAAGGTAGAGTGTAGCAATATAATGCAGGAAAAACTTACAAGTGTAAGGTAGTGTAGAAAAAAATTGCTTAGGACAAGACAGGAAACTAGACAGAAAAAAAACAAGTCTTCGGTTTTCTAACTTTGGGGCTATGAATGCAAACTGGGAAAAATCTATCTTTTTGAGCTTAACAGGCAGAGAAAAGCTCATGTTTGAGCTTATTAGGCAGAAAAAAAGATTCCTATGGAAGCTTTTGGCCTGGAGACAGCTAAAATGCTAAGTCCAAGCAGCAGAGGAAAGAGATTTCCCCCACAGCGGGTGAGGACATCAGTAGTGCAAAGTTGTACCCTCAGAATTAGCTTCCTCCTAGCCATAAAGCCAGAAAGTTTAAAGAACAGAAGTCTTGGGAAAGCTTAGTATTTCTCTCTAGAACTAAAAACTTTTCTTAGGAAAAACTTGGTAACAATCTCTCTCTAAGAAACTAAAAAGCCTTTCAAAACATACTTTCTCAGTTTGTCTTTCTGTAAAAGTAAAATTAGATTCACCTGGACCTCTATAGGAAAATCACCTGTGATTTACTCTAAGGAAAACCAATAAACCTCTTGGAACAGGGCAAAACCTCTCTGCTAAGTTCTGTCTTTCTTTCAAGTCAGGAAAAACAGCAGCCAGAAATCCCTCTGCAGCAGGAACCTAGCCATAGACACCCAGGTAAAGTGCAGCCGGAGGAAGCAGTAAAGCCGAGCTGTGGCTGTGTATGTGGCTGTGGCTGCAGCTGTGGGCATCTGTGGCATCAGGGGCTTTGTACCTGGGGGAGGAGATAAGTCATGACAACTATCCAAGAGAAAAGCTCTCTTTTCTATCAGGGAAAAGACCTTTCTGAAAAAACTTTGTTTCAAGTACTTTCATTTCCCTCACTGACCTGGTGCCACTGAAGAGCAAGCCCCAAGGGAATTTTGCTTCAGGCACAAAAGTACCGGCCCAAGTACACGCAGGCCAAGGGACGTAACCCAGTCAGAGACAGGGCCAAGTGAAAACTCTAATTGAAGAGGTACACCTGTTAAGCAGTGGCACAGGCATCTTAAAGCAAGCGTAGGAAAGAAAAAGAAATCTTCCCATTTGCAAAAGCAAAAGCAAAACCATGAAAACTAATTCTGTAAAGGGAACCAGAAGCTTGCTACCATACCCAAAAGGCAATCTGGGAAATATAGTAACTAACAGAGCAGCATGGTGATACAGAAAAAGGCACCATGGGAGATGTAGTTTTGCAGTAAAAATGGCAGGACTACCCAGAAAATCTGTGTTTTCAGCTCAGAATGAAGTTTCTTTTCAAAGCAATGCTAGAAAGCTTAATTTTACCTCCTGAGAACTAAGAAGAGGTGAACAGGTTGCCTCTAAGGAGGTAATTGAAGTGCTAGTACCATTTGTCAACAAGTCACTTTAAAATCTTTAAGAAACCAAGGGAAAGAGGTCTATACACTGGAAAATTATGTTGTAGATGGAGATCAAATTCCAGAAAATCTAGCCATATCACAAAATAGTCATTCCACTTGAAAGTTCTCTATAAAAAAACAATGCTAAATTAGAATGACTGCTTAGTGAATGCACTGATGGTTGTGAAAACAATCTTAAATAACTCATGGTTATAGTATATCACAGCTTCCAATAATAATAACATCAGGGGTTGAGAAGCTAATGAAGTGAAAATACTAAATCATAAAAATGTTCTTCCTCAGAGTAAGCTAATGAAGGATGTGTTTCATGGAAGAACATCTGTTTTCTTGACACCTTTGAATAGTAGCAGTTTTGGTGAGCAAACAACCTTGCTAAGAAATATTGGGCTAATAAAAAATTATCAGAAACATCAGCATTGTTAAAAGAACTCATGGCAAATACAGCTTTAGAAAAGTTATTAAGAAGAGGGAAAATGGTCTCAGAGTTTGATGAGTGTGGAACAGAGGAATGTCAGCTCAAATGACATTCCTCTAGAGGAACTGGAGTGATAAGCAGCTAAACCAATTTTCCTGATATTGAGGTTCCATCTTGCAGTCTGGGGATAGTAGGAGAATAAGGAGACCTCCAGACTGCTGAGGAGTTTGAAATGAAGTTTCAGCAATGTTTTTGGTACACAGAGAAACCTGCTGAAAGCTGCAGGTCTGGAACTCCACTCCAACTTAGACAATTATCTTCTGTTGGGAATTGACTGTTGAGTTGCCATCTAAGCAATTCAGAAACAGAACGTTTCTTACAAAGTTTTTCTTCTCATCTCATTTCTTTCTTTTTGGGCTTGCTGTAAACTGAGATATGTCTTAATAGAGTTTTTATAAAAGATCTAGAATGCATAAAGTACTGTTTAGCAAAAACATTCACTAAATCCCAGGGTTTAGAGAGCCATTAAAGAACTAGACTCTTGTTTCAAACTCTCAAGAATTTTCAGAATGATAGCAAAGCTGACTATAAGCTCTGAACTTTAGAAATTATTTGTGTACTTCCTGTCTTGTCAAGAAAGTCTTTCTAATAGTTCTAGTGATAATTAAGAATAAAAAGTAAAAAATTATCCTCTGTCTTTTTGGAAGAAGAGATTCTTCCTAGTGTAAGTTAGTTAAGAGTAAAAAGTATCTTTGCTAAGGTAGTCTTCTAGGTATTATGTAGCTGGAAGTTTTCCTATGTTCTGGCCTGCCAGGAGTCAGGACAAATCTCTCTCACTTGCATCCCCCAAGTAAATACACAGAGGCTTCTATTAATAATAACTGCTTGGCCATTAGCTCAGGCTTATTACTGACTAGTTCTTACATTTAAATTAACCTATAATTCTTATCTATGTTTAGCCACATGACTTGGTAACTTTTCTCAGTTCTGCTTTGTCATCTTGTTTCCTCTGTGTCAGGCTAGTGACTCCTGACTCTGCTCTTCCTCTTCCCAGAATTCTCCTCATCTGCTTACCCTGCTTATACTTCGTGCATGGCTACTAGCCAATTGGCATTTTATTTATCAACCAAGCAGAGCAACACATATTCACAGCATACAGAACAACATTCCACAACAGTGTTAAGAAATCTTTAGGTGCTTGCTAAGTTAGATATATGCTAGTGGTAGGCTTATAGAGAGTGTAATAGATCTATAGAATTTCTTTAAGAATATAAGCTTGTAAGAAGTAAAGATGCTAGTTGTAAATATAAGTCTAAATAAGAAGAATATAAGATGTAGGTTTAAAAAAGAAGAATATAAGAAGTATATTTGATAAGGTAGTCCTATAGAATTTCTTTATGAATATAAGAAGTATATTTGCTAAAGTAGTCATATAAATAAGTATATGTTGATATGTTGAATGTGAGTTTGTGAAAAAGTGTAAATATTTGAATGAGAGTCTGTGCTGAAGGAACCTGAGACACAGAAGGTAGTGTCCTTAGCAGACTGCAAGCAGGTAGTCTCAGTGGTTTCAAAAGTTCCAGAAGCCACCAAGGAGCTAGTGCCAGAACCAGCACAACAACCACAGCCAGGCATCCACAGCTGAGACCCATGGAAAATCAACACAACACAAAAAAACCTGAGCTAGCAGCAAAAATGGTGCAGTTTAAAATGTTACTGTAACTAAAAATGTCTCTGCCTTGAGAACAAAAGTTGCAGAGATGCTTGTTTGAACTAAAATTGTTAACTGCAAAAAGTTTTTGGTTATAAAATGTTTCTTCATATTTGGAATGGAAAGTCTAGTATCAGAATTTATTTGGACTTTTTGAACTTAAAAAAATGAGATAAAACTACAAAAAAGGTTTTGGTTATGGATTTCTTCATATTTAGAAGGCTAGTACCAGAATTTATTATTTGAATTTTGGGACTTAAGAAATGAAATGAACAGTAGTGATTTCATTGCAATGGGACAATTTTAAACTTACTTATACATATAGACTCTATTGACAGTGATGATGGAGGAACTGTTTTCTAGAATTATTTGTGTTAAAAATAGAACTGTTTAAGTGAAGAAATTTATTTTTTCTGCCTAGGCTCAAGATTCAGTTTTGTGTATCCATACATGCTTTATTAACTGCGGTGATTCATGAATTGTTTTATGTTTAAAATGGAACTGTTTATGTAAAAATGAAATTACTTATGGAACTTGTTTTATGTTACAAATGGAACTGTTTAAATGGAAAAGTTTGGGTTTTCTTCTAACTAGGATTGAGATTTTGTTTAAAAAATTTATAAAGAAAAGGGAGAGTTAATATTCCTTAGCTTATTCAATTTAAAAATATTTTCTTGTTATTTGAGTGGATTAATGTTATATTTTTGTTAGTAAGAAAAGAAAAGGGAGAGTTAATATTCCTTAGTCTATTTAATTTAAAAATATTTTCTTGTTATGTTTTGTTAGTAAGAAATGCAAATGGGTATACTAAGAGATTACTTTAAAGTGTAAAGAGTTTTATTAAGAAACTGCTTTTGGCCCATCTTGCCCCGGACTTCCCTTCTGAAGCACAGGTGAGTCCCCTAACTTGCCCCTGACCCCATCCCTGGGCACCAGCCACTCTGGGGAAGACCTGCCCAACTTGGCCCCAGGTTCTGGTCACCGGGCAGGTTCCCTTCTAGCCCCACCGGGAAGGATCCCCTTCTCCAAGACCCCTGGCAGACCCTGCAGTCTCCACACCCTGCCCCCACCCCCATCCGCCTGAGCCCCAAGCCTCTTCCTGAGACTTAGAGGCCGGACCCCAGCTCCCAGCTCCCATCGTGCCCCGGACTTTCCTTCTGAAGCACAGGTGAGTCCCCTAACTTGCCCCCAACCCCATCCCTGGGCACCAGCCACTCGGGAAGACCTGTCCAACTTGGCCCCAGGTTCTGGTCATTGGGCAAGTTCCCTTCAAGCCCCACCGGGAAGGATCCCCTTCTCCAAGACCCCTGGCAGACCCTGCAGTCTCCACGCCCTGACCCCACGCCCATCCGCCCATCCGCCCGAGCCCCAAGCCTCTTCGTGAGACTTAGAGGCTGGCCCCCAGCTCCCATCTTGCCCCGGATTTCCCATCTGGAGGAGAGAGAGAGAGAGAGAGAGAGAGAGAGAGAGAGAGAGAGAGAGAGGAGAGCACCCATCCCATCCTCCCCTGGACTTCCTTTCTGAACAAGAGCTCCCATCCTGCCCCAGACTTCCAATTTGGACAAGAGAGCTCCCATCTGGACAAGAGAGAGAGACTTCCTGAATCTGTCAGCTCTGTCTGAACCAAGTGTGCGGATAAGGCCAAGAATGAACCACAAGGAGATGGGCAGATGTCAAGGCAGAAACACATACAACAAAATGAATAGCAATACACCATCACCAGGCCCTAGCCCTCCTCCAACACCTAGACCTGAACATCAGAAATTGGAAGAAGCAGAAGAAAATAGCCTTATGAATGTCATTATGAAGAAGCTAGAGGCTCGTGTAGAGGAAAAGACAAAAAAATGTGAAGAACGCTGTAAACAACTAGAGGAAAGGGCAAACAAATTAGAAGAAATCAAAAAAGTCCTGGAAGAGAACAATAAAATACTGAAAGAAAATCAAGAAAAATCAATGAAACAAATGAAGGAAACAGTCCAAGACCTGAAAAGGGAAATAGAAAAAATGAAGAAGACACAAACAGAGGGAATGCTGGAAATAGAAAATCTGAGAAAACGATTGGGAACTTCAGATGCAAGTATAATCAACAGAATGCAAGAGATGGAAGAGAGAATCTCTAGCGTTGAAGATACAATAGAAGAAATAGATTCATCAGTCAAAGAAAACACTAAAGTCAACAAAGTCATGAACCAAAATGTCCAAGAAATTTGGGACACCATGAAAAGACCAAACCTACGAATAATAGGGATAGAAGAAGGAGAAGAATACCAACTCAAGGGCACAGAAAATATATTCAACAAGATCATAGAAGAAAACTTTCCCAACTTAAAGAAGGAAATGCCTATGAAGATACAGGAAGCCTATAGAACACCAAACAGACTAGACCCCCAAAAAAAATTCCCCTCGCCACATAATAATTAGACAATTAAATGTACAGAATAAAGAAAGAATATTAAGAGCAGCAAAGGAAAAAGGCCAAGTGACATATAAAGGCAAACCTATCAGAATAACACCCGATTTCTCAATGGAGACTTTGAAAGCCAGAAGGTCCTGGACAGATGTAATGCAGACACTAAGAGACCATGGATGTCAGCCTAGACTAATATACCCAGCAAAACTTTCAATCATCATAGATGGAGTGAACAAGACATTCCATGACAAAGCCAGATTTAAACAATATTTATCCACAAACCCAGCCCTACAGAAAGCACTAGAAGGAAAATTCCAACCTAAGGAAGTCAGATACACCCTCGAAAACGCAGGCAATAGATAAAGCCACAGCAGTAAACCCCAACGAAGAAAAGTACACACACATCACCACCAAAAAATAACAGGAATGAACAATCACTGGACATTAATATCCATCAATATCAATGGACTTAACTCACCTATAAAAAGACATAGGCTTACAGAATGGATACAAAAGCAAGACCCATCTTTCTGCTGCATACAAGAAACACATCTCAAATTCAAAGATAGACACTACCTAAAAATAAAAGGGTGGGAAAAGACTTTCCAATCAAACGGTCTTAAGAAACAAGCGGGTGTAGCCATCCTGATATCCAGCAAAATAGACTTCAAACTAAAATCAATCAAAAGAGATCAAGAAGGGCATTACATACTCATCACAGGAAAGATCCACCAAGATGAAGTCTCAATTCTGAACATTTATGCCCCAAACACAAGGGCACCCACATATGTAAAAGAAACATTATTAAAGCTTAAATCACATATAAAACCCCACACATTAATAGTGGGAGACCTCAACACCCCACTTTCACCACTGGACAGATCCCCCAAATCGAAACTTAACAGAGAAATAAAGGACTTAACTGATGTCATGACTCAAATGGACTTAATCGACATCTACAGAACATTCCATCCTAACAAAAAAGAATATACCTTCTTCTCAGCACCCCATGGAACCTTCTCTAAAATCGACCACATACTTGGTCACAAAACAAATCTAAACAGATACAAAACAATTGGAATAACCTCCTGTGTTCTATCAGACCACCATGGTCTAAAGTTGGATTTCAACAACAACAAAAACTACAGAAAACCTACAATCTCATGGAAACTGAACAATACCCACCTGAATCACCAATGGGTTAAGGAAGAAATAAAGAAAGAAATTAAAGACTTCCTAGAGATCAACAAAAATGAAGACACCACATATCCAAACCTATGGGACACTATGAAAGCAGTACTAAGAGGGAAATTCATAGCACTAAACGCCCACATAAATAAGCTGGAGAAATCTCACACTAGTGACTTAACAGCACACCTGAAAGTTCTAGAACAGGAAGAAGCAAAGTCTCCCAGGAAAAATAGATGCCAGGAAATTATCAAAGTGAGAGCTGAAATCAATAAAATAGAAACAAAGAGAACAATACAAAAAATTAATGAAACAAAGAGTTGGTTCTTTGAGAAAATCAACAAGATAGACAAGCCCTTATCGAAACTAACCAAAAGACAGAGAGAGAGCATCCAAATCAACAAAATCAGAAATGAAAAGGGGGACATAACAACAGACATTGAGGAAATCCAGAGAATCATCAGGTCATACTTCAAAAACCTCTACTCCACAAAACTGGAAAACCTAAAAGAAATGGATAATTTTCTGGATAGTTACCACATACCTAAATTAAATCAAGACCAGGTAAACTATTTAAATAGTCCAATAACCCCTAATGAAATAGAAACAGTCATTAAAAGTCTCCCAACCAAAAAAAGCCCAGGACCAGATGGTTTCAGTGCAGAATTCTACCAGATCTTCAAAGAAGAGTTAATACCAATACTCTCTAAATTGTTCCATACAATAGAAACAGAAGGAACATTACCAAACTCCTTCTATGAGGCTACAATTACCCTGATTCCCAAACCAAACAAGGATACAACAAAGAAAGAGAACTACAGACCGATCTCCCTCATGAACATTGATGCAAAAATACTCAATAAAATACTGGCAAACAGACTCCAAGAACACATCAAAACAATTATCCACCATGATCAAGTAGGATTCATTCCAGGGATGCAAGGATGGTTCAACATACGAAAGTCTGTCAATGTGATACACCATATAAACAAACTCAAAGAAAAAAACCACATGATCATCTCACTAGATGCAGAAAAGGCATTTGACAAAATCCAACACCCCTTCATGATAAAGGTCTTGGAGCAATCAGGAATACAGGGAACATACCTAAACATAATAAAGGCAATTTACAGCAAGCCAACAGCCAACATCAAATTAAATGGAGAGAAACTCAAAGCAATTCCACTAAAACCAGGAACGAGGCAAGGCTGTCCGCTCTCCCCATACTTATTCAATATAGTACTTGAAGTTCTAGTCAGAGCAATAAGACAACATAAGGAGATTAAGGGGATACAAATTGGAAAGGAAGAAGTCAAGCTTTCCCTATTTGCAGATGACATGATAGTATACTTGAGCAACCCCAAAGATTCCACCAAGGAACTGATACAACTTATAAACACCTTCAGCAACATAGCAGGATACAAGATCAACTCAAAAAAAATCAGTAGCCCTCCTATATACAATGGACAAAAAAGCAGAGAAGGAAATCAAAGATACATCACCCTTTACTATAGCCACAAATGACATAAAATACCTTGGGGTAACACTAACCAAGAAAGTGAAGGACCTATATGACAAGAACTTTAAGTCCCTGAAAAAAGAAATTGAAGAAGATGTCAGAAAATGGAAAGATCTCCCAAGCTCATGGATAGGCAGAACTAACATAGTAAAAATGGCAATCTTACCAAAAGGAATCTACAGATTCAATGCAATCCCCATCAAAATACCAACACAATTCTTCACAGACCTGGAAAGAATAATACTCAACTTCATATGGAAAAACAAAAAACCCAGGATAGCCAAAAGAATCCTGTACAATAAAACAACCTCTGGAGGCATCACGATCCCTGACTTCAAGCTGTACTATAGAGCTACAGTAATAAAAACAGCTTGGTACTGGCATAAAAACCGACATGTGGACCAATGGAATCGAATTGAAGACCCTGACATTAATCCGCACACCTATGAACAAATAATTTTTGACAAAGAAGCCAAAAGTGCACAATGGAAAAAAGAAAGTATCTTCAACAAATGGTGCTGGCAAAACTGGATATCAACATGTAGAAGGCTACAAATAGATCCATATCTATCACCGTGCACAAAACTTAAATCCAAGTGGATCAAGGACCTCAACATAAATCTAGCTACTCTGAACCTGCTAGAAGAGAAAGTAGGAAGTAGTCTTGAATGCATTGGCATAGGAGACCACTTTCTAAATAGAACACCAGTAGCACAGACACTGAGAGAAACAATCAATCAATGGGACCTCTGGAAACTGAGAAGCTTTTGTAGGGCAAAGGATATGGTCAACAAAGCAAAGCGACAGCCTACAGAATGGGAAAAGATATTCACCAATCCCACATCTGACAGAGGACTGATATCCAGGATATATAAGGAACTCAAGAAATTAGACATCAAAATGCCCAACAGTCCAATTAAGAAATGGGCTGTAGAACTAAACAGAGAATTCTCAACAGAGGAAACTCAAATGGCTGAAAGACATTTAAGGAATTGCTCAACATCCCTAATCATCAGGGAAATGCAAATCAAAACAACTCTAAGATACCACCTTATGCCTGGTCAGAATGGCTAAGATCAAAACCACTGAAGACACCTTATGCTGGAGAGGATGTGGAGCTAGGGGAACTCTCCTCCACTGCTGGTGGGAATGCAAGCTCGTACAACCACTTTGGAAATCAATATGGTGCTTTCATAGAAAAATGGGAATCAATCTCCCCCAAGACTCAGCTATACCACTCTTGGGCATATACCCAAGGAATGCTCAACCACACCACAAGAGCACTTGTTCAGCTATGTTCATATCAGCATTGTTTGTAATAGCCAGAACATGGAAACAACTTAGATGCCCTTCAACTGAAGAATGGATAAACAAAATGTGGTACATATACACAATGGAATACTACTCAGCAGAGAAAAACAATGACATCATGAGGTTTGCAGACAAATGGATGGATCTAGAAAAAATCATCCTGAGTGAGGTATCCCAGACTCAGAAAGACAAACATGGTATGTACTCACTCATAACAGGATACTAGATGTGGAACAAGGATGACTGGACTGCTACTCACATCACCAGGCAGGCTACCTGGAAAACAGGACCCCAAGAAAGACACAGGGATCGCCCAATGACAGAGAAATGGAATGAGATCTACATGAACAGCCTGGACATGAGTGGGGGTAGTGAAGGGCGAGGGTCGAGGGAAAGAGAGCTTGGGTGAGTGGGAGATCCCAGCTGGATCAACAACAGAGAGGGAGAACAAGGAATAGGAGACCATGGTAAATGAAGACCACATGAGAATAGGAAGAAGCAAAGTGCTAGAGAGGCCCACAGAAATCCACAAAGATACCCCCACAACAGTCCGAATTGACCTACTCTGGTGATGGGATGGCCAAACACCCTAATTGTCGTGCTAGAAACCTCATCCAACTACTGAGGGATCTGGATGCAGAGATCCATGACTAGGCCCCAGGTGGATCTCTGGGAGTCCAATTAGCGAGAATGAGGAGGGTTTATATGAGAGAGAATTGTTGAGACCAAGGTCGGATAAAGCACAGAGACAAATAGCCAAACAAACGGAAACACATGAAATATGAACCAATGGCTGAGGGGTCACCAACTGGATCAGGCCCTCTGAGTGGGTGAGACAGTTGATTGGCTTGATCTGTTTGGGAGGCATCCAGGCAGTGGCACCGGGTCCTGTGCTCATTGCATGAGTCAGCTGTTTGAAACCTGGGGCCTATGCAGGGTCCCTTGGCTCGGCCTGGGAGGAGGGGACTGGACCTACCTGGACTGAGTCCACCAGGTTGATCTCAGTCTGTGGGGAAGGCTTTGCCCTGGAGGAGATTGGAATGGGGGGCGGGCTGGGGGGAAGGTGAGGGGGGCGGGAGGGGGGAGAACAAGGGAATCTGTGCCTGTATGTAGAACTTAATTGTATTGCAAAATAAAAATTAAAAAAAAAAACCTTATTAAACACTTTTGAAATATTTAAACATAAAAAAAAAAAGAAACTGCTTTTGGATATTTTGCTAAATGTTTTAAAGTGTTAATGGTTAGACTGAGAATATTGCTTTTTAATATAGGTTTTTAGGAATTATAATTGTGTACAATAATATTTATGTTGTTATATTATCCTAAATGGAGATGTTTGGGTTTTTCGTAACTAGGTTCAAGATTTTGTTTAAAAAAAAATTACAAGGGTGAGTTATGAGTGAATTAAGGTTGAATGTATGTTTGTAGGAATTATAATGGTGTATAGTAATGGCCATGTTATTATGTTAATCTATTGATATTGATGCACTATGATTCAGTGAAGTTAAGGAAGTATTTATGTTTGATGTGAATATATTGGATGTTTATCCTGTGTTCTGTTAGCAAGAAATTCCATGGTTCTATTGAGAGTTTACTTTAAGTTGTAAGATTTAGAGAATTATAACTATGTATAACAATATTTATGTTAGAATTATGTTAACCTGTTAATGTTAATGATGAAGCTAAAGGAGTCTTTAAGTTTGCAACTGCATTAAGAGTTTTTGATTTAGAATGGGCTGGATGCAGCTAAGACTGATGTAGTCACCTTAGACACATTTCAAAAAAGAAATGCCATCTTTATCATCCTCTATTCCCATAGTGAGAGGTATGACAGCTATGGAGATTGCTGTAAGCTCTTAATGAGGAGTTATTTTTTATATATTAAGAAAGGGGGACCTATGAGAGCCCATTTTCAGGTGGCTTTATCCAGCAGGTCTGCATAGAAAGGATGATTGGACCGCAGACCTGAGTGCAGGTATCTGAGATGGTCCACACTTGACTGTACTGTGGGGAGGTCTTATGCTCCACCCCTTGGCATTTCTTTATATACCAAAGGGCAGAGACAGTCGGGGCCTACTGGGTTAGGATCCAGCCCCTCTAGAAGCTATCCTGTATTTTCTATCTGCCCCCCATCCTTCTAACTAATATTTCCTGCTGCTCCTACTCAAGAGTACTATGGGAAAATGTAGGGGTAGTGGGTAGCCCCTCCACAGGGGAGGAAGGATTGTAGGTTCCAGAGTGGTCAAGGACACAACCAAGAAAACCCAGAGAACCAACTAACCTGGGCTCACAGAGACTGAACCAACAACCAGGGAGTCTGCATGGGACTAACCTAGGACCTCTGCATATATGTTATATTTGTGTAAATTGGTCTTCCTGTGAGACTCCTTACAGTGAGAGCAGGGGATATCTCTGACTCTGTTGCATGCTTCTGGGATCCATCCTCCTACTGGATAGCTTCTTCCAACCTTAATAGAAGAGGAGGTGCCTAGTCTCACTGCAGCTTGATATACCATAGCTGGCTGATATCCATGGGAGGCCCACCTGTATCTGAAGAGAAACAGTGGAGGAGGTGTGATGGGGTGTGATGGGGGAGAGGGGAGGTAGACTGAAGGAACTGGGAAGAGGGGAGGGAGGGGAAACTTTTATTGTGATGTAAAAATAAAAAATAAATCAACAGTAAAAAAATTATTTATATGCTTTAATGTACTTGCTACTGTTATTTTTCTAGTTATAAGGTATATAGCTCAAAATCTAGACATTTAAGAAAACATAGGTTATTAAATGAAATCCCCAGTACTAGGTATAGGATACCTCCACAGGAATTTCTGGTCAGTGAGGCTTCATCAACACCAACCTCCAAATAATACAGGGTATTACAGAATAATATTGCAATTACTATTGGTTGCCTACCAGAACTTGATAGTAAGACCCTATTGCTGAAAATAATATTATACATTTTGTTCACACAACATACAGAAATCTAGCTTGGAGTTTTCCCCTTCCTGGCTAGCTTTTATAGTGCTAGAAGGTGCTATGCCAGCTTTTGGAAAGATAAAAGTCACCATCTTTCCCAGCCATGAAGCCAGAAGGCTACAATAATGGATGCCCTGGCAACATGTGCTCACACGTGTAAAAGTGGCATGATTATTATGGAGGCAACCAAATAATTTCTGGCTGGATTTGAGGCCTATTCTATAAGAACAAACTCATGCCTGGTACTGTCAACCTGGTCACAAGCCTGTGACTGGGGATATCATAGACCCTATGGGAAACCTACTACTATTGTTTTGCTCATTGATAATGTTGGCAAACTGCCTTCTAGTTATTTATGTTTATACCAATAGCTTAGTGCTCCTCTCAGCCTTTGTCAGAGAAGCTTCTTATGCAACAGGCAATATAATTCCTAACTGTCCAAAGTACTGAGAATAGTGACAGTAGAATATCCCCAAATACAACATTTATATCACCCTCTCCTAGGCTCAGGAAGCATTGCAGAAAGAATGTAAGAACTAGAAGATAAGATGGGTTGCAAAAAAAATATGTCTTCCAGACATAACATGATTCTTGCACTCATGAACTCTCTGCATCTGTGTTTACTTGCGTAAGACCTGTGCACAATCAGACCTGTCAATGTTGTGTCTGGATAGGGCAGGAGTTCATGAAGCCCCAGGACTCCCTAAAAGACTACTGGCAGTTAATGGTAGCTGGGAAAAAGGTGTCATTTCTTCATGGGTACAACCACATGTCCTTGCTCCAGTTAATAGCCTCCTGTTCATGTTCATGCAAGCAGACCTCATTAAACTCAGTGGATCACATGCACAGAAACACAAAAGTAGAAGAGGGGTGATTAGGGGGAAAAAAGTGTGAGTAGCTGTCGGGAGGATAGTTGTGGATAGTAGGGAAGTAAATATGATAAAAATTTTCTATATATGCATGAAAATGTCACCATGAAGCCCATCAATTTATAGAATAAACATACACTATTAAAATATAGAACAAAAAATATCCCAACAATATAATGCAATTTAAAATGTAGTCTGTAAAATTCTAGCTATGGTAGACTATTAAAATGTATAAAAAAATCAACTATGCAAGTAGAATTTTCTAGAAGATGACAAAAACAAGTGAAAATTGACTTAATTTTTATGAGCTCAAAACCAAATTTCTTTTTAGATTTTTCTAATGCTAAAACAACCAGAAAAAAATTAAAATCCAAAAATTGCCAAACTCATCAATAAATGAAACTTTATTTTCCATACTTTTTGTTTCTTCTTTATGAACTTATATTTATAGAGCAAATATGCATTTTAATACCTATTGATGCAATAACAGGGAATATTTATTGTAATTATTTAAGTATTTCTAACTATTAGAAATTTAAACACTTTTCAATTTTCCACAAGTAGTCCTACAACAGTAAAAAATTCCATGTGTTTTCTGTTACATAGGTGATCTTGTGCCTACAGTAGATACACAGAAGCCCATCCTATTCTTTTTTTTAAGTTAAAATGTACTTGTTGACAGTAGCCAATTCAAAGCAACTGAAATCCCATCATATTGAGGTAACTTTCCTGAAGTATATCCCACTAAGAAAAATATACAGTAAGAAAAATTTCCACAAAAGATGCAAAAGAAGATGAGAATAAAAGATCCAGAATTTCCATTCAACTCTGAGTCTTGACCGTTATTCATTTACTCAATAAATAAATGACTGAGCAACTGTTGGGTGTCAGACAAAAGTGCTGCTAAAAGGGGTGTTCAGCCACAGGACACCCTTGACTAAAGGAATACCAACCATTCCTGTGGTGGTGTGAATAAGAATGTCCCCCCACACACAGGCTCATGCATTTGAATGCTGAGGTTTCCAGGAAGTGGAACTGCTTAAAAGGATTAGGAGGTGTGGCCTTGTTAAAGCAAGTTTGTTTCTAGGGGTGGGCTTTGAGCTTTCAAAGACCATGGCATTCTCAGTCTGGTTCTGTCTCTCTTGGCCTGCTGGTCAGAATGTGGCTCTCAGGGATGGCTCCAGAGCCTACCTGAGTGTTTTCATGCTCACTCCCTGCCCTGATGATAACGGGCTAACCTCTGACACTGTAAGCAAGCCCACAAGTCAACTCTTCCTTTCATAAGAGCTGCCTTTGTTACGGTGTCTCTTCATAGCCATGGAACAGTGACTAGCACATCTCCCTTAAGTCACAGAATTTTCTTATTTGATAACTAAGGACCACTTTCTGAGCATTGTGTGGGGATTATATGAGGAAGTACAGTGGGCGTTAGTTACTTCAGGTGCTTAGACAGTGGTTTTCTGCAGTCCTTGAGTCTCCACCCATGGTATGATTTCACTGCTGAAAGTAAAGACCGTTTGGTGGCGTTTTAAAAATGCTCATTGTTTAAAAAAAAAAAGTTATTTTCAATGCTTTTTTTTTTTTTGTAGTATTGTCAATCTCCATTTAACTTCACTGTACTCTGGTGCCACCTAATGCTCAACTTCTCTGTCACATCTGTGTTTCTTTATCATCCCATGAATATTATTTTAAGCCTGGGTGTAACCCTGCCAACAAAACTTCCCTTGATTGTTTCAAAATGTCCATCTGTCACCAAGCCCTTTAAAACTGTTGCCACTGTTTCCATGACATTTAATTGTTTCTTCCCAAAACTTAGAGATCACTGTAAGAAATTCAGCAACAGCGTCAGTCTGAGTTCCTTGCCAACATACAGAAAATATATACAAAATTGTGTAAGCTGTTTATGGAAGTAAAATGCTCCCGAGACACAGGGAACCCTCGGGGTGAAACTGCATTTGCACCACACTGAGTGTGGGAATTAGGCCTTTATAAATTCATCACACAGTTATTGGCCCTTACGGGGACACAGCTTTGTTGAGGATTTTTCCTGAGGTCAAAGGCAGGTACTTTCCTGTGGCCAATGGCCAATCCCTATGGAAGCATATCTGTGAACATCAAAGCCCATGGTGAGCAGCCAAGAGGTAGATATGGACCAACACAAGGGGCTGTGAGCAGAGCATCAAACTAGTGACTGAACGTCAGTCCCCACTGAGTCATTGCCTACTAATTACCTTCATAAGTTCATGTTATATGAGAGAAATATAGCCCTTAAAAATAAATTCTACAATTCAATCTTCTGGGAGCACATAATTCACTTCAGATCCAAAAGCAGAAGTACCTTCTACTTATAGCTCTAACTCCCTATAGGGTGGGCACTATGAAAAGCACTTTAAAAGATGCCCAAAGCAAGCTAAGTATCATGACGCTCATTTGTAATCCCAACTCTTAATATGTGGAGACAGGAGAAAAAGAAGTTCAAAGCCTCAACTATATAACAAGTTGAAGGCCATACTAGGCTACATAAGACATTGTCTCAAAGCAAACAATCAAATAAAAAAGATACCCAAGGCACTAATTATACCTGTTTTTAGAAAGTGGAAAGAAATAAAACATAAAAACATAAATAATAATGAGTAACTAATAATTGGATAAGAACTGCTAAATCAGTACTCAGAAGAAAAATTCAATGCAGGACTATGTGAAAGACTGGCAACTGGAAAGAGGAGAAATTGAGTTAGAATTTTTATTTTGAGCAATTTTGTCTGTCTGTTTAAAACTTAAAAAAATAGCATTCCTGTAAAATAGTCATAGCAATGGAGGAAATGCTCAAGCAGACAAAATATTTAAAACTACAGTTGTATTAGCTCCCTTACATATCCTTTTAAAAAGATGAAATAGTAAAACCCTTCAATAAATATGTAAACTTTAAGTATGAGCACCTCTTATGTCATACCATTCTACCTTGCCTAATAATTTGAAATTTTTCTTTTGAAAGTTTTCTTTGTAATGGGAAAGTTGTACAGAACTCAACTCAATTTCACACTCATTAAGGTATCTACCATGTAAAAGGCACACATGAAGCAAAGGAATAACCACAAGTTACTATTCTTAGACCATGAAGATATGATGCAGAGAAATTGTGCAAAGGAGAACTTATCTATGAAGCACAGACAACCTCTGACTTCCTGCACCAGGCAGAGTTCAGGAGCAAGTTAGAATGCTCTTCTAGAAGTCAGCTTTGCCCAAGGAAGCAAGATCAAATAGTAATAGCAGGGGTCACGGTGGAGAAATAGCTGACTGGGAGGAAGGATACCTAACACATTACTGGAGAAGGAAGGAGATGGAGAGACAAATACAGAGAGGCCTTGGACCCAGTCTCTCCTGACCTCTCTAGATGTGAGCCAGTCCCACCCTTCTGTGAAGCCTAATCCAGGAAGACTGCAGCTCTGTCATCTGCAAAGGAAGATGTGCCATTCCTGATTCCTTGGCTCCAATCTGCCCATCTCATGAGACCTCTCAAATGTATCCATCATGATAGAAATTACTGGGTTCCCTTCATTCCTGAGCCTCATCTCCTGGCAGGATGTGGTGGCCAACCCCAGACACTGACCTGCTGACTTCTGGTATACCATGCATCCTCTCCAGTATGTCCACATTCCACCCCAGCTCTACTCAGGTCCCACCTCCTAGGTTGCTCCTTCAAGCAGAGACTCCAGCTTAAAGTTAGGCATGGCTAAACCTGGCTTAGTTCACTTGTTTAAAAAAATTAATTACATTTCCATTTGTCAGTGCCTGAGCACAAATGCTCAGATTCACACCCTACTAAATTATCTATCATTCGGGTTTGAAAATTCTTCATTTTAACAGTGCTCTTTCTTCATGGACAAGAGCTTCCATATATCCTAGCATATTTATTTCTAGGCTGAACAGAGAGAGCTATATGTGAACAAATTCACACTAGTAGTGCAAACCAGAGGAATTGGACCAGCCACTGTTTAAAACAAGGTAATTATCTCTATATTTATCTCCTGAGACAACTAATTTTTCTGGTTTTATTATCAGCAGGACATCCAAGATGAACAATCTCTGCATGGCAGGAGACTAGAGTCCCAGAAACTACAAGAGATGTTTAGATTTTCCATGTGTGGCTGAAATTCAGCCTGATGAGGCTAGCTGACAAGTCCTTCTGTTAGGTGTCACATCCTCTGATAAAGGAATCTCACTTGTCATATTCTCAAACCCCAAAACAGTCTTTACATAAAAATATATGAAAAGGAATCAAGAGTCACCTAGTGTAGCATGAATCTTAAATAGTCTTTTTAATAAAAACAAACCCAGAGCCAGGTATAGGGGTGAATGCTGGAAGATCAGAGAAGCAGAACAAGCCACAGCCACCTCACCTTGCCAGTTCCTCAGCTGATCCTGTTTTCTCAGACTGGAAGCCTCTAAGTCTTTATCCAAATGGATCTCAGCTGAACTGCTTCTTGAAAGCCTGGAAGCTTAACCAGCCTCTAGTTCCTGGTCCTCATGCCTTATATACCTTCTGCTCTCTGCCCTCGCTTCCTGGGGTTAAAGGTGTGAATCACCATGCCTGGCTGTTTCCAGTGTGGCTTTGAACTCACAGAGATCCGGATGGATCTCTGCCTCCCAAGTGATAGGATTAAAGGTGTGTGTGCCGCCATTTTCTGGCCTCTATATCTAGTGGCTGTTCTGTTCTCTGACCCCAGATAAGTTTATTAGGGTACACAATATTTTGGGGAACACAATATCACCACAACCTAGAAAACAAAACTCCAAATTAAAAAAAGAAACGCCAATTGTGGTCAAATTAGGGCTCCCCTGTATCTTGGTCTCTTTTATAAACAGCATAGTCCATGAATGCCTTCTGATTCATGGGCACATCGCACCTCTTCTTCAGAAACCCATCCTTGTGAGCACTAATCTCCACAGATGCCTTCTGACTCATGGGTACCTCTTGTTCAGAAAACCATCTATATATCCGTGTAAGTACCAACCCATTGAGAGTGGGTGGGAAGGTGACTATTACTTGAATTAGTTACTTTATTTTGAGGTGCAGGTGATTGAACTTAAGGCTTCACACCTGCTAGGCAAATGCTCTACCACCAAGGAGTAATTCAAGCCCCCTTTTATGAGATAGGGTTTTGGTAAATTGCCCAAAGATGTCTTGAATTCAGTATCCTCTGGAGAAACTGGGATTGTAGGCCTGAGCCACCAGGTGGGCTACGTTTAAGTCTTGTAATGTTAATGGTGCTATTTTTTCTTTATTCTTCTCTCATATAATACATCCCTCATTCTCCTCTCCCTCCACTTCTCTCAGTCTTTCCCCACTCCCCTCAGATCTACTTCTCCTTCATTTCCCTTCAGAAAAGAGCAGGTCCCCAATGATATCAACTGAACACAGCATAAACAAGATGCAATAAGACTAGGCACAAACCCTTATATCAAGGCTGGATGATAAAACCTAATAGGAGGAAAAGGGTCCCAAGAGTAGGCAAAAGAATCAAAGATACCCCCACTCCTACTGCTAAGTAATGAAGCTATCTTAATTTCATGAGAATTACTACTGATTCCCTTTCAACACAGGAGGTTCTGGACTCTATAGGTTAAACGTCATGATCTTCCTTGAATGAAACAATGATACACAATTTTTATTTTGTGTATATTTTGATTTTCTTATGGGGACTATATCACTACATCCATTAATTTATAAAGAGTCTATGCAATCAAACAAGGAGAATTGCTACTATATCCCTTCCCTGTTTGAAAAATAGAGTGCTTACTTGACTATGAGTCTAGTAAAATGGTAAAGAACCAAGCCAACCACACAAACATAAACAAACCACACCCCATTCTCCCACTATGAGATAAAAATAGATAGATTATTAACACCCTATTAACTTGGACATGGCTACTGCCATTGGGATTGTCTATTAGATGCCACTTCCTACTCCAGATGGTAGTTGTGCCTGGGTGCAAGGAAGCCTGTGTTGCCTGATTGTTGGTCATCATAGTGGTTGGCTGAGAAGGACATAGCACAGATTGGCAAGCTGGGCACAGCTGTTACAGTTTCTGAGCAGTCACACTTACAGGACCTGCTGGAATGTACTCCCTGAGCATTTGCAAAGTGGCAGGCAGGCTGGCTCATATTGCCACTTACAATTTGGTTTCGCAAACTATAGTCTCTATGAGAAATTTTTGTGTTCCCTCCCTCCCATGCTGTAGCACCATTGAATAAATGTGATAGTAAGCTTTTATATACTTCATAGTTTCCTTTTTTAGTTGGTAGAATTCCTGCAAATCAACTTTATAAATGAGAATATCAGTCATACATGAAAATATAAAAGCTAGACCTTATGTCTGAAAAGACAGAAAGATTATACAATCCCCGTGTCCTTTACCATGCATTAGAGCTGAACAATGAGTATCCTACCCAATCTCTCCAAAATTACATTGATAATATTGGTTTTTCCTTTTAATGAAAATAGATTTTTTTCTCATACATCTTAATAAGTTTCCCCTCCCTCTACTCCTTCCTATTCCTCTCCATCTCCCCTTCCATCCAGACCCACTCCCTTTCTGTCTCTCATTAGAAAACAAACAGGCTTACATGGGATGATAATAAAAACAAAACATAATAAGATAAAACAAAACTAACACATCAGAATTGGACAAAACCAATAAGCAGAAGGAAAAGAGCCCAAGAGACAGCACATGAAACAGAGACCAACTTATTTATATAGTCAGGAATCCCATAAAAACACTAAACTGGGAGCTATAATATATATACACAAAAGACTTGTAGGGTAAAAAGAGAGAATATAATATATAAATAAAATTAAAATAAAAAATAAGAAAAAGTCAATTAAAAACACAAAAAGGAAGAGCCCAGACATGGCATTATGAAATAAGGAACCTCCAAAGATGCCAAACAACAGTGCTTTGAAAGCGTAAACCTCCTTACAGAATCACTTTCCAAAGATTTTTATTTCCTTTTATGCCAACATCAGGAGAAAAGCTGAAAGCTCATTTAAAAAAGACGTTTTCATGTTTTCACAGCTCTAACTCTTAGATCACTGAGACAAATCTGATTTCCATCTCTAACCAAGTGGTCTGAAAGAATCTGTCCCCTAGGCACTGGTAATAGGACATCAGATTGTCTTCTCTGCTTTCATGAAAGAGGTTTGCATCTACTTAAATTTCTATTTCTTTTACACAAGTTGTAAATATCAGATTCTGGTTGAAAAAGCAGCCAGCCCACTTCTCTACAAAACAATTCTCCATAGACAATATGGCTCTTCACAGAGCAGTGACTAGGACACAGGCCTCAAACTAGAGTCATGAGCTTTCTTAACCTCAGCCAAACATCTGGGCTCCCCAGTGCTTGAATACTTGTGTAAATCTAAAATCTCTTCACACTGAAAAGGCCCTGGTCTCTGCCAATAATCCCAGGTCCATCAATACAAATGTGAGGATTTCACAAGGCAACTCCACATAGGTAAAAAGGAGGTTTATTTTGGGGTAACTTACAGCCAGTAAAGGGGTTGGTTACAGGATCCGGGGAAGGTGAGGTGCAGTCCAGCAGGGTTCTCTGGAGAACTCTGACTTGGTCTTCCATCCAGCATCCAAGATCACAAGGATCCAAAAGGCCTGGCACATCTGGATCTCAGCTCTTAAGGGTTCCTATCTCAGCCCTGCCCCAGGGGCAGGTCATAGGTAGGCATGGCAGTTACCAGAAACCTTACTGGGGTAGTACTTCCAGGTCAAAGCTGGAACAGCTACCCACTACACAATACATGTTCACCAAATTCTAGCTGCCCAGGCAATTCTTAAGTAACTTCTACTGTAACCACTGTTCCTCGACCTCCAGAACCTTCTGCCACATCATATATTTCTCCTCTCCCCTATACCTGGCTAATTCCTATGTAGACATATTTTTCTTTGGGCTGACAGATCACAAAAAATGACATGGAGACTTATTATTAATTATGAAAGCTTGTCCTATAGTTTGGGCTTGTTCCCAATTAGCTCATACTCAAGTTAGCCTGTCATGGAATATTATTTGAAAATGTGTTATGTTTGTTTATCCTATGGATCATTCATTTAATGATGCAAAGATATGTTACATTCTTTTTATGTTGCATTTGTTTAACTCTGTGAATCTGTTACTTTGCCTGTCTAAAACACCCGATTGATCTAATAAAGAGCTGAATGGGAAATATCAAGGAGGAGAAAGGATAGTTGGGGCTGGCAGGCAGGAAGAATAAATAGGAGGAGAAATCTGGGAAGAGATGAGACAGAGGAGTGGAAGAAGGAAGAGATGAGGACATCAGGGGCCAGCCACACAGCTACACAGCCAGCCGTGGAGTAGGAAGTGAAGAAAGTTAAACAGAAATAGAGAAAAGATAAAAGCCCAGAGGCGAAAGGTAGATGGGATAATTTAAGTTTAAAAAAGCTGGCTAGAAATAAGCCAAGCTAAGGCTGGGCATTTATAAGTAAGAATAAGACTCCATGTGATTTACTTGGGAGCTCAGTGGCCAGCCCCCAAAAGAACAAAGAGTAAAATCAACCAACAACATTAACTCATTTATATTAATCTACATTCTATCACATGGCATTACCTCTCTTCCATCTGGTACCTCCTGTTTCCTTTCTGTTTCTCGTGGCATTTCCTGTAAGCCTAGATTCTTCCTCTTCTTCCTTTCTCTACACAGAAATCTTGCCTATATCTCTTGCTTAGCTATTGGCCATTCTGCTTTTTATTACGCCAATCACAGCAATACACCTTCACACAGTATACAAATATCCCAATTTTCCCCTTTGTCTAATTAAAAAGGAAAGGTTTAAACTCAAATATAGTAAAATTATATACAATAATAACAATTACCAGGTAAGAATTACATTTACAATGTCCAGTCCTTTTGCATTTTACAAATTCAGAGAAAATACTGGATTATCTGTCCTATTTTAGTGGGTCCAAAGTTTTATACCTGAACCAATTTCTATCATAACTTGTATTATCATCCTAAAAATATCTTTTTAGACCTAAAAATATTTTCTTAGATAAACAACTTAAGCTTTTATGTCTCTCAACGTTATGCACTTTACATCTATTTTGTGAGCTTTTTTTCTAAATTTAGTAACAAAGAAAACTGTAAAACTAAAACTATCTATTCTGAAACCCCATCAGAAACCTGAGACAGATATAATATTACCTGAGTAAACAGGAAGTACACTGCAAACAACTTCTAAAACTATAGAAATGACGGAAACAGCTAGCTGTCTGGACAGGCACCTCTGCAATGTTGGGGCATCCATCTTTAGCCTGCAGGCCTAGAATATCTGACAGACTTTTCTTTGAAGCAGGAATTTTCAAGGACTGTCCTGTCTTGTCTTGGCGAAGTTCTGCAGTCACCTTCTTTTGTGTTCTGCTTGTCCAATTTGGACAGCATACTGTTAGCAGTCAAGGCAAGGGCAGTTTCTTGTGCAGTGGCTAACTTTGCCACAATAAAAGAAAACTCCATATGGAGGTTCTTCAATGATCACCATCCCTTTTTGAAGTAAATTGGTGCTGCCAGGAGCACATGTGTCTTACTGTTATAGAAAGCCTTAGGTAATTAAAACATCTTAAAAGTTATATTCTGCAGGTCTCTGAAGTGTTTGAAGACATCTGTCCACCTAAAATATTCTCTGTTTTATCTTTAAAACATACCTAACATGCCAAACAAATTTGATTGTTAGATGACTAACTACTAACCTGCATTTCTTAATTATCCTGAATAGTTTGTAAAAATAACTTTCAAGGACTAGAAATTTACATCACATCGTTAAATGAGCTGCATGAGTACAATACCTTAAACAAAAGTAGAAACATATATATGTATATATGTGTATATATATACATATATACATACATATATAGTATAACAAAAATAAGTCTTAAATTTGTATCAATACATAAAAATATCTTAAAGAGTAGAAACATATATAAAGTATTTTCTAACAAAAATAACCTAAATTTGTACCAATATACTAAAATCCATGCCAATGTAAAATATTTGAGATTGATAGTGCTTTTTACTTTAGATTCAATAATTTACCCTTTTATCCTATCATTCCTATATCCCCTTTTTTCTTTTCAGAAAGATATCCTGAATCTAACATCCCTTACTTAGTTTTCTCCCTTACCAGTAACAATTCACAACCAATCCTCTAAATGATGACAAACATCCATCACCCACCAAACAACCAAAAACTACCACCCCCTTCTTGGGAATGAGAGTGTCATATTATGAAAATTACTTCCTGTTGTCTGGGGGCAACAGCATCTTTAGGGGACCATGGGAAAATTGAGATAATCTTCAAGTCCTGGGAGAGCTAGCTGTATTATTTTTTGTATAGTCTCTGTGTGATGGGAAAGTGTAGAGCTTATCTGAAGACTTGGCTGGATAGTCTGTTAGGCTGGATCATCTCAGCTAGTAGCTTTTAAGTTGCTCTGGATGTAGAATTTTGAGGAAGCTGCAACAGAAGCATTCTGAGAAAATGGATTACCTTGGCTACTTGTCTTTATTGGTGTTTGGTCCTTTTTTTCTGAAAACACATAAACTACTAAAGGATATATATATATATATATATATATATATATATATATATATATATATATATATATATATATATCTGCATTAACACAAGTATGAAATGTATAGTGTGCACAAGTCAGCTAAAGATGATTTTTTGTTTTATGTTTGAGCAGGTAAAAGGCATCTGTTAGCTTTATAAGTTTGTTTGGACTGTATAACCAAACCTCTATCCATGCCATATGAAAGGATGGCATGTAATGATAAGTCATGAGAACTCTGTAGCCAACAAGATTTATCATGTCTCATCTAGTTTCAGAGCTGTTCCCATAGTAGAAGGATCAGCATATATGCCACCTGTCCTATAGTTTTTCTTGGTTTCTGTTTTTATGTCAAGATTCTCACAGTTCTTCCCTGGTCAAATCTGATCTTCATTAATTTTGAGGAGAATCAAAACTTTTTGTTTCCCATGGAAACAAAGGCATAACCTCTTCCCCAATGCAACATATTTTCTGACTTCCATTTTGAAGTTAAGACATTCTTAAACTACAGAGATTGGTCTGATTTAGCAGTTTCCATAATCCAATGTCTCTCAGCAACTATTGTGTTTTTGTACATTAGCATTTAAAAAATTCAAAATCAACAAAGCATCATACAGGATTCAGACACCCTGTGTATTTCCCATCTTTGTATGTCTTATTCTTTTTATATTACTTTACTCTCTCTTTAAAGACTTTATTATTTTTAAACTATTTATTTCTATGACTGTCTATACTTGTTTTCTTGTCTTTCTTCAGCATCTAAGCACATTTTTAAAAATACTGTGCCTTTTTAGAGGTTTTCTGTGTCTGGACCTGGCTTTATTAAGTGCCTGCATCATTCTCTGACCAAATGAGTCAGCTGCCGCATGACTCACCTTAGGGCATGGCTCTGACAACTAGCTCCAGCCTGCAGGTAGCAGCTGGAAGCCACACCTCTGCATGCCCAGCACCAACCTGCCTGAGAGACTGCAGGACGAGGAAGCCACACTTTTCTTAGACTGCAGGACTAGGAAGCCACACTTTTCTTAGCTTTTTCAGGCCCTATGTTTGGATATTCAAGTCCCCCCATTTGATGCCATATGTAGACGGATTTTTCTTTGGGCTGCCAGCTCACACAAAAACAATATGGAGACATATGACTTATTCTTAATAATAAAAGCTTAGGCTTGCTCCTAGTTAGCTCTTATAACTTAAATTGACCAATTTATATTAATCTGTGTTCTATCATGTGACATTATCTCTCTTCCATTTTGCACCTCTCCCAAGTGCCCAGGTGCCTAGATTCCTCGTCTTCTTCCCTTCTCTCCCTGGAAATCCTACCTATAACTCCTGCCTAGCTTTTTATTACACCAATAACAGCAATACACCTTCACACAGTATACAAATAGCCCACAACACTCCTATTCATACTCTGCATTTTATTAAAAAATCTCACTTCTCCAAAACATTCCTTGTTTGGGAAAACCTTCTTCTTCTCTCAAGGTTATGCTAGCACCTTTCTCAAAACATTCAATTAATTTTTGCCCTCTGAATATGTCATCACAGCTGTAACTGATAATGATTTTTGAAGTATTTTGAGATGTGTTAGATACTTTTCCTATGTCATAAGCTCTACAAGAGCAGAAACTAGCCTGCCTATTTAGCAAGTATTACCAAGATGCTGTACCCACCACAGGGTAGACATTTCATAACTATTAATGAAAGAAGAAGAGATGAATTGCTGAAACCATGTAATTGGATTGGATGGTATTCCAGCTAAAACATATTTGTATCTAGAGCTAGTTCATAATATAGAACATTTTGACCAAATTGTTTCTCCACTTCAAAGACATCAAGAAAGTAGCTACATAATAATACTCGTGAGTAGGAAAAGGGTTGTAATACAACTAGACTCCTGATTTTTAGCATGGGTCACTGACACTCTACCCTGAGAAGCTAGGCTACCTTGAGAATTTCCTCTCCACTGACTCATATGAAACAAAGCTAAAAGCTCCTGCATACTGCCTCCTGTGACTACAAGTCTTCAGGAAAGAGAGAAATGCTCAGAAAACCACATTATTTTCTGTCCAGAGATGGAAACTGCCGCACTAATGACAGCTCCATTCTCAAAAGTTTTGACAGCGGAATCTGAACTTACAAGAATGATCTCAACAGTTCGCCCGTGAGCTCTGAACTGAGACCGAAAAGAAACAAATTAACCCATCTCCATTTACTGGATACTTTTCTCCGACAAACAACGGCCCCTTCTCTAAACTGTGTCTCCAAGACAATGTGGTGAGACTTGGAACTACCGACTCAGCGGCTGTTAAAGGACGCCAGGCTCTACCATGAGCAAAAGATTGGGGCACTGTGGTGGTATTGTGTTCCCCGAAATATTGTGCACCCTAATAAGCTTATCTGGGGTCAGAGACAGAACAGCCACAATATTAAACATAGAGGATAGGCAGCGGTAGCACACGCCTTTAATCCTAGCATTCCAGAGGCAGAAATCCATGAGTTCAAGGATACAGCCAAGCATGGTGACTCATGCTAGAGTTTCCCTGCCTGGCCCACAGTCAGGACAAATCTCTCTCACCTGCCAGTCCCACAGCCGCTCAGACCCAACCAAGTAAACACAGAGACTTATATTGCTTACAAACTGTATGGCCGTGGCAGGCTTCTTGCTAACTGTTCTTACAGCTTAAATTAATCCATTTCCATAAATCTATACCTTGCCACGTAGTTCGTGGCTTACCAGCATCTTCACATGCTGTTTGTCATTGTGGCGGCTGGCAGTGTCTCTGACTCAGCCTTCCACTTCCCGGCTTTATTCTCCTCCTTGTCCCGCCTATACTTCCTGCCTAGCCACTGGCCAATCAGTGATTTATTTATTGACCAATCAGCAACACACTTGACATACAGACCATCCCACAGCACATAGAGGATAGGCAGTGGTAGCACACGCCTTTAATCCTAGCATTCCAGAGGCAGAAATCCATGAGTTCAAGGATACAGCCAAGCATGGTGACTCATGCCTTTAATCCCAGAAAGCGAGCCTTTAATCCCAGGGAGTAGTGGTAGAAAGCAGAAAGGTATATAAGACGTGAGGACCAGAAACTAGAGGCATTTGGCCTGGTTAAGCATTCAGGCTTTTGAGCAGCAATTCAGCTGAGACCCATTCTGGATGAGGACTCAGAAGCCTCCAGTCTGAGGAAATAAGACCAGCTGAGGATCCGACGAGGTGAGGTAGCTGTGGCTTGTTCTGGCTCTCTGATTTTCCAGTGTTCACCCCAATACCTGCCTCAGGTTTGATTTTATTAAGAACTTTTAAGATTCATGCTACAGGGCACAGTCCTGAACCTGGTTTTAGTGCAGTGATGCAGCCTCACTGGTCATGGTATCCCTGGAGACAATGGCCTTGGCAGATGTGAGATGTCTAGTAATGCCCAAGCTCCAGAGCTTAGCAGCTACTTCATCCTCAAGGATCGTCAAGGCAGGAACTGCAGGCGGCACCCAGAGCAGATGCTGTGAAGGAAGAGCATTCAGTGGCTTCCTTTCCATGGTTTGCTCAGGTCTGTTGGCCCACTGATGCACTGCCCACAGTGGACTGGACCCTCCCATATTGATCATTAACCAAGAAATTCATGTGTAAAATTAGTTCATGTAAAAACTTCTAGTAAAATGCAAACAATACTTGTCATTCTGATTGAAATTCATATTGGACATATAGTCCTTAAAAGAAAAAAGTAATTTTTAAAATACAAAATATGCATTTATAAATGTCACTCAGGCATAATTAACTTCAGACATAACTAAGAGGACAAATAAGAGAGTAAAATTGTATAAGAAATACCTTTCAAATTGAGCCACTGAGTAGCATTAGCATGGCAGTATGAACAGAAGACAGAACTCTCTGTGGTCGCCACCACAGCCTGAGGTTCTGCTGCCCAGACCATTTGTCCCTAACTCAGGACTTCACTGGCTTCACTTTCAGGTTTCAAAGGACAAGCCTGCTATAAATATAAGAATGCATTTTATAATCCTAAAGTCATTATCTTTCTTTTAATTAGGCATTAATAGAGAGACTCACCAAAATACATCTCTATTTTTTAATCTGTAAGTATAATTTTGTGAGGGTAAAGTCACATCAAGCTTGAAAACACTGCTGAGATATATTAGCTACCATGGCATCTGGGTTTGAAAGGATTGGGGAAAAACTGGATGAGCTCTCCTCCATGACACCTATACATCCTCACAGGAGAATGATTACCTCACTGAAGAAAAGACATTCCTTACACACCAGTTTACAGTCAGTGAGAGCACCCATGTTCTTTTGAAAAAACACTCCCTACCAGACTGAAAATGCTTTTTTCCCTCCTCTCTTTAAATGAACTGGTCATTATAGTTCTACTCAGAGTGGAAAACCCATTTGAAACTTAGCACTTTGCAGATAAAGAGGAAGATCGGCTCTAGAACACTGGTGTCCTTGCTGTCTTAGCCACTGTATGTGAAGACACTGTGGATGAAGGTGGGTAGTGCATGAACCCAACCTGGTAAAGGCATGACTGTCTGTATATGCGTGTACACATGTGTATGCAAAGCATTTGTCACAGCAACAGAAAATACTGCAGACATCACAGGAACCAACTATTGAAACTTCACCATGAAAACCAAAAACTGGACTCACCGCCCTTTCTTTGCTGCCCCTGCCTAGGGTTCAAGTGAAAAAGCAGAAGTCAAAGAGCTGACAGGAGAGCTACAGGAAGATGGGGAAGGAAGAAAAAAGCGAGACACTGTGGCAACGGCACAGTCCTTCCTGCTGCAGAGTTCAGGAAAGTAGGCCTGGAGGGACATCGGGATATCCGGGATCTGTCACAGCAAGCACCACACAAAGCTCTTCCTCATTCCTGCAAATACTTCCGAGGAAAACCTTATAGACTGTGCATGTCAGACAGGAAGAGGTAAAAACAAAAGACTTTACAGAACCTCACCTCCCTTACAAAGCCCAATCACTGGACATGGGGCTTGAGAAACGGCCCCTAGTCCCTTCCCGTCTCGGTCCATTCCCCTAAGTACTACCCAACTGATTTTCATAAATGAAGTAAGGAAATGAGGAAAACACCAACCTGGAACATACGTGAAGTGGGACAGAATCAGGCAAAGTCAAAATCAGAGCTAGACCCATCGCATGTGAGCCTCACCCACCATCGAGTACTGCTCACTCACAGAAAGAAAGGAATTGGTCATTTGCTGCATGACACATGCATGGGACAGGCATGCTTACCTAGCAAGTAAAAGTTAACTGCTCAAGATCCCATTCATATGCTGAAGCTAAAAAATAGCTAACTCCTAGAAACTCAGAGTAGAATTGTAGTTATAGAAGTGAGAGGGATCAGGTGACAATGGCACATGTCCAAAATGCCAGCACTTGGGAGGCAGAGGCAGGCAAATTGCTGAGTTTGAGGCCAGCCTGGTCTACAAAGCTAGTTCCAGGACAGCCTAGACTACACAAAGAAATCTTGTCTCCAAAAACTAAACAAAACAGAAAAGGAAGTAGTGTGAGGGACAAGGGGGATAGAGGTAAATTGGCTAATGGGTACAAAATTACAGTTTTATAGGAATTCTAGTGTTCTACAGTTCAATAGAGCAACTGAGTACAGTCAGGATAACTTCTTGCACATTTTAGAATAGTTGTGTTCCCAACACAAAGCTATGTTCAGTGTTCAAAGTGATGCTTTGCTTTGATTGTTCCACATTGTTGGGGTGTTTTTACGTTTTATTCATTTATTTAGTTTTGTGCATGTGTGTAGGTACGTGTATGCCAAGGCGTGCATGTAGAGTTCAGAGGACAACTTGCAGGGATGAGTAATTTCCTTCACGGTGTGGGTTTGGGGATGGAATTCAGGTACTCAGGCCTGGCAGCAGGTACATTTACCTGCTGAAGCCTCTCTTTGTGATCATTATCCACTGTGTACATCCATCAAATGTATCACTGTACCACATAAATATGCACTATTATTACACACTGTAACAGTTAAGTTTTAAAATAAGAAATAGCTGTAATGAGGAAATGGAACAAGAATAAAGCAATGGTGGGATGGGGGCCAGCGGCAGCCCATGCCTGTTCTCAGCCTTGCTGATTCAGAGGCCACAGGAGAGCTGGCAGGAGCTCTGTGGTGACACAGGACTTGTCTCCAAGATCTATTCCAAAATATCCTAAAAGATATTTTGGAGAACAGTCAGAATTCTAATTTGGTGCACTGAAAATACTATTCAGAGTCAGCATGAAAATGCTGAATTATTCTTTTACCAAAAGCTATTTTACATTTCCATAAAAGAACAAGAGCCAAGTATGGCTTGAGGGTCTAGAAAAAAACAATATTGCTGTGTTGAAAGAAAACCTATTGGTAAGTTTAGAAATTGGCCCTTTTCCTTTTACCTAAGATGATATTTTAGAATGCTTCAATCACATGCCTTTATTAAGAATGAAGTTTTTCAAGAGGACCTTTACATTACAAACTCCTCACTAAGACTTTTTCTGAATACTTTGCCAATTTTACCATGAGTTGCCTCAAGTGACTAGAATATTTATAGAATTTTCTTGTTTTGCCTGATTTTGTAGACAACATATGCTTTCTCCTTTCTTTTGTCCATTGATGGTTAGAACTCTTATTACCTAAAAATTTAGAGAGAGTGGTAATTACTTCATCTTGAAGACTCCAAAATAACTGTCAAACACATCTAGGATCTAGAAAGTCAGGCACGGTGGAAATGCCTATAATCTCAGAAGCGAGTTCCAGGCCAGTTTACACTAGCTACATCGCAGTTCTCTCTCAGAAGACAAAGCAGGAGACAAAAAGGATAGGAGCTGTTATAGTAAATGGACAGCAGGCTGGTGCTTGGGGGCCTTCTTCAGCCACTCTGCGTAAATACAAACTCAAAACTTCCCTCCCCCACACAAAAAAAAACCCCTGACTTTTTAATACAAGCATTTCTGCAGAGAACAAAGAAAAATAAAATTGTAAGTAAAGGAGTAACATGCTGGCATGTCAGCCCTTTCTGCCCTGTCAGATCTATCCATCTTTCCACCACCAGGGAAACAACCCCAGGCCCTCACTGAGGCTACCAAAGCCTCCACAGGTCTCCTGTCTCCTCTTAGGCTCATCCTAACTCCCGCCGCCCCCTGTTCACACCTCTGGGACTCCCTGTGTGCTGCAGAACCCACTCCTCGGCCTCACATCCTCTTCGTTTTCACCCCTCTTCCTATACCTCAAGCGCTGATTCTACATAAGACACCTGAGCACCTCTGTGTCTCTACGGGTAGACTTCTATCATCTCCCTGTGTCCAAATTCCAGTCATACTGCAACACAAGGCAGTGTGGACCATCAGGTAGACTATTCCAAATTGCTGCCACCAAACCTGTCTGCATCTATACTGTCTCTGTCCACTTGCAATGGAAGAGGAATACATCTTGTCTGAGGCTGAGATTACCTCCTACTAGTCTGTGACTCCCACACCAAACCACAACCTTAGGGACCTTATCTCATTAGTTATACCCACCTTCTCCTTTATTTTCAACCCTTGCCTGTCCACAGGCTCTGCCTCATGAACCCAAACAAGCGATGTCCATTAAACAACACTTTTCCAAGGACACAGTCTTCCAACACCATTTTTTGTACCTACATTACCACTTTCTTTTACCCCTGGCATGGGATGAATTTTTGACTATTCTGACCATATCTCTTTTTCACATACACTGAATATCACAGCCCACTGAATTCTGACTTCTCATTCCAAAACTTGGGTCTCCTGGGTAGTGCATGCCAGAGAACTCCTGGTAAGCTTGGAGCACTAATTTTCAAAATGTATTGAAACCTACTCTGCTCCAGGTCATTTGTCTCCAACACTGGTGTGGGATCAGGGGAGGAGAGAAGTGAGCTACGAGCTCTCTGAGCCAGGAGTTGAAACTGATAGGTAAATTTAGACCAGATATATGATTTATTTGGCCTGTGATGTTTTTGAAAATATATTAACAGCCAAAAAAAAAAAAAAAAACCCTCAGGAATCTGGAAACTTAGCACAAAACCCTGAACTTTTCATTCTTACTAAAGAATGTAGAAACTGTCCCTTCTGTCCTGAGTGGCAATGACAACTGAAGCCCAGAAACATCCTGTCCCTCCAGGAAGCATGGACTCCCTGGGAAGCATGGACTCCCTGGGAAGCATGGCCTGAGCAGATGCTCTTTGCTCACTAGCCTTGCTTCTATAGTCTTGTGAACATTAGAGTTTAGAGTTTTGAGATCCCTGCTCTAAATCAATGCTGCCCACAGAAATACATATTTAAAAGGGCAAGTGAAATTAACTTTAATATTATATTTAACTTAACCTAAATACCAAAAACCCATTGTAATATTCAATCAATAAAAAAAGCTTAGTACTACTACATTTCACATTTTTTTCTTTACAGTAAGCTTTCAGGATTCACTGTGCACATTGTTGCATATTTACAACGCATTCTGAATGGCTGCATTTCCAGAATTCGGCAGCCAAACATGAAGGAAGGAAAGGCCATTAACCATTCAATGCTGCAGACTTTCTGGAGGCAGGCTTTGCTGTTCTGTAATTAGGCTCACCAACACACAGGGGGCACTGTGAGTGTCAGTGAGCCAACTCTGCAATCTCTGCTTCACATATCAGGCACTGAGTCTTCTAGAAAGGGAGCAGATAGGCCAATGAGGACAGGGCCACTGGCCAAGTTTGAGATTTTACTCTAAGTTGTGGTTGGGAAAGACATGGGTTGGAAGAGATAGTTCTCCAACGATGAGTATGGGATAAAAGAGGAGGGTGTTATGTGCAGACAGCAAGCCCAGGAGAGGGCTGAGGAAGAATAACATCAAAGAAAGCAGAAGGACCGAACAGAGTTCAATATTCAGAGCACACCTGAAGGTTGGGCAGCAGGAGTCAGGGGTGCAGAAGTGAAGAGCAGTGCCATAGGCCAGACTCCGAGGAGTAAGTAGGTACTCCATGTCAGTGACACAAGGAAGTGTATCCCTGAGCCAGTGACTCAGAAGAGAACTCTGTCCTACATCTCCAATAAAGACAAGAAACAAGATTAGCATCCAGGCTGCAGCAAAGCAGAGCCACCATCAGAAGAAGAGGATGTGTAGTACATCTGCCATGTTTAAAAGGACTTGGCATCAGGGAGGCAAGTACTCCACTACACAGTAAAGAAATTCTGATGCTCTTCCAAAGGCTTAAGCACTGAATAGCTGTCCACTCATCCCTTCATTCAGGAAGCCATTCCCCTGGACCATTGTATATCATCAATCATAGGCTGTCTCCACTCATCCCTTCATTCAGGAAGCCATTCCCCTGGACCATTGTATAACATCAATCATAGGTCCACTGTATTAAGGTTGTCAAATTTCCTGTAGTGGTGCTAGTGAGGTAATGAGTAGTCAACAAACTAAATTCAGATTGCTCCTAATAAGAGCAAATAAATGAACAAAACCAGTGACAGTAGGAAGATGCAATGACCTTTGAAACACCCAAAGGACCACTTGCCTGTTACAATTTTTCACATGTACTAGAGTCCATAGGAAATGGAAACAAAATGAGTATAAAATATCTCAAGAAGTATTTCACAATTTTTTAAAAGTACTCCTTAAAAGAAAGTGTAGGATTTTTTAATATCATTATATTGGAAATACAATTTTTCATCCTACATTTAGAGTAAAATAAAAAAAACTTTGGGAACTTTAAGAAAATTATGACCTGATATTTTTCAAAATAAAATTTTTAGGGTTTGGGGAGATAGATCAGTGGGAGAAGCATTTTTCATGCAAGCACAAAAACCTGCATCTGGACCCCCAGAATCCGTGTAAAACTAGACGCAGTATCTCTGCCTGCAATCCCAGCGCTCCTCTAGTGATGTGGGGACCGAGTGTCCCTGGAAGCCAGCATGTGCAGCACCAGACTGCGCACCTTGTCATAAACAAGGTGGACACAGGGCTGAAACCTAAGATTGTCCTCTGACCTCCACACACATGCTGTGGCACAGGTACCCCTGCAGGCACACACACACACACACACCACACGCACGCACGCACGCACGCACGCACGCACGCACTCACACTTTCCAAAAAAAAAGTCCTAATGAAAACAAACTGCTACATATTCAAAGAGAAAAACAATTTTGAGTAGAAACTTAATTTATTGGAAGAGTGTAATCACTCCCCACCTAGATTTACGAAAAGCAGTGCGAGTGGGAAGGAAAGATCAGCGACGGCAAGGAAATTAAAATAGCACGTGAAGCTAATGTGGCAGGAAAATAGACAGTATTTTCAAAGATACCAACAGAAACAAAAAACAGACAGTTAAGAATGCTTGCAAAGTAAACAAATGGCATGAGAAAAGATGACCTCATTTTTATTTGCTAACTTTAAAGAAATGCAAATACACATCTACACATATGGTCTATTCTAATTTTTATGAAGATAAGCTTGTATAAAGTAAGTTTGATGTTAAAATCTATTTCACTCACATTAAACAAAACCTGAACCCTCGGTTTTCATGGATATTTGGTTTATCAAGAAAAGAAAATATGCCTGAGCAGCCAACTAAAAAACCAGAACAAAATGTTTACGATTTCAAACCTATAGGTTTTGCTTATCTAAAGGTAATCTGGAATCTGAACTGAGGTATTTCAGGTGCTCTGAACTGGTGCTGGGTGGCAGGACAGTACACTCAGTACGAAGTACTTTGACTGCATGTTCAGAAGCAAGGCTGAGTGGTCCTGCAATGCCAAATGGACAATAGCTACCAGGAACACCTCAGAACCATAATGTATTTCATTTTGAATCCATTTCTGGCCACCATGTGCTCAGAAATGTTTTACTATTGCTGAAATTTCCATGATCCTCAGGTTCAGTTACACAGCCAGGAGGCGGGCGGGGTCGTGGCCCACATTTCAATACACTGGAACATAGACATACTATTTACTGTTCATTAATTTAAGGTTTGCAAAACTCCCACCACTATGAGTAAAGAAGCCACACTCCATGTTCCCTTAGAGTGGCAAAGACACTGGGAACTTTGATGTGCACAATAATCCACTATTTTCATTCTTTTCCAAAAGAAAGGGAGGGGATATATCTTATTCTTAAAATTAATATATTAATTCTGTTTTCTTCCTGCAAATGCTCATGTACATTTCTGTGATAATGACTACACACTTACTAAAAGTCATGCATAATTTTTTATTACTGAAATTGTGGTATTATCAGTACTGTTTTAGTTATCTTGACTAGTTTTTTCATCAAGGCAAGTAAAAAGTTTGCATGTCGCACTAAATGAGACAAACGGCAAGGCCCCGTGCATTTGTTTTCTACCATGCATTTATTTGCAGTGCTCACAAACCTCCCACTACTCAATATTACTGACACCCACAGCTGCAGCTCTCACATCTAAATATTAATCGACTTCCCTTTGTAGGTTTCCAGGTCCAGCAATTTGCCAGATGCACAGTTTAGCCACATCAGGTTAGAGGGAAACATTACCCTTCAAGCCTCCCTCTAATGGCATCCTTTTTTCTTGTTGGAATGAACTTCTGGTCCCTGTAGTTAAAGAATGAGCCACACCGTAAACCAGCTTCAGGGAACTGCAAGTGGGCCTCTCTCGGTTTGACTTTGAAAAATACAGTTTCTGAAACCAGGCCCACATCCCACCTTAACTTTCTTATAAAATTCAGCTAACAAAAAAAAAAATGCTTTTAGGAGATCGATTTTAACATTATTAGATTTGTTAGTGGGGTTGGTCATTTACATTAGGAATTATCGTTTTAAATCTGTGCCTTCCCCAAGATTAAGCTATGTTCTTTGAAGCAGTATCTAAAATACCTGGCAAAAACATTAACCCAAATAACACTTCAATATAAGCTATTAAAAAGTCCAGATGCACTTAATGTATAGACTTGAAACGTTCTCCTACATTTTGTCTTACGTGGAGTTTCATCTACAGACACAGCAGCTCCTCCTCCTGTGTCAAAGCTTCCCTATCACACACCAAGTAGTTTACCCACCTCCCCTCTCCTTTTTCTTCCTGTGAAACCAATCTCAATAAAAGCTTTAACATTTATAAACACCACAGGCTTCCACTTAGATACTAAAAATTGCAACATACTCGTTCCTCAGATTTTCTGAAAATACTGACTTTCTGATTCTAGTGAAATATAATTTTAGTAACTCATCAAGATAGAATACATAGAATTGGCATAGTTTTGATGGCTACACAAATTGAGAAAGCATCTTTCTCAAATGTATCATAGAAAATGGCATGCATCTGCTATGACAATATGGCCCAAAACCTGAACAAGAATCAGCAGGAAAAAAAAATGGTTTTTCTTTCTTTCTTTCCATCTTATTGCCAAAGCAGAACATTTGAAATAATACAGGAGGACGCACCGTTACGTCTGTTAGTGTTTTTCAAAAGTGGTTTGGTTAAAGAAAAGACAATGAGAAGGCTCCATGGGAGGCAGCAGTTTGTTAAGCTTGATCAGCGTACATGTGACTCCCAAATCTTTCCCTCGGCAGTCAAACCGATTTTCTAACTTTTGCTTAACATCTCTACCTAGTGTCAGAATGTAAGCACATATGTTGTTGGGACCTCACGCTGGTCTGGGGGTGGAGAAATGGGGAGTGTGTTGAAGAACATGGCTGACGCCAGGAACAAGCAAAAAATAAAACAAATTTTCAAGAATTTTTCTAATTTTACAGTGAATTGTGGTGTGTTTGTTGCCTTTAAGTTTTGTACAATGGTAATCAGATTGAGATAATAAATGCTTATCTCATCTTCTTATCTTCTGTGTGTGCCCTTCTGTGCTGGTGACCAGTAAATAAAGCTTCATGTGCTATAAGCTCCTCCCGATGCCCAGGTGTCTTAGAATGAGAAGCTGAGAGGGAAGGAAAGCCCCTGAGATGTACTTGGAAAGGTGTGATGCTACAAACTGAAGCCTGCCCTGGGCATCTTCATGAATTCAGTTCCAGCTTTCAATTCCCTTTCTTGTCTTCCCTATTTGGAGGTGGGTTCATCCTTTTAGTTGAACAAAAAGGTATTTTAAAGATTACTCACAACTCTCTTCTTCATTAGTCAGACTGTTTAGGAAACATACCTGTAAGCCACTGCAGAGGACGCTCTCCACTGCTCCGAGAACAAGGCCCCAGGAGCAGCAGAGGCGAGGGACATTCTTGTTCCTGGCCATCCCCTTAGGGCTTACTATTTGTTCTGCCAACATTCATCTATTGATTTTTAAACTTTACTTCAAATTTTATAACATTCCTCTGATGTCTACATTGAAATATTGGTTCCTTATAATGAAAATCTTCTTTAGAAATATAACATGATTAACATGTGATTTCTAAACGTAGTAAGGTGTGCAACAATGCATCATAAAGGAATAGAAATGACCTGTTGTGAAACTGTGATAGTGATGGGGGCACATTTTACAACACGTGCAAACTTGTATGCCTCTCGTATTAAACGGATCAAAGTCATGCTGGAAGTTAAGGTCGAGGAGTCCAGAGAACTGGTGAGAATCATGGGAAGGTTGTGAAAACCGACTTGAGTACACACCTCTGTGTTGCATACTAACCACACACTGGTCACTTCTTTGGACATTCTCTTCTAATCCATAAATTGACGAGAACTTCTACAGGAATGCAGTGAGTATCCAATCTTATGATATGATGAAATCACACACAACAATATTATTTCAATATGGTCTCCAAAAACATCTCAGATCTTTCCCACACAAAAGACATACGAGTGTTTTTGAAGAAAAGTTGATAGTTTCAAAACTCTTTTGGTTTTTAAAGTGGGGAGGAAGAACACAAAGATGAATTCTGTACTCTGTCTTGGCTTTGAAAATATTTGCAGTTCAATACACTACAAAATAACTTTATAAATTAACTTTCACCATAACATTCTATTATTATGTGTTGCTCTAAAAGTTAGGAAAGATAAAACATCAAAACAATCTCTTAGCATTAAAATAAATGTGCATTAGGACTATATAGGAACTCAAAAGCATTTCCTTTAACTCATAGTATTTGTACATGATTCTTGGTTGTCAACTTGACTACATCTGGAATTAAGCAAAACTTGAGTGACTGGGTACACCATTGAGGGATCTTTTTAAAATTAAATCCTTTAAAGTGGGGAGAACTACTTTTAATCCAGGTTTTTCAAGCAGGAAGATAGGTGTTTAATCAAGATCTTTGGAGGTGGGAAGATCCACCTTTAATCTGGACCACACCTTCTGCTGGCAGCCTGTGTAAAGGACATGGAATAAGGAAGCTCTCTTTTTGCCTGCTTGCTCTCACTCTTGCTAGAAAATCCATTCCTTCACTGGCATTAGAGTGTACTTCAGGATTCTGGTATATGCTGAAGACCAGCTGAGACCTCCAGACTCGTGAACTAAACTACTGGATTCTTGGACTTTTCGTTCATAGGCAGCCATTGTTGGACTAGCTAGACCACAGCCTGTAAGCCATTCAATCTCCTTTATTCTTTTTATAAGTTCTGTTCCTCTAGAGAACCCTGATTGATACATACACTTATTTTTTAATCACTTTAAAAATACTTTCATTTTGCTTTTGAAATAAAAAAGAGTTCTATCTATTCGGGTCTGTTTCAAGACAATAAAAAATAAAGTTATTTGATCTTTCTCTGCCAATGGTGTCTACATAATCTGATATAATAAGCTTTCTCTAGAACCTCAAACATCTGCTAGACAGAAAAAAATGGATAAGACTGATTTCTGCCCTTTTTTTCAGAAACTACACTAAGAAAATGGTAAATAAGATGCACAGTTTTTCTAGCTCTTCTTGCCACATAATCAAACAGTAAATTTCAGCAAATGGTTGGATTTTTTTCTAGCTGGCTATTGATTTACTTAAAGTTTTAATGTAATATTTAATTTAATTCATTTAATATGATCAAAATTATTGTAATGAGGTTTAATGAGCTAAGACATACTGAGAGAAAACAATCATTTTAGGCCCCTCATAGAGTTGAATATTTGAAGTGTTTTCCACCATGAACACGATCTGATAGACATTTATAAAAAGGAAAGATCCCTCTTAAAAACGATAGGAGTAAATGAAGTCACCTGATGGCTTAAAATTTCTATTAAAACAGGTGAAAAACTCTGGTCTGAGTAGTCGACATGTGTAAAGTAGCACGTGTTAGAAGCATGTGTTTCTGACGACTGCTAAACTTTAGACCATAGGAACATATCTACTTGACTAACTCGGATCCTGCTGTCCCCTGTGGGACAGTGATCCACCTGCAGCAGAAAGTTTCTAGAAGAGGCTACCAAGAAGTTAGCAAACTTCTGCGAGAAATCCGAATCTAAGCCCTAACTTCACCTTTCCGCATTCCTACAACTGCTAGCTATTTGCTTCAGATGGCGCCCCTTCCACAAGGCAGTTACAATTTCCTTTCCTAAGTTTTGGGGATCTGTTGGCTTTTTCTTTAATCAAGAAAATGCTTAGTGGGGCATGTTGCAGGACACCTCCAAAAAAACCCACGCTACCTTGTAACTTTTCTTTAGCTGTTCATTAAGCTACTCAGACTGCTTTTGGAGACAGGTGTCATTCTTATCAAAATCAAGTCAGGGTCCAAGTCTAGACTCTGTCACTACTAAACCGGAGCGAAATGTTTCCTTTGCTCGATTTCAGCTAGCTAGTGGTCCACAGGCGCGCACACCCCACAACCCTCTCCAGGGAAGGGCAGCCTGAAACTGGAGGGGTGGCCCGCAGGCTTGCCCGGTGGCCACACCTGGCACTCACCTGGCTGCAGCCTCGCTCTTCACCCTTTGTCAGAGCCTGGGACTCCGCGGGACCCCGTGTCGGTTCTACTGGAGGTGACGCCGGTTCCAGCAACTGCTCCAGGCACGCGGTCCCGGGAAGAGAGGAGCTCTTTTGGTGGCACAGGTGCACCCCAGAGCCCCCACGCCGTGCGCCTTCATCTCGGACGCGGTCTCCCCTCGGGGGCGGTTGGGGAGAAGAGGACAGAGAGGATGAGGCAGAAGAAGAAGAAGGAGCTGAGTCCGGGGAGCGTCCGCCAGGAGGCGTCACTCCCGCTGTCCCCACGGCTGTCGCCGGCCCCTTAGCCACGGGCAGCAGATGTTCGCGTAAGCGGCGGCGCAGCGTGGACCCCTGCTCGCCTCTGGCTGCTCCTCCGGGCTCCAGGGGCTCAGGCGAGGAGCAGCACAGGTTGGGCTGCGAGGAGGAGAACACCCGGTCTAGCACTTGCTTCCGCTTCTTGAAGCCACTCCACCTGCTGCCGGTACTCGCCACACCGGCCAGTGCGTCCTGCGTGGCCCTCGGGGGCGGCGGGGATGGGGTCGGAGTGGCCGCAGTGCGGCGCTCGGGGCCCCCGGTGCGCCCGCCCCCGCCGCCCTTGCCCTTGCCCACACCCAGCTGCAGGTTCTTCCAGAGCCGGGCCTGGAAGGAGGGGGACGCGGCGGGCTCGGGCTCGCCAGCCGCGGCTGCCCGGGGCTCCATCCTCCACCCCGGGCACCTCCTGTCACCTCCTCCTGCCTCTCCTCCGCCCTCTCCGGCTGCGCCTCCTCCCCGAGCGTGGAGGCGGCGGCGGCGGCGGCGGCGGCCGGCGCAGCAGCACAAGCCAGGAGTGCCCAGCGGCTTCAGGCCAGCTCGGAGCAAAGCGGCTGCGGCCGAGGCCCTCCCGCCGCGGAGTGTCGTCGCCTCTGCTCGCTGCACCTGCCCGGCTGGGCTGGCGCTGTCACCAAGCGGCCGCAGCGCCTGCAAAGTTTCGAGCACGGAACTCCGCCGCTCCAGTCCACTGAGTGCCTCCAGGCCGCGCCCCAGATCCCCCTCCGCGCCGGCTAGGAGCTCGGGGAGCTGCGGGCACCCGGCGTAGGCTGCCAGCTGCACAGGGGACCACACCCGCGCCCTCAGGCCAGCACCTGTCAGTAGCAGAGGCGGCTGCCTCCAAACTGGGCGCGCACGCGGCTCACACGACAGGGCGCGTCCTGCCGTAGACGTCGGGGACCAGCAGCCCAGGCTAAGCCGCCCAGGACCATCCTCTGGCTCCTAGGTGGGAGGGCAGGCAGGAGTCCTGTGGAGCTGTGTAGGGCCTGGAGCGGGCTTGACCTCAGTATGGATCTACAGTCGCACACACAGCTTGCTTTAGGACGAATCCCGCTGAAGTCGACCAGACGAAGTGCACCCGAGTGGAGTCTATGTGCCCCTGGTGGGTCCCCCAGGGAGCTGCGGGAGCAATAAACCTCTCCAAAGGCTGCCTCCACTGGGTTGGGCATCTCGGGCTCAAGAGGAGAGTTTGATGTCTTCTGTCTTGACTTTGTTACCATCCACCCCTCCAAGCTCTTTGTTCGCGTGTGCGGTGACTTTACTTGTAACTAAGATCTGACAGTTCCCCAAACCGACCGACAATAAAGCTAACCCTTAGATGGAACACCTCAGGGCGTTCGTTCACCTTGGACAGAGATGGGCAGGTGCCCACTGCCTGTGACCCTATTCAGAGTTCAGACTTGTTCTTTTCACTCAAACAGATTTTTTTCTTTAGTTACTTCTTGCAGTTTGTTGGAAGACTGATCAAAAAGGGCTTTTCCTGTCGTCTCGATTTTGCTTCTCCCCAAATTTATGCCTCCAGGGTTTGCTGACTCCACAGGAATGCTTCTGCAAGGCTGGTAACAGCACGCCCCTCCCTCCTCCACAGTGCCTGGGCACAGTGCTGTTTGATTACTTAAAGTGGTCATTCTCTCCTTTCTGCCCAGCAATTTGCCCTGGAGGTGTGGCCAGTCTCAGATTGTATTTTTCTTACCCTTCTAACAAACATTTATTGACTATCTACTATGTGCCAGGCAGTGATCAGCATTGAAGAAACAGTTGTGAACACGTAGGGAGCACTTGAGTAGGGTTCAGGGAGTAAGAGAATAAATAGAATTTTTAAGAGTGAACAACTCTAGAGAGATAATAAGAGTACTATAACTGATTGCTGTAATACAGAACATCCCATTAAATTTGAACCTTAGACAAATCACAACAGTTTTTAGTACATATGCATTCCAAATATTATAGGGAACAAAGACCAAAAGATTGCAGTTGTTCTTTAGCCAAGTCTAATTTTACTGGGTGTCTTGTATTTTTACTGAATCTAACAAGCCCATATTTAGGAGTTGTGTGTTATAATTGTGTATGTTAAAAAAAAAAAGTCTCTCTGAGAAGACTAAGTTTGAGATGATAGGAAAAAGGGACAAAGAGCCATTGAAAATCCAAATGCAGTGTTCCAGGCACAAAAACACTGAGGCAGGAGGGAGCTTAACATGACTTATTCACACAGAGATGGAGACCATTCCAAAGTGGGTGAAGAAAAGTGGACAGGGCTGGCCAGCTGGGAATGCAGGGTCTTCACAGTGAGCATCCCATAGAGGAGCTTGAAACTGCTGTAAATTAATCAGGAACCCTTTGGGTGTATTCAATTCATGGTCTACAGGCTACATGCAGTCCAGGATATCCATAAGTATGGCCCAAGTTTGAATTTTCAAACTTGATTGCATGGTTCTTTAGTATGAACTTTGTGGATGACAATGCCATGTCTCAATGTTAAAAGGTTGGGTGTGTCTGCTAGATTATTTCAAACATGGGAATAATGTGAATTACTAATACATCCTAGAACTGTTTTATAAAGGACTTAGTCTAGTGCTTTGTATATAGTTCTAAGTTTATGAACCTTATGCTTGGGGAAAAGGCAAATCATCCATTAAAGATTGTAGGTGGCATTTACTTGACATTCTCCTGACGAACCCTGGAGCTATCAGTTGGGCTAATATAAAGGATGGTACAAAGAATTTCCCACTTAATACTGATGGGCCACATCTGTGTATTGACTGAGGCAATGACTACATGTGTCGCCATATGGGATAGAGATGAGTAGAACCACATTCACATACAAATATATGTGTGCACATAAAAGTTGGTGAAATCTGAATGAGGTCAGTGAGTTTTAACAACTGCAGTTTCCTAGTTTTGGTATGTCCTATAGCTACATATGATAGCATCAGGTGAAACTGGGTGATGTTCACAAGGGAATTCTACACAGTACTTTTGCAACTTCTTCTGAGTCTTTATTTCAAAATATAAAGTATCTATTAAAAGTAAAAATTGGCAACATGTTTTTTAAACACTTTGGAAGCTGTTAAGAGTTTTTAAATTTTGGTGGACTGTTGCTTACACTGTAATTGAACCATCAAGGACCACTGTTTTCCTCCATCTCTGTCCTCACCAGCCTCAGCTCATTCCAGAATCAGTGCAGAAGTCTCCGAGGAATAGATGAGGAGAGAGCCAGGATTGCTAAGGCAGAGTCCACACTAGGGCAGGAGCCTGGCTTCTGGTGCTGTCAGGGAAGGGGTGAGGGTTTCTCCACACAATGCCAACAGCCAGTCACTTCAGCTGTTTCAAAGCATCCTGCCCTTGTGGAAGCAGAGGCTTGGCATTTTACACTGGCTCCTCCTTCCCATTAATCCCATTTTGTTTATTTTCATTTCATTGAGAAGAAGATGAAGAGGGGTGGGAAGAGAGAAGAAGGAGGAGGAAGATAAATAAATAATAACAATAACTGCCTCTTACCAGAACTTCATACACATGTCAAAATTGTCATGTTGTAATACACTGACAACTCTACACAAGCCATTTTATATTGATGGCCTTTAAATAATACATACAATTGAATGATATAGTTTAATTTGTCCACTTTTTCTTCTACACAATTCTAGTTTTGCCCCTAGTGGAGAAGATTTGGCAGTTGGTAGCTCCTGAGGGACAAAGTTACTTTCCTTTAGGGACATGGCTACTAGTAGATTGCCTGTTCTCTGGCGGGTAGCCCTACACCCATGTGCACGTGAGCAGCACTAAATGGGTGTATGGAGTTATTAATAACAGGGTTTTTTTGTTTTGTTTTGTTATTCAGAACATGAAAGTGGGAGAAAGACATGGTGGGAGGCACTAGGCAGAGCTGGAGGGAGGTGGTGGTGGATGAGTATGATTAAAATATATTATATAAAAATTATGGAATTTCAAAGGATACATTTGAAATATTATTTTTAAAATATTCCATGATTAAATTCTGAAATACATGCTCCCAAATAACATTTATCTATCGATATAAATTCTGTCACACGGATTGAAAGAGCATGTACAACCCTCTGAAGTACCTGAAGAGGATTATAATGCAGCTGTGCTATGAACTGAACATCATATAAAGATAACCAGATGTGGTTTCTGCGGTCAAATATCTTACATTTAGGAGAAGGTACTAGCAAAAATTCTATACCATCAATAGAAAATGAGGAATTCAGTGCAAGCATGCTTGTTGAACAGGCCTGAGTACTTGTGTTCAGATCCCCAGCACACACACATGAAAAGCCTGAGGTGGAAACACGTACCTGTAATCCCAGAGATGGGAGGTACAGACAGAACTGGGGAGCTCCCTGGCCAGCCAGTCTTGCCAATCAGGGAGCTTCTGGTTCAGTGAGAGACTCTGTCTCCAGAAGGTGGAGAGCAATAGAGAAGGACACCTAATGTCAATCTCTAGTTCCACATGGGCATGCTCAACTACACACACACACACACACACACACACACACACACATCCCACAGGTGTGCACATGCACGTGTATATGTGTATACACCACAAATAGAAAATGAATGGTATAAAGTGGCCATGGTGGAATACAGGGGAGTGAGGAGTAGAGAATTACTCTTGAATACTCAGTGAAGATGTCTGATATCTTAGTTGAGATACCATCTAAGCTAAGAACTATTGTAGGTCATGGGGTACATGGGCAACACAGAAAGTCTCCAATGACTATTTCCTATTGTTGTTATTATTACATTTGAAATGTTGGTGTGAGTATTATTAAATGAGCATATTGTCAAATCTGGACATATGGAAGACTTGGAAGGTAAGAGACAAGATTGCATGTGAAGAAAAGAGCCAATGAGTGACTCTGAACAAATTTTTTCCTAGGAAGAGAGAATATTAATTGCAAAGAGGCTGAGGCAAAATCATATTCATCTCAAGGAAGAAGCTGTAGAAATAGAAGACATCGCAATAATGGCTTAGGACTAAACTGCAAAGGACTCTAGGCAACGAGAAAGGCTTTAGATCAGGGTAAATTTGGAAGCCATACTAGAGTGTTGGGCAGAGTTTCTAAGCCAATTGCAATTAAGAGACCTATTGTGGCATCTGTACTGATGGTAAAGTCAAGGCTTAGGGCAAGAGCAGAATTTAGAGAGGAGCCATCACTGAGAGTCAGTGGTGGCTCTGACTGACGTGAAAGGGCAGAAGTGGTGAACCTAGGTGTGGTCTAGATCAATGGTTCTCAGTGGGGTCGTGACCCCATTGGGGTGATCAAAGGACCCTTTCACAGGTTGTCACCCTAGACCACTGGACCGTTGTAAAACACAGATGCGTGCATTCCAACTCATGCTAGCAGCAAAATTAGAGTTATGAAGTAAGGGTGAAAATAATGTTATGGTTGGGGGTGTCTATATTAAAGGCTCAAAGCATTAGGAAAGTTGAGAACAACTGTTCTAGATGTATATTTAAAAGAAGCTGCTGGTGGGATTTTCCAGTTGATAGTGTATTCAAGAAGAATGCTGAACTGTTTATGCTTACCATCTGTAATTCTCAAAGCAACACCATTTTGTAGATGAAGAATCTAAGTCTAGAGTGTACTATAGGACTTGTCAGATTACTCTAAGGAATTGCCAGATCCAACAGTTGAAACCCCGGAATCCTGGGAATCTGCAGCCACATGGCTTGGTGAACTTTAAAAGGCACGCGTATATGAAAAAGCAACAAGAGCTGAGAAGAGCCCCCAACACTAAAGTTACTCATGCCCTTGTTCTGGGTGAGCAACAAGGACACCTCGGTTAGAATCACAGCTTCCACTCAGTAAGATCAAAGACATGAATCCACACATAAAATCGGTGTTTCTGGGCCTAATTGAGTTTAGGGCATTTTTAAATGGCACTTAAGGAACTGTCTTGTCAGAGGAGGCCTGGCTGTTGTCCCAACTTCCATCACTGGGCATGACTCCTTTAGGCCTTGACTTCAGCTCGCAAGCTCTATTCCCCAACCTAGCACCTCCTGAGGCCCCAATTCACAGAAAAATGCAAGCATCATTTTTGATGATTTGGACCTGAGCCTTTAGTGTCTGAGCTGTGTCACCAGCCCACAGGCGGCACTCCTGATGGGCAAAGCCTCTAACCGAGAGACTTTCTATGATGAGCAAGGAAAGTCGATAGATTGATTAGTTCTGTTTGTCATGGGGAAAGCCTGCTTTATGGAAAGAAGCATTTTGAATCTTTCAAAACCAATAACTCAGACTTCACAATTAGGCACTTTAAGATGGCTGCTAACTACACAATAACTCAACAAAATGAACTCATGTCCCAATATAAACTAGTTTCTGCTGTTTGCTTCCATTCAGGTTTTCTCAGCAGCATTCTCAAGTGTAGTTGAATGTTTAACTTCAAATGAGCTATTTCTATATACTCTATATAGCATAAGCCAATTCACATTTTCTTCTTGATCCACATGATTTTTAAAAACATTTCTAGAGTCCTACAACATGTTAAACACTGAAGTTTACATAGGTGGTACATTGGAATGTCCATGTGGTTAGAATAAGGGGGGACTTGAAATTGTATTTGCATAATTTTGAAGAAAAAAAATCACTTGTCCACTTCCAAGAAGAAAGAAGGGATTAAATGAAAACTAACCCTTCTCCACTTTCAATCTGACATCGAGGAATCTGCCTTGGCATTGCTACAGGTGCCCTATAATTACAAGCAGTTCTTGGGGGCCTCACAGTTATTAATTCATTAAAAGAGTTACTATCTACTTTTGTTGGGTGACTTTTCCTGGAGAGATGTGACAAATATCTATCCACATGATAAGGTATGGATAACAGGTCAACGAGATGATTCCTGCAAGTCTAGCTTAGTGAACCAATGAGTTAACTGAGGGTTCTTGTAGGAGCAGGTGACTCAAAAGCAGATGCAGTGTTGAAAATCCCACCCCAACATGGGTGACATTTCCTCTCCAACAATTGTTTGCTGCTTTTTCTAATTCTTAGAGGGGGACCCTGTGACGTTGTGGGATGGTCTGTATGTCAAGTGTGTTGCTGATTGGTTAATAAATAAAACACTGATTGGCCAGTGGCTAGGCAGGAAGTATAGGTGGGACAATAAGGAGGAGAATAAAGCTGGGAAGTGGAAGGCTGAGTCAGAGACACTGCCAGCCGCCACGATGACAAACAGCATGTGAAGATGCCAGTAAGCCACGAACCATGTGGCAAGGTATAGATTAATAGAAATGGATTAATTTAAGCTGTAAGAACAGTTAGCAAGGAGCCTGCCACGGCCATACAGTTTGTAACCAATATAAGTCTCTGTTTACTTGGTCACGTCTGAGCGGCTGCAGGACTGGCAGGTGAGAGAGATTTGTCCTGACTGTGGGCCAGGCAGGAAAACTCTAGCTACACTGTGAAGCTTGGAAACTTCTGAGTTTTCTTGAATCTTGTAATTTTCATGAACTTTCTAAGTCTTAGGAGTTCTCCCAAAGGGGAATGCTTTGATTCTGAGGAAACAGCGGCACTGTACCTCTAAAGTCCCATTCAATTTGCCTAAATATATTGAAATGCTTGGGGTTGGATACATTTGTAAAGAATTTTGGCTTGTCTCTGGAGATCCAAAATCAAGAAGCTTCATCTGATGAGTCTATGTTTTACTGGCGCAGCTCCAAGGTGGCATAGGACAGCACAACAAGACACAATGAGCATGTGTGTGATGCCTCTCTTCTTATAAAGCCATCAGCACTCCACTTTAATGACCCCTTCTTATTTCTTAACCACATTCAAGAGCCTCCCTCTAAACATCAGAGCTGAAATAAGTTTTCTCCCTATAAATACCTCACAACGTACATTAAATTCCAGCACATGAGTCCTAGTGTCGTGCTCAAACCTTATCGAAACCAGCACAAAGGTCAAAGCTGCTTTGCTAGGACATCGTTTACTTCCAGAGAGCACAAACATAATATTATAGCAGATGGAATGAAACCCTGTAGACTCAGCTTTTGATATATTGAAGGAAGAGATGATTTCATAAAATCTTAAAATAAATGACTTTACTAGGAAGATGTTTTCCCCCCATGGAACCCTCTTTTGATTCCAATTTCTAAAAACCCCTTGGTCTTCCCTGGCTTTCCTGTGTCTTCTATAACAATGCTCTTCACTAGCTCCTATCAACTGCAGTGTCATAGACATGACAGATGGTATCCTAGTCACGAAGGTAAAGAGAAAATCAAGTTATATATGTGAAACCACATAGCATATATTCACATAGCACAACTAGCGTGGAATTTTCATGTGTATGTAATATTTTGACCATGCCTACTCTGTAACCTCTTCCTATCGCTTCTCCTTCTTTTCTCTTCCACGGATTTTACTCTTATGTCTTTATTTCTTCCTAGTCTCCACATATGAGAGAAAACATGAGATGCTGTCTTTGCGAGACTGACTTATTTCATTTAACATGATAATCTCTAGTTCCACACGTTTTCTTGCAAGTGACATACCTTGATTTCTCTTTAAGACTAAAGGAAGTTTCGCTGTGTATACCACATTGTGTTTACCCATTCATCTGCTAAGGGCCAGATGAGAATCTAGGCTGGCTCCAAAACTTGGTTATTGTGACTAGTGCAATAAAATGGTTAGCTGACTTTGCTAGCTCTTGTTCACAACCTCCATACTGCCTTCCATAGTAGCTCAAGTAATTTGCATTCCAACCAGCAGTGTGTAAGGTTCCTTCCCTCCAGCATCTTGCCAACATTTGCATTTGATGTTGTGATGATGTCCATTCTGAATGGGCTGGTATGTAATCTCATTGTAGCTTTTGATTTGCATTGCCTTGATGGCTTAAGATAGTCAACCATTTTTTATGTATTTATTGGCCATTTGTACTTCTTCATTAGAAAAATGCTAATTAATTTGTCCACTTATTGGTTGACTATTTGCTCTTTAGCACTTTTAAAAATTCTTTATATATTCTGGAGATGAATCCCATCTCAGCTAATGAGGTGGAAAAGTTTTCCCCTATTCTGGATTGTGTACACTCTCTGCTATTTGTATCATTTGCTGTATAGAAGATTTTTTTAATTTAATCCAATTTCATTTATCAATTCTTGCTATTATTAGCCTGATCTACTAGACATAACACATGTCCAGCTCTTGAAGTGTTTCTCCCATAATTTTTCTCTAGTGATCTCAAAGGTCAGGTCTTATGTCAAAGACTTCAGCCTAATTTGAGTTGATTTGATCTTAGATTTTTCACATAAAACTATGGTTTTTCATTTAATTTAACTTTAAAATATTTAGATAATTTAAACTCTTTACCAGAGCTTGGTTTCTAAAGCTGGAAGACCCAGTTTGGATCTTTCATTGCCCCCAATTTCCCCTAAGCCTTAGGTGTGGGAGTGTTTGGCAGTTGTATCCACTGGAACTAGGTTCCACAACTCTGTCTTTTGATTGGTTGTAGTTTCCTGTAGTAGTTGCCATCTGTTGCAAAGAGAAGTTTCTTTGTTGAGGGGTGAGGATTACACTTATTTGTGGGTGTAAGGACAAATGGTTGTAGGTTGTTGTTAGGGATTATGCTGGTATAATAAATTAGTGGTTGTAGACTATTGTCCAGTAACATAGATCTCAGTAGCCCTGATTGGTTAGCTAGGTTTTCATCACCAGGTATAGCATCTCTCCTGTTGAGCAGGTCTTCTCTGCGCCACTACTTTTGTGCCACGCTGGTAGTTTCTGTGTAGCTCTGTGGAACTGTTGGTCACTTCCCTCCTTTGGAAGTTTGTGTGGCGTCTTCCAGTACCATGAAAACTAGTCCTCAGGGAGGGGCACTCAAGTCATTTCCAGTTCAGGAACCTTTGGGCCCTGTTTCTGAAGTATGTGCTGTCTTCAGCAATCAGCACCTTCCACCTCTTGGGGAAAACCAAGGGCAACAGTAATAGGCTGTATGTTTGGGGGGTCTCCTAGCTGATCTTCTGCCCAATTCAAAAGATGGCTTCTCATGTCTAGTGTTGGAGTTTTTGTTAGGTGGTGTTTGGCTTTTGGAAAAAGCATTGTCAGCTCAGATGAGAAAAGTTCATTAAACTATACATGTATATTGTACACTGAATTGCATGTATTAGAGGTTTCATTTTTTTTGTTGTTGTTGTTTGGTTATTTTTTGTTTTTGTTTTGAAAATAGTTAATAGTATGATTCTTTGAAGCTTTTTCAGCCATTCATATTGTTATTTTACCTACCTTCCTTTTCCTGTGTTTCCCCCTTCCTGAAGGAGCCCCTTTTCCCTATCACATCATTTGTATCCTGACATTCCCCTTCTACCTTCTGTGTTTACTTCTCCTTCTGCCCTGCAGAGGCCCTTCCCCATTTCTCTTATCACATCACTGTGCCCTGCCATTCCCCTCTCTATTTCTCCCCACTCCCACCCCCGTCCTGGCAATGGTCCCATTTTGCTTTGCTGCTTTCTGTAGTTACGACAGGCTGTGTACTCAGAGCCAAAGACTTGGAGCTAGGAGCCTCCGATAAGAGAGAATGTGTGATTTTTGTCTTTCTGGATTTGGGGGTATCTCACTCAATATCTATTCTAGTTCCATCCACTTACCTGCAAAGTTTATTATTTTACTTCTCTTTAGAGCTGAATAGTATTCCACAGTGTATATGTACCACAGTTTCATTATCCATTCGTTAGGTGACAGACGCATAGGGTGTTTCTGTTTCCTAGCCACTGTGTGTACAGCAGCAGTGACATGACGGAGCAAGCATTTGTCATTCTGCCTGGGTAGCTCTCAAAGTTGTTTTGATTTTTATCTCCCTAATTGTGAGGGAGAGTGGACATTTTTCATTTCTTGACCACTCTTTTCTCTTCCTTTAAGGCCCTCTATTTAGGTCCCACCATCCATTTTTGAAAGTGTCTGGGTTTTTTGTTGTTGTTGTTGTTTTTACTTTTTTTAGGTTCTTTGTATATTCTGGATATTAAGCCTCTGACAAATGTCTAGCTAGCAAAGATTCTCTTCTATTCTGTGGGCTTCCTCTTCACCAAGCTGATTGTTTCTTTAGCTGTGCAGAAGCTTTTTAGTTTTATGTGGTATCACTTGTCAATTGTCGGCCTAATTCTTGGGCAAATAAAGTCCTATTCAAGAAGTCTCATTTGGAAGAAAAGGTCTTTTCAGGTATAATCTAGTTAAAGATTTTGAGATGAAACTGGCATCGTTTACCTGGTATACCTTAAATCCAATAACAAATGTCTTCATGAGAGTGGGGGATGGGGGTTTTGACAAACAATTCAATCCTGGAGAAAGAGACTGAAATGTCACAGTCAAGAAATGCTAGCAAGCTATCAACTGCTGGAAGATGTGACAAACAGATTGTCCCTTAGAATCTCCAGAGGGAGTGTGATTCTGCTGTCATCTCTCTTAGAAATCTGACCTCGAGAGCCAGGAGACAACCCATTGCTATTGTTTGGGATGTTTGGTTCATGATCATTTATTGCAACAACCAAAGAAAGATAATATAAGCAGTAGTAGATTCCACAGTTATAACCAGTTCCTGATCTTTTTATAAAAAACAACGAATCCAAATAAATGACAAGGAAAGAACATAAGCACAAGCTAGGGCATTTTTTCATTCTTGTGGTTTTTTAAAAAGGTTGAAAAAGGAAGAATAAAGTAATGTTTTGCTAATAGATTGCAAAAGAATAAGATAAAAATAGCCAGTGTAATTAATAATGGAACTAAAAAAATGTTACAATTATCAGTGAAGTGGGAGGCAAACTATCTTTCAAACATGTCCTGGCAAATTATTCCTCAAACATTATGTACTCATTCGTGTACATATTACTTACAATGTGCATACAATTCCAACTTTCTAAAAGCAAAAGACTAGTGACAATATAAAAGTGTATGAATAGTGATAAGAATAAGCAAAATATACTGCATCCATTGATGATCTATATGCAGCCCTTTTAAAAAATAAAACTGGTCAGGCATGGTGGTACATGCCTTTAATTCCAGCACTGAGGAGGCAGAGGCAGGTGGCTCACTGTGAGTTTGAGACCAGCCTGGTCTCATACTCGTAGCTAGTTCCAGGACTGGAGTTATGCAATCCAGAGATTTTGTTAAAGAGATGATAGATAGATAGATAGATAGATAGATAGATAGATAGATAGATAGATAGCTGAAACTATGTACTCTATTATTGTCTTAGTTACTCTTCTACCACTGTGTGGAGACACCATGACCAAGGCAACTCTTATAAAGAAAGCATTTAATTGGGGCTTGCTTACAGTTTCAGAGGTTTAGTCCATTACTGTCATGGTAGGAAACAGACAAGATGTCTCTGGAGCAGCAGCTGAAAACTCTACATCCTGATCCACAGGCACCAGGGAGGGAGAGGAGAGAGGGAGACTTTGAAACCTCAAAGCCCAACTCCAGTGACACACCTTCCCAAACAAGGTCACACCTACTCCAACAAGGACATACCTACTAGTCCTTCCCAATTGTCCACCAATTGGGAACCAGATATTCAAATATATGAGGCTGTGGGGGTCATTCTCATTCAAATCACCATAATTATTAAACAACATATACATGATATGACACATTTTTACAAATAACAAAGGAACTATCCATTCATTGAACCTAACAAGATGATTGTAAAATGATTTTATGAAAGATAAGAATGTATATGGAAAAAGAATATTTGAAAGAAAATCAAGCAAATAGAAGTTAAGTATTATAAAGCTAGAGTAATTAAAATATTGCTCTAAAAAAGTAGGTTGGTAAATAGGTAATAATTATAGATAAGCTAATAAATGTAACATTGTATAGACTAAGCAGTTTGCATTTATGTATTTATGTAATTACATAGATAATTAACAACAATTTTCAAAAAATAGACCATATATTTGAAAGATAGTGGGGGTGGGCACAACATGGGAGAGATTGTATGGAGGAAAAGGAAGAGAGAAACTGTGTAATTATATTATAATCTCAAAAATTAAGAAATGTTTAAAATGCATTCCTATAAAAATTAAAATAAAACAAACTACAGTGTGTTAGAGGGAAAGAACATGAAGGGGCTGAGTAGGGAGATAGGGGGAATCTGGGAGGAGTTGGAGAGGGAAACAATATTATCAAAATATATTGTTTGAAAAAATAATAAAGATAAATAAAATACATAATTAAGAAACAAAAACTTTATAGTGTGGCATGCAAAAAGCTTTAAATAAGTGGAAAATGCCTGGGTGGGAGATTCAACATTCAATCAATGTCATCCTACTTAAATGAATCCATTAAGTCACTGTGGTCCCAGTCAAAACACTAGGATTTAAAAACCTTCTTGCATTGTTGGTTCTGCTCTCTGAAGAACCATGACTAGTACACAAGGTGCATCTACACACCTTACACCTTCATTTAGGATCTGGAAGGAAACACACCTGCTAGAGGCTGATTGTGAGAAGGGGCACTGATGACTTCTTACATTAGATATTTGCAACTAACCATTTGTCAGCTTTATAACAAAAAAATGAAAAACCGTTTTATTCTAGTTAAAACTGTAAGCATTTGTGAAAAGGCTTTAACATTTCAATCAATAAAGAAGGAATATAGTGCAGGATATAATTGGGATAAACACAAGAGAATGGGAAAAATATTCTTCCCCAGGGAACAGCACACCAATCGGCTATCCAATACTGAATGGTCAGCCCTATAAGCATTTATGAGTTGTTGAATATGTATATACACATATGTGTGTATATGTATGTATTTACCAGAAATTAATGAAAAAGAGGCCATGTATTTGAAAGAGAAAAAGAACGGGGTATATAGGAGTGTTTGGAGGGAGGAAGGGAAAGGGAGAAATTATGAAATTATATTATAATCTCAAAAAATAAAAGAAATGTTAAAGGGCTTTGTTGGCAGTCAACACTTCCCCTTCTATCTACTCATCTACCCACCCTGACAACAGTGTGATGACACAGAACAGCCGCCCCTTGCAGCTGACCACTGCATCTCCCAGCCGCTATTTAACCCATCTAGATATCAGCTTGTTGATCTGAAATCAAAACAGAACAGGGTTGTCCCATCGTTGTTTGCTTGGGGAATGTCTCCCATAAGCTTACGCATTTGACATTGATACTTGGAGGTCAGGCTTGGGGAGCAAGTGCTTGGAGCCATCTTGCCTCCCCCATGTCCTTTCTTGTACCCCACCCCCTTAGGGTACCCTGATTTATTCTTTCCACATTTCCATATATATATATAAAGAATACAAGAATTTTTGGTCTTCTAACTTCAAAAGAAGGCAGAAATATCTAAAGGTGCACAGGTAAACTGGTCCCCAGGTGGTAGCACTGTTTGGGAAGGTTATGGAACCTTTAGGAGGTGGAGCCTTCATGAAGGAAGTGTGTCACCAAGGTTGGCTTTGAGGTTTATTTATTTATTTTTATTGGAAATAGATTTATTTTTATACAATATATTTTTTATTGTAGTTTATCCTTCCCCAGCTCCTTCCAGTTTCTCCTTATCTCCCTTCCAACCCAAACCTACACCTTTTCTTTCTTTCTCCTTAGAAAACAAACAGGAATCTAAAAATTAATAATAAAATAAGATAAAGTCAAATCAAACAAACCAAAGAAAAAGAGCCAAAGAAAAAGCAGAAGAAACACATACAGACACCAAGACGCGCATGTCCACACACACAGGAATCCCATTTTAAAAAAGAAAGAAAAACAGAAACCATAATATATAAGCAAAAGGCCTGTATGGTTTTTGTTGTTGTTGTTTCAAAAAACATACAAAGCATATGATACAAAAAAAAACCTTCAAAAATGCCATTGAGTTTGCTTTGTGTTGTTCATCTGGGCATGGGGCCTTCACTTAGACTGGTTTGTATAACCAGTGAGACTCCATTGGAGAAAACTAAATTTTCTTTAGCTGGTGGATATCAATTAGAGATATCTTTTGGGTTATGGATAGGGGCTTGTGTCCACTCTCTGCACTGGGATCACATCTGGCTTAGATATCTGCAGGTCCTGGTATGTTGCCACAGACTTTGTGAGCTCAAATGTGGGCTGCTCCTGCTATTCAGAAGGCCTGTTTCCTTGTGTCCTAATCTCCTCTGCCTTTAAAAATATTTCCAGCTCCTCTTTCATAGGGTTTCATAAGCCCTGTAGGGAGGGCTTTGATAGAGATAGTCCTTTCAGGGCTGAGTATTCCAAAGTCTCTCACTCTTTACACACTGTCAAGTTGTGAGTCCCTGTATTTGTTCCCATCTAGTGCAGAAGGGAGCTTCTCTGATGATGGCTGAGCAAGGCACTGATCTATGAGAAAAGCAGAATGTCATTAGGGATCATTTTATTGCTATGCTCCTTTGGCATTCTCCTAGGTCCCTGGGCTATCTAGATTCAGGTTCTTGGTCATCTGAGCAGTGTCCAGGATGGGTTTCATGCCATGGAGTTGGTCTTAAATCCTATCAGGTGGTAGTTGGTCATCCGATAAGCTTTGTGCCATCATTGCACCAGTGTATCTTTCAAGCAAGTCACCATTGTAGGTCAAAGGGTTTATAGCTGAGTTGGTGTTTACCTTTCTCCTCTTGTAGTGTACAGAGCACCTTTTAGTGCCATGAGTACTTGTCAGTGGGAGTGAAGTTCAACTTCTCCATGTTCAGTGAGTTGTGTTAGCATTGTCTTCAGCAGCAGGACCTTATCATCAGTTTGTGAAGAGCAGCCAATAGCTTTGATAATATTCTGGGGGAGGGGGTCTGGGAGTTTCCATTGACCCATTTGGCCAACAACTAGTTTAGATAACCCATTCTAGGAACTGTAGGTTTCATTTGTTGAGGAGGGATGTCTAGTTAAGGATTTGTCTCCCCCATTATTTGATGATTCCATTTAGAGTTTTTCATATAGGTATATACTTTATGAAGCTTCCACTGTATTAGATTTCCATGCAATCCCTCAAATGGCTATTAATTTTAACTATCCCTTCCTATATTCCCTCACTTACCCCCCCTCCCTACCTATTACCATTTGAATCTTTGTTTCCATTTCCCAACCCAGTTCATCCAAACTATCTATTCTATTTCTTCTTCCTAAGGAAATCCATCTTAATCCCTGCCCAAGTCCCCTACTCTATATATAACTTCTGTGGTTATATGGATTACAGCCTTTTATCAAAGACTTAATAACTAATATCCACATATAAATGAATACACACCTTATTTAACTCTTCAGATCTGGGTTATCTTACTTAGGATGATTGTTTTCTAGCTTGATCTATTTGTCTATGAATTTCATATCATTTTTTAACACTGAGAAATATTCCAATGTGTAAACATATGACATTTTCTTTAGTCATTCATCTGTTAATGGACATCTAGGCTGTTTTCAATTTCTAGCTATTATGCATAGAGCAGCAATGAACATGGATGAGCAAGTGTCTCTACAGTAGAATGCAAAGTCCTTGGGATATATGCCCAAGAGTGGTAAAGCTGGATCTTGAGATAGATCAATTCCCATCTTCCTAAGGAACCGACACACTGATTTCCATAGTGGCTGAACAAGTTTGCACTGCTATCAGCAATGAACAAGTCTTCCCCTTGCTCCACATCCTTGCCATCATGAGCTGTCACTTCCTTTATTGATCTTGGCCATTCTGACTGGTGTAAGATGAAATCTCAAAGTACTTTTGATTTGCATTTCTCTGAAGACTGAGGATGTTGAACATTTCTTTATAAGTGCTTCTCAGCCATTTGAGATTCTTCTGTTGAGAATTCTGTTTATTAAACTGCAGCTCATTTTTAAACGTGTTGTTTTCATGATGTCTGGTTTTTATTTTAGTTCTTTATGTATTTTAGATATTAGCTGTCTATTAGATGTTTATTTGGTTAAAAGAAGTCTTTTCCCATTCTGTAACCTGCAGCTTTATTTGAATGATGGTGTCCTTTGGCTTACAGAAGCTTTTTAGTTTCATGAGGTCCCATTTAGTAATTGTTGTTCTTAGTGCCTGTGCTATCAGGGCTCTGTTCAGGAAGTCGTCTCCTGTGCCAGTGAATTCAAGACTACTGCCTGCTCCCTCTTCTGCCAGATTCAGTATATATGGCCTTATGTGGAGATCTTTGATCCATTTGGATTGGAGTTCTGTGCAGGGTGGTAAGTATAGATCTATTTGCATTCGTCTACATACAGACATCCAATTTGACCAGCATCACTTGTTGGAGATGCTCTTTTTTCCAGTGTGTGTTTCTCACTTCTTTATAAAAAAAATAAATAATCAGGTGCCCATAGGTGTATGGACTTATTTCTGGGTCACCAGTTCTATTCCATAAATCAACATGTATGTTTTTATGCCATTATCATTCTGTTTTAATTACTATAGTGTGATTTGAGACTGAGATTGGAAATACCTCCAGCAGTTTTGTTATTAAGGATTGCTTTTGCTATTCAGGGTTCTTTATTTTTTCAAATGAAGCATAAATAACCTTTTCACATTCTGTTAAGAATTGTGTTGGGTGAGTACATACCATGTTTGTCCTTCTGAGTCTGGGTTACCTCACTCAGGATAATATATTCTAGTTCCATCCATTTGCCTGCAAATTTCATGATGTCATTGTTTTTCTCTGCTGAGTAGTACTCCATTGTATATATATACCACAATTTCTTTATCCATTCTTCAGTTGAGGGGCATCTAGGTTGTTTCCAGGTTCTGGCTATTACAAATAATGCTGCTATGAATATAGCTGAGCATGTGTCCTTGTGATATGATTGAGCATTCCTTGGGTATATGCCCAAAAGTGGTATAGCTGAGTCTTGAGGAAGATTGATTCTCAATTTTCTGAGAAACCACCATACTTATTTCCAAAGTGGCTGTACAAGTTTGCACTCCCACCAACAGTGGAGAAGTGTTCCCCTTGCTCTATATCCTCTCCAACATAAGCTGTCTGCAGTGCTTTTGATCTTAGCCATTCTGAGAGGTATAAGATGGTATCTCAGAGTTGTTTTGATTTGCATTTCCTTGATGACTAAGGATGTTGAGAAATTCCTTAAATGTCTTTTGGCCATTTGAAATTCTTCCTTTGAGAATTCTCTGTTTAGCTCTATAGCCCATTTTTTAATTGGATTGTTCATTATTTTGATGCCTAGTTTCTTGAATTCTTTATATGTTTTGGAGATTAGATGTGGGGTTGGTGAAAATCTTTTCCCATTTTATAGGCTGTCATTTTGTCTTATTTACTGTGTTCTTTGCCTTACAGAAGCTTCTCAGTTTCACTAGACATAAAGCAAAGGGTAATCAGGCAACAACCCACAATTCTTCAGAAAAGCTAAGTAACAGAGAAGACCCAAAAAGGGACACATGGACCACTTGGGAAGTGGAAATAAATGAGGTCTCCATGAGTAAACTGGGGATGAGGGGTGGGCAATGGAGGGTAGGGGATAGGGGATGAGAAAATAAGGGAATAGGATGGTTGAACTGGAACAGGGAGGGAGAGGGAATGCAATGAAAGATATACCATGATAAAGAGAGACATCATGGAGATAGAGAGAAACCCAGTATTAGGAAAGTTGCCAGGAATCCCCAAGCATGACCCCACCCTGGGCTACTAGCAATAGTGGAGAGGGTGCCTGAACTGAACTGGCTTGCCCCAGAGATCAGACCAGTAAATACCCTAACTGTCATCACAGAACTTTTTTCCAATGAATGATGGAATCAGATGCTGAGATCCACAGCCAATCACTAGACAGAGCTCCAGGAGTCCAGACAAAGAGAGAGAAGAGGGATTCTATGAGCAAGTGCATCAGGATAATGATGGGGAAATCTGCAGAGACAACCAAACCAAACTAGAGGGAACTCGTGAAAGTTGGATCAATGGCTGTGGAGCTTGTATGGGACTGGACTAGGCCCTTTGCATGGTGAGACAGTTATGTAGCTTGATCTGTTTGGGAGGCCCCCTGATAGTAGAATCAGAATCCATCTCTGTTGCATGAATGGACTTTGTGGAGCCCACTACCTATGATGGGACACCTTATGCAGCCTTGAGGCAGGGGGAAGGAACTGGACTTGCCTCTACTGTGCCTTCCCATGGGAGGCCTTGCCTTCTTGTGGGTGGGAGTTGGGGGGTGGGTTGGGAGGGGGAGGCTGGGAGGATTGGAGGAGGAAAGAGGGGGATCTTTGATTGGTATGTAAAATGAATGAAAAAATTCTCTTAATTAAAATTTTAAAAAACAATTGTGCTGGAATTTTAATGGGGATTGCATTGAATCTTCAGATAGCTTTTGGTAGGATGGCCATTTTTACATTATTAATTTTGCCAATCCATGAGCATGAGAGATCTTTCCATCTTCTGATATCTTCTTCAATTTATTTCTTCAATGTCTTAAAGTTTTTATCATACAAGTCTGTTGTTGGGGTTATCTCCTGGTCCTTCCTGGCCCACAGTCAGGACAAATCTCTCTCACCCACCAATCCTGCAGCTGCTTGGACCCAAATAAACACACAGATGCTTATATTATTTATAAACTGTATGGCCGTGTGGCTCAGGCTTCTTGCTATCTGGTTTTTATATCTTAAATTAATCCATTTCTATAAATCTATACCTTGCCATGTGGCTCATGGCTTACCAGTACTTTACATCCTGCTCCTCATTGCAGTAGCTGGCAGCGTCTCCTGACTCAGCCTTCCACTTCCCAGAATTCTCCTCTCTCCTTATCCTGCCTACACTATACTTCCTGCCTATCAGCATTTTATTTATCAATCAATCAGAGCAACACATTCACAGCATCCTCAGCACAAGTCTTTTACTTGCTTGGTTAGAGTTGCCTCAAGATACTTTATATTATTTGAGGCTATTGTAAAAGGTGTTATTTCCCTGATTTCTTTCTCAGTCTGTTTATCATTTTTACGCTGATTTTTTCTTTTTCTTTTCCTTTTTTTTTTTTTTTTTAGTTTCTCAAGACAGGGTTTCTCTGTGTACCCACTGTGGCTGTCCTGGAACTTGCTTTGTAGACCAAGATGGCCTCAAACTCACAGAAATCCACCTGTCTCTGCCTCCCAAGAATTGGGATTATAGGTGTGTGTCACCACTACCTGGTTATGCTACTGATTTTGAGTGTTAATTTTGTATCCTGCTACTTTGATGAAAGTAATTATCAGCTATAGGAATTCCCTGATGGAATTTTTAGGATCATGTATGTATACCATCATATCATCTGCAAATAACTTGACTTTTTTTTCACATTGTATCCCCTTGATCTACTTTAGTTGTCTTACTGCTCTAGCTAAGATTTCAAGTACTATATATTGAATAGGATGGATAGAGTTGACACCCTTGTCTTCCTCCTGATTTTCATGGAATTACATTGAGTCTCTTTCCCTTAGTTTAATGTTGACTGTGGGCTTGCTGTAAATCACCTTTATTATGTTGAAGTATTTTCCTGTATCCCTAGACTCTCCAGAACTTTTATCATGAGGGGGTGTTGGATTTTGTCAAAGGTCTTCTCTGCAACTAATGAGGTGAACATGGGGTTTTTGTCTTTCAGTTTGTTCATGTTGTGGATTATATTTATTGATCTACATATATTGAGCCATGACTGCATCTCTGGGATGAAGCTTATTTGATTGTGGTTGATGATCTTTTCAATATGTTCTTGGATTCAGTTTGTAAGTAATTTATTGAGCATTTATGCACCTATGTTCATAAGGCAGATTGGTCTGTAATTCTCTTTCTTTATTGGGTAGTTTTGTGATTTAGATATCAGGGTAATTGTAGCCTCATAAAATGAATTAGGCAATGTTCCTTCTGTTTCTATTTTGTGGACTAATTTGAGGAGTATTGGTGTTAACCCTTCTTTGAAAGTCTGATAGAATTCTATGCTAAAATCATTTGGTCCTGGGCTCTTGTTGTTGTTGTTGCTGTTGGGAGACTTTTAATAACTGCTTCTATTTCACAAAGGGTTATGGGTCTATTTAAATTGCACAACTGATCTTGACTTAATATTTACATGATACATTTGAAGTAAATTATTCATTTTCTTTAGTGTAGGGGGAAAGGGTCAAGGAAAGACACCCTGACCCTGACTTGACCCTAGGACCAGGACTTGAAATCTCACCAAACCCTGAGCTCGCCCCAGAGTCAGGCTGCAGAATCCCATAAATTCCTGAGCTAGCCCCAGAGAGCTCTGCCCCCACCCAAGAAATCTAATATAAGGTCTGTGCCCTGTTCAGTTTGGTACTGTTGTTCTCCCGAGGCAGCCACCCTCCTAGATTCTTCATTCCCAATAAATCTCTTGAGTGAGGTTTGTTGTGCAGTGTGACATTTTCGCCAGTGAAGCCCAAGAATAACAACTTTCCCTGGAGCTGAGTGGAACAGGGCAGAACTGTAACAATTTCTCTGGGGAAACTTTTCCCTAGAGGATCAGAGTTGTTACACTCCAGGGGACCTGAGCAGAGCTGTAGCAACTTTGCTGGGGAAGCCCTCCCCTGTCCCAGGAGAGTCATTACATTGGGGAAAACTTTCTCTGAAGCAGAACTGTAAGATGCTACACTTAGTGACTTTGTGGTATTCCTTGGCTCCCAACTGCCAGGATACTTTTCTATTGGAGCTGAAATGCTTACATTTAGATTTTCCAGTTTCACAGTATGTAGGTATGTTCTTATGAGTATGTTTTTATGGTTCTCTGAATTTCTTCAGTATCTGTTGTTTCATCTCTAATTTTGTTAATTTGGATTTTCTCTCTACCTTTTAGTTAATTTGGTTAAGGATTTATCTATTGTATGGATTTTCTGCAAAGAACCAACTTTTTGTTTCATTCTTCTCATTGTTTTTGTTTGTTTGTTTCTATTTTATTGATTTCAACCTTAAGTTTGAATATATCTTTCTGTCTACTCCTTTAGGGTGTTATATCTTCTTGTTGTTCTAGAGTGTTCAGGTCTGCTTGTTAAGTTGCTAGTGTGAGATCTCTAATAATTTTATGTAGGCACTTAGTGCTATGAACTTACCTCTTAAAACCACCTTCATTGTGTCCCATCAGTTTGGATATGTTATGTTTTTATTTTCATTCAACTTTAAAAGCATTGAATTTCTTTCCTAATTTGTCTTGACTCATTTTTTTATTCAGTAGATATTTGTTCAGTTTCCCTGAGTTTATTATTCTTGCTATCCAGCTTTAATCCATGGTGGTCAGATAGGCTATGGGATATTATTTAAATTTTTTGTATCTGTTGAGATTTGATTTGTGTCCAAGTATGTAGTCAAGTTGGGAGAAAGTTCCACAGCTACTGAGAAGAAGGTACATTCTTTTGTGTTTGGGTGAAATGTTCATTTGGTTTATGACCTCATTTAACCTCAGCAGTTCTCTGCTTAGTTTTTGTTTGGATGACCTATCTATCAGTGATAGTGGGGTATAGAAGTCATCCACTATTACTATGTGAGGGGAATATGTGATTTTATCTGTAGTAGTGTTCCTTTTATGAACTTGGGTGCCCTTGTGTTTGTACATAGATGTTTAGAATTACAATATCTTCTGGATGGATTTTTTTTTCTTTGATGAGAATGTAGTGTCCTTCCCTATCTCTCCAGATTAGTTTTGGTTTGAAGTCTATTTGTCAGATACTAAAATGACTACACTGGCTTGCTCCTTGGGTCCACTTGCTTGGATTACCTTTGTCCATCCTTTTATCCTGAGGTGATGTCTAACTTTGATGTTAACATGTATTCCTTGAATGCAGGGGAAGGATGGATCCTTTTTTTAAAATCCAGTCTGTTAGTCTGTATCTTTTTATTGAGGAAATGAGATCACTGATGTTGAGAGTTTTCAAAGAGCAGTGTTTGTTGATTCTTGTTTTTTTGGTGGTGTTGTTGTTTGTGGTGGTGTTGGGTTTTGCCCTCTCTTTTGATTTTCTGGTCTGAGATTTTTTTTTCCTTGTGTTTCTTGAGTGTGATTAACGTCTTTAGGTCAAAATTTTCCTTCTAGTGCCTTTTGTTTAGCTGGATTTGTAGATACTGCTTAAATTTGGCTTTATTGTGAAATGTCTGTTTTTCTCCATTTATTGTGACTAAAAGTTTTGCTGGGTATGGTAGTCTGGGATAGCATCTGTGGTCTCTTAGAGTCTGCAGCAATCTGCTCAGGCTCTTCTGGCTTTTAGAGTCTCTAATGAGAAATCAGGTATAATTTTAATAGGTCTGCCTTTATATGTTACTTGGTCTCTTTCCCTTGCAGCTTCTAACATTCTTTCTTTGTTCCATATGTGTAGTATTTTGATTATTATGTGTCATGGGTAACTTCTTTTCTGGTGCAGTCTATTTGGTATTCTGTATGCTTCTTGTACCTTGACACACACCTCCTTCTTTAGGTTGGGGAAATTTTCTTCTATGATTTTGTTGAAAATATTTTCTGTGGATTTGACCTGGGTTTCTTCTCCTTCCTTTTTTGTAGAATCATGGTGTAGGTCATTTCATGGTGTCCCAGATTTTCTGGATGTTATGTGCTTTGTTTTCAGATTTTACATTTTCTTTAACTGGTGTATCCATTCCTTCTATCTTGTCTTCAATGCCTGAGATTCTCTTTCATCTCTTAAACTCTGTTGGTGAGGCTTACCTCTGAGGTTTTTGTTTTACTTCCTAAATTTTCATTTCCAGTTTTACTTTAGTTTATGTTTTCTTTAGTTTTTTTATTTATGCTTTCATGTCTTAAACTGTTTTCTTTTCTTCATTCCACTATTTACATTTTCATTGATTTTGTCAATAGATTTATTCGTGTTCTCTTTAAAGTCCTTGAACATATTCATAATAGCTAATTTGAAGTTCTTATCTTGGACCTTGGCTATATTGCATCTCTCAGGGCCTACTGTAGTAGAATTGCTAGTTTTTGGTGGAGACATTGCCATGGGTGTTAATGACTGCGTTTTTATGCTGGTGACTAGGCATCCGAGTTTGGGATGATTATAATTCTGGGTGTTGGTGTCTGGTCTTGTCCTTGATTGGTTTGATGTTCTAGTCCCTGATTTCTGTTGCCCTCCCTGCATCTTCGGACAGTGTGGTAGCCATGGATTTCCTGGTGGGTACTCAGGAGGGAGTACTTCGAAGACCCTGCCTAGTGTTGACAATGGTGGTCCTGGGGAAAAAGTGTTTCTAGGTATTGAGAGCTGACAGGAAGGAATGGGGATGGGCTGCACAGGTGCAGCTGAGAATGTCCACAGGAGAGAGAAAGACGGTTCTGCCATGAGGATCTACTGGGTCCCCAGGGAAAGGAGACAGAGGGAAGACAGGCCAGTGCAGGAGGACTGCTTTGGGGTTGAAATTGGGGTACTGAAAATGGAGAATAGGAAGGAGGATGAAAATCACCTACCTGATTTCCAGACCAGGGTAGCCAGCAGGTTTCCAGATACAGAGTACCTTTGGGTCTTGCTGGCTGATTCCCAGGCCAGTGTGGCTAGTGACTTTTCAGATATTGACTAGGAGTGTAGCCTCCTCCTCCTCCTCTTCCTCCTCCTCCTCCTTCTTCTTCTCCTCTCTCTCTCTCTCTCTCTCTCTCTCTCTCTCTCTCTCTCTCCCTCCTTTCTGTGTGAGAATGAAAATATGATGAGCCAGCTTCCTGTTCTTGCCACCACACTTTCCCTGCTATCCGTATGCCTTCCCCACTATGATAGATTCTATATTTCTGGAATCATAAACCAAAATAAACCTTTTCTTCAATAACTTGCTTTTTGCCAGGGTAAATGATCTCAGCCACAGAAAAGGAACTAGTACAAGGACTATCAGTGACTTCCCCCCCCCCCAGATAACTAGAAAAATCAAACAAGTTAGCATGCATAAAAGTAATACACTATACTTAGTATAATGAGCACTCAGAAAACATTCCCTGAATGTGAAATTTCTGCACCCACAACTGACTTCACTAGCCCAGGTTTTGGTAAAAATAGCAACAACAGAATTACCTCTGGAAAATGAGTGATGGGTAGACACCAGTACTCATCCCCAGTACCTGGGGCGAGAATGCTCCCTTCTCAGAGACATTAGACTCTCCCAGTGAATTTTAGAGTAATCTTCTGAACTTTAGTATGTCAAACTAGCAAATGTCTATCATAACAAGCTCTTGTGCTTTCCCTGGATTTGTTCATTTTTTGCCTCCTCGCTTTTCACAATTCCCAACTTAACTTTGCAAGTGGATGACAGAATTGAAATAAATAACTTTGTTCAAACCATTCACTAATCTAATTTGAGTTTTAAATTACTTATCATAAATATGTCTTGGCAACCCTTACAATACTGTTTCAAATAATTTTAAACAACTATTTCCTATTTATTTGCCCTACTAACTTAGGATGATAGTGAAAGACATGAAACCAACAAAGAGATAAGGGAGAAGAGGGAATATATACTAGTTCTGGTGAACCTATTCTAATGGCCAAAATTATCCAATTTAGAAATCACTTGATCAAATGGTTTTAGAGGTGAACCTGCAATTTTACTCCTAGACTTGGCAGATTGGGGTTGCATTTATTTCAATCAAGTCATTTTTTAGTGATTTTTTTTTAATTCATCTTATAGGTTATTCTCTATAACACTAAATGGGTACCTAGAAAGATCAAGTGACAAGAGTAACTGCTAAAGCAGTAAATTGAAATTAAATTAAAACAGCCAAGGTTACAACCAGAGAACTGTCCTGAGTGCTTGCTAAAGGGACACAGAGGTGAGCAGGCCTGGCTCTCACTCTCACAGAGCACAGTCTAGAAATGGAGTGATAACACATGCACAAATGGCTATGTAAGAAAAGATATGGTGAATAACAGAAGGCACATGTTTTTCAAGAAAAAGATTCTATATAGAGCAAGGGAAGAGAGGAAGAGATTGTCTCTTCAAATTCTAACATGCCCACCATATGATCTTCTGATTTCCAGCAAACCTGCGTTTTCTGCAGCCTTCCCAACCTCAACTGACAGCACCTCATCCTTCCAGTGACTCAGGTAAACACAACTCTCAAGCAGTAGGGAAGCCTAATGGTCCTGTTTTCAAATTATGTCTGGAACTCATCCACCTTTCTGCAACCTTTAGTACTACCCCAGTCTTCCAAATTCCTGTCATAACTTGGGAGGATTACTATAATATCTGCACACTTAGTCTCTCTGGTTCTACTCTTAACATTCCAAATTAGAATTCTCCAGAGAGACAGAAACAACACAGTATTTATATGTGTGTATATGAGTATGTATAGAGCTAAATAAAAAGGGGGAGATTTATTGGGCAAATTGGCTTGTATGATTATAGAAACTGAGGAGTTCTTTGGACTACTGTCTCAGTTGAAGACTATGGAATGTTGGTTCTAGTGTAAGCCTCTGACACAGAAAAGCTGATGATGTAACCAACCCTCAGTCTGAGGATGAATTGTAAAATCCTGGGGGTAGTTGTTTGTTCAGGTCTTAGAGTCCTGGAGTTTTGACATCTAATGGGAAAGGAGTGTGTTTCAGCTCTAAAACAAAGAAGGTACTTTATTTTCTCTATTACTTCTCCATATTTGGGACCCCAGCTAATTGGATAATGTCTATCCACAGTGAGGGTCAGGTCTTCCTAACTCAGACCCTCAACTCATAAGCTAATCTTTGCTGGAAACAGCCTCATAAGCATACTTAGAAGCAAAGCTCCACCAAGCTCTCTGGTCCTTAATCCAATCACATTAAAATTGACCATGACACATGATATGGCTGGTTCTAAGCACAGTAGCCAAATGAGCTTTTTAACATATAAAATATATCATGTCATCCTATGCTCAGAATGCTCTAAAGTCTTTTAGAAGGGCTGAAAAAGGCCCTGTCCAATATGACTTCTTGATTCCTTTAAGGCCTATTTGTGCCTTAATGTCTACAAGATAGGCAACACAGAGAGATAAGTACCACAGGTGAACCCAAGAGTTAATATCATAGAAACAAAGTGTAGCATGTGGTTTCTAGGGGCTGAGAGAAGAATACATTGGGAAGAGTGTGTCAAAGGATGCAAAATTTTAGTGATCTGGGAGGAATATGTTCAGGAGAACTATTGTATGATATGATGAGCTCCTCTCAGGTGTTCCCCTTGCTGCATCTTGGCCTTTTAATGTATGAGATGCCAGACATCTCTGTCCAAAGGGCGCTAGCCATCTGCATCTTTCCCTGACACCGAGAGCTGAGGGCTGCCTTGGCAATGACCGCTGTTCTCAGCCACCAAATACCATCGATGTGCCCTGGAGAGATATCATATTTTCAAGCAGAGGGTAGTCCTTTTCCCATAATTTAATATGGCACAGCTTTATAGATCTGCACCGTCACACAATAACAATGTCGGCAGGTAGTAAAATAAAAATAGCTAATGAGACAAAGCTACCTTCTGTTCAAAAGAATGAATGGACTCTTGTCCAGAATTCTTCTTTAGTAGTAAGTTTCCAAATAATTTCAACTCTGGAGTCTTTCCTCTGCACCACAGATCATCATGAACTTCAGATGCATTTCAGAGAAGAAAAACAAGCTGCCTTACTCTCCCAAAGGTATAAATTCCATGGATTTCGATCAAAGAACTTCAAGTTCCCCCTTCAGTGTTAGCATGTGATGGCCTCCTTTGGAGCAATGGTCCCAAGAGTTTTACTGTACTCCAGTTCTTCACTTCCTTCTGTGTGCCACATGATCACACTGCTATGTTTATGTTCCATAATTTAAAAGAGGAACTTTTCCTGTTTAAAGAAGTACCTAGTAGCATCCTATTTTCTCTTGAAAGTCACCTCTGTCTGATGGCTCTAATTTAGGGGAGGTAGCGTAGAAAAATTACCTGGTAGATAATTCAAAATGAGAACCTAGCGTAAAATATTTTCAATGATGATGGATGTCGGTCTCATCACCAAGCCTGCGCACCGTGGCTGTTCTTCAACATTGGATGGCATAAGGTGGATGAGCAACTAACAGTGTATCAGCTGCTGAAACACAGTGTCATCAGGGTTACAAAATACAAGCTATGATAGCATTGCACATTGAGATATGAATACATAAGGAGACTCATTTGAAATCTCAAAATGCAGTACATTCTATGTGAAACCCTTCAATATAGTGTTCTTTAAAACAATAGCCATTTACAATGGTATGTCACATCTAACAAGATAACATTATTTAGAAAAAATTTAAATACAACATAAAACATTCCTATGTAAGAAGATGAAGGTCAGAAGCCAATTTATTCAATATAAAGTTTTATGTTATACCAGTTTACTCTGTAAAGTCAAATACATAATAAAAACTTTTAGCCACAACTTGTGAAAATGAACTATGCTCAAAGTATCTTCATGAAAGAAGTCGTCTCTGAGATGGAAGGTGTGCTCTGAGCTTGTAAGAATGGGGTTTCTGGGTATATTATTAGGATATTGGAGGACTGCAGATAATTATGTCAGCTTAATTCTTCAGACTGTGGTCTCTTCGTTTGTAATGTAAATTTCATCAATCTAAATCAACGAACATGATAACCCATTGTACCCAGGCTGTTCCCTCTCTGTCCGAAACACTCTTAGTAATCATTAGTGCCCCTTCACACTTGGAGGACAATTATTCTCCCTTTGTTCTTCCTGACAAAGCACTGCACATTTCAAGGTAAATTACAATTGCCTGAGCAAATAGCATTAAGTGCTAAATTTATCTGAATAATTTAAAGCAACCAGCAGAAAGTACGTGCTCCTAAGCTCTTAAGAGATGGGTTCCCAAGACCTCAGCAAAGCATTTTAAATGCAATGAAAAGGGTCCACAAAACTGATAACAAGATACACATCACTGTAGCCATGGCATTTGTTCCATACTAATAGAATTTTACTTCAATTAAGTGTGAGATGAAAATAACAAAAATCTAATATAGTAGACATGATCACTAAATGCCCTCAACTTTGTTTCTTGCCTTTAATAAATTAGCATTGTGCTGCTCTTTAATGGGCCAGTTGGCCACTGGGAGGCCTGAGGGGAATACCAAGTCATGCAGAAGTCATCTGTCCTCATTCAGGGTGGCCAGATCTGCCTAACAATATAACCACAGCCAGCTTCCCTCAGTTCATGGCACTAGAGGAGAATTAATCCACTGATGCTGTCTTGGAGATTCCCTTGCACAGCCACATATCAACCCTTAGACCTCCTGGGCTTCTGTTTTGTTTTTCTGTGTATGGATCTTCTGTCTGCGTGCATGTCTGTGGAAGCCAGAAGAGGGCATCAGACCTCCTGAAACTGGACTTACAGTCGTTGTGAGCCACCAGGTGGGTGGTGGGAATCAAACCCAGGTCCTCCAGAAGAGCAACCAGTATTTTAAACAGCTGAGCCATCTCTCCAGCCCCCTCTTAGGTTTTTACTTACAAACTATTGATATTTTTCCTTTGTTTTCTGAATGGATAGGTTTTGTCCTTGATATAAGGATTCACACTCCATTCCCATGAAACTTCAAGAATAAGAAACACACACAATTTATAGAAATATATGTAATATGAAACAATTCCTATGAGACTCATGGTTTAGTTTCAAGCGTTTATCTTAAAGGGAAAGCCTAATTCAGTATTTCTGCACTAATCTTTACTGTTTAAAACAGACTTTAAAATCAAAAGGGCAGGGCCATGTGTACTTTTCTCTGAGTGTATTGGGCTCACTCGGAAGAATACTAATAGGATAGTGGCTGGACACTTAGATCCCAGCTAGAGTCAAGCTGCTTGGTGAAAAGGCTAATGCACTATATGCTTGGACAAGTCCAGGGGACATTACGGGTCTGTATTTCCTCAATAGCAAAATAGGGCAGGTACTGATGTTAGTATCTATTATATCTCAAAGTATTGTTAGATAGATAGTATTGTTAGATAGATAGATATGATAGAATGATAAATATAAAATAAATGTTTGATATATATGACAAGTATGTAACATATTAGCGATTAGCATTATAACTAAATATTTTCAAGGATCTGAATAAGGTTACTTGATCTTTGCAAATGAACTAGGCTGATTTTGGAACTATACCTTAAAGCATGCTAACTGACCAATTGTATTTATAAGTCTTCTCTAGATTCTGCTTTGGCAAGGGTAGTCTGATTCCCCTTCCCCTTCTCTTCAGTGAGTTTAACAGTTCAGGGACAGAGGGACCCTACTCTACACTGTTTGTGGTTTTCTATCTTCCTTGATTCTGCGATGCATCAAATAAACCTAGGTGGGTAACACTGACCCATGAACTCTTGTCTACACTTTGAGTCATTTCTTACCTCAGGACACTATATTAAATATTGACCTTTAGAAATGCTTTTTACTCTTGAATAAAATTTAATTCTCAGTTTGAAGTATTTTTAAGCCATAAACACTGCATTTTAGGGAGATTATCCATTTTTAAAAATTAGTTCACTTCAATTACTTTTCTTTACTAAATTTAGCCTCTAGAGCTGATTTCCTTACCCTAGTGCCTACATCATCTGCCTTTTTCAGTATTATTTTCTAATTTTTAAAAGTATTTTCTAATTTGCTTATACATTTATTACTTTAAGAGATAATCTTAACTATATTTCTCAACACCTGATAAAACTAAAGGACTTTCCTGAGGGGAGTTCAAATATGTTTAAGTTATTTCCAGTAAACTAGATCCTAGGGATTTATTTTTCTTCCTTTTCACATATTCCTGTTGTTACTATTGATTTTCTCATTCATACACATATATATATATATACATAGATACATATATGTACATTTACATTCTTCTCTACATATTTTCAGCATAGAACTGAAATAGAAAACAGAAATCAATTTAAATTATTCTTGGTTTTAATCTTTTGAAAATAAAAATAGTAGGAACAAAAGGGACTCTTGGTGGTTCAGTGTAAGAATAAGTTTCACTCACGCTCAGTTGGAGTACTGCAAACCACACTGTGCTGATTTGCACTCTGCTCTCTTTAGTGCCGGCAGGCAAGTCTCAACCCTCGCAGGCCTTGGTTTTTATTGTTTTCTGTAAGAAGATGTTAATAAAGAAATAATGATAAAGAAATAAATGAGCTCTGAGTTTTCCCACAGCCATAAAGTTTGCCTTGTTCTGAGTACATGCCTAAAAATATAACCATTTATATTTTAGAGTTATCTATTTTTTAAAAAATAGAATATACTTTTGTGCTTGATTTTTCTGCATAATAATAAAAAGATTGAGAACTATATCTCCCTACAGAAAAATTCCTTGGCCTTAAGATGAAATAATCACTTAAATATCCTCTTTTATATAACCTTTCATAGCTTGCTATTTTAGAACTTAATAAAATACTTAAACCTTAATAACTTTTTAAGTCTCTTAATGAGGACACAAAGTTTATAATATATTAAATTTTAACCCAATGTCTATATTTTCTCATACAACAAATGGAAAATTTGCTGTACCTAACCTCCTCCTTAGCTGTGTTTTGTTCTCCACAGAACTGCTCACATCTGTGAGGAACGCCTGAGTGACAGAGCAGCTGCCTCTCTCCCAGACCTGAAGCACTGTGTGGTGCTGAGCAGCACAGGGTTTTGTCAGCACAGTGTCAACTATCAATCCATCCAGGTCCCTCATTCCCCCTGGCTGCACTGACTGAGGGCAGCGGTCTCCCTTTCGCCTGCAGTGGGAAGAAACTACCCCTTCATTTAGGAAAACTGCTTTTATCAAACTTAAGGGTTTCTGTTATTAGGGAAGATGTAAACTATTCATAAGTAACTTTGTTCCATTGTTTCATTGTTTTATTTAAGCATGAAACTCATGCATTTTGTTAAAGAAAAAGGAGTAGATTATCCTTCTTCTTCGTCTTCTTCTTCTTCTTCTTCTTCTTCTTCTTCTTCTTCTTCTTCTTCTTCTTCTTCTTCTGTTTTTGTTGGTGGTGGGGGTGAGTTTTTGTTTGTTTGTTTTTGTTTTGTTTTGAGACAGGGTTTCTCTGTGTAAAGCCTTGCTATTTTGCAATTTGCTTTGTAGACCAGGATGCCCTTGAACTCACAGAGGTCTGTCTGCATCTGCCTCCCAAGTGCTGGGATTAAAGGCATGTGCCAACACACCCAGCTACATAATAGATATTTTTAAAAATATAACCAAGATTCTATTTCTACTTTCATCATTCCAAAGAAGTTTCGGGAAAGTGATCAGTTTCCCTCATTAAAAAAAAAAAAAAAAACAGTGTCCATTTTCAGCATTTCATCTTCTACTTGGAGCTCTAAACCAGAATCAAGATCCTCATAGATGCTCCACCTCAAAGACTAGAGAGATGGCTCATCAGTTTAGAGCACTGGATGCTCTTCCAGAGCACATGGGTTCAGTTCCCCTCACACACATGGTGGTTCACAGCCATCTGTAACTCCGGTTTCCATGGGTACACACACGGAGCACAGACACAACATGCAGGCAAACATCTACGAACATGAAAATACGTTTAAGAAAAAGACGTATCTCTCCCTTTGGGTACTCAAATTAAAGCAAGTAGAGAAGAAATTGTCCCAATTACATTAATTCTAATAATAATAATCTTTTAAATCCCACTTATAGTAGAGTGACTAGACTTTCTCAAGAAATATGGTATACAATTGAAAGTAAACTTTCTGGCCTGCAACCCCCACCCTGGCCTGGAGAGAACAGAATAGACTGATGGAGCAGGCAAATAGCAGAAGAACCAGCAGCCAGGCTAGCCAGCCAGGCCCCCACCCTCTCCCTGCCTGGCTGTGCCCTGCAGGGGGCCCAGATGATATCTATGTTTTGTGCTGCAGCCTGCAGAGGAGAGACATATTGATTGGAGCAGCCTTTGCTGCCACCAGAGGCCATGGTGATGTCTGGGTCTCTGCTGCTGCTGAGGGCTATGTCTGGGTCTGTGATCCTACTCCAGCCTGGGTCTGTGCTGATGTTCATGGTCCAATATACTGTGTCTCCCAATAAAATTTACCTGAGGATCAGAGGAAAAAGCCAGCCACTATATTAACATAGGAGTCACACAACGGTAGCACACGCCTTTAATCCTATCACTTGGGAGGCAGGGATCTGTCTGGATCTCTGTGAGTTCAAGGCCACACTGGGCACAGAGCCAGGCATGGTGATACATGCCTTTAATCCCAGCACTAACCGTAAAGGTCTGGAAGTCTGTACAGACAGACAGGAAGTGACAGAGCTGGGCAGGAAGAAGAAGTGATGTAGCTGGGCTGAGAGAACAAATGAGAGAACAGAACAGAAAGGCATATAGGTGTGGGCAGACAGGAAGTAGCTCACTTTGGAAGCTGCAGAGTTGATGAGGTGAGGTTAGCTGTGGCTTTTCCTATTCCTTTTATCTCTCTCAGGCTTTAATCCCAATTTCTGGCTTTGAGATTTTTTATTAATAAGACCATTTAACAATTCATCTACAATTTACAACCAAAGGCCATGCAGAGGTCCATGATCTGTGCTGCAGCCTGGAGCCACATCAATGTCCATAGACTGTACTGAGCTGCCAACAGGCACCATATTTTCTGAGTGGGCTGTGCTGCCACCTGAGGCCATGGTGATGCCCAGGCCCAGGCTGCCTCTGAGGGCTATGTTGTGGTCCACGGCCCTGCTGAAGCCAGTCTGTGTTGATGTCCATGGCCTGTGTTGCCATCAAAGGCAAGGTGGACATCCGTGGTCTATGCTGCAGCCTAAGGCCAAGTTGATGTCTGCTATCTGGGGCACCTCCAAGGGCCTTGTCTGCGTTCATGGTCCTACTGCAGCTGGGGGCCATGTTTTGGGTCTGTGCTGTCACCAGAAACCATGTGGAAGTCCATGATCTGTGCCCCTGCTGACTGTGAAGAGCTTGGAAGCTACTTTGGCAGTGATATTGATGTCTGAAGATGCACACTTGAGAAAGAGGGACATGGAAAGCATCTGTGACAAATCCTACCCTCCCAAAAAGTAACAGACTATCAAAGAGAACTCTTAAAAACTGTGATAAGGATGCTGAGGTGTAGCTCTCCTCAACTGATGGCTTCTGGCAGGGTTGGGAGGGGAAGGACTCAGCTTTATTTAAGGGGCTGCCAACTGAGAGTTTGGCCATGATCCAGTGAGTATGTAGGTAACACAAATTGGACTTTCGTTTTTGGTTTTTGTTGTTGTTGTTTTGTTGCGGGAACTGTCACAAGGGCAGGGGGCAGACATGGAAGTACTTGGAAGTGAGTATGATTGGGTATATGATGTGAAATTCCCAAAGAATCAAGAAAAATATTATATGTATGAATATATACACATATATATGATATATATATATATATATACATATATAGTAAACCTTTGTACACTGGTTAATACAGAAACTCACACTCAACAGTGCAGAGAATTAAGTGTCAATAGAGTGTGTAGCTGAAGTTTTCTCCAGTCCCACTTGGGCCTGCAGCTGCTCAGACACAAGTAAACACACAGAGACTTATATTACTTATAAACTGTATGGCTGAGGCAGGCTTCTTACTGTCTAGTTCTTACATCTTAAATTAACACATTTCTATTTATCTATAAGTTGCCACGTGGCTTGTGGCTTACTGGTACCTTACATCTTGCTTCTCATAGTGGTGGTGGCTGGCAGCATCTCCTGACTCAGCCCTCTACTTCTAAGAATTCTCCTCTCTCTTTGTCCCACCTATACTTCCTGCCTGGCTACTGGTCAATCAGCACTTTATTTATTAACCAATCAGAGCAACACATTCACAGCACACAGATATCCACAGCATGTCCCCTTTTCTTTTTTCAAAAAGAAAGTTTTAACTTTAACATAGTAAAATTACATATAACAAAACAATTATCAAGCAAGAATTATAGTTGTAATATCTAGTCTATTTGTATTTGGCAAAATTAAATAAGATATCCTATCTATCCTATATTTGTGAATCTAAGGTTTCATATCTAACTTATCTTTTATCATAACTAAGGAAATTATAACTATCTAGTCTTCAACTACATCAAAGACCTCAGAAGGATATAATATTACCTGAGAAATGGGAGAAGGATGCAAGCAACTTTTAAGAGTCTTATGAGAGTAGACAGAGACAGCTGGCAGCCTGGACCATCATCTGAAGTTTCTCTGTAAATTTGGGGCATCTGTCTTCATCCCACAGGCCTAGAGTCTCTTAGTCACTTTTTTCTGTGTCCTGTAGAATGTCTGGAAGTTTCCTCTGTGAAGCAGGAACCTGAAGGACCATTTTGCCAAGCAAAGTTCAGTGGTCACATTCCTATGGGTCCTGCATGTCCAGTCAATCAAGCAGTCCAGGCAAGAACAGTTTCTTGTTCAAATGGCTATTTTTGCCAAGAAGATGATAAACTTCATATAGAGTGTCTTCGATGCCCATCCTCCTCTCTGAAGTAAATCGGTGCTACCAGGAGCAGACATGTCTCACTGTCCAGAAAGTCTAAATTTTTAAAACATTTTAAATGCCATATTCTTAGGTCTTTGAAGTGTTTGAAGATTATTTACCTAATTGAATTATATCTATGTATACCTAGAAAACTTAACATGACTATAAGTTTGACTATCATAGAAGACTAATTATTAATCTGTATTTTTTAACTATCCATTAAAATCTAAATGAGTTACAAAAACATAATACCTTAAACAAGAGTAATATATATATATATATATATATAATAACAAAATCAACTCTAAATTTGTATTAGTAAACTAAAATCTACAGCAATGTAAAACATTTTTAAACAAGTTGTTGCTCTTTAAAAGTAGGTTCAATAATCTGTCCTTTCATCCTATCATATCTATATCCTACCCCCATTTTTTTAGAAAGAGATTGCATTTATAATCAATTCTCTTTAAATAAAAATAAACAATTATAAACAATATTTTGGGAATTTGGGTGCAGCTTCTCATACTACTTCCTGCTGGATGAGGGCACTGTATTCTTATGGGGACATAAAGAAAATTTTAGGATTATAGAGTAGTCTGTGAGGTTGTATTTGCTGAGCCAGTTGCCTTGAAATTGTTCTGGACGTTGGATCATCTGGGCCATGGTGTCATCAGAGACCTTTCAGGGGGTGTTGGCTGGTTAAACCTGATGTATCTTAATCTGGCACAAATCCATAGCCTTTTGCTTTCTGTGGAAACAAAAGCAGAGCCTCCTTTCCAAAGCAGCATGTCCTTAGATCCAAATTTGGAAGTCAAGGTACCTTTATTTTATTTATTTATTTATTTATTTATTTATTTATTTATTTATTTATTTATTTATTTATTTATTTGGTTTTTTGAGACAGAGTTTCTCTGTGTAGCTTTGTGTCTTTCCTGGATTTCACTCTGTAGACCAGGCTGGCCTCAAACTCACAAAGATTCGCCTGCCTCTGCCTCCCGAGTGCTGGGATTAAAGGTGTGCGCTGCCGCCGCCGCCGCCACCACCACCACCACCCAGAAGTCAAGGTACCTTTAAAATATATATATTGGTTTACCTCATCTGCTTTTACAATCAAATATCTCTCTGCAGTTAAAAATACCAAAGACAACACAATCCGGATTCTCTGTGTGATATACATCTTTATGTGGCTTATTTTTTATATTACTTTTACTTTTCTTTAAAGACTTTATTTTTTAAAACTATTTCTTTATATAACTGCATATATTCCTTTTTTGTCTCTCTTGCAAGCCTACATATACTTTTACATACATTGTAAATCGTTTAGAGGTTTATCCCATCTGAATCTGCCTTATTGTGAATCTATTGCTTTAAACTGCAGCATTCTAAGACTGAAATGGCAGCTGTGGCTGCTGGCTCTGCCCACCTCAGCTTTCCAATATGGTGATGGTGTGTTTACCACCAGCTCTGGGAATCATGCTCCCGCCAATTCTGGGAAGCAGTGGGTCTATGCTTTCATCAAAGCAGCATGTAGCCCAGAAACCTTTTTCTTTTGTTTTGTTTTGTTTTGTTTTGTTTTGTTTTGTTCTTTGTTTTATACTAGGAAAAGCTATATCCACCATGCAGCATACTGCAAGGCTTGGAATCTGCCATGTTGCATGCAGGTCAAGCCCGCACACCGCGAACCCACCATAGAGTGGCTCAAGCCCGCAGGCTGCTGCTAACTTGAGAGAGACAACTAGGAAGGTGTTTTTTAGCTCCATTTTAGAATCTTCTTTGTCAGGTTTTAGGTGGAAATTCTTGCCCCACATTCTGGCGCCGTTTGTAGCTAGAGTTTTGTCCAGTCCCACTCGGGCCCGCAGCTGCTCAGACCCAAGTAAACACACAGAGACTTATATTACTTATAAACTGTATGGCTGAGGCAGGCTTCTTGCTATCTAGTTCTTATATCTTAAATTAACACATTTCTATTTATCTATAAGTTGCCACGTGGCTTGTGGCTTACTGGTACTTTATATCTTGCTTCTCATAGTGGTGGTGGCTGGCAGCATCTCCTGACTCAGCCCTCCACTTCCCAGAATTCTCCTCTCTCTTTGTCCCACCTATACTTTCTGCCTGGCTACTGGCCAATCAGCACTTTATTTATTAACCAATTAAGAGCAACACATTCACAGCACACAGAGCAATATCCATAGCAAGAATGTTCAGCCATAAATAAGATATCTGCTGTGGGATGTATGGCAAATGTGTTGCTAATTAATCAATAAAACACTGATTGGCCGTTGGCTAGGCAGGAAGTATAGGCGGGGCAAGGAGAAGAATAAAGCTGGGAAGTGGAAGGCTGAGTCAGAGAGACACTGCCAGCCGCCACGATGAGAAACAGCTTGTGAAGATGCCGGTAAGCCACGAGCCATGTGGCAAGGGATAGATTTATGGAAATGAATTAATTTAAACTGTAAGAACAGTTAGCAAGAAGCCTGCCACGACCATACAGTTTGAAAGCAACATAAGTCTCTGTGTTTACTTGGTCGGGTCTGAGAGGCTGTGGGACTGGCAGGTGAGAGAGATTTGCCCTGACTGTGGGCCAGGCAGGAAAACTTAAGCTACAGATATCTGTTTCATTCTTTTCCCCACTAGGCTTAGGGATCATGGGGTGGTGTTGTAAGAGCCAGAGTTGGGAGGACTAGGGCAAAACAGTGTTGTCCAGATATATGGGTCAGGACCCCCACACTTATGAACTCATGGCAGCTGTAGGTGCTGCCCAAGGCCTCCACAGGATCAAGCCAGTCAGCATTCTAGCATGGAAGGGAAAGCATTTCATGAGACACCACCCTAACTGAGAAGCTCAGACAGATAGTCTCTAGGGAACGAGTTTGTTTAAGGATGTGACTGCTGATAGGCACCCTTGCTACAGTGGATGGCCCATACTCAGGGGTATATAGGCAGCACAGTTTGGAGTCAATGTTTATTTTAATGAAAGGAAAAGGGAAGACATAACATTGTAAAGGTAAAAAAGGTAGATCTGGATGAAGTTATGGGAGAGTATGTTCAAACTACACTGGTTGACAGTCTCAAAGAACTAATAAAAATATAATTTTTTAAGAAATGTCACTATCAGGTCATGAACATTCACCTCCCTCAATAGCAGTGGTTCTCAACCTTCCTGATACTGCAACCCTTTGATGCAGTTCCTCATGTTGTGGTGACCCCCAAACATAAATTATTGTTACTACTTCATAACTGTAATTTTGATACTGTATGAATTATAATATAAATATCTGATATGCAGGATATCTGATATGTGACCTCCAGAGGGCTTGTGACACACAGGTTGAGAACTGCTGCTCTATAGACCTGCAGTGGCACATCCTCCAGTTTTAGAATGTCTATGTGAACAGACCATGCTTGCTTTGCAGTGCTGAGGATTCAACACCAGACCTTGCACATGCATCATTTCACAGAGCTGAATCCTCTACCCACCTTCCCTCCATTCTTGCTTCTGAATTTCCTAGTCCATTGTCACTAGTTATCCCTTCTCTTACCCAAGTTATTTGTTTGCCTGTATGTTATGAACATCTTATTCTACAAATATCTTTAATTCCTTCTAAATTCATCTAATTATCTATGACTAGCAAATGTAAATATCTGTGATTATTATAACCATCTTTAAGATCATCTGACTTATTTATTTGTTCATGTTTTCATTCAATGAGCATGTGAGAGTTTCCCATGGGTTGACAACTAAAGACCTGAGCTATGTCCTTTGACCAATCAGCTGCTTTGCTTGTTTTATCTTCTGCCTCACAGCTGGGCTTCAAAATGACAGATGTGAAAGAGCTAGAAATTACACTAACAGTTACATAGAGAATGTGTAGTCTAAGACATAAGTGTAAAATTAAATAAATCATTAGAATGTCATCACCATGGAGATATTGATATGTAAAAGACATTACTAAGAAAATGAAGGAAATGATCAAAATATATTGGATGAGACTGTCATCCAATGCATTTTGATCATGCTCTCCCATAACTCAATATATTTTGTCACCCTAGTTATTTTATGAAATGATGCATTATCCACAATTTTCTCATCTGCAATGCTATCATCTGCATCTTCTGCAATGCCCTCTCTATCCTCTGCAGTGCCCTCTCTATCCTCTGCAATGCCCTCTCTATCCTTTGCAATGCCATCTCCATCCTCTGCAATGTTATCTCCATCTTCTTCAATGGCATTGTCTTCATCCTCTGCAATGGCATCATCTTCATCCTCTGCAATGGCATCATCTCCATCCTCTACAATGCTATCTTCATCCTCTGGTCCACTTACTTTATGCTGTGCAGAGTCATTTCATACCTAACTGAGATAGAGGTACTGCTAGAACTAAGGTGAGACTGGCTCAGCTGTATGGTAGTAGATTTTGCTCTCCTTAAATTTGCCATTCGTTAATAAACCTATGTTCAATTATCTGAAGCTGTGCGATTGTTGATTCCTGTCTTAGTTAGGGTTTCTGTTGCTGTGATAAAACACCATGACCAAAAGGGAGGAGGTTTATTTTGGGGAGGAAAGGGTTTATTTTGTTTATTCTTCCTTATGACAGTCTATCATCCAGGGAAGTCAGGGCAGGAGTTCAAGGCAAGAGCTGGTACAGAGGCCATGGAGGAACACTGCTTACTAGCTTGCTCCTCTTGGCTTGCTCAGCCTATTTTCTTATAGAAACCAGAACCACCAGCCCAGGGGTGACTCTGGCCACCATGAGCTATGCATTTCCCACATCAATCATCAATCAAGAAAATGAGCCACAAGTTTGCCTACAGGCTAATCTGGTGGGGGCGTTTTCTCAACCGAGGTTCTTTCTTCCAAAATGATTAGCTTGTGTCAAGTTGACATACAACCTAGCTGGCACAACTGACACTTTGTCAATTTGATGATGCAGGCTGCAGGAATATATTATAAGAACTCAGCTGGTTATGGCAAAGTCACTACCTGGAGGAATCAGGGAATTCCTCCAGAGGAAGCCAAATCCCAAGGAGTTTTTGGTGTTACTTGGCTTGTTATATATCAGCTGTATTCTGTTATGAAAGTCATGTGTGCCTTCATAGTTTTCCCAATTGACTTTTCCCCAAGAAGGGCTAACAGCGTGGACTGATCACTCTCTGGACATATACATTCCAGGTATTTGGAGAACAGCCTCGGGAAAGGCTTTCTCTGGAATCAGATATCTCCCTTGGCCACTTTCAAGGACTAGCAGTAATAACAGTCCACATGCAAGTCTCCTGATTTAAGGTAAATTCTACAAGGAGACACCACCTAGGTCAGGTGGACATTAAATAATAGCTTTACACAATTCAGCTCGGACCCTCCTTTCTTACAGCCTTACTAACTTTATAGACCGCTAACTCCTTACCTAACCACTTCTAGGAATATTTAGATAACTTTCTGTGCTGACAGCTATGCTCAGCCCAAACCCCAGTTCAAGCCTCCCTGTAATTATCATCATTGGCAGCATCCGGCCAGGTCCATCCCCAGATGGAGGAAAGTACCTTATCAGAGATACCTCCGTACTTTCTAAGAACAGACTTAAGCATCCAGGCTACCCATTTGAGAAGGCCTGGCGGATATGCCAATTAAGCTTTACTTCCTCCTTTCCCAAACCTTACTTCTGGTTCCAGATCTCCCTTTAACTATCACCAGAGGCATCTAGCTGTACATAGGTTGCCTAGCAACTGAGCACACTTTCCCCCACCCTGCAGAAAAACGGCAGATAGCTTAGACAGATAGGTGCCACAGGAAAAAAGAAGACAGTTTTATTTTCTCCCATTGACCTAGCAACTTATATAGATTCTTAACATTTTCTACTAATCACATTTAAGACTATAGTTGAGCACATAAGATTCCCTCTTCTTAGATATTACCCGAATTTAGACTTTAGTTAATTCATTTCCCCATTGGTCACTTCCCTTTAGGGTTGCAAATGATGATTAACAATTATTGCCTCCCTATGTGAGTCTTATCACCCCTCTGTGGAAGCCTGGCTTTATATACCAGGACTTCCAGCGCACAGAGAGACGGAGAAGAGAAAAGAGAATGGAAGAACTAGATGGGTAAGAACTTGAGAGGAACAAACTGAGATGGGGAAGAATTAGATTGAAGAGCTAGAGGAGAGCACCAGAGGAATGAGATGGAAGATGAGGAAGAGTCAGATGGAGAAGTACTAGCTGGGTAAGAACAAGATGAAAAGGACCTAGATGAGGCAGAGTTTTAGACAAAAGAATTAAGATAGAACTTAGAGGAAGCAGTAAATAAATAGAGAGAGAAATCAGCCAAGAAAGGAGCTAGACATGAGAACAGAACTGAAGCTGGGTATAAAGGATGTTGTGCTAGAGGAATTAAAGCAAGTGGACTATAGAGCTCGGTGTGCTGAGATTCTATTTCCTGAAAATAGTCCTCGCCGTTAGTAGTTCTCTCTCCTGAGCCCCTGGGATGTATAATATTAAGGCTGGTCCCTCTAATATTGTACAAGAATTTGACATAAAAATACACTACTGTTAAACCATTGCCTTTTCTTTCTTGTTCATCTTTGAAGACCTCATGTTAATATTAATATCAGAATATAAATCCTTCCAGTTTTTCAAAGTCCTGTATAGCCTTTACAAATTCAAACACTTAGTACAGTTTGGTCTCTATAACATTTAAAATCTCCTTCAAGGTTCAGAGTTTCTCGAAAATACCCATAGTCTCTTTAGAATATAAAATCTCTTCAATGCCTCTCAACTATGGGCTCTTGTAAGAGCAAAATGAGTTAAACAAGGGTACAGTCACACTCTAAGCAAAACAGAACTCCAACAGTGGAAGTAACTCAGGGTTTTACATTTGGGACATTGTTCTGTTGCTGTGAGGAGACACCATAATCAAGGCAACTCTTATAAAAGGAAGAATTTAATTGGGGGCTGGTTTATAGTTTCAGAGGCTTAGTCCATCATGGTGGGAAGCATGGAAGTAAATACCTGGAAGAAGCCAAGGGCCTTCCAGAGGTCAAGCCAAGGCTCAAGGAGTCTTGGTGATATTGGCTTTTGATTATTAGCTGTTTCCTACTATGAATTTCTCGTATGCTAGTGTAGCTTTTCCATCATTTATTGGGCGCTATTTCCCCTCTATTAATGGAATACTTAGATAACCTTCTGTGCAGCAATGCAACCAGGATCCCTAATTTCAGGCCTTTCTGTCATTACCATCATTAGCAGCCTCTGGCCAGGACCATCCCTGGGTAGATGGAAGTATCTTATCAGAGATACCTCTGTACTCTCTAAGAACAGACTTAAGCATCCAGACTGTTTGAGAAGGTCTGGCAGATGTGCTAATTAAGCTTAACTTTCTCCCTTTCCAAACTCAAAAAAATGTACCACAGGCTTACCTAGAGACCAATGTGGTAGATTAATTTTCTCAGTTGAGGTCCCCTCTTCCAAAATGACTCTTGCTTGAGGCAAATTGACATAAAACTAACCAGCACAATGTTCAACTCTATTTTTTCCAATTTTCCTTATTCTCTGATAAAAATTCCTGTGACAGCAGGAAGTTGTATTAGAGAATGCTGACACTGGGAGATTTATGGAAGAGCAAGAATGAGGACAAGTTGTCAGGGAGAAGACGGTGCTCAGGGTTAGTGCATTCTGCCTGGTAAGTCAACAGAAACAGGTGATGAGCACCGCACAGCTGTGATTCAGCACACGTTTTCATTATCTCTGAGGACTGGAAGCAGAAACTGACAATTGTCCTACTTCCTGCTTTGAGTACGTGTTCTCTGTTGACTCTCAACCCTTACTCATAACTTCTGCTACTTTTTCTTCTGCTCATTTTACTCCAAACACAGTGCTATCAACACAGTATCCTCAGGCATAACAAGATGACACTAAGTTTTACTAAACAAAGAATAATTATATACTCATCTGAAAAACACTCCTCGACCATTTACAGGAAGGAGGTTTTTTTCCCCCTCAGGCTCTGGTCTTACCACCAAATGAGCTTGCTACTCAGTCTCCATTTTATTCTTCTGATGTCCAGAACTCCTGTCTTCCTCTCATGTTACTAGCAAGCAACCTAAACATATCTGTGAAATTTTTTTTATGCAAAACAATTTAGCCACAACTCACCTAGAGTGGTTGTGAGTTCTTTTGCATAACCATGAATAGGCTTTCTTTCTCCAAAATGATAATATTGCTGTTTGGAAGATTAATGAAATGACAGACTTCATCCTTTTGAAAAACATTTATTCCTTTCTATGGCAATAGTCAAGGGATTGTGTGCAAACGCATTAGTATCTCTGAGCCTTGATTTTCTCACCTCCCTCACATGGTTTTCTTGAAGATTAAGTGCTAAAACCAATGAAACACTAGCCAACTGGTAGCTGTTACTATTATTAATCAGAGGTAATTGGTACTGGAAAGGAAATTAATGAGGGCAACAGTAAGCAATGCTAGCCAATGTCTACAGCCAGAAGCTGACTCACCAGGCTGAAGTGAGGGTACTATACTCTAGCATTCCTTTCTTGATTCTGCTGGATGCCACATATTCTGGCAAATACAATGTAAAAATATTAAGCAAATCCTCACATTCAAGAGCTAAAAATATTCTTTCCACCACCACCCCCAATGCCTCCACTAACCGTAAGAGATGGCATTTTCTATCTCACTCATGTTGTTTACTTCATTCTTGATGAGAGAACAGAGCTGGGCAGGAGCCCAGCGATGTGCTACACGCTTCTGCAATATATTGCCTGCAATATTTCTGCTCTGAGAATAAAATACAGTCAGTTTTACAAGGATCTTAATTTCCCAGTGAAGCCAAGGTTGCTCTATAGATAATCTGAAAATCACTTCAGCTGACAGATGAATAAATATTAATGAAGTATCTTCTAAGAGCCAACTTTAGAGTAAATACCACGAGGGGAACTTGAGTCAGTTTCCATCAGCCTACTTCTTGTTCCCAGGTTATCCTCACAGCAAAGTAAACCCTGGATTTTTCTGAACAAAACCCCTCCTTTCCCTTCTCTTCTCTTGTCTCCACTTCCCCCTCCCTTTCTCCTACCCTCTCTTCTCCACTGTCTTTTTGTGTTTCCCTTTTCCATGTTACAAGATCATTCCTGTTATTAAAACATGGTGACCTAAGATTGTTTCAATTTTGTGCCAACCAGTTTTAAAGCCATCTGCTACATAATTTGTGTGCATAATATCAATTATTCTCTCCCAAACACAATGAGAGAGATATTATGCCCATTGTAAAAGGCATAAAATTAGTGTTCAGAGCAGTTAATGCACTTGAAGATGGCCATACAACCACTAAGTAAAAAAGTAAACTGACAAGATTCAATCTAGGTTTCTTATGCTTTTAGCCATTTTTTACTTTCAGCTCAAAAGGTCACACTATTTGGCCATGTTTCAGTGTGAAATTGCAAACAATCTGAAATATCTAAAATTGTGTATTTTTCCAATAAACTGAGAACACTGCAGCATTAATAATGGTTGGTCATTGTGACAAATTTAATAACTTATATGATGGCTATGTGGTAATACACAGGCAATTAACTATTCCTAACTCTCGTTACAAAGTTCCTTCCTCTGCAAACTCTACCTTCTACCTTCTGTTATACCAACATCTGCTTAGTGTCTGAGGCCCTTCACGACCTAGCTTCAGTACAGCATTTCAGCTTCATTTCCCCCTGGGTTCTCACAGGTAAGTTACCCTTCTGCAAAGTGAAACTAAAGAGCTCTTTGCATGCTGCTAGGATGTTTTAATTCACAGTAAAAGAAGAAAGTAAACGTTTCTGCAGTGAAAGGGACAGAAATTGACCTCCATGTGATACTACTTCATTCAAACTAGAAGGTTTATAATTTTGAAAGTGGAAATGTAAAGAAATTGGAACCCTGGGGGCTTTGCTGCTGAGAATATGAAATGGCACAGCCACGGAAAAACAATTTGGCAGTTTCTCTGAAGTTGAATATGGAACTGTTACATGATCCAGCAATTCAAATTCTAGGCATATATTCAAATGGAAAGCAGGGACTCGAAAAGACATTTAGAGACTCATGTTCATTTCTCCCAGTAGACAAAAGGTAGAAACAACCCCAGTGACCACTAATATATGAGTAGATAAAGAAGCATGGTATACTCAAACAGTGAAGCATTTATTCAGCTACAAAAAGGAAGGAATCTGATTTTGATATATGACTCAACATGAATAAATCTTGAAAACATTGTGCTTAGGGAAATAGGCCAGATACAAAAGGACAAATACTATATGTTATGATTCTATGAATATGAATTAGAAAATTCATATACACAGAAAGTAAACAGAAGTGATCTCTTTTATACACACACTGCTGAGCAAAGTCATGACACTGGCCCTAGAGTCCACCTCACCACTAACAGCTGTGTTTAGAATCCACCCATTCCCACTAGTTTTTGCTTTAGTCTGTTAGTCAATGCTAAAGACTGAAGATTTTTGTGCAACCCGGAGGGTCCCATGGGGAAGAACATCTCTAGTAAACTTTCATCCTTCAGGATTCAGTAATTAGTGAAAAGATTTCTTATGCACACCAAATCCAATAGAAGTTAACTACTAAAAAGTAGATTTTCTTCTTCTTGAAAGAAAAAAGTAAGCATTTCTTCTGCTATTAGAGATAACATTCTACATAAATTTTGCAGTAATTGCAGCTGCAGCCATTTATTAGGAAATATGATATTACTCTAGGAGCCATTATAGACATCCAGTGGAGTAGAGATGCTAGGGAAAACGATGTAGAATTTCACGTGGGCATTCTTCCACTCTTTTGTCTATCATTGATTTCTGAGTGCTGGCTCGGACTATAGAGTCTTTCAGATTTACTCATTCAAATATTATCATCAGAAGACCCAAAGCACATATTCATGATGTAAATATCTCTGACTTTGGAAGCTGGAAGACTCCTGCTAAAATCTTATCCTGTTTCTAGCTGGTGAGTGAGTCATTTAAACTTGTTCCTTCATAATCCCCATTCACAAAACAATTATCTGTTCTTCCTATTTCACAAGGAGATGCTAAAGACAAAAAATGATGGTGACTGTGAGAGGAAGTTGTCAGGGTCACTGCTGAATGCAGTGATGGCGATGATGGTGTTTATAAGGTGACACCATAGTTTCTATTCTCATAGAAAAAAAGGATCAAATAGGACCTTCATGTTCCACTCATCTTTACTTATCTTAGGTTGCAAAGATTTGCTCCTCAGCTAAAAGGCAGCCTCTTAGGGGAAAACATGAAGTGATGCTTAGTTTACTCTATGAACAGTAAATATTAATAAAGCATGCCTGTTAAAATATTCGTTCACATCCCCATTTTATCCTAAGTGCTTCTACCAGGACATACCCTCCTTGCAGCTAAAAATAACTATTTGACATTTTCTTAGTGAATACTTCAAAGGATGGTGATTGTGAACGTGAGTTGTAAGGATCCGTTTTGCACATCAAGATGGTAATGACAACTTTAAATCACGCCATTCATTTAAAAGTTTACAAGAGCTACTGTGAATGGAAAGTAGAAACCCGTTCCTATACTCTGCCTGGTGTTGTGCCCACCTATTCTAGGAAGGGCTTAATACAACATTTCTAACATTGGAAATTAATATTGCCTTTATCAAGAGAATTTAATTGTACAGTCTCTTCAATCCCTTTTTTAAAAAAAAAATCTAAATGGCTTCTTTTTACAAAGGTGTTTATTATATTAGGAAACAAAAAAATAATCTGATGCTCAGTAAATAATGGCTGGAAAACTCTGACATCTGTGGAACTTGATGAGTTGTTTCCTTTTCCTTCACACACTTCTATGCTACCTACGACAAGCATGTCTTACTCCTGTCATAGGACATATACAACAGATTATATTGGTGGGAATAAATTAAGAATCATTTCCTCACAATAATGAACTTATCTCTATCCCTTGCTTTTCTAAGTCTATTAAAACAACCATGAAGGAAGTATGCTGGGTGTCATTCCACAAGGATGGAAGGTTAAAGAGAAGCAACAGCAGCCATAAATGTTTAGAAACCTCTGGATGATTGGTAACTGATTTTGCCTCAAGAAAACTGAGTCCTAACCCTACACCAAAGAACTAGGTTGACATCACCTGGTCTCCCAAAGTGTCAGGAATAAATAGCATCAGCCACCATTGGGAATTACTTTTCCAGAGACTCAACCTGCAGTCAGTCTTCTGCTAGTGTGTGGAGGGACAGCCACTGGCCCGTGCAGATGCGTGACTCAGGATCAGGACACTGATACCCTCAACAGATCTTCCCATGGTCTTTCTGTTGTTTGGGTGACTTCTTTTGTACAAATAGTGCCTGATGCTATTTATCCTGACACTTTGGGAGACCCTGTGATGTCAATCCAGTTCTTTGGTGTGGGATTAGCAGTGGCGTGGGGGGTGCCTGGGGAAAGCTGGACAGCTATGCAAGTCATAATGGGCAAGGCCTGGGTTCAGTGAGAGACCCTGCCTCAATAAATAAAGTGGTGAGCCATCAAGGAAAATACGGAATGTCAATTTTTGGCCTCCACACCCATGTGCACAGAGAGGCATACACATACCATACACACATTACTCACAAAAAAATTTAAAAGGACACTAGGTGAGCAGCTCCTTAAAAAGGAGACCCAAAGCTCAAAGTTAACTTCCAACCATCACACATACACATACATGTGAATACATGCATACGCATACAAACCTGCATACAAAGACACACACACACACACACACACACACACACACACACACACACACACGGATGGGGGAGAGAATTAGGAGTGCTTAGGTTTCAGTTAATAGGAAGCCAACTAAATAAATAATATAAAAATACAACTAACTCTAGAGAAATTTAGTGGAAATGTAACCAAAATACATGTTTTGGCTGTGAACAGCACTCACTTAGTCATAGTAACACCAACACTGGACAACGATCTAACTTCACATATAATAAACTCTTGGGAAAACAGAACAATGAGAAAAATGTGTGAGTTGAGTATATAGAAATGTATTATTTATGAAAATGGATAATTAAAATAAAACTAAGTCATTGTCTTTTATAGTGGTGAAAACTTAGCAAATAAGTTACTTTAAAATATATGGTAACTTTTAACAACCAGGTAAACAGACATAACACTGGCATCCACGGGTAAACAGACATGATGGAGATAGGTGCTGTGGAACAATCCTTTCCTATGCTATGAATACGTATTACTATCATTGCTTAATAAAAAGCTGACAGGCCAGTAGCTGGGCAGGAAGTTAGGTGGAAAAGTCATACTGGGAATGATGAGAAAAGGGAGGGAAAGACATCAGCCAGTCACTGGGCAAGCAGGACATGTGAAAAATGAGGTAACAAGCCATGAGTCACATGTCAAAGATTAAATAGAAATGGGTTAATTGAAGTTGTAAGAGCTAGTTAGTAATAAGCCTGAGCTGTCGGCCGAGCACCTATAAGTAATATAAGCCTCAGTTTGGTAATTTGGAAGCGACTGCTGGGATCAGAATGCTCCACCTACAGAAAGGGAGAAGGAGCCTTTCCTGATGATTCCTGGGAGACCTGTTGGCAGTTCATAATATGTCTGTACATAATTTTTATTTCTAACACAATAAAATATTTTAAAATAAAATAATTTTAAAAGGTTTGTGAACTCCTATTTACTACTAGAACAAAAGTTATACCTTCACTATCATTTTGCCTATCTCTGTAACTTATTCTTAAGAACACAGACTGGGAATTTAAACCTGTCAAAACTAGACCAAGTAGAACTCACATGTCTTTGTCTACTTGGGACACATCCCTATGTGATTCTCCAGGTTTATTCAATAAATTTTTGAAGATCGAGACATACTTGCTGAGAAATTAATGTAACTCACTATAGTAAATAACTGCTGTTTTTTAACCTGTGCAGACTTCCCTCATTCCTCCTAATAACTCACCACGTTTCCTGTTATTAAGGTGATTCTGACTGCCTTTCATCCCACTAAAGCAAAAAACATATTATTGCACACACAGCCTTCTCACTGTGGCCACAGGTTGACCATGTGAATGAAGAGGACACATGATTCCTCTCTAACACTTATTAATAGAGTTCTGAGAAAGAGCCTAGTCTCCCTTCCTTTCAGATTATGACCCCACTGGGCATCTTCTACTCAATCTTCACAATAATTCAGTAACATTAGCATTATCATTTCATAGGGAGGTCGCTCATACACAAGCAGGTTGAATTATGTAACCAACAATACAGGACTAGTTAGTCCACAATGGCTTCAAGCCCAGACATCCTGATTCCTGTGTCTGTGCGCTGACCACTTCACTGTAAGAGGAGTTGTTTGTTCAGTGTTTTACTTCCTCCCATCATTTCCACTTGAGAGGCTGCAGCACCCTAGGAGTGGATTCTACCAACTCTCAGTCTATATGGCCTTGGAGGTGGAACGTGTGGCCCAGGCCTGGCCAACCAAAGCACATCACTCTTTGCCTAGCAATTGTTCAGGGACTTAAACTTTCCAGTCCCAGTGACTCAGACATTTTTCTAGGCCTACTGGAAAGCTTCTTGCTCTTTCTACCCAGACTGTATGTATAGTAATGTGAGAGTGTGGCTCTTACAGACACCTTGTCAGCCAGCATGTAGATTCCCATGCAAAAGACTTAGTAGAGGAAAACAGTTAGGGAATGGTGAGAGACAAGGTCCTCGTCACAGTGGCTCTAGACTAGGCGGTTGGTCCAAAACATTACCAGGCTTACTGACAAGCCTTTGTATCCCCAAGGCCACGAACAATGACATGAACACAGCGGGTAATTGGTAAGTTTCTATTGAACATGTCATTTAAGTCCTAGATAAAGAATTATCCATAAGGGCTAAGATTACATGAACCAGTAAGTTTCCTATTATAACTAAGGCATTTAGAGTCAGGTTTCTGTCACTAACAATTAAGGTACTACCTGAATAGCTATGTCTCCAAATAAATCCACCCTTCTCAAGACTCACAATAGTCACCCCTTTTTAGAAAACAATGCCCCATTAACTAACACTGTATCTCACCTTTAAAAAAAATCACTGTACACTTGGTTGACATGATTCAAAAGCACAAGCGTTTCCTTGACTGGTTGCTGTAGACAACTAACTCAATCACAACTTACCTTCTGCCTTCTCTACAGCAGGGGTTTCACATCCTCTGGAGACTGCTGGAGATCTAAGTAGTACCAGATGGTAGTGAGGTTCAACAGCTCCTTTCATTTAGATGGATTGCCAGCAATAGAAGAGAAAACATAGAGCAAGATTAGACAGCTGTCAGGGGTGGGGGTGGGGCAAAGGATTAAAACCAAACTCACCCTAAGGTGAAGCAAACTTTCTCGGGTCTTCCTGACTGGAGTCACTTTTGCAGCTTGGTGCAGGGGCCCCAGGAAGTTCGACTCTCACACACAGGAATCCAGACAACCGGATTCTCTTTTCTTGAGAAAAGTGACCCAGGACTGCAAAGCAAGCCAAGGGCTTTTATGAAGACACTAAAATGTACAATTACAGGGTTAAGACAGTGGTTCCCAACCTTCCTAAGGCTGCGACCCTTTGGTACAGTTCGTGTTGTGGTGACCCCAAACCATAAAATGATTTAATTGCTATTTCATAACTGTAATTCTGCTACTGTTACGAATCATAATGTAAATATCTGATATGCAGGATAACTGATATGTGACTCCCGAAGGGGTCTTGCTCCATAGGTTGAGAACCACTGTTCTAAGAGAAGGGCTGTCAGGCCCTTAATCTAGAAGCATCTGGAAAGTTCAGGCAAGTAGAGAAGCAATTTGAGTACACCTTGGCAAGGATTTATAGAACACTGGCCTGGTTTTTGGTTGGTTGGTCGTTTTCCACAAAATATCTGTCAAAATGGATAGATTTCCACTCTGAATTCCCTCTCAAGAGAACATTTAACTTCATTTATTGAAGGAAATTGTAGAGAGTTCATACCGGCCTCAACAGAACTTTTGTTTCTCTGTGTGATGTTTACCAGTCCTCTCCTCACACAGGGAAATCCCGTGAATATATGACCCCTCACCCACAGAGTCTCTCGATTGTGCTAGCCTGTATAGAATCTGCAGTTATTACCAACTGGTAGGACCTGATGTTCATGCCTTCTCCTCCTCCCCCTGCCCACAACCACCTGTGAGTTAGTGTTTGAAGATGTGGCCCTGGGAGGTGATTAAGACGCAAGGGCAGAGCCTTCATGGATAGGGTTGGTGCCTTTATAAATAAGACCCAAGAGTTGCTAGCCCCTTTCAGCAAGTAGGACAAAGTGAGAGAGGTCTGTTCTATGAGCCAGAAGGCAGGCCCTCATCAAACACTGCACCTGCCAATGCCTTGATCCTGAGCTTCAGTCTCTAGAACAATAAGGAAAGTATTTCAGTTGTTTATAAACTGCCCAGTTTATGTTAATTTTCCTCCCTAAAAATATTAAGGTACTGAAAGGGGAGTAAAGATTGTGTAATGTGAATCAACTAACGCTTTAATTTGTAACAGTTTAGAAACTCCCTGTGAAAGTGGAGTGAGGACTTGAGGGATGATACATAAGCAATGAGCACAAAACTGTAGGCCAGCACAGGAAAGAGAAGAAATTTCTCTCTCTTGACTCACTCAGAATCTTCACACTAGCATTTTCCTTAGGAATTCCTCAACATGTTTTGCTGCTTTTCTTTGTGCAAATCATTTTCATAAATTCTGAAGACTGTGGGATCCCATATCCTCAACATGAGGCATAGAATTCATGGTGATCACGGCAGAGGCAAATTTAAATGTTTTTAACCCAGAATTCTCAGGCTGGCCTGCAGAATCCTTTGTGTGCCATCCCAACATATGAATTAATTTCTCCAAATTAGTGCTTAGTCTTTCCTTTCTCCTATTACCCTCCATGGTTGAGAACTTGGTCTCTGATTTGCTGCCTGATCCTCCTGCCCTTTTCTGAGTCCAGCATTCTGATGAATAAGGCTTTCATTCTCCCTGACTTGTTCCAGTCCAGTGACCTTCCCTCTGTGGTGGTATTGTGTTCCCCAAAATATTGTGTACCTTAATAAACTTATCTGGGGTCAGAGAACAGAAAAGCCACAAGATACTTAGGCTAGAAAATGTTAGCACACGCCTTTAATCCTAGTATTCCAGAGACAGAAATCCCTCTGGATCTCTGTGAGTTCAAGGCTGCGTTGAAAACAGCCAGGCATGGTGACTCACACCTTTAATCCCAGAAAGCAGCCTTTAATCCCAGGGAGTGGTGGTAGAAGGCAGAAAGATATATAAGGCGTGAGGACCAGAAACTAGAGGCATTTGGCTGGTTAAGCATTTGGCTGGTTAAGCTTTTAGGTTTTGAGCAGCACAGTTCAGCTGAGAGCCATTCGGATATGAGGACACAGAGGCTTCCAGTCTGAGGAAACAAGACCAGCTGAGAAGTTGGCCAGGTGAGGTTAGCTGTGGCTTGTTCTGTCTCTCTGACCTTCCAGTATTCACCCCAATAACTGGCCTCGGGTTTGATTTTATTAATAAGAACTTTTAAGATTCATGCTACATCCCTCTAATTCCCACTATCTGTTCTTTCTCACATCTGAGCCTGATCATGCCATGGAACCACTTATTTCCCCAAGTCTTGCACATAGAAGCTCTGCCTCCACATACAGTACATGTCAGCGCTACTCGGGGTTGACCCCACCTTCAATTTCTACAACCCAGACTTCCAGAAAAGCAAAGCACCTAAAATACAGTTAATATTTAGAATGTTTCTGAGAATACACTTATTTAGTTGTTGTGGTGGTTTGAATGAGAATGGCCCCATAGGCTCATATACGTGAATGCGTAGTCTTCCATTGTTGAACTACTTAGGAATGATTAGGAGGTGTGGTCTTGTTAGAAGAGGTATGTCACAGGGGATCAGCTTTGAGGTTTCAAAAGCCTACACCAGGCCCAATGTCTCTCTCTGCCTGCTGCCTGAAGATCAAGATGTAAAGCTCTCAGCTATTGCTCTAGCACCAGACCTGTCTCTTCTGCCATGATAACCATGGAATAATCCTCCAAAACTGTAAGGAAGCCCCTAATTAAACATTTTCCTTTTATAAGAGTTGCTTTGGTCATATATCTCTTCACAGAAATAGAACAGTGACTAAGACAGAGGTTGGTACCAGGGACTAGATATTGCTGTGACAGTCCTGATCATACTGTTATTTGGAAGCATATAGAAGACTTTTTGGACTCTTGACAAGAAAAGTGATTGAATGCTTCAAGCAAGGTTTAATGAGCCACCACAGTAGGATCATGGAAGGCAGTAGTGCTGAGAGTGATGTAGACTATGGTGACTTGGCCCAAGAAGTTTCACAAGAGAGTAATATTAGAGAAAATTCTTGTGGTATTTTGGCAAAGAATGTGGCTGCTTTTGCCCTTGTCCTAAAATTTTTCCAAAGGCTAAATTGAAAAGTTTTGGACTAACATTGTTAGCAGAGATTTCAAGAAAGCCTAGTATTGACTGTATCCTATGGTTATTAGTGATCTTTTGCATATCTACAATGAAAAAGAACAAGTAAGACAAAGAGAAATAGAAATGAAGGGTTTGAGGAAAAAGGAGCATCAGGAAACGTGATGTTGTAACCAAGTTCTGTGTTCAAGGAGATAAAAAAAAAGAGGATGGCAACTGTTCCCTGAGACAGAGCCTGCCAGCACCCGATTGGACTAAGAGGTGAACCTTTATCCTTATACCCAAACACCCCAGCCCCTAGGCTTTGGATCCAGGGCCTCAACCCTGTGCCTCCACACCACCACCCATTGCAGTCCCAGTTACAGGTCAGTCGGCAGGCAGACCTCCTGCAGACAGGTCAGACTACCACCATCCTCCATCAGACCCTGCAACCCACAAGCCCACCTCCCCCAAATCCCACCCATCCTCTGAGACTGCAACTGTTCCCTAAGACAGAGCCTACCAGTGCCCTATTGGACTAAGAGGTGAGTCTTTGTCTAAGTGGGGCCCAAGGATACAACCCTGTGCCCCCACACCACCACCCATTGGTGCTGTGGGATGGTCTGTATGTCAAATTGCTCTGATTGGTCAATAAATAAAACACTGATTGGCCAGTGACCAGGCAGGAAGTATAGGTGGGACTAACAGAGAGGAGAATTGAGAGAACAGGAAGGTGGGGGGAGGGGGAGAAAACACTGCCAGCTGCCGCCATGACAAACAGCATGTGAAGATGCCAGTAAGCCATAAGCCATGTGGCAAGGTATATATTTATAGAAATGGATTAATTTAACATATAAGAACAGTTAGCAAGAAGCCTGCCATGGCCATACAGTTTGTAAGCAATATAAGTCTCTGTGTTTACTTGGTTGTGTCTGAGCGGCTGTGGGACTGGCCGGTGACAGAGATTTGTCCTGACTGTGGGCCAGGCAGGAAAACTCTAGCTACACATTGCAGTCCCAGTCTCAAGCCAATAGGCAGGCCTCCTGCAGACAGGTCAGACTACCACCATCCCCCATCAGACCCTGCAACCCACAAGTCCTATCTCCCCCAAATCCCACCCACCCTCCAAGACTGCAACTGTTCCCTGAGACAGAGCCTGCCAGCACCCGATTGGACTAAGAGGTGAGTCTTTATCCTCTCATACCCGAACACCCCAGCCCCAAGGCTTTGGGCCTAGGGGGTCAACCCTGTGCCTCCACACCACCACCCATTGCAGTCCCAGTTTCAGGCCAGTTGGCAGGCAGACCTCCTGCAGGCAGGTCAGACTACCACCATCCCCCATCAGACCCTGTAACCCACAAGCCCCACCTCCCCCAAATCCCACCCACCCTCCGAGACTGCAAGTGTTCCCTGAGACAGAGCTTGCCAGCACCAGATTGCACTAAGAGCTACTCCCTGAGACAGAACCTACAAGCGTCAATTGGACTAAGAGCTGCTCCCTGAGACAAAGAGTCCATCAGCACCGATTAGACCAAGAGCTCCCACTGGACCAAGAGTATCGATCAGACCAAGAGAGGCTCCCTCAGACAAAGACACCTCTTGCACCAAGTGGACAAAGAGATGGGTAGACGCCAGTGCAAAAATACAGTCAATAATATAAAAACCAATATGGCTCCATTAGAAGCTACACCAGCAAGACCTGAACATCCCAACACAGAAGAAACAAGACATTGACCTTAAAAATGACCTTAAGAAGATGATAGAGATCTTTAAAGAGGAAATGAAAAATTCCCTTAAAGAAATAGAAGAAAAGTCAAACAAAAAATGGGAAGAAATCAGTAAATCCCTTGAAAGCCAGGAGAAAGCAATTAAACAAGTGAAGAAAACAGTTCAATGTGGTGGTATTGTGTTCCCCCAAATATTGTGTACCCTAATAAACTTATCTGGGGTCAGAAAACAGAGAACTAGATATAGAGGCCAGAAAATGGTGGCACACACACCTTTAATCCTATCACTTGGGAAGCAGAGATCCATCCAGATCTCTGTGAGTTTAAAGCCACACTGGAAACAGCCAGGCATGGTGACTCACGCCTTTAGTCCCAGGAAGTGATGGCAGGAAGTCAGAAAGGTATTTAAGGTGTGAGGACAAAGAACTAGAGCCTGGTTAAGCTTTTAGGCTTTGAACAGCACAGTTCAGCTGAAATCCATGTGGATGAGGACTCAGAGGCTTCCAGTCTGAGGAAACAGGATCAGCTGAGGAATTGGCAAAGTGAGGTGTTTGTGGCTTGTTCTGCTTCTCTGATCTTCCAGCATTCACCCCAATACCTGGCTCCAGGTTTGTTTTTATTAATAAGACTCTTTAAGATTCATGCTACAGTTCAAGATTTGAAAACTGAAATCGAGACAATAAAAAAGACACAAACTGAGGGAATGCTGGAAGTGGAAAATCTGAGTAAATGAACAGGAACTACAGATGCAAGCATAAGCAACAGAACGCAAGAAATAGAAGAGCAGATCTCTGGCCCTGAAAATACAATAGAGGAAATAGAATTATTAGTCAAAAAAAAAAACACTAAAGCCAACAAATGTCCAAGAAATTTGGGACACCATGAAAAGACCAAACCTAAAAATAATAGTTGTAGCTAGAGTTTTCCTGCCTGGCCCACAGTCAGGACAAATCTCTCTCACCTGCCAGTCCCACAGCCACTCAGACCCAACCAAGTAAACACAGAGACTTATATTGCTTACAAACTGTATGGCCATGGCAGGCTTCTTGATAACTGTTCTTATAGCTTAAATTAATCCATTTCTATTAATCTATACCTTGCCATGTAGCTCATGGCTTACCGGCATCTTCACATGCTGTTTGTCATGGCAGTGGCTGGCAGTGTCTCTCTGACTCAGCCTTCCACTTCCCAGCTTTATTCTCCTCCTTGTCCCACCTATACTTCCTGCCTGGCCACTGGCCAATCAGTGATTTATTTATTGACCAATAAGCAACACACTTGACATACAGACCATCCCACAGCAAATAGGAATAGAAGAAGAAGAATACCAACTCAAAGGCACAGAAAATATATTCAACAAAATCATAGGAGAAAACTTTCCCAACCTAAAGAAGGTTATAGAACACCAAATAGACTGGATCCAAAAAAAAGTCCCCTTGCCACAAAATAATCAAACCGCTAAATATACAGAATAAAGAAAAAATATTGAGAGCTGCAAAGGAAAAAGGCCAAGAAACATATAAAGGCAGACCCATATGAATAACACCTGACTTCTCAATGGAGACTCTAAAAGACAGAAGGACCTGGACAGATGTAATGCAGACACTAAGAGACCGTGGATGGCAACCCAGACTATTATACCCAGCAAAACTTTCAATCAACATAGATGGAGTAAACAAAATATTCCATGATAAAACCAGATTTAAACAATATCTTTCCACAAATCCAGCCCTAAAGAAAGCACTAGAAGGAAAAATCCAACCTAAGGAAGTTAGATACACCCATGAAAACATAGCAAATAGATAGCTCCACACCAACAAATACCAAAGAAGGGAAACATACAACACTACCACCAAAAAAAGTAACAGTAATTAGCAATCACTGGTCATTAATATCTATTAATATCAATGGTCTCAATTCACCTATAAAAAGATACAGGCTAATAGAATGGATACAAAAACAAGATCCATCCTTCTGCTGCATACAAGAAACATACCTGAACTTCAAAGACAGACATTACCTCAGAGTAAAAGGCTGGGAAAAGACTTTTCAATCAAATGCATTTAAGAAGCAAGCTGGTGTAGCTATCCTAACATCTAATATAATAGACTTCAAACTAAAATCAATCGAAACAGATCAGGAAGGACATTACATATTTACCACAGGGAAAATCTGACAAGATGAAGTCTCAATTCTGAATATTTATGCCCCAAATACAAGGGCACCTACATTTGTAAAAGAAACATTACTAAAGCTTAAATTGCACATCAAACCCCATACACTAGTAGTGGGAGACTTCAACATCCCACTCTCACCAATGGACAGGTCTACCAGACAGTAACTTAACAGAGAAATAAGGAAACTAACAGACATTATGACTCAAATGGACTTAATAGATATCTACAGAATATTCTACCCTAACACAAAAGAATATACCTTCTTTTCAGCATCCCATGAAACCTTCTCTAAAATCAACCACATGCTTGGTCACAAAGCAAATCTCAACAGATACAAAAAAATTGAAATAACCTCCTGTATCTTATCAGACCAGCATGGCTTAAAGTTAGAGTTCAACAACAACAACAAAACAATGACTTCATGAAATTTGCAGGCAAATGGATGGAACTAGAAAATATCATTCTGAGTGAGGTAACTAGACTCAGAAGGACAAACATAGTATATACTCACTCATAAGTAGATACTAGATATGAGGGAAGGGATGGCCAGACTGCAACCCACAGCTCCAGAGAGGCTAGCTAACAGGGAAAGACTCAAGAAGGGACACATGAATGGCCCAATGAAGGAGAAATGGATGTGATCTACCTGAGCAGACTGGGAGTGGGGGGTGGGATGGAGGGTGAGGAATGGGGCATGAGAACATAGGGAAATGGGAGGGTCGAACTGGAAAAGGGACAGAGTGGGAGGGCAGAGAGGGAAATACCATGATAGATGAGGACATCAGGGGAAGAGGAAGAGGCAGGGTGCTGGGGAGGCTCTCAAGAATCCACAAGGATGACCCCACCTTGGAGTGCTGGCAGTCTAGAGGGTGCCTGGACTGGTCTACTCTGGTGACCAGTCTAGTGAATAACCTAGCTGTCATCATAGAGCCTTTGTCCAGTGACAGATGGAGGCAGATGCAGAGATCCATGACCAGGTGCCAAGCTGAGCTCCAGGAATCCAATCAATGAGAGAGGGGAGGGATTCTGCTGGGCGGGGGAGTGGGGGGTATGATGGGAGGATATGTAGAGATGACAGGCCACACTAGTGGAAGCCCATGAACTGTGGACTAGTGGTTGTGGAGCCCTCATGGGACTGGACTATGCCCACTGGATATGGAAGATGGTTGTTTGGCTCCAACTGTTTGGGGGGCACCCAGGCCGGGGGATCAGAATCCATCCCTGGTGCATGGACAGGCTTTTGGGAGCCCAGTGCCTGTGGTGTGATGCCTTACGAAGCCTTGGTATAGTGGGAAGGGGCTTGGACCTGCCTTGGCTCAGTGTGCTGGGCTCTGCTGACTCCCCATGGGAGACCTTGATTTGGGGGATGTGGGGATGTGGGGTGGCTTGGGAGAGAGGGTTGGAGAGTGGGAGGAGGAAGGAGGGAGGGAGGATCTGTGGGTGGTATGTAGAATGAGTAGAAAATTTCTTAATAAAGAAAAATGAAAAAAAAAAAAAGCTTAAAGAAGAGCCTGTTGAAAAATGGAATAAAGGGAGTGGCAGCCTCAGGGCAAGACCACACTCAGCTGATCCTGCAATTTAGGAAAGGAAAAAGCCTGAAGAATTTCCTGGGGCTAGACAACAACAGAAAGCTTATATAAATGTAATTCAAGAAGGGGTCAGATTCCAGCCCCAACAAGCCCAAGAATTTCACAACTTTGGCCACCATGGTTCTGGCTTTAGAGTCAGAAAAGGGTTATAGAATCTTCCTCCATGGCTAAGGAAAACCATTGAGGCCAGGTGTGTAACAGGGGAGTCCTTGCATGGAGGCCTAAAGTGGTTATTGTGTAAACCTGTGAAGATGGAACCTGGGTTGTATTAGACCTCAAGATGCTGGAAATGCCAGAACCCTGGGATACCTGCCAAGGAGAGCTACTTACAAGCTGTGGAACCAGCCCAAGAGAGCAAAGGGGTTGCCGCCAACAAAAGTGGGAGGAGTTGGAGCTCTGAAGAATCAGACATGGAGACACAGAATTTTGAGTTTGCCATGTTATTTTTTGGTCTTGCTTTGTCCCAGTACTTCCTCACTATGCCCACCTTCCTCCCTTTTGGAATGGTAACATATATTCTCTGCCATTGTAGTTGGAAGTATGTGATCTGCTTTTTTTACTTTGATTTTACAAGGGGTTGGTTGCAGTTAAGAGATTGCTTTGAGTGTCAGAAGAAACTTGGACTTTGAAAAGTGTTGAGACTGTTAAACACTATGGGGACTTTTGAAGTTGGAGTAAATGCACTTTGCATTATGATATGGCTATAAGCCTATCATAGCCAGAGAGTGGGATGTGGTGGTTTGAATAAGAATGACCCTCAAAGGCTCATATATTTGAATGCTTAGGTCCCAGTTAGTGAACTGTCTGGGAAGGATTAGGAGGTAGGTGTAGAAATCCACTCTGGGGACTTTCAGGTTTCAAAAGCCCACACCAAGTCCAGTCTGTCTGTCTGTCTGTCTGTCTGTCTGTCTGTCTGTCTCTCTCTCTCTCTCTCTCTCTCTCTCTCTCTCTCTCTCTCTCTCTCTCTCTCTCTCTGCTTGCTGCCTGCAGATTAGGATGCAAAGCTCTCAGCTACTGTTCCAATGCCATGCCTGTCTGCTTCCCACCATGTATAACCTTCTAAAACTGTAAACAAACTTTCAATTAAATGCTTTCTTTTATACAATTTGCCCTGGTCATGATGTCTCTTCACACACTAGGACAGTAACTAAGACAAAAGTATACTACTCTGCTTGCTTATTTTCAACTGGTTTTGTTATTTTTCTTTTTCAAATCAGTAATGTCATTGCTTTTAGACTAACAAATTCTTTCCTTTGGGGTTTCTATTGGACTACTGAGTATCAATGCTACAACCCAGACAGTTTACAGGTATCACCAGAAAAGCCTACTCAAAGGTGTTCATTAGCTCACATTTTGAGGAAAGAAATGTTTTCTGTCTAAAAATGTTTTTCCTGATGTTGAATTTTTCTGAAGGAAAGTTAAGACATCTGGACTTGTTATGAAGGAAGAAGGGCAGAAGGCAGTAAAGTGAGGTCAAGGAGGAAACCAGGAAGTCTAAGATGAGAGGGAGTCAGTCAAAGCAGTGTTTGGTCTCCCACGTCTCTTTTCCCTTTACTCAGTATTCTTGTTGGACTCTCGTCCCCAGACCCCCTCTCTTCATCAGATCCCTCAATCACCTACTTCCTTGCCATTATTCTTTTGTTGTTGCTGTTCTTCTTTAAGACTATTGTACTGTTATGTCCAGATCATGACCCCAAAGAGACCACCAAAGACCATAGGTGTCAGGAATGCAACAGCAAGGTTTATTCTGTAGATACAAGTCTAGACAGGGAACTCATTCCTACACCCAATACAGTGAGGCAGGAAGGAGTTGCTCTTTCTTTGTAAGGCTAGGTATTTAAAGGCAAAAACCATAAGCCCTTCAGGGCAGTTGGGGGGGTTGCCACAGGTGCAACTCGGATTGGTTTGTTTTTATCTCTGTTCTCTTTTAATTGGGTAAGGGTATGTAACCTCTGAATTTACTGGTTGGGGGTTATAACTATCATTTTGGGGGTAGTCTGGCACAAGTCCCAGGCTTTGTCCTTGAGCTGCCACGGGGGCTGGCTGGTCTAGCACATACTGACTGTGGGGGCTGGCTCAGTGGTCTAGGCTCTGTCCTTGACTCATGCACATAACTCTAAGTTGGTGAGGGGTCCCAGACAGTAAACATCTGGCTGAACTTTGAGCAGTCAGAGTATGTGCAGAAAGGGAGCTACTGCAAGGACTATGTCTTTTGTTCACGGCCCTCCAGAGACTGCCTGCTCAAGTCTCAGGAAACTGAAATTGAGGCCTGATCTCTGAGGGAAGACTGAGCAGCCTGTTATGGCATCTGCTTGGTCCTTTCAGTACATCATATTTGGATCATATTTACCTCTTCTCCTCCATCTCCTCCCTAGACTTACCAGGGGCTGTACTCTTGTAGAAAACTGACTCTCCCTTTTCCAGTGGTTATCAGTTGCCAATAGCTTCTCAGCCGGAAGTGGGACTTCATACTCAGCACACATCTCCACACTGGGCTTTGGTCTGGCTTGAATTTGCACAGATTTTGTGCGTGCTTTCTTAACTGTTGTAAGTTTACATGTTCAGCCATCCTGCTAGGTCCAGAAGGCACTGTATCACCCATCACTTCTGGCTCTTGCACTCTTTTCAGTCCCTCTTCTGCAATGATTCCTGAGCCTTGGGAGGAGGGTGTGTGATGCAGATATCCTACACAGGAATGAGTGTTCTGAGGCCTCTTATTCTTAGCATGTGGTCAATTGTGGCTCTCTTTATTAATCACCATCTACTGCAAAAAGAAGTTTCTCTGATGAAGGTTGAGAGGTGCATTAATCTTTGAGTACAATGATAAGTCATTAGAAGCTAGTTTAATACTATATCTATTTAGCAAAATAGTAGTATCAGGTTCTTCCCTATAGCCTATGATCTGTCTTGGCTTGGAAATGGTGCCAGTTGTGGATATAATCTTATGGAACAGGACTTAAGTAAAATCAGAAAGTAGTTGGTTATTCCCATGATGTGTATGTCACTACTGGAACATTGGAAATGTCTTCCAATACCAGTCATTATTGTGGTTTGCAGGGTTCACAGCTAGGTATGACTGATGATTATTTTTCTTCTCTGAATGTATTCACAGTGCCTTCTAGCACTCTCAAAGCTATCCAATTGGGATGAAAGTTCAGGGAAGGTACCAGTTTCATTTCTCTGTGTTCTATGACTCAAGTATGTGATGTGTCTTCAATAATAGGGTTTTACCATCAAGTTCTAGAAGGTAACCAACAGCATTAGCATAGCCTGTACTATCTGGGGGTCTAAGGGACCTTACTGACCAACAACTCCAAAAGCAGTAATGCATTCATAGCACCAGATGTTTTATTTGTTGACCTATGGCGTCTAGAGGGAGCATTGTTGCCCCACTACAATGTAACTCCTTTAACTCTTTCTAGGTATTAGATAAGCTTCTGAAGTAGTAGGTTTACTACATGACTTTTCTCAAAGGTCTTCAATGTTATTTATCCTGCCCTGTATTCCCACTTTTGCCCACCCTCATCCTTCATTCCAATTTAACTCTTCCTGTTCAACTCTTTTTCTTTAACCCTTTATATTACTGCATTCTATCTCTCCTTCCTTGAACTTTCCCCCAACCCCAAGTACTTCTTACTATTTTCCTGACCTCTGTGGATACTCCAAACAAGACACACATTCAAAGGTAACATCCACAAATGAGACAAGACATGCTGTGTTTGTCTTCCTGGGTTATTTCACTCAAAAATGATTATTTCTGGCTTCATCAATTTACCTGTAAATTTAATATTTTTTTAATTCTACCCTGTTAATCCCTGTGGTTTCAATGATACAATATTTGCTTTTCCTGACCTATATTCTGAGAAGTTGAGTGCCACTGGGAAAAAATAATTCTCAGAATATTATATAGAAATAAAATTACAAATGTAAAGTTTTTATTGACAAAATAACATCTGCTAAAACATGTCCTTACTCCAATCTCCAGATTCTGTGAAAACATGGCAGTGACTTTATAGATCTATCACAGAGATCTATATAAATCTTTATATGTCTAAATTAAGGATCTTAAGACTACCTTGGATTGTCCAAGTGGATCCAAAGTAATCAAAAAGTCAAAGGGGGAGGATGTCACAGTGGGAAAGAGGTTGGAATGATGTACTTTCAAGATGAAGAGAGGCTCCATGAGCCAAATAATAGAAGTATCTCTAGAAGAAGGGAAGAAAAGGAGATAAATTTATGGCACAGATGCTCTAGATGGAGCACAGCATTGCTGACACCATGATTTCCGTCCTGTTCAGTTCACCCCAAGCTTTTATTCTCTGGAACTGTAAAAATAATAAATCAGTGTTTTTGTAAGCCACTAAGATTTGGGTAATTTATTACAGGAGAGGTAATAAATACAATTTCCAACTTCAGATGAATCTTCCATGTGTACTATGAAGACTCCAAACAAAAAGATTAGTTCCTTGTCCTTTTGGATGAACGTAAGACTTTACTTCCACAAGTGGGCTGTATTTACTGTTCCTTAACTCTGGACTAGTCATATCATTTTTTTTAACCGATACAAGAAAATGGTACTGCTCCAACTCTAGACCTAGCAGTTAGGCAGCTTCTGCTTCCTCCTTCCTTAAAAGCCTGCTACGTGCAAGCAATAAGACGCCTCGAAGACCACTGCTCTGTAAAGGAGCCCAGCTGAGCACAGACTAGGTGTCAAAGTCATAAATAATAATATGCTGATTTCTACAGCAGCTACGTGATGGTTTGGTATCAAGCGGTGGATAACTGCAACAAAAATACTTTCCACTTGCCATGGTTCAGTTTCTTCTCTCATTCCCTTACTTATTTGAAGATGATCTTAACCTTTACTTCAAATAATATATTGCCCCTGTAGTTGGAATTTCCATTCAGCCACCAACCAGCTCCCAAATGAAGACACAGAGATTTGTTAGTAATTTTGAATGCTCGGCCTTAGCTTAGACTTGTCCCACTAGCTCTTTTAACTTAATTTAACCTGTTTGTAGTCATCTACATTTTACCTTGGGGCCTTTTAACCTTTCTTTCATTCTGTATGTCCTACTTTCCTGCTTCCTCCTTGTCTGGCTGGCCCCTGGTATCTCCCAAGTGTCTCTTTTTCTTTCTTCCTCTGAACCTAAATTCCTACTACTACTTATTCTCCCTGCCCAGAAGTCCCACCTATACCTCTTCCATTGCTATTGATCATTCAGCTTTTTATTAGCCCAATCAGGTGCCTTACACAGGCAAGGTAAAACAGCAATACCTCTTTACATAATTAAACAAATGCAACACATCTTTACACAGTTAAACAAATATTCTATTCCACAAGGCCCCCACATTTTTCCCTTGACAGTGTGAAGATGTCACATGGCAAAGGCAATTGAAAGTTGTGGACAGGGACATCATCCTGACCCACATGTGCATGAGTCCCTGGGAGTAGATAAAGGAAACAGAGAGGTTAGAGTGATGCCATGAGAGAAGGTCTCAGCTCATCTTCATTAACTTTGAGTCTGGGAGAAGCTTCAGAAACAGGCAAGATTGGCAGCCTCTAGAATCCAAACAAAGCAGAGAAGCAGGTTCTATTCTACAGCCTCTAGGAAAGACTGCAGCTTGCTGGATCATTATTTCTGTTCAGGGAAACCTGTGCCAGTCAGATTTATGTTCCACAGAAATGTAAAATATTTAGATTAAGAATCTAGCATGGAATGGCAGTAAAAGAAAACTGATACAGCTATACCCAGTCATGCTGCATTTAATTTTACCCTCTAGGAGGAGGAGTCATAAGAAATGCAGTTCAAGGCCAGCCTGGGCAATATAGCAAGACCCTTCATCAAAAAAAAAGAAAGATAAATGGGGAGAGACGGTGGGAAGGGAGAAAGAGGAGAGAAGGAAGAGAAGTAATAGGGAAGGAGAAAAGAAGAAGTACAGATTACAAGGTTTAAATCTTGACTATCCTATAGGACTTTGGGAAAGTGACCCTTTCTGTTCCTATTTCTTAGAATTCAAAACAAAAATAGTAATGAGATCTAAATGAGGATTAAATGGGATAAAACCCATAATACTTAAAACAACACCAGATATACAGTAAGTGTTCAGTAAGTGTCTCGACATCATTGCTGGTATTTATTACTTTTATCTTTGATTTTTATCAGGATATTTTTACCTGAAAATCACATATGCTCTTCCCCTTTTAGTTTAAGGAACACACACACACACACACACACACACACACACACACACACACACACATGCCTAGTGCACATGCTAACAACCTGATTCTTCAGTCACCTTCTTAGGATGCTGTGTCTTTAGCTTTGAACAGCTAACTCATCTTGCTTGTTTCTAACTTACTAGAACAAGCTGTGCTAACACAATTTTTAAAGAGAATTTTCTTACTTCTTGACGACTTAATTATAGTGCTCCTGCCTGATGACTTTACATTTGAAACCAAGACCTTGAAATAAACACAGTCATTTCAGTTCTTGATGCCACAGAGTGAGAGTTAATTCTCTGATCAGCTTGTCTTGCAGGCTTACGAGCACACCATCGCAACAATAGGATAAAAGGAGCCCTACTTGCCAGTGGCCTGGGATCCATTACAGACTTTGGTAGTTCCTACGCTTTTAATTCCTTTTGAAGTATATTGTGTTTGATAATATTGAGTATGCTTACATACTGTACATAAGACATGCTATCTGGGATTACAGTACATTTATTTAGAGAATAGAAAAATCCTGAAATATTTGATTATTGTAAATAATTTTACTTTTTTAGAAATAAGTCAGAAGAAAAAAGTTTTTAATGCATAAAATATACAGTCCTTTTATTTTTGATGTCTCGGGCGACCTCCGACAGATCACAATCATCTAACTTCATGTCTGTGCAATGTGGAAAGGAACCACTCTTGCACTAGTCTGAACAATCCTGCCCTCATGCTACTGATGGTTATTAGTAGGAAGATGCTCTTTCATTCCCTTGACAGCAATGTTCATAGTATACTGTCAATGAGTACTGTTGAAAGAAGAGCCTTTAATGATGCTCCCTAACTTTGTCAGCTTCAACAGTGGGTAGAAGAGACTGGATTAAGAATACCTGTTTGACCCTAATTGTCGTGCTAGAAACCTCATCCAACTACTGATGGACCTGGAGGCAGAGATCCATGACTAGGCCCCAGGTGGATCTCTGGGAGTCCAATTAGCGAGAATGAGGAGGGTTTATATGAGAGAGAATTGTTGAGACCAAGGTCGGATAAAGCACAGAGACAAATAGCCAAACAAACGGAAACACATGAAATATGAACCAATGGCTGAGGGGTCACCAACTGGATCAGGCCCTCTGAGTGGGTGAGACAGTTGATTGGCCTGATCTGTTTGGGAGGCATCCAGGCAGTGGGACCGGGTCCTGTGCTCATTGCATGAGTTGGCTGTTTGAAACCTGGGGCCTATGCAGGGTCCCTAGGCTCAGCATGGGAGGAGGGGACTGGACCTACCTGGACTGAGTCCACCAGGTTGATCTCAGTCTGTGGGGAAGGCTTTGCCCTGGAGGAGATTGGAATGGGGGGCGGGCTGGGGGGAAGGTGAGGGGGGTGGGAGGGGGAAGAACAAGGGAATCTGTGGCTGATATGTAGAACTGAATTGTATTGCAAAATAAAAATTAAAAAAAAACAAAACAAAAAAAAAAAAAAAAAAAAAAAAAGAATACCTGTTTGCCATTCAATCTTTCTACAAATTCCTGCTTAGTCTTTGCAGTGCCCTAAAAAGTAGGATACTTTCTCAAAAGCTAAGCCATATACTGCTTAGGAGTATACACACAGACTGATTTTAAACCTCACAAAATACAAAGCAGTTCCACCTCTAGGAGATGTGGGTAGAGGGTTCTAATACTTCCATGCAAGGCTGTCAGCTCCCTTCAGACTTCCTGTCTAACATCATGTTAAATGCTCAAAATGTAAGACCAAAGACCCAGCTCCACCACTCACTTACCATATGAGCCTATGCATGTAACTGAGTATTCTTTCTTTCAAAAAATATGTGCCAAAATGTTCACATATCAGCTATCTCTCTGGGCCTTTTTTGTGTGTCTAATAATTTCAAATATGAAAGCAGTTTGAAAACATAGGTACTTAACTAAAGTTGAATATCACCAAAAGTACTTTTATTTATTACAAGTATGTAAATTTTACAATAAACATTTATAAAGGAATGTATGCCTGTAATTCAACAAAAACAATACAGAAATAGGCTGGTTGGAATAAAGAGGGTAAATGTCTATGCAGACAAGCCTGGGTTCAAGTTTTGATTCAGCTTGTTATTATGTTTATTTCTTTGGAGCTCAAGTTATTTCATCTGTAAAGGCGGCTAACACTCATAGCCCCATCAGGTTGTTGTTAAACTACCTCATCAGAGGCAAAATAACTCTCCACTAACAGGAGTGGAAGTGGCTATAGGAATCATAGTGGTTATATGGTCACATCTGTTGTAGGTTATTTGATCACACTGTGACACTTCAAGACTGTGTTAATAAAGTTAACCTTGAATCAGGGGGCAAAGCCAGTGACTAGTTGAAAAGAATTAGTCATAGAGTATATGGAGGACCCAGGACACAGATAGAGAGGCACAGGGAGGGACTTGTTTTTTGTTTTTGTTTTTTGGTCTAGGAAGTGTGAAGAGAAGGTCAGTTGGTCACTTCTCCATCTCTTCTTTGATCTATCAAGTTTTCACCCCAAAATCTGACTCATGATTCTTTATTGGTAATAGAACAACTTAGATAAACACAACACACATCTCTCCCATGAAATGGAATACTTTAAAAAAGCAACTGCAATACAAGAAATTCATTGCCCCGAGAGTCTCACACATTAAGATATTATACCATGTGGATGCTTTTCCATTACCAAATTATAATTACAAATGCTAGAAGTAACTTTAATAAAATGGTAAACCATTCTTAAAAATTATAGTTGTACAATGAAGAGTTATGATATTATATTATACAGTGAGGAAGTTGTGTGTGATGGTGGAACTGTCTTGAAGGTCAATTGTTCAAGGGAAAAACAAGATACAAACATGTTTATTTTTTAAGGAAAGGGAACTAATGAGATTCAGTATTTGTGGATATTCTATAAGTGTGCATCAACACAGTGTCACTTCAATGATGTCTAAGGAGGGACTGGGATGGGGAGTGGGAACCCCTCCCCATTTACACCCTGGACCTCTCACCATGCTGTGTATAACCTAGTACCTCATGCCCTCCCTGGGCACACACCTCTTCATGCAGTCATTTTAAGTATCTAAATTTATAATTTAAATAAAATAGAAGGGAAATCTGCTAGTTTTTTAAACCCATATTTCCTATTGCCACAAGTAAATAAATTATTTCAGTAGATTCTGGTTCTCAAAACAATGGTTTATTTCAAACCCTAAGTGAATTAAAGGGCACTATAAATGAGAGAAGAAGCCAGAAGCACCTATGTGCCTCTCAACAGGGAACAAGGTGAAACTTCTCCCTGAAGGACCTAAGCCCAGGTACCGTTTGATTCCAGCCTCCTCACTGCCCCTGACTGCAGCAGTCACCTTGGAGAAGCAAGAATAAATTTCCTATTGGGTACCAACAGAAAAACATTTCAGGAAAGGTGAAAGGCCAGCAAGGGACGGACTGAAGACTCCATAGTCTAGGATGACGGATAGAGTAATTTGACTTTATTGCACTTCTAACTTTATTCCTTTTTTCTGTGTGATTGAAGTGATCACCTTTCATTACCACCTTTCTCCATTCCTCTCTCCTGCTACCTCACCTGAATCTCTCCTTCATTAGGGATGGGGTGTGTGAGTGCACACACACCTATGCACACCCATTCCTCTCTCCTGCTACCTTGTGTGTGAGTGCACACACACCTATGCACACCCATTCCTCTCTCCTGCTACCTCACCTGAATCTCTCCTTCATTAGGGATAGGGTGTGTGAGTGTACATACACCTATGCACACCCATTCCTCTCTCCTGCTACCTCACCTGAATCTCTCCTTCATTAGGGATAGGGTGTGTGAGTGCACACACACCTATGCACACCCATTCCTCTCTCCTGTTACCTCACCTGAATCTCTCCTTCATTAGAGATGGGGTGTGTGAGTGCACACACACCTATGCACACCCATTCCTCTCTCCTGTTACCTCACCTGAATCTCTCCTTCATTAGGGATGGGGTGTAAGAGTGCACACACATCCATGCACATGAGTTCATATGTGTGGTTGCTGGGATGCACACGGTGGGTGGTCAGAGTCTGACACTAGGTATCTTCTTCTGTTACTGTCCACCACATATTTGTTGGCACACGGTCTCTTTACTCACCTAGAACCCCACAATTTAATTTGGCTAGCCTGGCTGGCCAGGGATCTACCTGGCTCCATCTCCTTCCAGTACTGAGATTCCTGGTGGATGCTGCTGAGTCCAGCTTTTTTTTTTTTTTTTTTTTTTTGGTGGTTCATTTTTATTTTATTTTTTAATTTTATTTTATAATTTAATTTAATTTTACATATCAGCCACGGATTCCCTTGTTCTCCCCCGCCCCCACCTTACCCCCAGCATACCCCTCATTCCCATCTCCTCCAGGGCAAAGACTCCCCTGAGGATTGAGTTCAACCTGGTAGACTCAGTACAGGCTGAGCCAAGTGTCCCTGTATAAGCCCCAGGTTCCAAACAGCCAGCATATGCACTGAGGACAGGTCCCGGTCTCACTGCCTGGATGCCTCCCAAATGGATCAAGCTAATCAACTGTCTCACTTATCCAGGGGGCCTGATCCAGTTGGGGGTTCCTCAGCTATTGGTTCATAGTTCATGTGTTTCCATTCGTTTGGCTATTTGTCCCTGTGCTTTTTCCAACCTTGGTCTCAACAATTCTCGCTCATACAAATCCTCCTCTTTCTCGCCAATTGGACTCCTGGAGCTCCACCTGGGGCCTGGCCGTGGATCTCTGCATCCGCTTCCATCAGTCATTGGATGAGAGTTCTATCACGACAATTAGGGTGTTTGGCCATTCTATCACCAGAGTAGGTCAGTTCGGGCTGTCTCTCGACCATTGCCAGTAGTCTATTGTGGAGGTATCTTTGTGGATTTCTATGGGCCTCTCTAGCACTTTGCTTCTTCCTATTCTCATGTGGTCTTCATTTATTATGGTCTCTTATTCCTTGTTCTCCCTCTCTGTTCTTGATCCAGCTGGGATCTCCCACTCCCCTAAGCTCTCTTTCCCTCGACCCTCACCCTTCATTACCCCCACTCACGTCCAGGCTGTTCGTGTACATCTCATCCATTTCTCTGTCATTGGATGATCCCTGTGTCTTTCTTGGGGTCCTGTTTTCTAGGTAGCCTCCCTGGAGTTGTGAGTAGCAGTCCAGTCATCCTTGTTCCACATCTAGTATCCTCCTATGAGTGAATACATACCATGTTTGTCTTTCTGAGTCTGGGTTACCTCACTCAGGATGATTTTTTCTAGATCTTCCATTTGCCTGCAAACCTCATGATGTTATTGTTTTTCTCTGCTGAGTAGTATTCCATTGTGTATATGTACCACATTTTATTTATCCATTCTTCGGTTGAAGGGCATCTAGGTTGTTTCCAGATTTTGGCTATTACAAACAATGCTGATATGAACATAGCTGAGCAAGTGCTCTTGTGGTATGATTGAGCATTCCTTGGGTATATGCCCAAGAGTGGTATAGCTGAGTCTTGGGGGAGATTGATTCCCATTTTTCTATGAAAGCACCATATTGATTTCCAAAGTGGTTGTACGAGCTTGCATTCCCACCAGCAGTGGAGGAGAGTTCCCCTAGCTCCACATCCTCTCCAGCATAAGGTGTCTTCAGTGGTTTTGATCTTAGCCATTCTGACCAGGCATAAGGTGGTATCTTAGAGTTGTTTTGATTTGCATTTCCCTGATGATTAGGGATGTTGAGCAATTCCTTAAATGTCTTTCAGCCATTTGAGTTTCCTCTGTTGAGAATTCTCTGTTTAGTTCTACAGCCCATTTCTTAATTGGACTGTTGGGCATTTTGATGTCTAATTTCTTGAGTTCCTTATATATTCTGGATATCAGTCCTCAGTCCTCTGTGAAGACCTTTTCCCATTCTGTAGGCTGTCGCTTTGCCTTGTTGACCGTATCCTTTGCCCTACAAAAGCTTCTTAGTTTGAAGAGGTCCCATTGATTGATTGTTTCTCTCAGTGTCTGTGCTACTGATGTTCTATTTAAGAAGTGATCTCCTATGCCAATGTGTTCAAGACTACTTCCTACTTTCTCTTCTATCAGGTTCAGAGTAACTGGATTTATGTTGAGGTCTTCGATCCACTTGGACTTAAGTTTTGTGCATAGTGACAGATATGGATCTATTTGCAGCCTTCTACAGGTTGATATCCAGTTATGCCAGCACCATTTGTTGAAGATGATTTCTTTTTTCCATTGTATAGTTTTGGCTTCTTTGTCAAATATTATATGTTCATAGGTGTGTGGATTAATGTCAGGGTCTTCAATTCAGTTCCATCGGTCCACATGTCGGTTTTTATGCCAGTACCAAGCTGTTTTTATTACTGTAGCTCTATAGTAGAGCTTGAGGTCAGGGATTGTGATGCCTCCAGAGGTTGTTTTATTGTACAGGATTCTTTTGGCTATCCTGGGTTTTTTGTTTTTCCATATGAAGTTGAGTATTATTCTTTCCAGGTCTGTGAAGAATTGTGTTGGTATTTTGATGGGGATTGCATTGAATCTGTAGATTGCTTTTGGTAAGATTGCCATTTTTACTATGTTAATCCTGCCTATCCATGAGCATGGGAGATCTTTCCATTTTCTGACATCTTCTTCAATTTCTTTTTTCAGGGACTTAAAGTTCTTGTCATATAGGTCCTTCACTTGCTTGGTTAGTGTTATTCCAAGGTATTTTATATCATTTGTGGCTATTGTAAAGGGTGATATAGCTCTGATTTCCTTCTCAGCCTGTTTGTCAATTGTATATAGGAGGGCTACTGATTTTTTTTAGTTGATCTTGTTGCTATGTTGCTGAAGATGTTTATAAGCTGTATCAATTCCTTGGTTGAATCTTTGGGGTCATTCAAGTATACTATCATGTCATCTGCAAATAGGGAAAGCTTGACTTCTTGAGTCCAGCTTTTATGTGGATGCTGGAGATCAACACTCAGTACTCACTGAGCACCCTCCCTAGACTCTCCTAAGCCATTTCAGAGTTTATTTCGAGGAGTCTTAATACAGTGGAACGGTGCCAGGTGTGATGGCAGAAGCATCTAATCCCAGCATTTCCAGCATTCAGGAGGCAAAGACAAATAGATTTCTGTGAGCTGTAGATTGGTCTACATAGTGAGTTCCAGGATAGACACAGTTACATAGTAAGACCCTGCCGAGTGTGTGCACGAGTGAGTGAGTGTGTGTGTGTGTGTGTGTGTTATCACTTGTTTCCTTTTTCTTTTGACTTTACCCACTTTGACTGTAACACCATTGCTCATTAAATTTAATCATGAAAACACTTACAAGGATATAGAGATGCACATGACAGGAGCCAATGATAAAGGAAATGATAACTGAGGACTGGGATGTTACAGGTTGGACAGTGCAGTGTAAGAACAGGAACAATAGGTGGGTTACCAAGAAGATTTACTGTGGCCATGTGCGGCCTGGAAAGGCTACATAAAGGAACAAACATTGTTGTATATTAAAGGATTTGGACAATGAAATGAATTGAGGATGCCCAGGGTGAAAGAGGCAGGATGAATCAAAGCATGGTGAATGGAAAATACAAACCACCCTAGTCAAAGAGCTGGCTGCCTGGGGCAGTGTTCCCAAAACTGTGGATGGTGTAACATTAGGAGTATTTGCAAGTGCTTTAGCTCTGGAGGAGAAGGTATCCTGACTTGTTGGGAAGTCAGGTTATACCTGAAGCTGAGTTCAAGTGGAGGATGGTCTCCCTGCAGGATGTAGCAATCCCTCCTCTCTCTGAGAGAGAGAGCCCTTACAGTTGAGCTCTGCTCCACTCCCCAAGGGAGTTTCCCAGCAGAGGTTTCTGTTTCATCTCAGCTCCTGCTCAAGTTGTTACCTCTTCAGCTCCACTCTACTTAGGGGGAAACACCTGCAGAAATGTAGCAATCTACTCAGGCTCCCCTAAGGGAGTTTCCCAGCAGAGATTCTGCTCCACTCTGCTCTGCTCCACTCAAAACTCTTTCAAGAGACTTATTTGGAAAGGAGGAATCCAGGAGGGTGGCCGCCTCTGCCAGGGTAGAGAAGAACAGCTGCTAACTGAACAGGCACATGGGGGTACTTAGGGGCAGAGTTATTCCAGGAAGAAGATTTTCAGGGAGGGAATTGGTCAGATTTTGATCTCCTTGTGCTTGGACAAGCTCAGATTGGCTAGATTTCATACTCAGGGATTGGTTGGTTTCATGCTCAGTTGGCCAGGGGCAGATTTGGCTCTGGTTTAAGGCCAAAGTTTCTTTCATGAGCCCTTTTTAGCCTTTTGGCTCTGGTTTCAGGGTCAGAGTGTGTTTCTTTCACCTGGTTTCAGAGCCAGGGTGGGTTTCTTTCACTGGCTCTGCTTCCAGGGCCAGGGTGGACCTTTGGCTGGACCTTTTACCCTATAGTATTACTTCAGTTAACACAAGGAAAAACTTTTTATATCATATAGTCAGAAACCACACATGTCAGAGAGGCCACACTTAACTCCAACGGGTAACACGGAAACCCACAGAACAACTCCTGCTTTTGCAGGCTGCATGTGTCACATGTGGTTCCCAAAGAAGCCCCAACACCCTTGGCACCCATGTATGTTCAAGAGCCAAGGATATTTTGATAGAGTACAGGAATTAAAATCAAGTTCAGGATTAAGAACAAAACATTCTACTTACTTTCCTGTTAGTGGAGGCACCTTACAGCTCCACCCCACTCACCCTGGAGGAAGAAAATATGGGCATGCATAGGACTTTCATCCAGAATGAAGATATGTGATCATATTACGCTGACAGGCCAAGCTATATGCCAAGGACTCATGTAGTATCTTAATTAAATGTTAAAGATGAGCCATTTCCAAAATCCATATAAATCATACTAGCAAGAAGCCACAGATAAGATAAAAGCCATGCTGGTTCTATCAGTTGCCTATGGCTACCATATCAAAGTGGCACAGTTGAGTGACTTAAGCAACAAAAGGCGTTGTCTCGCCTTCCTGGAGGATAGCTGTCTGAGATCACAGTGTGACAGGTCAGTTCCTTCCGAAGGCTGTGAGGGGCAGTGTGCTCTATGCTCCTCTCCAGACCCTGAGATCACAGTGTGACACAAGGATATATGCTCTCTCCAGACCCTGGTAGACCCAGGCATTCTTTCGCCACTTCCCCACCATCTAGGCATTCTTTCTGCCCCCCACCATCTTCTTTCAATCTGCAACTGTCTCTGTGTCCAGATTACCACTTTTGATAAGGAAGCACTCATTGGATTAGAGCCCATCCTAATGATCCTATTTTAACTTGGTAGATCCTATTTCTAGATCCGATCACATTCTGAAATACAGGAGGATTTAGACACATGGAGGAAATAAGTCCAGGATTATAAAAGAACTACTTGAATGACCAGTACCTCCATCACACAGGCCTTAAGAAGCTGTCTCTCCTGGCTTCCACTTCATCGTTTTGCTGCCTTGAGCATGTCAAGTTCCCTGCTGTAATTAAGGTTTCATATTCATAAATGAGCAGATATGTTAACATGGATAAGTAGTTACAAATTATTTTTATTTCGTGGACTATTATATTTTCAAAGAACAAAAGGGGCTATAACAGAAGGCTTGAAAGTTAATTTTGCCAACTGTGGGCGGGCCCAGCTAATCCGCTGCCAGTCCTCCTTCCTCCTGGGCACACAGCAAAGCTATGTTTCCAGCCTCACGTGCTGTGAGTTGGCCACATGGTGAGTTTTAGCAGTAGAACAGAAATAGGAAGAAATTAATACCCACTTCCAGCCCTGTCCAACAAAAACATCCCTCCTGCAAGCTTCTTTTCCTTTGATTGCCACCTAACTGCAGATGAATTCAGGGCTGAAGCAAGGGCAGAGCCACAGTGTCAGATCCATCCTGGGTCCCCAGAGAACACTGGGGCACTGTCAATATTCAGCTTCTACTAGTGGAATGCATGAATTTATTGGGCTAATCCATTTGTTGTTTGAGTACTCTGACAGCTGCTATTTCTTGACATACTCCAAATATGGACATTAAAAATTACCATCTAATATCACAAAGGACAGACAACTTAATATTCAAAATCTATGAAGTATAAAATTGAAGAAATAGGAGCAGTGCTTCCAATTGAGCAGCTAACTTAAAGTACGCATACACTTTCCTTCATCTACTCATTTATTCCTTTCCTCACAAATGAGTGTTAATAAAACTGAGTCTTAGAGGTGGATGGCTCTTCACTCAGAAGTCAATGGTAGGTTCATTCTTGTGCTAAGATGGGTTCTCAAACTTCTCCCCAACTAATGGCTGGGTCCTCTGTTTTGCTTTATTCCAGCCAACTCTTTCCTCACAGTGGCAACATTTCTCTAGTGTAGTTATAGCCCTGAGTCCAGGCAGCAGGAGAAAACATCACTCTCATTTCTACTGAAAATGTTCAGGGTGAGACTTGATCATATCTGCATGGGTAATGAAGAACACTACAGAACACTACAGGACAGTGTGGGTCATGTGTCCACACCCCACAGAACACTACAGGAGGACAGTGTGGGTCATGTGCCCACACCCCACAGAACACTACAGGAGGACAGTGTGGGTCATGTGCCCACACCCCACAGAACACTACAGGACAGTGTGGGTCATGTGCCCACACCCCACAGAATACTACAGGAGGACAGTGTGAGTCATGTGCCCACACCCCACAGAACACTACAGGACAGTGTGGGTCATGTGCCCACACCCCACAGAACACTACAGGACAGTGTGGGTCATGTGTCCACACCCCACAGAACACTACAGGAGGACAGTGTGGGTCATGTGCCCACACCCCACAGAACACTACAGGAGGACAGTGTGGGTCATGTGCCCACACCCCACAGAACACTACAGGAGGACAGTGTGGGTCATGTGCCCACACCCCACAGAACACTACAGGAGGACAGTGTGGGTCAAGAAGGCAGGCTCAGATCACACTCAAAAGCAATTTTACCAGTTCTGTTATCCAGGAGGAAGGGAATGTGATCCACGACTTCAGAAGAGCAGAGAACCTGTGTTATAATGATTTTTTCTGGGTACAGACTGCAGGAAATGGAGGAAGGATTCTGCCTAAATTCTCTGTAGCATTTATAGCAAGGCATGGGAGAAGAACTGGTGTGCAATGAAGCAGTCTGAAGATTAAAGACAAGTGAATGATAATCAGGCGTACAAACATATCTCAAATAAAATGAGCTTTTATTTATATGCAGATGTCAAATTTTAGGAGTTCAGCAGTTTTATTAGTTTAAAATGTGAGCTCTCTTTATTAGGATCAAATGGAAAAAATAAGATAAACTTGGGGTACTTAGTTTTTTAGTTTTCCATCTTTCATATTTTATGCACTATTAGAATCATCCAATCTATGAGAAAATGCTTAAAGATATCCAGCCCTTGGTGTTATCCAAGCTGTGATCATCTCCCTTCTGTAATCTACTGTCCTTTCTCCTTCTCAATGCTTAAATAGTTAAATGTCCAGACTAGTACAATATCTCAGACTTCCAGTCTGAGTCCTACAGAACTTAGGGTTTATCTAGATTCTTTCAAAGACTTGTACTGTTAAACTTTTATCTCCTTTGTTCTAAATATAGCAGTATGAAGGATTTACTTTCTCTCCCATTTCCAACAATCTAGTTAAAGTTGCATAAGATGTAACCCAGCATACATCTTTCAGAAATAATTGGACAATGAAGAATTTTCAGGCCCAGGTCTCATAAAAGCCAAGACATCATTCTCCATTCCCTGGTGTTTGCAGGCTGTTTTTCTTCTTTGCTGCTGCTGCTGCTGCTGCTATCATTAATTCAGTCAAGTCCTTCAGGATGGCTTCTCAATGCCTTTGTGGAGTGAGCTTGCCTCTGGACTATCTGTCTACACTTTTCCCTTTAGGCAAATCTGAGGATAAGACAACACCTTTATAGATTCAAAACTTTCTTTGTCCTAAATCTCCACATAACAATATACTGTCATTTTTCCCTTTAAAGGAGAAAAAACTCACACTCCTACACACTCAATTACTAGTTGGAATGATTTATAATATGCATGTCAAACTTCTGTTTGGGAAATGATGTATTTGTCATTATTAGGAGGAAGATTAATTGGAAAGACAAAATTTAGGGTTTTTTTCTTCACTAAAGAGAGTTAACACTTCAGGTTATCATCATATCAAAGATTTCACTCATTAATTCTTTGTAACAAGTACTTACTGATTTCCAAAATGTCTCAGGCATTATGATCTAGGTGCAGAGGTATTTAGCCTTTTGCATTGTGGCATGACAGAGTGATCTACAAATGAGTGAGGAGACATTCAAGAACAGCTATGCAAGGACTAGCACGGCCCACAGGTTGGACACACTTGACAGGAGCTGGGGATGTGACACTAAGGCACACAGACTGTCTCGCTCGTACAGAGCATCAGTGGGAAGTGGGGCAAATACACAGACTGCCACCTGGAATGTGATGGCGTGAGAAGTGCTGCCAAAGACACTGACTGGGTAAGAGAAGTCAAGAGTAACAGCCATGAAGACTGTGCTTCCTGAGGAGGCAACAGCTGAGCTGAGGTCAACACGGTGAGGACAAGACGGACACACTATCAAGTTGGACTAGGAAGACCTTCGGGACAGAAGACACTTCAGCGCAGCTGCAGGAAGAGGATCGGTGTGGCTAGACCATCGCTGTCATTCTTCTCAGCCTCACAGCTAAACCCAGTTTAGAGGCTTAATGTCTTAGAGCCAGAGACTTGGACCTAATGCGTCATTTTAGTTTACACTATAACAAAGTATTCAGCAACTTTCATAGTGGCTGATTTTTTGTGTGTACTAAGGGAGTTTTCAGTTCTCTTAGGCAATCACTAGAGAGTCATCTTGACACTTAACATACTGAAAGCATCAGCTACCAGTCCAGTGATGAGAAAGAGTTAATACACCTCCCTAAATGCCCATTTTACTGCCAAGAAATCCGTTATGCCTGAGAGAATCTGGCTGGATATTTGTAGCCATCTGGTATTTAAAGTAAAACCCATTGTGAAGAACTGGCCACATTAAAAAAAAAAAAAAAAAACAGGAATCAATCTTGATTTAAACGTAACAATGAGTCTCATGTAACAGAGCTGTGCTAGTCTTTGCTTTTTGGCGACTGGTTTTAATGATATTTCAAACTGTCTGACAAATGTCATGGAAACAAGACTGATGGAACAGTGCTTGACTGCTTTTGAGCTCAGCAGGACGCTAGCGTGGGCTCCATCTGCTTTCTGGAAGCATGGGGCCGATGGGAACAAGCCAACCTGTAGAGGACACGGTGGTGACTGTCACTGCAGCTCTGATCCAGTTCTGTGGTGGAAGGGAGGGACACAGTAGTCACTGGGGGGGGGGGCGTCTAACTTCAGGAAGACTTAGCATAGTTTCCAGGGACCCACTCATGGGCTCAGACCTCAGTCCTTAGGACTTTCTCCAGCTTCGCTTTTAGCAAGGGTAGACAAAGGGGAATAACTACTTATGAGTTTTGAGCACTAAGTAGAAGAATAAATGCAAAGTGAATGGCACACTGTGGTCATTCCATAATTGTAGTTTTCACTTACATTATTCATTTTAATTAATACAGTCCAAACAAATACCTGCAAGATAACTCCATATCCTTAAGGAGATCTGGCAGATATGGAGGGTGGATAAGGCCAACAACCCACCAGTGTTGTCTTGTACCAGTCCCATCCCAACAACCATCCTGTGTCTCAGATCAGGGTGCCCAGGAGAAAAATTAGCCCTAATGTCTGTAAACAGAGGCTACTCTATCCCACCCACTCCAAAACACTTTTGAAATAATCACTCAGAGGCTTAATATTAATTACTAACTATTTGGCCTATTGCTCAGGTTTATTACTAACTAGCTCTTACAACTTAAATTCACCCATTTCTATTAGTCTGTATTTTGCCATGTGACCTCATGGCATTACCTGTTCTCTAGCACCTCTTGTGGCTCCAGAGGCTTGCTGGCTTTGGCGGCTCACTGGCATCTGCTCTATTCCACCTTCTTCTCCCTGTATCTCTGCTTCGGTTTCCTGCCTGGCTCTATCCTGCCTTGCTATAGGCCAAAGCAGCTTTTTTATTAACCAATGGTAATAAAAACATATTCACAGCATACAGAAGGGTCATCCCACCGCATTTCCCCCTTTCTGTCTAATCAAAAAGGAAGGTTTTAACTTTAACATAGTAAAATTATGTACAACAAAACAATTATCAAGTAAGAATTACAGTTACAATATCTAGTCTATTTGTATTTGACAAAATTAGAGAAAACATTCAATTATCTATCCTATCTTGCTGAGTTTAAAGTTTTTATATCTAATTTACCTTTTTATCATAACTAAGAAAAACTATAAGTATCTAGTCTTCAAGTCCACATTGGGTGCCAGGTGAGGCAGTCCACAGAAGTCTTGGAATAGGACTTACTGATTAAAGAATGAAATTGACATAACACACTGGCAAATACAGAATGAAGTGGCACCACCACCTTTTTGTCCACCAGGGAGAGACAGGGAAAGGTCCAGATCAGGTCACCAAGCAGTGGCATCAGAAAGCCTTCCACCTCCAAAGGCATGCAACCCTCCTCCCTCAATTCTTAAAGGGTCATATATCCTCAGAGAAGACCACGACCATCCGGCAAAACCACTCCATTCCATTGGTCATTAGGCTGAATGGGCAAATCCCCACAACAACTGTCCTCAATGGTGAGAAACTCAGAGTTTTAGACTGTCTTAAGGACACTTAACAGACACTAACTTACTAGTAGTAATTTAGTAAGACCTTCTTACTACTGTTTTTTTTTTCTCCTAGATTCCTAGGTAGGAAAAAAAAACTGGTAACAATTTTCCTTTCCCCTAAATCCAAAGGGATCTCCATTAATCTCCTGCTCCTGACATGACAACCTGAAGCTTTGAGAGAAATAAAATGTAGCTGTCTTTTACACAGTTAAAAAGAGCCTAGGATACCCTTCCCTAAATCACAGTCAAAGGAGATTCTTAAAAGTCACGAATGATTTCAGGTGCTCACTATTCGATGACACTATTTTCTATTCATAACTTAGCAACAGCTGACAAGCTTTATAAACTGATTCTTCACATTAAATGTGCTCTTATAATGTAAGATTTTCTTCAAAGGAGGAGCATGAAACTTGAGGCAATATTTTAAAGTGCCAGTGTAGAAAGAATAATGCCAAGGCACTTGTAGGTCCCTTTTATTTGTGTGTGTACCTTCCTATACCTTTAATAGGGAGCCTCTGGACAGGAGCGACGTCAGCACTGGTCCCGTGTCTCTACCATTAGGGCCATTTGTCCCCTGACAGCATCAATGGGAAGCCCTCAGTCAGACAATGGTTTTCCACACAATTCGTACCTCTTCTTGGCCTGCCCCAAGGCTTTGCCACTGGTGTATTGAAGATTATCAGAATCCCTCCCCAGAGAGTCTGCCCAGGGATTGGACATATGTCAAAGAAATCACTGAGTGTGTGGCAACACCAGAGAGCTGCTCCCACATGTGCTGACCCTCCCACCTCACCCCTGCCAATCTGCTCCTCACCAGAGAGCTGCTCCCACATGTGCTGACCCTCCCACCTCACCCCTGCTAATCTGCTCCTCACCAGAGAGCTGCTCCCACATGTGCTGACCCTCCCACCTCACCTCTGCCATCTGCTCCTCACCAGAGAGCTGCTCCCACATGTGCTGACCCTCCCACCTCACCCCTGTCAATCTGCTCCTCACCAGAGAGCTGCTCCCACATGTGCTGACCCTCCCACCTCACCTCTGCCATCTGCTCCTCACCAGAGAGCTGCTCCCACATGTGCTGACCCTCCCACCTCACCCCTGCCAATCTGCTCCTCACCAGAGAGCTGCTCCCACATGTGCTGACCCTCCCACCTCACCTCTGCCATCTGCTCCTCACCAGAGAGCTGCTCCCACATGTGCTGACCCTCCCACCTCACCCCTGCCAATTTGTTCCTCACCAGAGAGCTGCTCCCACATGTACTAACCCTCCCACCTCACCCCTGCCAATCTGCTCTTCACCAGAGAGCTGCTCCCACATGTACTAACCCTCCCACCTCACCCCTGTCAATCTGCTCCTCACCAGAGAGCTGCTCCCACATGTACTGACCCTCCCACCTCACCCCTGCCAATCTGTTCCTCACCAGAGAGCTGCTCCCACATGTACTGACCCTCCCACCTCACCCCTGCCAATCTGCTCCTCACCAGAGAGCTGCTCTCACATGTGCTGACCCTCCCACCTCACCCCTGCCAATCTACTCCTCACTTGTTGCTTATCCCCTTTCTTGGCTGTCTTTCAATTCTTCACATACAACGCATTTTTCCAAGTTCCTGAGGACCTGCAGCTCTTTCAAATTGGAATGCTTTTACCCAGGACAGGCTACACACACTGTAAAGACTGAAGGAAAAGTAAAATGCAGGTGCTCTTGTTCAGAAGGAAAGATATAAGAGCCAAAGAATCCAAATGCCTGCTGCAATATAGTGTCTTCTAGACATGTCAGGGAGGTTTAACCCATGAAATTTCAATGATACAGTTGCCTGAAAAGATCTATCTTGTTAACACCAGTCAACATGGTCAACATTCCAATGTGAGTGGAGGAAATTTTGCAAGGCCCAACCTCTAGATGAAGAGCTACAAGTAATCAGTGGCTGCTCAGAGAATGAGAATCAGTTTTCTCCAGAAACAAGACCCCAGAAGTTATCCAATCCCAAAAGGTAAGTTCTAAACACATGTGCATGCAGCCAACACTAAGTGGACTCAACAGATTGTGTGTTTCTGGAGGGGGCAACAATAATTAAGGAAGAAGCTATGAATATGTGAGGGAGTTGTAAGGGATTGGAATAGGTAGAAATGTTTGTCAAGTACTGGTGTAAGAAATTATCAAAAAAATTTTTTAAAAACTTCAAAATGAGGACATCAGAGCTTTACACAATGCAGAGGACCCTACTGAACACAGGGCCCTGTGCATGCCCAGGACAGCTCCACAAGAAAGCTGGTCCCTGCTTTCATTTCTGACTTCTGTCAGCCAGCTCACCATCACCAAACACATAACTTCTAGTCACACACTTTCAGCTATCATTTTCTTGCCATTATCATAATTTTAAATATCAGCCTATTTAACTGCCTACTTTTCAAAAGTCTAGCTCCCCATGCAGCTCTTTAGAAAGCTTCCTATATAAGCTCTGTAAGAGGGGGATTCTATGTCTTCCTCAGGCCCTGGGGCCCTGGAGTCTCAAACTGTCTGGAACGTACAGCCATCCAGCAAGTATGGTGCATGATGGATTAATTTGTTCCTGTGTTCAGCCTAACATTATTTTTAATACTGAAATCTTTGGTGCATAAAAAACACTACTGGATTCATCAGAAAGTGAGTAAAAGAGTTCTGGATGTTTAAGTTAAGTAAGTACAAAGCTATTCTCTTCTGAGGAACTGTCTCTTTGTTCCCCCAGACAAGGCTTGCTTTGTAGAATCACTTAATCGCTTTTATGATTTCTGAACTAGCCAAACATTCATATTTTTCTTATATAAAGGGAACATCCCAGACACTCTATGAACTATATTTAGAAGACAGATAGGTTTTTTTTTTTTTTGGTTTTTTTTTTATGGCAATGCACTAAGGCTGCTTTTAATGGCCGCACAACAGAGTACAAGGTTTCACTAGCTTGAGCACATAGAAAGATGCCCATCAGCTTGAGCAAATAGCCTCAAAACAGAAAGGGAGACAGATAGGTTTTTATGACACCTCCCTGATGTCTCTGTGGGAGAGTGAGTAAAGATTGTTCCGATTCTAGAGGCTACACAGTTCTGACAAGAGTCCTCAAACTTAGAGTGGATCCCACAAATGATAGAGCAAGATCCCCCAAGACTGCTCCTCCGCTGACCCCAGCTCAGAGCAGCAGTATCATCCCTCTTTTGCTTTGTCTCCCTTTCATGTTGCTGGACATCAAACTCAGTGCCTTGGGCAGGGACTCTCCTGCTATCGATCCTCCATGCACACCTCAACAACTGGCTCTACAATCGAGTTTTCTGGAGTGAGTCTGGTTTTGTTTGTTTTGTGATGTGCGCGCACACGTGCCCATGCACGTGTGTGTGGGCACGCATGTGTGCATGCACTCACAGGGGGAGAGATTGGGGGTAAGGTTGCATGTGTTCAATGTTTAAGTCTACAGAAAGAGAGCATCACACTTGCTTTATCAGCTTGTCCAGCTTCAGGAAAAGAGGGCAAGACAAACTTAAAAGCTTGTTTATATCCCAGCTCCCTCCTTTTTTTCCACTCTCGGGAGATGATTCTGAAGTAAGTTCCAAGCACCCTAGTGTCTTAGGGTTTCCACTGCTATGAAGAGACACCATGACCACAGCAACTCTTATAAAGGAAACATTTAATCTTGGGGGCTCATTTATAATTCAGAGGTTGAATCTGTTACCATCATGGCGAGAAACATGGCAGCATGCAGGCAGATGCGGTGCTGGAGAAGGAGCTGAGAGATCTACATCTTGATCCACAGGCTATAGGAAGTAAACTGACACACTGGGCATGACTTGAGCATATATGACTTCAAAGCCCACCCTCACAGTGACACACTTCCTCCAACAAAGCCACACTTCCTAATACTGCCACTCCCTATGGGCCAAGCATTCAAACACATGAGTCTTTGGGGGCCATACCTATTCAAACCACCACACCAGCACTTTGTAAATGTTTCATTCTTTATCTCCAAAATACAAACTTTCCTTTTGAAAATGAACAGTAGTTCTTTCTTTAGTGTTACCAAATACTCATTCTATGCTGACTGCTACAATTGACTTTATTTTTTTTTTAAGTTTCTTTGGTTAGAATTGGCGTCCAAGCAAGAGACTTAGAGTTAACCAATATGACTCTTATATCTTTGATCAGGTTTCTACTATAGTTCATCTTTTGTCCTGACGTTTCATCACTGAGGGAATCAGATTGTCTATTTTATAGTTTTCAGTTTGGCTTCTAGTCACATTCTCAAATTGTCTTTTAGCATATTTCTTGACCTTTTTATTTTCTGTAAATTGATAGTAATACCTAGAGAGCTGGTCATTTTAATGCATATTTTTCTTTTTGGGATTCAAAGCTACTTATTTGGAGGTACTGTACACTTCCATTGGGAGATGTGCTAAGTCTGATGCCTTCCTCATGTGATGTTGGGAAATGCTGATTGATATACTAATCACTCAGGTGTAAAGCTGGGAGTTTCCAACAGTCTCATCCCTCAGCACTTGTTAGTCACCTTCTACAGAGGACCTACTCTACATCAACCATTTGGTTACCTGAAGACAAGAATTTGGCAGGAAAATTAAAATAGATATTTCTCTTTTACCTGAATGTATCATATGAATAATAACTTTGTGCTTTTGTCCTTTTGTAGAGGTGTGTCTTAAAGTAATACTTTGGACAGCTCATGTAAGACTTCTCTGTGGTGTCTAACTTTCTTCCTAGGAAGACTTACCCATGTAGCCTGCTCGTCTGTAAACTGAGTTGAAATACTGCCTGTAAGGAACCCAGATGCTTCTTTAAGGGAACTATATTGTCTTTCTGCCAAAACAAAATTCTGAGTAAAATTAAAGCATATGTTTTCTTTTAAAGACATCTAAACTTTTTTAAAATTCTATTGAATTCTTTGTGTCCATTCAGTAGTTTTCTTTATAGAATAGCATATCCCATAAATAAATAAATACTTTAAGCCAGTTCTCAATTCAATGTGTTTTCAAGTCTCTCTGAATCCCTAACACATGTACACACACACACACACACACACACACACACACACACACACGTAAACACACACGTAAACACACACACACGTAAACACACACACACACACATACACACACACACACACACACACACGGAGGAGGGGACTTTAAATGGTCAATGTTCTTTACTGGCCAACATTTCTAACTCACAGTCATTTGTGCTTTTGCAGAATTGTTCCATAATCAAGTCTCTATGTCTGTTCCAAACTTTAGAGCGACTTGCATCTGCCAGGTGGTCTGCTCCTGCTCCTCTGCAATGACCCTGAGAGCTGCCTACTTCCACCAGCCAGCCGCTGCCACCAGGGATTCTCACTGTAGTGCCAGCACATTGCTGCTGGTTGACAACATTTTTGTCTGAATTCTGCTAAAATTAACCTCACTTGGAATACAGTCTTTCTGTTTCATCAGTATAATTACTGGCCTGGAGTGCCTTCCTAAAGCTGTTGTTTATCATGATTCATGCAGCAGAAAATATACAACTTGGGTTTTGAGAGCCAAGAAATGACAATTCAATACTGTGATAGAGGAAATGGGGAAAAAAATCAGTATTAAAACCCCAATAGCACCAAAGACTCCTTCATCCTGAGGGGAGGGACTGTTTGGTGAAGGATATACACACACATCTGCATGCTGACACATCTCTTTTTCTAAAACTCAGTGAACACTTGTTTGGTAGCTCACCTTGGCCAGGTTAACCACAGGATGGATAAGCTGGATGTGATAGCTAAATGCTGTAGAGACTGTCTCAGGACTGACAGACAGTAAGGTCCCAGGGCTCCTCTGGATGCTTTCTCTCCTGCTAAATGGCTGGAATGTCGCCATTAGTGCCTTGTTCCTCAAGCTTACAAGTCTCTAGTTGATGTGCTGGATAGGGATAAAATCCTAATTTAAAAGATTCTAACTTCCCCGGGGGGAAGATAACTAAAATTGCCTTCCTCTACGGAGGGCAGACCACGTCTTCCCAGCATCAAGGTCAGCTCCAGGCAGCCATCTCAGCCTACTGACATATTAAAATCACCCAGGAAACGTTGACAAAACATAGCTAAGAAGGCCCCACCTTAGATCCACTGAATCAGAATGCTTCATCCCAAGCTTAAGTACTATCCATTTTTGTTAGCTTACCATGTGTCATGTAACCTGAGGTCATGTTACACAGCTTAAGGGCTCAAGTTGAGGGTGAAATGGTGACAAGAAAGGACAATAGTGTGAGGATACAATTGTGCATACTGACAAACTCCACCAAGGAATAGGGAATAAAGAAGAGCCATACATGAGAATGTTCTCTAGCATTCAGAGACATTTCATGAGGGAAGACATGTGTACTGTAACGTAACTCACTTGGGTCACAGTTTCTCTTCTTTTTGGCAAGGAATAAAAAACATGACCCCAGCCTTGTCGTTTGGAATATTGAGTATCTCTGAAACAATGATTGTTTGGAATGGATTCAAACAGGGCCTATCAGAACCAATCATCATCAGCACAAGATCTTCTAATATAAATATTGGAAAAGAACTCTCTTTCCACTAAGATTATAAGATTTTTAAGATGAAAACTACAGCTGCTAGTGGCCATCTGTTTCAGTCTGTTGCTGTGCCATAAAAATACCAGAGGCTGCGTGCTTTACAAAGAAAAGAGGTTTATTTAGACCATCCCGGTGGGGCTCCAAAAGCACGACACCAACATCTGCTTGCCTTTGGTGAAGGCCTCATGACAGATGGCATCACAATGTGGAAATGTGGAGAAACCATTGTGTTGTGAAACAGGAAGCCTGGGAGATTCATGGGCCAGCCTTTCTCATTTTGTAAGACTTTGGTCTCCCAGGAATTCACCATGGCCTTATGTGAACTCCCTTAATCAATCCCCAGAACACTGCCCCTGAGAATGTAATTGCCTCATATCAGGCCCTACCTCCTAAAGATTCTCCCACCTCTCAGCATCCCTGGAGTTAGCCTACCATAGCTGATAGGTCTCAGTTGTGGTGACTAAGTTCTTTCCCTTGAGTGACTTTGAACAGAATTACCGATAAACCACAACAACAACAACAACAACAACAAAAATTCTGAATAGCAGATGGGTAGAGAGGCCAGTATAAATCAAGAAAACTTTCTGGTTTCGGGGTCAGATGCATTGCTGTATACTTATCCATTAAATAAGGACAACATTTGCTATAATCTACAGGAAGTGAGCTGAGATTCTCCTAATGTTCCAGAGTTTATGTGTTAAGACTATTTTAAATGTAAGTAAAATCACAGGAGTTGTGTATTTTAATGATCTTCCTAATTAAAAAAAAAATCTACAGGGTGTTCTTTTCCTAATTGAATTAACTCAAGTTAGGTTAATGAGACCATTAGTGAATTACCCTCAATCCAACTTCCTAAGAGACCACAGTGCAAAAGTATAATTTAAGTGAAAACATAGTTTTCTATGAAAACTCACTCCAATAATTTGAGTTTGTGTATATAATGTACTCTACTAAGGGATTATAAGTAACATTCCTTGAAATTGCTCAAATTAGCCTATCAATAATTTTAAAAATCTGACTCTACTCCATATCAAGCAGAGGCAAATATTCAATGTTATGATGACAGGATACTGAATACAATACATTTAATTTAAATTTTATAGTAACTATTATTAAAATATTTGTTACCTTAGCCATATCTATCAAACATTTAACAGCTCAAGTCACTTTTATTGATTTAACTTGTCCTTTGACAATTTCACACATGTACAATGAATTTTGTTTACTCTCACTTCTATCCTTTCTTATTTCCTTTTCACCTGTCTCAACTCCTCCCGACGGCCCCTTTCCCACATTAATGCCTTTTGGGTTGCTGTGCAGTGCTTTGATTTTTTTTGTGTCTGTGAGGTCACTGTGTTGGTGGGTTCACTGTTTGCTAAGCAACCAAAAGTAATCCATCAGTACCTGCAAGTTCATCAGGGAAGAGGATGAACCGTGAGCCCCTCCCCTTCCTGATTGGCTGTCAACAGGCCTGGTCTTGTACAGACCAGAGGCCACCACAGCTGCTATAAGCTAGTGTTTACAATGGCTCTATCATACCCTGAAGATAACATTTCAAATCTCTCCTCCATCTTCCAGCTCCTACATTCATTCTGCTCTCTCTTTTGCAATATTCCCTTATTCTTAGAAGGTGTCTTAGTCAGGGTTACTATTGCTAAAAAGAAACACCATGACCAAAAAACAAGTTGGGGGAGGAAAGGGTTTGTTTGGCTTACACTTCCACACTGTAGTCCATCATTGAAGGAAGCCAGGACAGGAACTCAAACAGGGCAGGAACATAGAGGCAGGACCTGATGCAAAGGTGTTGCTTACTGGCTTGCTCCTTGTGGCTTCTTCAGCTGCTTTTTTGTAGAACCCAAGACCACCAGCCCAGAGATGGTACCACCCATAATAGCCTGAATCCTCCTCCACCAATCAATAATTAATAAAATACCCTACAGACTTGCCTACAGTCCAATATAAGTTAAAAATAGTCAGAAAAGAGATATCATGCATAGCTGGATAATGCTGGTCCTTAAAAACCATTGTTGACCAAGCAAAAAATAAAACAAAAACAAAAAGCCCTGTGTCGGGTACAAAATGATTCCACAGACTGTTGCCATTCCTCTTGGTTGCTCACTGGAACAAAATGATAAGACCTATTGCTCAAAACACCACACACTGTGGTCACTGGACAGATGGAAAGCAAGCTGGCACTGGGTTGGAAGTTTTCTTCCTGCTGGCAAGCTCTCATGGCAGGAGATATCATGCAAGTTACTGAGTGTGATAAGGCATCAGGGCCTTTACCTAGCTATGAACCCTATGAACTATGAATGCCAGCCTGCTAGGCTAGATGTGCCCACCAGTGCAAGGGTGGCCCAAGTGATATGGGAGTAACCCACTGCTGTTGGGTTGGATTTCAGACCCGCTCCACAGCAGGGAATGTATGCCTAGTATGACCTCCCAGGATATGGTGAAAGAAAAACATAGCTTGGAAGGTCATAAACCTTAAGTGGACCAAACTTAGGTTGCTGTGGGATGGTCTGTATGTCAAATGTGTTGCTGATTGGTCAATAAATGAATCACTGATTTGCCAGTGGCCAGGCAGGAAGTATAGGTGGGACAAGGAGGAGAATAAAGCTGGGAAGTAGAAGGCTGAGGAAGAGTCACTGCCAGCAACCAGGATGACGAACAGCATGTGAAGATGCCGGTAAGCCACGAGCCACGTGGCAAGGTATAGATTTATAGAAATGGATTAATTTAAGCTGTAAGAACAGTTAGCAAGAAGCCTGCCACGGTCATACAGTTTGTAACCAATATAAGTCTCTATGTTTACTTGGTTGGGTCTGAGCGGCTGTGGGACTGGCAGGTGAGAGAGATTTGTCCTGACTGTGGGCCAGGCAGGAAAACTCTAGCTACATTAGGTGGTTTAGATAAATTAACATGGCACCTAACTGAAGCCTATTTGTGTTTATACCCATAGATAAATGCTACTCTTAGTTTTAGTGGCTGCTTAAATTTATGGGTATTCAAGATACCTAGAATAAATGATGGTTTAGTGCTCAGTCACAAACAGGATATTTATAATAGTCTTTCTAAGGCTTAGGGAAATCTTGTTCAATTAATTTTACATTTATTTATTTATTTATTTATTTATTTATTTATTTATTTGTGTGTGTGTATGTATTTATGTACACATACCTTGGCACATGTGTGGAGGTCCCAGGATAACTTGCAAGAGTTAGTCGTCTCCTTCTACCATGTGCATCCCAGAGATCAAATTCAAGTTATCTGGTGGCCAGTGACTTTACCTGCTGAAGCATCTCATCAGCCCCTAATTTAAATATAAATATCATGTGTCTTTCTGATCTTTTTTGGTCCTTCATGAATAATTACTACTTTGGTATAAGAAATCCATCAATTTTAGTTATACTTTTTAACAAGAGCTGATTTAAATAAAATAGGGCATATTAATTTCTGATTTCATGGACTGATACTCAAACTATCTTGATGCTGTTTTCTCTATAAAGCAAGTAATATTTAGAGACAAGACCTATGGCTACTTAGAGAAAAACACAGAATTAAGACCAAATGTCATGATGACACATGAATGCCTCAGGTCAAAGTAAATATCAGTTTTTAATGAATACTTGATATTCATTACAACTCTTGAAGATTCAATGACATTCAACCACCCAAGAGCAGTTCCCAATTACTGATCACTTGATTGCACAGTGTAATTGTTAGGTTAATTTCCACTTGAGGGAACTGCTTTCTTCAACAGGTGAGAGAGCAAAATTGTGTAAGGAATTGTGTAAGAGCTTACATACAAAGTGGAAGTAAATAGTTCCATAATGCTAGCATATTCCAAATCAATCTCAGCACAGCTTATCACAGAGATCCAGCTGACCCACTGTGTGTCCTGAGCCCTGGTTTAGATCCGGCTGACCCACTGTGTGTCCTGCCTTCAGCACACAGCCCTGGGTTAGATCCAGCTGACCCACTGTGTGTCCTGAGCCCTGGGTTAGATCTGCCTGACCCACTGTGTATCCTGAGCCCTGGGTTAGATCCGGCTGACCTACTGTGTGTCCTGCCTTCAGCACACAGCCCTGGTTTGCAGCATGCCTTTACATCATGCTTTGGTAACTGATGTTCCTGGGCCATGAGGTACTGCAGTCGGTGTTTTTCTCTCATATTTCACTTCGTAAGGCAATATGCTCTGTCACTACCTACAAGGAGCCTACAAATCTCTGCTTCAAGAATCATTTTCTTTTCTTCTAAACCTGACATCTATCTTTTATTCCCTCCCACAGACTCAATGAGACCATGTCAGGTAATCAACCTGAATATTTTTCTGCCATTACTATGTTTCATAATTTAGAAACACATATCTTCTCCAAGTTCCCCATTGAAGTCCATTTCTTCTTACTTGGCCATGAAGACTCCGTAGGTCCCAATGAAGTCCTCCTCACAGATTCTCCTAGATTTCCAACAACTGCTCCCTACTTATCCTTGATTAGATAAACTGTGTTGGAATCATGTAACTAATTTTTGGTTAGTTATCTCACAGTTCATGCTGTGATTTGATACCTGTCACCTAAGGGTTCGGCCAAAACTTCCAATTCAGTTTCCTGTTCCCAGGAAGGATTACTATAGCTATCCAATGGCAGCTTCCAAACCCAAGGAAGTCATCCAGATTTAATAAATGATAGTGTTCCTTGCTAGGAACTTCTGAATGAATCTTTGTCCTGTCTTATCTACAGAATAATCAGGTCATGACTACCATGTTCTCTATTTTTTTTTTTAATCAGTGAGGTGACATGTCAGTTTGGGAGAGCAAGGCAAACAGCATGGTGTTGACACACTCTGAAGACAATCACCTTGGCCTCCTGACATGCCTTTCTCCCTTACCTACCTGGAACACTGCAGATGGAAAGATGCCCAAGTTCAACTCAGCAGTGTTTCAAACACAGTCACTACTGATAAACCCAAGCTGCTGCTCTGCTCTAGGCTTTGGCGACATGCCTAAGAGTCTTTACCTTTTGTTCCAAGGCAGATAAACCCAAGGTGTGAAGTTAGAGGACACCTGAGATCTTGAAGGATCAAGGATTACAGGTGCAAAAAAACTTATTAGTCATCCTGGAAGGCACTTTTGAAATAATATATTTCACTTTAAAGTATTAATATTGACCATGATAAGGAACATTGTTTTAAAAAGTAAATTACTCACATATTATCATGATTAACAACAGATTGACCTCATCTCCACCACTGTATTATCTTTCAAATGTGATTGTTTAAATGTCTGAGTAGATAAATAAATCACTCATTCTTTTAAAAACAGGAATAAAATTGAATCAAATACATCTGAACTTCCTTCTAAACATCATGTATTTTATAATGCATTTTATTCATTTAAAATATTTGGGCTCACTTTGGAAAGCAATATGGTGGTTTCTCAGAAAATTGGGAATTGACCTACCTCAAGACCCAGCTATACCACTCCTGGGCATATACCTAATGGATGCTCTACCATACCACAAGGACACTGCATAGCAGCTTTATTTGTAATAGCCAGAACTTGGAAACAACTTAGATGTCCCTCAACTGAAGAATGGATAAAGAAAAACTGGTATCTTTACACAATGGAGTACTACTCAGCTGTTATAAATAGTGGCATCATGAAATTTGCAGGCCAATGGATAGAACTAGGAAAAAAGCATCCTGAGTAAGGTAACCCAGACCCAGAAAGATAAACATGGTATGTACTCACTCATAAGTGGATATTAGCTGTAAAGTAAAAGATAGCCATGCTACAACCCACAGCCCCAGAGAGACTAGGTAACAAAGAGGGATCAAGAAGTGCCATGCAAATCTCCCTGGGAAAGGGAAATGAGATCTCCTGGGTGGATTGGAAATAGGTGGGGATAAGAACTGAGGGATCCAGTGAGGAAGGGATGGAGGGGGAAAGTACTGAAAAAGACAACTGGAAAGAGGAGGCATTTTGGGGTAAGTTAGAAATCTGGTGCAAGGGAAACTCCCAGGAGTCTCCCCACCTAAGATTCCAAGCATTAGGGGATATATAGCCTGAACTGGCCACCTCCTGTGACCAGGCAAGACCTGCAGTGGAGGGATTAGGACACCAACCCAGACACACAACCTTTAACATATAGTCTGTTCTGCCTGTGGGATATGCTGGGGTAAGGGTGTCGCAGAGATTGTGGTAATGGCCAGAAAATGACTGTTCCAACCTAAGACCCTCCAACAAGAGTAAGCCCACCCCAACAGTGCCAGGAGCTCCAGGAACCACAGGCTAGATGACCCAGAGACCTAAGATAGAACCAAACATGTCTGGAGAGAAAAAAAAAATGTCAATGTAATGATGCCTAATAATGTTCTGCTATATTCGTAGATTGGTGCCTAGCCCAACTGTCCTCAGAGAGGCATCACCCAGCAACTGATGGAAACAGATGCAGAGACGCACAGCCAAACACTAGGCCAAGCTCAGGGGAATCCTGCCAAAGAGAGGAAGGAAGGATTGTAGGAGCCAGAGGATAGGACATCACCCACAGAATCAACTGCCTGGCCTCATAGGAGCTCACAGATACTGAACCGACAGAGAGCCTGCCTGGGACTGAGTTAGGCCCTCTGCACATAGGTAACATTTGTGTAGCTTGGTCCTATTGTGGGACTCCTAACACTGGGGGCAGGGCCTGTCTCTAATGCTTTGGCTGGCTCTTGGGAACCTATTTCTCACACTGGGTTGCTTTGTCCAGCTTTAGTACAAGGGGATGTGCTTAGTCTTACTGCAACTTGATATGCCATGTTTTGTTGATGTCCACAGGATGCCTGGCCTTTTCTAAATAAAAATGGAGGAGGAGTAGATGTGGGGGATAGAGGGGAGGTGGTGGGGAGGGACTTGGAAGAGAGGAAAGAGGGAAAACTGTGGTCAAGATGTAAAATAAATAAATAAAATTTAAAAAGAAAAAAAAGCAGGGGAGAAACGATCAAAAAAGAATAATTTGGGCTCTGTTTTTCCCTCCAAAGGAAGGAGACGATGAGGGGGTGCTGAGGAGATTCCTGGACCAAAGTCCAAAGCTGATTGCTGCCATTTCCTTGAGCTCACAGGAAGACACTGGAGATGAGGGAGGCTGATACCGGAGAATGTTTGGGTACCGGAGGAAGCTTGAACACAAAGGCAGTGCAGAGGCAACGGAGCTCCTGAATGTGGCTAACTGATGTGGTCTAGTTATTAATCGTGTTTACTTAAAGATAAAAATCTTTTCAGTGAAATGTCCACAGCCTGTTTTCAACATCACTTCCTCGACAGGTATTCTGTGATGTGCTGGAGACAGAGATGGAGCCAAGTCCAGCCCTGTGCAGGATTTACTCGCAAGAGGAGGCAGCACATCACCCAACTAATCAATGAGATGAGATCGTGTGCCACTGTGACACCATTCACAAGGACTATAGAACAAAACCAAAGAGAAAAAGGAGCCCTTCCCAGAGGCAGAGAAGTAAGATAAGGGAAGTGACAGAAGCATTTGACATGGAAATCACTTTCACAGCTGCCTTTTCAGCAGCTGAGTTGGTGGGTTGTGATGTACACTGTGGTGATATTTTATTTGTATGTTAAATGAACTTTGTCTGGAGATCAGAAGACATAGCCAGCCATTTTTAAGTAAACATAGAAGTCAGGCAGTGGTAGCATATGCCCTTAATTCAATCACATGGCAGGTAGGGTCTCTGTGTGTTCAAGACCACACTAGGGAACAGCCAAGCTTGGTGACACGTGCATTTAATCCCAGTACCAACCATAGAGACCTGGAGGTCTGTATACACAGGCAATGACGAGGAAGTGAGGTAGATGGGCTAAGAGTCAATGAGAGGATAGAACAGCAAGGCAATGAAAGCCTGGGTAGACAGAAAGTAGTTCTCTTGGGAAGCTATGGTGGCGTGGTGAATTAAGGCTTAGCTGGTGGCTCTCACTATTTCCCTGATCTCTACGGCTTTCACCCCTATATTTGGATCTGTGTTTCTTATTTAATAAGACCGTTTAGAAATTTGTCTACAGTACATCCCTACAGGCTGCCCCTAGTTTTATTTTCTAATAGTGTTTTTGAAATTATAATATTATTACATCATTTCCTTGCTTTCCTTTCCTCCCACAATTCTTCCCACTCAGGCTGCTTTGATCTTCAAATCATGGCCTCTTTTTCTTTAGTTGTTGTTTTACACTGTACACACACACACACACACACACACACACACACACACACCTAAATACATAAATATAGCTGGCTCAGTCTGTTACTTATGTGTGTATAATTTCAGGACTGACCATTTGGTATTGGATAGCCAAGGAAAGACCATTTCTTCTGCTCTCAGCATCCCCTGGTGGCCCATAGTTTTCTGTCTAGAGTTAAGACATGAACAACACCAATGGATGTGAAAAGACAGAAGGGAAAATACCACTAGTTTTAGATGGTGGTCATGTCTTTAATCCCAGCACTTGAGAGGTAGAGATAGGCAGATTTCTCTGAGTTTGAAGTCTACGTGGAGAGTTCAAGGTCAGGGCTACACAGTGAGACACTGTCTCAAGAGAAAAAAGAAAGAAAAAAGGACACGTCTGTGAGGACTTGTCCAGCTCCCAACCAAGCAACTGTACCACGCTGAAAGCATCCTGGTTAATGTGCTCAGCTTAGGCATCCCGTGCCTGCTTCATTTGTGTGGATGGCTACAGGCAGCAGACCCAGCTGAAGTGACCTCAGCTGTGCATTAATCAACCTAATCTTCGTTTGTTCCCACTCACGGCATACCAAAGAATAATGCCATTTTTACATAATTGATTTTATAAGTAAAACAATCTTTGGGTGTATCCTCGAGTAAGCCTCAGTACACTTTTCTACAAGTTCTGGAAATGAGGGTAGGTGGGAATCCACAACACTAATAAATATTGAAAATGTGTTCCCCTGACAGGAATGCTTTCTTTAGATAGACTCTTCCTTTTTAGGTGAGTTCAGTGCTAGAAAAAGTCAAGGGATGATAAACCTTTTAAAGGCTATATATACCACAGAAAAAAAACAATTTGATCAATATAGATTTTCAAAAGAACTCTTGAACAACATGCCTGTTTCTAAGAATTCTTACTTAGAGGAAAACTTCGCTCCTTCCGGTTAATCCAAAACCGGCTTTCTCAGATGATCATGTGAGTCCTGCCTGTGTCCTAACGGAGCTCAGATGCTCTCCAGCTGTAAGTATTCATAGAATAACTGCCTGTACTTTGCCCTTTCAACATGTTGGTGATGAAAAGGTAGGTGTTTGTCAGGAACTTAACTGTACTTTTTTAATTTGACCATTTCCCCAATAGCAATCTTTTATTAACAGACCTTTACTTTACATCATAACCATTTTCTTCCATCCAAATTTTAAAAAGACTTCTAACCACTGCCTAGAGTACTAAGTTTCTTGTCTAACTGAAATATTGCTCAGACCTTAAAGCAACCACGTTGATGACCACATTTGCCTTCTTAATGGTTTTCTGTCTACAGCGTTTTACAAGATTAGTTGCCTTTAGGTTTTAGATTCTGCATGTTTGTTAAAAAGTCTCCAGGCAATCATGAAGAATCAGTTACAGAGCTTCAATAATACAAGGCAATACTGCTGTTCTCAAAAGACAGCAATAACAAACTTGGGTTTTAGGAAGGACAAGACTTGGTGAGCAGTTGATGTAGATGGTGGCCCTCTACTTCTGACTGACAAAGAAGGTTGTATGTAGTTTAAAAGCTCTTAGCCTCTAACAGAATTTAAAGGAAGTTCCTTTTGGAAATCTGAAACTTCCACTGGAGTTGCTCTCTGTCAATCACTATTTCTTTGAGACGGTTATAATTGTTTCTTAATTTAAAATAAAATTAGCAGTTGCTATGAATTTGGAAATACAGAAGTTTAAACAGATTGACAGGATAAAGTGCACACAGAAGAGGAAGCTAAAGAAACTCACCTGTCTGACCATAAACTTCCCTTTCAAGGAGAAAGGATTAAGTGCCCCCATTGAAGAATTTGAAACCATAAAAGCAACGTCCAAAGAAAATTGTCCTTTTTTCTATGTAGCTCTTGATTCTCAGTTTTTTCTTTTCCCCCTTATTATCGTAGCTTCTTGTCAAGTCTCCATAATTTAAACATCCTTAGCACTACACACATCATGTACTTATATCAGTGGGTGGTGACCCATGTATTACAAAGCCTTTCCTACAGTCTTTTATAAATTTTATAATTCTCAAAACAAAATGTAGCTTCTTCAAAATGTTAACATCAACTGATTTCATCCATCACACTATCTTACCCTTGCCACTTTCCCTAGGTACCATTCCCCAGCACACGTTGTAATGACTTGAAGGTTTGTCAGAGAATTTTATTAATTTTATAATTATTTATAATATTATTTATCTTGCTGTGGTAGAGGAGGGCAGATTAAAAGAAACCAATTGTAGACACTCAGCTTTGTTTTCACCACTGAAGAACCTAGTCCTGATCCCTGTATCTCTGTCCTGAAGCCACACTCCAGGGCTGATGGTCTCCTAACATACTACCCCCTGTGGAGAAATATCAGAATGATGACCGAAACCTCAGTAAAAATCAATTTACTCATCTCTCTGAAGCCGGGAGGAAGTTAATCCTACTAGGTAAATCACATTTATCTTGCCTTTCCATTGAATGGTAATGGTCAAAAATCCATATTTATGAGCACACTTTGTTTGCCACATCAGATTCCTCAAGATGAAGAGTTCATGGAGAGGTTTCCTGAGCCGTTAATGCTGGATCTGGAAAGTCGTAAACAAAGTAAGATTGGTGACCTTGTTCTCAAACTGTCTTTGGCCATACTATTTCCAAGTAAGAGCAGTGTTGGAATCTGCATTAATAGAACCTCTTCCCACGTATTTCCTGCTTGAAAGTTCTTGTCTTAACAGGACCTACTATAACCAACTGGATATGATTATCTCTATTGTTCCCTAAGACCACCTCATATCCTCCATCCCTACAAAATACCCCACCAGGAGACTTTATCCCCTAAAATCTGGACAGCCATTCCAGTTAGCTGCTCTACAGAAATTGGCTAGCATACCTGTCTCACTACAATAAGACCCATGCATCCATTATCTACTTGCTTGTGATTAATGGGGTAGATGACTACTGGTCTGGTAGCTTATTCTAGAACTGTATGTCTGACTCACAATTTCCTGAGCCCACTCTTCCCATTTGTGCAGACAGATAGCTACTCTATCAACAGGTATTTATGGACTATAAAAAGCAAAATGCATACGTCAACTGTTCCCCATCACTTTTTCCTCTTTCTTACCAAATCTCTGAGACTCACACAAGAACACAGATGTTCCAAGAGTACCAGTCACAATTCTTCAGTAAACAAGGAGGAGAATTTTCAAAGTTAACAAGAGTTTCTAGGGGGGAAAATTCATATAGACTCAGATCCTAAGACTGCTTGGAGGTGAGAACGCAGAAAAGACAAGATTAATAGCTTTTGACGAAATGAAATGGTAGTCTAAACTTCTCTTATTATGACCTGCAATATGTCCTTCTAGCCATATATAACAAAATTATAGGCTTTCTGATTTTCAGATGGTTCATAATTAAATCTCTGCCCTTTAAATGGTAAGGTCTTTTCTCTGCTTTAGAACTTTTTTTTTTTCTGAGGGGGGGGGCAGGGTGAGTATTTTCATGCTCAAAGCTTTAAAACACTTTATTACAAAATCACTTAAGAAAAAGTGATTACATTTGAGTTGGGGGGAAACTGTTCTCCATTGTTGAAATACCACAAGTCCTTGAGCAATTACAATTCTAAAATAAATTTGTTTTTGCAAAGAGAGAGCTTGAGTTTATCTCAGACTAGATTTATTGTGCATTATCATTTAAAAACTGTGTGTGCTTTATCATTAAAACTGTGGCCATATAAATTCTGACTGAAAGCTAAACATTTTGACATGACATGGTAATGTTTCATACTTTTTAAGGTTTAAATAATCTCCTATAGAAATTTTATATAAAATGACATCTTTTTTATCTTAATAATTCATTTCATTTATTACCATAATATATCTTGTATGCTGTTATAAAAAAACAGTTTGTATATATGAACTCATTATCTATAATATAAAAGAAAGTAATACAAAGTGTAAATGTACATTTTAAATATTTGCTTATAAATTTCACACGTTCATTTGTTCGACTTAAGTAATAGTTACATAGTCTATGCACAATTAAAAGATTTTGTAACTGCTGCCGTTGTTTTTGATATTCTGAGACAAGGTTTAGCCCTGTATCCCTGGGTGTCCTGATACTCACCATGGAATACAGGCTAAACTCAAACTCCAGTCATTCATCCTGAACTCCGGAGTTCTGGGGTTACAAGCATGTTCTACCACCACACCTCAGATACACACTCCTTACAAAGAGAAATGTATTTATTCTCATACTGACACTACTAAATTGGTGTTATTATCCAGTTGTAAACATAGGAAGCTAAGGCATGGAAAGGTTACTTTAGGAAGGCTAGCCAAGGGTAGTCCTAACCATTATACATTCTGCCTCTTGTGCAGCAAAATAACAAAACAAATGTTTCTAATGATACTGCTTGTTCAAAACTCCCTTTTTATTTCTTTCATCTTGAACTCATGGTGTTAGGTTTGGTGATGCTGAGGCAGAGTGAAGGGACAGTGTGAGCATCTATCATGACCTGTCCTGGAGTAATGTCCTGCAAAGCCACTTTTGCTCCTGTTCACTTCCCAGTGCTTAATGGCCCACAAAATAAATCATCCAAAAGGTATGTGTCCCTAGGAGGAGTTTAATACTGAGGTAATGAATAACAATGTGGTCACCAAAACAAAACAAAAAACAAAACAAAAACAAAAACAAAAAAATAAAATCCAGAGTTTAAATCAATCAAAAAGTATTGCCTTATAAACTTATTTGTGTATGATTTACCTACAGTCAAATGCACCCATTCTAAAGACACAGTTCCAAGGAATTTAGTACACAGCACACACTGATGTAAACATTGTCAGTCAAGACACAGACCATCCTCTCACTCCAAAGACCACTGTGCTCTGCTTTGTCACTTCATGGGGGGCAGGAAGGGATGTTCTTAAGGAACACAATTTTGAGTCTACTCACTTACCATACACAGCATTTAGGTCTTTGAGTCTTCACACACAACCAGGTACCACTTTTCTAGGCTATGATTACCACAGACTAGGTCCTAATGAGAGTCTGTTACCACAGAGCTTCCAATCCAGGCTAGCATTTGAAGCGTGACATCCTCCAGGCGTGTGAGCAGGAAAGGGGCGTTTTAATCTGTCTGGCATATTCTGAAGCTATAAAGGTCTCCTACTAAGGCTAAAGGGTAGATAATTAACATAGATGAGAGCTCAAGGAAAGAAGAAACAAAAATAGAAAGACGTGATCATCACTAAAAATCTTATCCCTTTAGTTCATTTGCATAAAATTATATATGCATGTGTACACTTAAACACAGGTTGAATGTGAAATTTAAAACAAAAATTTTAGGCACCCCGATGCTCACATTTTTTGCAAACTCTTACTAAATCATTTTTAAAACAAGTTTTATTTCATGTTAAATATTTTTTCTTCTGCCTTAAAAAAACAAAAACAAATTAAAGCTCACATTATTGACTGATGGAAATCAAGAATGAGGTTTGGAGTGAAAAGCGCTTTCCCACTGCCTCTCCAGGATCAATAGCAGACGCCACATGGGCTTCCCTGACGTTGCTTTCTAGTACATGCAGAGAAAAATCAGACACCAAGGAGGCCGATGTCCTGATCCTAAACCTACGCATCTCTGTCCTGCGGAATCTGTGAGAGCATTTTCAAAACATGGGAACATACTGCCTGCCCACCTCAACACAGCGTCAGCCAAGTCTTGTGCCATTTGTACTTCTTGAAAATTTGAGATGAGATGAAAATAATGATCATGATATTTAAAAAAAAAAAAAAAAGCCAGACTCAAAACCAAACAGCAGGATTTATTCTAGGGTGGAAACACACACACACACACACACACACACACACACACACACACACACACGTATATATATATATATATATATATATATATATATATATATATATATATATATGATGTGAAAGTAGACGATCTGACAGAGTACAGGTTGGAGGAAATGGAGAAGGGAGAAAGTAACAGAAAATGTCACAAGAAAACCACCATTTTGTAAGGAGTATGTGCCAGTAAAGAAGCATCAATGTGAAAAAGAAATCCCTTGTGGTTTTGACTGTGCCTTCTTATCAAAATGTAAAATCTGACACACATCCCACAATGAAAGTTTAACTGAAGTTTTATTTTAAACATGACATTATTAAAAATATGTAAAAAAAAAGGAAAAGTTATTTTACTTGGTCACTTTTTAAAAATAGTAAAGTAATATACATAATAAATAATATATGACATTTCATATGCCAAGTTTCCACTTAAATTATAAAATCATAAAAATTACAATTACAACATATTTTATGCCATAAATATTTATATCACAATTATTAATAAACAGCTTTAGTAATTGTCACAATTAGGTCACACTGAAGTACTACTTTTAACACTTGCTATCGTTGGCTATCGAGGTGATTTCAATTTTTGGTTATCTAAACACTGTGATGAATTCAGTTACATTTATTTCCTTATAAAAAATATATTTCCTTATGCATCTTAGGTGGACAATTACTAGATTTGAATGTAAAAATGTTATGTTTTGTGTATTTTCAATTTGCTATAAAAATATAATCATCTCTACAGGTCAATATTGGCAATGTGTATCAATATCCTCACAAATATTTCCACCTTTTAGTCCTTTATTTCCTTAGAAAGCAACCAGATACATGTGAAATGGTTTTGTTTATGTTATTGCAGAATTCTTCTCATCAACAAAAACTTGGCCACAATTCAAATGCTCAAAAATAGAAAAGCGGTTAAACAACATTGTTATTCAATGAACATACCAAAAACAGTCATTAAAATGACAGTTCTAAAACTGTGTATTAGCAGTCAAAAGTCAGAATATAGTGTATACAATCCTGGTTATATGTATATTCATATTTATATATGTGTTTTAGGTTGTGTGTGTATGTGTTTATATCAAATGTGTGCATCCCTTCTGTATCACACCACCCTCCCTCTATTTGGAGTCCAGCAATGGCTCCTGTGTTCCACCCCCTCCCTCCATGTAGAGTCCCCCACAATGGTTTCTACTCTGATTTCCTGTCTTCTATGACTGCTCCAAATTAAGTATACAAATCTAATAATTCAATACCAGTATTCACATACTAGTGAGAGAGCATGAAATAAAACATTCTACTGAGTCTTAAGACCTCACACAGTATAATGTTTTCCAGTTCCATTCATTTACTTGCCAGTTTCACTTTTCTTTACAGCTGAATAAAATTCCATTGTGTCTATATGCCACATTTTCATTATATAATTTCAGTTCTGATAGGCTACTTCCTAGCCTTTTTCTATAAATATATATATAGCTTGGATCATTTCATACATAGAATTTTGTGCCCAGACTTTTTTCATTTAACGTTAGTGATATGCCATATTATGAAGTCATGTGTTGCCAAATAAAAATCCCGATGACAAATGTAGGCTATGCCTCTCATGTTGTTGGTTAGTGGTTCCAAGAGACACAAGAGAAATAAGTTGTATGCATGTATAATATTTTTAAGGAATAAATAGTATAATAAAGAGTATTACATAATTTTTAAAAGTTAATGTGTACAGTGCTTATTCCAGGGCGGATCACTTCAAAACTCAGAACAGTGCAAGGTACTGCTGTTGGTCTTGGTTGTCCATCCTAACTTAACAGTAAGACCTTTTGCTGTACTCACCACACATCGAGTCATAGGACATAAAGAAATCAGACTGGTAATGCCCTGGAAGTTTTCTTCCTGCTAACTCACTTTTACAATATCAAAAGGAGCTATGCTGGCTGTTGAAGAAGAAAAATCATCAACAGCTTTACCCAGTTGTGAACCTTGCAAGCTACAATAAGGACTGGTCTGACCAGCCATGCCCATATGTGGTTGATATATTGTGTATCCTAATAAACTTATCTGAGTATCAGAGAACAGAACAGTCACTAGATTAGACATAGAGGCTAGAAAATGGTGGCACACATGCCTTTAATCCTATCACTTGGGAGGCAAAGATCTGTCTGGATCTCTGTGAGTTCAAGGTCATACTCGGAACAGAGCCAGGCATGGTGACACACACCTTTAATCCCAGCACTTGAGATCTCATGTCTTGCTTGGGAAAGACACATGTCTTTAATCCCAGTAAGTGATGGCAGAAAGCAGAAAGGTATATAAGACGTGAGGACCAGGAACTAGAGGCTTTTAGGCTTTTTAAGCTTTTAGGCTTTTGAGCAACAGTTCAGCTGAGATCCATTCGGATGAGGACTCAAAAGCTTTCAGTCTGAGGAAACAAGATCAGCTGAGAAGTTGGCAAGGTGAGGTTGGCTGTGGCTTGTTCTGTTTCTCTGATCTTTCAGCGTTCACCCTAATACCTGGCTCCGGGGTTGTTTTCATTAATAAGACCTTTTAAGATTCGTGTTACAGTCATGGGTAAGTAGTGTCCATCTATTTTCTACTTCGACTGAAGGCCCACTGGACAGGAGGAAGCTCACTCCTAGTGCTGTAAATCTGGCTGAGAACACGGGGTGGAGGAACCCATAGGCTCAAGGGTGAAGTTACTACTATTTTGCTAAATGGACATGCTATCAAACTGCCTTCTAAATATGATTTTGCATTGACAAATTATCACAGCTCTCAGTTCACAGCAGAGAACCATGTTTGTACAGTGAATCACAGTTAATACAGAGACTTACAGCCGGTCAAAGTACAGAGAATAAATGTCAGCAGAGAATAGGTGTCAGCAGAGTACTCTGCCATAAATGGGACACCTACATCACACACCTTCCCCAAAAGGGTCAGAGAACTCGTGAAAGAAGGGGCAGTCCGAGGCTGGGGAGGACTGGGTGAAGCAGTGTCTTCCAGACATGGCAGGACCACCGCCCCTACGAACTCACAGTGGTTATGGTTGCCTGCACAAAACCAAGCCAATCAATATTTCAGCATGGTCAGAGGAGGCCACATAAGCCCCCATCCCTAGTTCTTGACAGCTGATAGTTGCTAAAGGCAGATCAGTATTCTTTAGCGTTTTGATCCCTAGCATGTTGACCATGCTTCAGGGTATGAACCACTCTTATATGGGTGGTTCTAATTGAACTTAGTGGGTTATTTAAAAAGAAGAATAAATGAAGTTGAGGGGGCATGAGGCGGAGGGTTGGAGGGGATTAATAGGGTTGGGGGAGAGTGGAGAGTGAATATAACAAAAACATGGTGTGCGTGTATGAAATTCTCAAAGAATAAATAAAAATAGTATTTAATAAAAAATTATTGTGTGCCATAACATGAATTGATAAACGGTCTTATTAATAAAAAAAAAAACCCAAAGCCAGATATTGGGGTAAAAACCTGAGAGATCAGAGGAATAAGAAAAGCCCAGACAACCTCACCTCACTGACACCTCAGTCTCCAAAGAGACCTACTTCCTGTATACTCATGCCTATATGCCTTTCTGTTCTGCCATCTCATTTCCTCTCTCCACTCAGTTACATCACTTCCTCTTCCTGCCCAGCTCTGTCACTTCCGCTCTGTCTGTACAGACCTCCAGACCTCTATGGTTAGTGCTGGGATTAAAGGCGTGTGCCACCACACCTGGCTCTGTTCCCAGTGTGGCCATGAAATCACGGAGATGCAGATAGATCTCTGCCTCCCAAGTGACAGGATAAAAGGTGTGTGCTCCTATTGCCTGACTTGGGTGTTTAGTATGGTGGCTGACTTTTTCCTCTGATCCTCCGATAAGCTTTATTGGGGTGCACAGATAAAATATCACCACAGTGTGCAGTGATTATTTCAAAGGCAATCACTTCAAATATCCCTTTCTTCATTTATTGTTGTAGATTTTTACATACTCAAGATATTAATCCTTCTGGCAGCTCCATGGTATCACAACTATGCATTTGTGTAAAATTACATATGCATGCATATAAACAAAATGAATATAACATTTAACATATAAAAAAGATTATGTTTCAGTACCCCCAAGTCATTTTGAAGTAACATTTTCTTTTATGACAGAGAAAATTTTCAATGCAGTGGATACTTTGCATGTTAAAGAGAAGAGCCATTACGTGACTAACAGAAATTTCTCTGTCAAAGTGCTATGACACCTGAGTAGTGATGTCATCCCAGAATCTCAGGTGTGCTCAGCTATAGGTAGTTTAAGCAGGTCATACAATGATAGATTTATACAACAACAAAAATACATATAATTGAATTTCCTACATTTACTGTATGATGCATTCTCTAGTTGATCTTTAGCTAAAATTTGAAAAGAAAAAAATGGTCCTTCATCATGAAATTAAAAACAGAGGTCATATATTTGCTCATGTTGATCTCATGAGCCTCTTTTTAGGCTTTTTTCTAACCTATAAACACATCCACAAGACACGAGGACTCACTCCACTAATGCTGCTTGACCCCACAGATCCCCCTTCCCCCGGCACAGTAGACACAGACACATTGTAGTCTGGCTTCTACTCAACTATACAGCCCTGTTTCTCATTGACAGCCTCGCTATTACTACTGCTGGCAGTGCTTGCTATGTGTATTTAGGACTGGATTGTGTGTTTCCAGATTCTTGGCCTCTTGCTCAAGGAATTGAAATAAAGGCTCACATAGATTTGAAAAGTAGCAAGAAATTTTATTCAAAAGTGAAACAACAATATAGATCAGAGAAGTACACTGTCACTCTTGACAGCAGGGATATGAATGAGGGTACTCAAGGGCACTGGTTTTGGGGCATCCTTTTGTAGGGGCTGAAGTCTTGTTGCTAAGGGGTATAGTGTGTATGATCCTCTGCTTCGCTATGTATAGTGTTCTGCCTGCATGTATGCCTGCAGTCCAGAAGAGAGCACCAGATCTCATTTTAGATGGTTGTGAGCCATCATGTGGTTGCTGGGAATTGAACTCAGAATCTCTAGAACTCTTAACCTCTGAGCCATCTCTCCAGCCCAATCCTCTACTTTGATTAACAGGCTTAGATTAGTTAGATCACTGCTTGTGGTGCATGTCCCTTCCAATGATGTATCTGACTTTAATCCTATACAATACTGGTTATGCATAGGCAAAGAAGTCTTTTTCTAACAGTTCACTCAGAGGAAACAGTTTCCCTTACAGTACATGCACCCAAACCAGTCTGGGCTAGATTGCCTCCCATCCTTGTGCCTTTGATAGTTGTTAAGGGGAAAGTTATTTCATTGTTTGGAGTGCACTGTACATACAGCGTAATGCAGGCAACAGGTTGCTAGGTGCTTTGTTAAAAGTATATATGTACATAGTACACACAGGTGAGGGTCTTAAGATGTCATGTGATTTGCTACAGGTATGTGCATATACCACAAGTAGAGTCCAAGGTTGCTAATCTATTCCCTATGCTGACCTGATTTAATGGATCAATCATGGTATGGAAACATATTTTGTCTATTCCCACAGGTCTACCAGACTCTCCTAAGATGGCACCCCTTCCAAAGAGTTTCTTCCCTCCTTCTGCCTATAAACTACATTCTCTTCCTCTGTACTCTCACAGCAATGGACTTTCCCCATGATTTCACTCTCTGCATCACATGTCAACTGCATGCATACTTATAGTCTCAGCAATGGCAGAGAACTCAATCTATTTTGTTTACTGTTGTAAACAAAAGTTGATAGAAGGTTACCCGATGGATGTTTGATGGCTTTGCACACCTGACTGAACAAATTGTAAGTGAACAAAGGAGCTGATTATTGAATTATTCAGTGGGGAACACGCGCACTCCCAGGACAAGAGCAGAAAGAAGAAGGGTAGGGAAGGGAAGGGAAGGGAAGGGAAGACAAAGGAGAAATGGAAAGAGTTTGATGGAAACTCTTGGTAAGGAAAGAGTGTAGACCTTTTTCAGACTGAAGGATTTCTTCCCTTTGTTCCTATAAAATGGAACAGTATACACTTTGAACTGCTGTGAGGATTAACGAAATATAAACACATTAATATGCACACACACAAAATGTCTTGTATATCGAAGGCATTCAAACAAGACTTTTACCAACCACTGTCCTTGTGGCTTAGATGTTTCTATAGCCATACAAGATCAAAGTACAAATTACACATATGTGAAAATGTCAAAATGAAACCCAAAAAAATGTTTAAAGAAAATCTTGGAAAGAAGTCAATCATATTTCTGGGGAACAATACACTGACAAAATTATTTTTACTTTGATTTTTAAAAGTGTGCCATGCTAGATGACAGCTGTACAAAAGTAATATGCTGAAACTCTTCGCTTGCTTGTTTGTTTGTTTCTTTTTCTTTTTTCTTTTTTTTTTTTTTTTTTTTTTTGGTTGGTTGGTTTTTTTGAGACAGGGTTTCTCTGTGTAGCTCTGGCTGTCTTGGAACTCACTCTGTAGACCAGGCTGGCCTTGAACTCACAGAGATTCACTTGTGACTGTCTCCCAAGTGCTGGAATTAAAGACATGTGCCACCACCACCTGGCTGCTGAAATGCTTAAAAGATAGGAAATCTTGGGGCTGGAGAGATTGCTCAAGGTTGAGTACTTGTTGCTCTTGCAGAAAACCCAGGTTAAGTTCCCAGCCTGATGTGGGGTTAACACTCCTCTGTAACCACATTCCAGAGGATTTTCAGCCCTCTTCCTTCCATGGATCGAGCACACACCAAGTGCACAGACATACACGTAGGCAAAATAATCATACACAAAATAAAAATAAAAATCTCTTTTTTTTAAAACATGAGAAATTGTGGCCATAAAGATATGTCCTGACAAATCTAAAGATTTTTTAATAAAGTGAAAATTTTATTTATAAATTTAGATTCTTCAATTACATTGAAATACCTTAAAGACTTTGATAGTTATTTGTCTTAAAAATGTCCTAAACATAGAAGTTGTACATGCTGTTGGCAAAAAAAGTGTAAAATAATTCAAAAGGTCATAAAGAAATATTCTTGATCTTCATCCCAATTTTACATTGCTTATGCATTCTTCCATACATGTTTATACTCATATGAACATACAATGAAACAATGGAATCATGATAAACATATTTTACTATGCATAATTATTTTTTATTCTATATCTTATCATTATCTTCTATCTTATTACTTTATGGTTTTTTTATTCTATACTTCTATTTTTGTTTGCCCATAAATTTTTAAAAATTATTATTATTATTTTTTTTTTTTTTGGTTTTTTCGAGACAGGGTTTCTCTGTGTAGCTTTGCCCCTTTCCTGGAACTCACTAGTCCAGGCTGGCCTCGAACTCACAGAGATCCGCCTGGCTCTGCCTCCCAAGTGCTGGGATTAAAGGCATGTGCCACCACCGCCCGGCTAAAAATTATTTATTTTTATTTTATGTACATTGGTGCTTTTTGCCTGCACATGTCTGTATGAGGGTGTCAGATCCCTTAGAACAGGAGTTACAGACAGTTATGAGCTGCCATGTGGGTTTTGAACCCAAGTCCTCTGGAAGAGCAGCAGCGCTCTTAACCATTGAGCCATCTCTCCAGCCCCAGTTTTTTTTATTCTATTGTTATTATCTCATTATTTTAAAATTAAATTGTCTTCGGTAAAGAAAATAAAGATGTGTCGTGAAAGCAGTCTTCCTTTTGAGGAAGGGTTGTACAGGAATCCATCTTGCAGAGAATAAAATCTCATGAGTTTTAGTAATAGGCACAGGGGTATTCCAATAGCACAAGAACACTCTCTGGGGCTTTCATTGCCCTTTCTATTGACAAGACAGAGCACATAAAATATTAAAATCTGTCCTAGAGGCATTTGGCTAAATGCATAGCTGTCTGGGGCCAAAAGCACGTTCATTGATTTCAAAATTAGAATCTATTTTTATGCTTTTCAAACAGCTATCCGTGGTGACCTTGAAACATGAGTGTTTGTTTTAAGCTTGATGGTTGGGGCCACAGTCTTAGGACTCAACAAAAAACAAGTTCCTCAAGTTCCTAAGAGTCACAAGTTGGGAGGGACGCCCACAACAGCTTGTCTCTTGGGCTGCCACTGTGTGTGTATGGGGGAGGGCCGCCCACAACCAACTTGTCCCTTGGGCTGCCACTTGGGAGGGGTGCCCACAACCAGCTTGTCCCTTGGGCTGCCACTGTTTGGGGGGCGGGGTATTGACTAGGGACTTTAAGGCAGATCTAGAAGTATGCTTGGTGCGTCTCTGACTCAGCAAGAAACCTGCACAAATAAAGAGATCTTTTCAGCTAGACTCAGTCCTGCAGCTAATATCATAGACATTCTATACACTAATTTAAAAACAAGCACAGGCCTCCTAGTCACCCCGATAAAGGCCTGTGGGTCCTGTGGCCCATGGCAAAGGGGCTACTCCAGTGGTCTGGGGCTGAATCTGTAGTTTCCTGACCTTTGCGCTGTACTACCTGTCCTGTGGGATTGTTAATTTAGTCCTTTGTTTGATGCTGTGCGCAAATGCAAATGTGTGTGGCCAGTAATTGCTAGATGTAGCTACCAGCATTAGTTACGTTTCCCCTGAGAATGTTTTCTCCTTGGCACTTTCATTTCATCACAAGTTATCTATGCTTTAGTGCACTGGTTAGTCAAAAAAGCTGATGTTGTAGTCAAAGCCAAATAAGTCTTGGAGACAGTAGAGACAGCAGCAGGGATTTGCCACAGCAGCTTCATACAATTAAGTTTTGGAAGAGAAGTTCTTTGCTCAAAACAAACAAACAAAAAAAATAGAAAAGCAGAGAACAGAAAAAGAGCCCCAGCAGAGGTTGGAAGAATGAGCAGCGATACACACAAGCTGGGAATAAAATCAAATTGCTGTTTGGCACCTGAGGGCAAATTTCCCAGAGGGTGTGGCTTGGCCCTGGGAGAGGGGCAAGTGATAATTAAGACCTGCAGAGGATGTTTTGAAAGCAGAAAGCACCTCCAACCCAGGCCAGAGTACTTGAAAATTTGCTCCAACACAGGATCTGTAGCACACAAAGATTGGTTGGAGCAATGCTTTTCCAGTAACATGCAACAATGTTAAGATACCAAAAGCCATCCCATGACCAAAATTCCTGAAGCTCCTCCATCTGAGGTTTTCAGTGTGTGACCCTTGGATCTCTGAAAGTAAGCTTGTGCTGAAACTCCTGGGCTGGTGCCTACATCCCTATAGTTTAAGAAGTCCTCTGCACATTTGCACACTAACATCTCAGATACCTGGACTAAGTTGTTGTCCCTTATCATGTACAAAGTCTATACTTAACAGATAGGAACTTTCTAATCAACAGCGGAGAAAGTCAGGCAGGAATAGAATGGGACAAGAGAGCTGATGGGGGGTGGAAGTCTTCTCTCTTTCTAATTGTCAATGGAAGAAGCTAAGCAATAAGAGCCCTCCACCCACCATACACAAAAGTTCTTGGAGCTATTTTGTTTTGTTGGAGAGAAAGGTCAGAAAACATTGTGAGTGACACTCAGACATTAAGGACTTCTAAGTCTCCAGTTTTTCATTTGTTTATTTGTTGTTGTTTTTAATTTAATGTATAAACTCATGAAATTTCTTAGAACTGAGTGACAAAAATATCAAATCAATCATTATATGATTGAAATTTTAAATGAAGTAAAAGCCATGATTGTGAGAACTGAAAGGCACGTGTTGTTCCTCTGCGTTCCATAACCACTTGTATTTTCAGCATTTGTCTATTAAACAGTGAAGCTCCTGAAGAAGTCTGAGCTTTCCTCCTCACAGACTATAAAGTTTCTCTAAGGGAAGATTTTGTGTCATTTTTCCAATTAATTAAAATGCCAAACCTTTCACAAGTCCCATCACATTCACCTGCCTCCTGAATTTTATGACTCCTCAGTAGAATTCTCTCCTGTTTTCTGCACTTAATTTATTCAACTAAACACTCTTGGGAGCCTGTGTATACAGTCCACTTTTGATACATTGTTTAGTATGCCTAAGTCTTCGGGCTCTATCTTCATCACTGCAAAAAATAATTAGTTAGCTTAACATATTGAGGGAGCACCTACCATGTGCCAGATACCATTTGCAAGGAACTAGTAAACCAAACAGAAAATCACTTTGTTCTATGGAGTTTAGAATGTAACACAATTAATAATCAGTATACACTAAAAGATAGATAGGTGTTAGATAGATAGATAGATAGATAGATAGATAGATAGATAGATAGATGTCATTTCTAGCAGCAAATTATAATAGGAAGTGTTTTATGGAGGAAACTATGGTTTTGGAAGTCAGGGAAGTGACATTTAATACAAACCAGAAGACAGCCCAAGGCTGAGCAGGGAGTTAGTTCATCTAGGGGAAGCGCATTTAAGAGGCAAGTGAAGGTGAAAGGTCCTGCTGTGTAGTCAAGAGTCAGGAGGTGACAACTGGGGGCTGGAGGAAAAGTAAGCCTCGAACAGAGCTGAGAGCCACAGACATGCGCTATGGCACAGCCTCAGGGGCTGCAGAGTGCAGGATGTTCCATCCTTTACTCTGAACAACATGAAAAACTACTGACAAGGATAACTTCCATGGCCAGTGCCTTAGTTAGGGTTTCTATTGCTGTGCAGAGACACCATGACCACAGCAGTTCTTATAAAGGAAAACATTTAATTGGAGCTTGCTTACAGTCCAGAGGTTCAGTCCGTTGTCATCATGGTGGAACATGGCAGCATGCAGGCAGACATGGTGCTGGAGAAGGAGCTGAGAGTTTTACATATTGATATGCAGGCAGCAGAAAGTGAACTGTCTCACTGGCTATAGCTTGAGCATAGGAGATCTCAAAACCCACCCTCATAGTGACACACTTCCTCCAACAAGATCACCCCTACTCCAACACAGCCACACATCCCATTATTGCCACCGTTTTGGGGTCTATTTTCTTTCAAACCACCACATTCCACTCCCTGGCCCCCAAAGGCTGAAGCCACATTATAATGCAAAAATGCATTCAGTCCAACTTTAAAAACCCCCATAGTCTATAATAGTCTCCAACTTATTTAAAAGTCTAAAGTTCAAAGTCTCTTCTGAGATTCATGCAATCTCTTAACTATAATCCCCTATAAAACTAAAATCAAAAAGAAAATCACATGCTTCCAACATACAATGATACAAGATATACATTACCATTCCAAAATGTAGGGAAAGGAGCATAGGGAAGGAATACTGGACCAAAGCAAGACTGAAAACCAGCTGGGCAAACTCCAAACTCTGTATCTCTATGTCTGATGTCAAAACACTCCAGATCTCCAACTCCTTTCAACTTTGTTAACTGCAACACACTTCTTTCTCTTGGGCTGGTTCCACTCTGTTATCAGCAGATATCTTGGCAGATATCCCACAGCTCTGCCATCTCCAATGTCTTGGGTTCTCCAAGGCAATCCAGGCCTTAACTTTACGGCTTCACACAATGGCCTCTCTAGGACTCCATTCAGGGCCTGACACATGCCTGGCCTCAATGACTTTCCTTAGTTGCAGAGGCAAATTCAAGAGTCCCTTTCCTTTATGCTTAACTCTAAAGCCAGAGACACATGGCCAAATCTGCCAAGTTCTTCTGCCTGTTGGGTCTGGAACATGGCCCTCTTGTTCAACTACATCTTCGCCAGCTTTCTGTCCTTCACTGCCTAAGCTTGGCTATTCTAAAAATGGATCTGTAGACCAAGCTGGCCTCTAACTCAGAGATCCACCAGCTTCTGCCGAGTATTGGGATTAAAGGCGTGTTCTACCACTCCCAGCTCTGAGCTTTCCTTTAATTCCTTTTCACAAGTTGGAAATTTAGCTGGGTGGGATCTTGCCCTGAGGTCACCACTCCCTTTATTCCATTTCTTAATCTGTTTTTCTCCTTGCATACAGGACTGAGCTTCCTTCCACTTCCTTGTGCTCCTTTTCAAATATTTTCCTTTGCTCAGCTTGCTCCTTTTCGTTATAACTCTTCATTAGAGTTAACACTAATAACCACAAAACAGAGTCAATACTGGGCTGTTTTCTGCCAAGAGAATTAACCCAAATTCTTCACTTTAGCCTCTGGCAAACTTTTCGGACAAGAGTAAAAAGCTGCCACATTCTTCACCAAAATATCCCAAGAATGATTTCTAGACAACATGTTAAATTTCTGCTCTTCTGAAACCCCTGTCAGCACCGCTGTCTCTTCATCGCCACAGGTGTGGCGCATTAAGCAGTGCTTAAAGCATTCCACTGCTTTTCTAACCCAAAGTAACAAAGTCCAAATTCCTCCAAACAAAAACCTGGTCAGGTCTTTCACAGAAATACCCTAGTCTCTGTTACCAACTTCTGTCTTAGTTAGGTTTTCTATTGCTGTGAAAAGACACCATGGTCATGGCAACTCTTATAAAGGAAAAACATTTAATTGGTTGGCTTACAGTTCAGAGGTTTAGTCCATTATCATCATGGTGGGACGTGACAGCATGCAGGCAAATATGGTGCTGGAGAATGAGCTAAGAGTTTTACATCTTGATATGCAGGTAACAGGAAATGAACTGTTTCACTGGGTATAGCTTGAGCATAGAAGACCTCAAAGCCCACACCCACAGTGACACACTTTCTCCAGCAAGGCCACGCCTCCCATTAGTGCCTCTTTTTTGGGGGGCCGTTTTCTTTCAAACCACCACAGCCAGTCTTTGTCTTTTTCTTCCTGCTTCAGTGCTGGTATCACAAGTGTGTGCTTCCACACCTGCTCTCCCCATTTTTAATTAGTATGTATTTATTATACATATGATGAGTTTCACAAGAACATTTCCTTGCAAGTCTACGTTTTACTTTGACTGTATTCATCCTCTATCAATCTCTCCTACCTACCCCCTCAAGTAGGAGTCTTTCTCCACATTCTTTTTAATGTTTTAGGTTAGAATACAAAGCAATATATATTTTATTATGGCCTTTTCACACATGTGTGTTATTATATGCTGGGGATTTCTTTCTGTATGCTTTGAATATGTTGCTCTGATTTGGTTGATAAATAAAATACTGATTGGCCAGTAGCCAGGCAGGAAGTATAGTATATGCAGGACAAGCAGAGAGGAGGATTCCAGGAACAGGAAGGCAGAGTCAGGAGTCGCCAGCCAGACACAGAGGAAGCAAGATGTAAAAGTACCAGTAAGCCACAAGCCACGTGGCAACTTATAGATTAATAGAAATGGGTTAATTTAAGATATAAGAACTAGATAGCAAGAAGCCTGCCACAGCCATACAGTTTATAAGTAATATAAGTCTCTGTGTGTTTATTTGGATCTGAGCGGCTGCAGGAGCCAGGTGGACACAGAAAAACTCCAGCTACAATTATACCTTGTCTTTATATGTTTCCTTTCCTCTGCTTTCCCTTATGCACCATGTACGTTTCAGATTGGTCCCCTTCCTTCCCACAGACACTCTTCTGTTCTGCTTTCTTACACATGTATTCCATGACTCTATTTACCCCTTCCTTTAACATCCTTCTCCCAAGCTGGAAAGATTATCAGCAGATAAAGGTGTTTGCTGCCAAATCTGAGGACCTGAGTTTGATCCTAGAATCCATGTAATAGAAAGAGAGAAGTGGCTCTCTCAAGTTGTCCTCTGACGACCAAGTGCATACTGTGGCACCTGTGTACATATGCAAACACACATACAGTAAATATATATAATATCAACTTACAAAAACAAAATTCTTTCTCCCTTTTTAGTTTTGTGACATATACACATGTGCATATATGAATATACACAGGCATATAGATAATTTGAAATCTAGTTTCCACATGTGAAAGAAATGGGGTATCTGTCTGAGTCTGGCTATGGTGATATTTTATTTGTGCTGAAATGTAATTTTATTTGTATGTTAATAAATGAAGTTGCCTGGGGGTCAGAACTAATAGCAAGCCATAGCAGAAGCTGGGTGGTGGTGGTGCATGCCTTTAATCTGATCACATGGCAGGCAGGGTCTGTGTGTCCAAGGACATAGCCAGCTTGGAGACACACGCCTTCAATCTCAATACCAACCATAGAGACCTGGAGGACTGTATAGACAGGCAGTGATGAGGAGGTCATGTGGTTGGGTTTACAACCAATGAGAAGGCAGAACAGAAAGTCAATAAAAAGACAGATACACAGGAAGTAGGTCTTTTTCTCAGGGGAAGCACGGCAGTGGCAGCGGGTGATAAGAAGGCAGTTTTAGTCTCAGCTCTTAGCTACTGCTCTGACCTCTTGGGCTTTTAACTCTGCATTTGGCTCTGTGTTTCTTATTTAATAAGACCATTACATCTACATCTGGCTTATTTCACTTAATATACTGATTACAATTATACCCCTTTTCCTAAAATTTTCATTTTTCTTTATAGCTACACAAAATTTTATTGTATGTACCCATTCATCTATTGATTGTTGTGTAACATTTGTACATTATGTGAAGATGTGTTGCTGTGATTGGTATAATAAAAAGCTGAATGGCCAATAGCTAGGCAGGAGAGATTGGCTGGATTTTGGGGCAGAGAGAAGAAGAGGTAATAATCGAGGCATGTGTCAGATGCCAATGAAACATGGTGGGAGTCAGACATACAGAAAGAAAGAAAGGTAAAAAGCCATGAGGCAAAATGTAGATTAATACAAATGGGTTAATTTAAGTTATAAGAGCTAGTGGGACAAGTCTAAGCTAAGGCCGACCTTTCATCGGATACCATCAAAATTAATAAAGATTCAATTTGAACAGGAGAGACCCCTTGATTAGGAGAGGTGATAGTTCATCAATCGATGTGGCAATTCAACCTGTCGAAAGGAAAAACTCACCAAATTAGGGTTGGGGTAGGTTTCTGTTTTTGTCTTTCCAGGAAAATAAAAACATCTATTTTGAGAAATTTAAAGACCTTTGTGTCTAAAGAAGAAGAGAGAACTACACCCCAAAAAAATAATCAAAAAAAGGAATATATACCATCAACATGGTAAACCTAATGGTATAATATACCTTCAACGGGGTAAAATTTCATAAACCTTTTGAAATGTTTGTGTTTGCTGGTCTCTACAGTCATGTTAAACAGGTGGTCTTTATGTAATTCCAACTCAATTAAAAAGTAAAGCTGGCTTTGGAGTTGGAGTGTGGCTCCCTCCTTCTCTAAATAAGCATGCTGTTAAAAGAAAATTCAAGAGTCTCTATCTCACATCAGATCAGCCACCTGCTATGGGATAGAAGAAAAACCAAAATCTAGGGACTATTATTGTCACAAATCTCATACCCTTCGAATTTATTTTGACTCTTAAAAACTTTTGTTTAGGTATACTTCTATTTCAAAATTTAAACTTTCTGTTTTGATAGTAATGATATTATAAAGTACTAACTAATTCTAACCTTAGGTTTCATGTAGCTTCCTGTACATAATTTCAGACATAAGTTTAAATAGATATTTAGGAATTAAGCCTAGATATCCCAGATGTATTTAACAGATCATGAGCCTTTAACCTCCCTAAGATTTACAGCATATGACAATTAATATGTTTCAGTTTTCTGCAGTGAATGATAAATGTTCCTAACAGTCATCTCTGAAGTCTCCAAAAGATTATGGGGCCACACAATGGCAATTTTACCTGGATTATAATAATACCACTAAGCCAATAAACACCACCCAAAGATTGGTTTTGGACTACAAACTGCTCAGGCCAATTTTAAGGTGGCCAGCTGAGATGGTGCATCCCCATGTACCACTCCAGCCAGGACTTCAGACACACTCTAAACTTTCCCATTACCCAGAGACTGACAATAAATGACGCAGCTAGTTCTCTCAAGACTTAACCATTGTTTCTGTTTTTACAGGGTCCCCTAGAAATGCCATTGGCCCCCAGACAGCAGGAAGTAATTCTAAGAAAATGATGCCCACTTTCCCAATGTGAAGTGGATGGTTTTTGGTCTTCCTTGGGGTGATGGATATTTGTCGTCATATAGGGGGTTTGATTACAAGTTGTTATAGGGTAAGGGACTGAACAAGAGATTAGATTCAGGGATCTTCTTCAGAAAAGAAAAAGGGGGGAAAGATATGATAGGATAAAAGGTAGATTATTAAATCTACTTTCAAACTAAAAAAGCATTTTATCAGTTTTAAATCATTTATATTGGTATGGATTCTTGTATATGATTCAAATTTAAGGTTTTTTGTTATATTGTATATATGTTTCTACTTCTGTTCAAGATATTTTTGTATATTGTTACAAATTTGAGGTAATTGTCTTTATACTGTACATCTGTTTCCAATTTTGCTTAAGGTTGTGCCTTTACAGCTTGTTTATTTATGCAATATAAAGCTGTAGTCCTTAAAAGCAATATAGGATAATTAAAAAAAATACAGGTTAATAGTCACCCATAATTACCAAACTTATAGTCATGTTAGTTAGGTTTTGTAGGTATGCAGAGACATGTTTCAGATAGATAGGTAATCTTCAAACACTTCAAAGACCTCCAAAATATGGCATTTAAAATGTTTTAATAACTTAGAATTTTCTTGGCATGAGACGCTTCTGTTCCTGGTAGCACCAATCTACTTCTGAGGAGGAGGATGGGCACCAAAGACACTTCATATGAAGTTTGCTTTCTCTGTGGCACAAGCTGGCCTATAGGGCTGAACTGCCCTTGCCTCAACTGCTGACAGTAAATATGATGTCCAATCTGGACAAGTAGGACACACAAAAAAAGCAACTGCTGAACTTTGCCAAGACAGGACAGTACTTCAAAATTTCTGCTTCTGAAAAACATCTGTCAGATATTCTAGGCCTGTACGCCAAAGATGGATGCCCCAGCATTGCAGAAGAACCTTGGGTAACTGTCCAGGCAGCCAGCTGTTTCTGTCATTTCTTACATTTTTTTGGAAGCCACTTGCTTGCACTTCCTGCTTACTCAGGTAATATTATTTTCCTTCTCAGGTCTTTGATGTTGAAGACTAGACAGTTACAATTACAGTTCTCCCAAATCTTAGCTAAAAATATATTGAGTACAAAATTTTGGATTCTTCAGGAAAAGACAGCTATTGGAATAAACTCTATAAATTCACCAATTACTTATGGTCTGGACATTTAGAACATACTTCTTACTTAATAATTTTTCTTGTTGGATGTAGTTTCATTTTGGTTAAGGTTGTTACCTTTCCTTTCTTCTGAACAATACTTGATAATAATTCTTATTGTATATAGTTTTATTAGAGTTAGAACCATTCCTTTTTAATTAGACAAAAAGGGGGAAATGTTATGGGAATCCTGTCATGGGTCAGCTAACCCATTGGAAGGAGCATTTAGGTTTGAGAGGCAGAGTTTTCATTGAGAGTGGATGTGACCCAAAGATAAGGCAGGTCAGAGGGATGTACAGGCTTTTCAGAGGACAAACAGAGAGCAAATGGTGGGAGCAGGAACCGCTGGTGACCTGGTTCAGATTCCCCATCCCTTACTGCGAAATTTGTGCATGAATTTTACTGATAATAAACAGTAAAGTAATCATTTGACTTCCTTTATCAGAGTCTGGCTTATTTCACTTAATATACTGACTATAATTGTACCTATTTCCCTAAAATTTTCATTTTTCTTTACAGCTATATAAAATTTGACTGTACATACCCATTCATCTATTGATTGTTGCAGAGTATTTGTATACTGTATGAAGATGTGTTGCTGTGATTAGTGTAATAAAAAGCTGAATGGTCAATAACTAGGCAGAAGAGATAGGTGGGACTTCTGGGCAGAGAGAGGAAGAAGAGATCATTGAAGCATATGTCAGATGCCAATGAAACATAGAGGGAGTTGGACATACAGAATGAAGAAAAGGTAAAAGGCTGTGAGGCAAAACATAGATTTAATATAAATGGGTTAATGTAAGTTATAAGATCTAAGGCCGAGCTTTCATAATTAGTGAGAAGTCTCTGTGTCATTACTTGTGAATGATGGCTAACAACAAAGCTTTCTACAGTTGATAAACATCTAGACTGCTTCTATTAACTTGCTATTATGAGCAAGGCAGAATGACCAAGAATGTAAACACATGTACAAACCTATGGTGCACTTCATGTTCAGTGTTGGCTTTAACAAAATATCTGTTCCACTCAGAATGATTTAGTGGTAGGTAGTTTGGTAAAAGGAAGCTTTGTTTTAGAAAGACAGTGTTCAGGAGAGTGATAATTATGGATTGAACTACAAAGGAGAGGGTAAGAAAAGACCAAAGTGAGTAATTTTGAAAGTGAGGAGAATAGGTAGGTATAAGACAGAGGTCAAAGAAGATTCCCAGGGTTGTATCTGAGTAACTTGAAAAAGCTTTTTCCGTTTGCTGCAATAGAGGAGACAATATGAGGAAGCAGTTAATTGGGAAGAAGACTGGGGAATGTGCAGCCTTTAGAATTGGGGAATTTGTTAAGGTGGTGAATAAATGTCAACTACTGAGCGCAGGAGCTCAAAATCAAAGTGCTGCTGGCAGGTTCTGTTTCTGATGGGGACCCCTGTGCAGACAACTACTTCCTTGCTGTGCCCTATGTGGCAGAGAAAGATCCTCCTTCAACATTCAGAGATGTGTATGCAACTATTGCAGATGAAATTCTAAACGGTCTTATTAAATAAGAAACACAGAGCCAAATGCAGAGTTAAAAGCCCAAGAGATCAGAGCACTAGCAAATAGCCTTTAGCTTACCATTCACTGCCATCCTTCCCCTGAGAGAAAGAGACCTTCTCCTGTATGACCTGTCTTTTTATTGCCTTTCTGTTCTGCCTTCTCATTGGCTCTAAACCCAATCACATGACTTCCTCGTCACTGCCTGTCTATACAGACCTCCAGGTCTCTATAGTTGGTACTAGGATTAAAGGTTCAGGTCACCGCTTGGCTGTGTCCTTGACCACACAGAGACTCTGCCTGCCATGTGATCGGATTAAGGACGAATGCCACCACTGCCGGACTTCTGCTAAATGGCTTGCTCTTAGCTCTGATCCCCAGGCAACTTTATTAACATACAAATAAAATCACATTTCAGCACAAATAAAAGGATCACCATAAACTATTTCATCAATGAGTAGTTCCAGGAATGTGGGACTTCTGAGAAAGTCCTTGGCAAACTGAAATGGTTCACTGACTAAAAACCCAGGGAGAGGGACAAGACACCCAGGAAACAGTACTGAAGGGGAAGAGAGTCTTCTCTGGGAGCCTCATAAAGGAAGTTTCACATAGAAGACATGTCCGTCAATGCTGTTGATGGGACCGGGACAGTGAAACCTGAGTGAGATTAACCACTGGACTTAACAACATACAGGTCACAGGAGACCTGGAGGTGCATACCTTCAATACAAATTAAAAGGAACAGAAGACATTAATTAATATTCAGACTGTCAAAACAAAATGCCAGAGTGGGTGGCTGATGTGAGAGAAGTTTACTTTTTCCTCTCAGTTCTGAAGACTCAGAAGTCAAAATTGGGGGGCTGTAGTTTCAGTTTCTTACAAGGGCCCCCTTCCTTTGTTCATATGACAACCTTCTCGCTGTGTGTCCTCCATGACAGAGGGAGAATACTTTTTTTCCTTGTAGAGAACCATGGTCCAATCAGATTTGGACCCCACCATACAACCTCACTCAACCCTAATTCTCACACAAAGACTATCTCCAAGTGCCATCAACTTGGGGTTTAGAGCGTCACCCTGAGAATTTGGAGCAGAGGGAAGTACAGTTCAAACCATAGCAAAGAGTAGATTGCAAACAAAAAGAAAAACTAAAAGGACTGTCACCAACAGTTTCAGGGGTTTGGTTTGGTTTGGTTTGGTTTTGTTTTGTTTTTTCCTGAAAAAGAACAAGTTGAGTGGTCGTTGGAAAGTGAAAATAGAGCGAAGACTATTTGATCCCAATTGAGCAGGAAGCATTAAAAATGTGTTTATTTCCACGTGAATAATTACAGTAAAGAAAATGGGGATGTCCCTGGAGTGATATTCTCTAGTGTATGAAATGGTATGGGCACTACAAACAATTAGTTGATTGTCTTTACCATGAGCACAGATGGTTTAGCTATAGAAACAGGAGAGGCGGCGACAGGCACAGCCACGCGGAGGTCTGCTCATGTAGTGGTGTTACAGAACCGCTCACAAGAGGCCTTGGCGGGTTTGAGCCAAAGAGACACACCATGCAGGCGGCGGCCAAGGGGGCACAGTGGAAAGTTACGCCCATCATGCAGGCATGGCATCTATGTGGAAAGTTTTCTTAAAGGTGGAGGGGAGAGGGAATAGAGAGAAAGAGGGAGGAAGGGAGAGAAACAGAGGGAAATAGAAAAGGAGAGAAAGGAAAGCGGAGGTGCGTGCAGCCTCATGAAGAGACAGAGGGAGAGAGGAAGAAGAAGGAGGGGGAGGGGTTTTTTCCTCTTAAAGGGGGGCTTTACGTAAGATGATGTCAGAACACGGGGGGGGGGTCTTAACAGTGGAGGCAGTGTGTTGGGGGGCTTGTCAAAATTCCTTTCTAATTATTTCTGTTTTCCTGATAAAACAAACAGCAAACCTATCACTTCAGAGAGAAAATGATGGCAGTTAGAGGCCAAAGAAAAGAGGACAGAAACCCTCTAGCAGATCAGGAGAGTGGTGGAGAAGAAAGATGGAATTACCAGGGAGCTTAAGACTGATCCTGACTTCCAAGATGCGCAGTGTGGCCACACGTTTTCCTTCAGGCGTACTCTAACACGGGAAGGAAGGAGGTGGGGTGCAGCCGTGGATTTCACTAAAGTTACATTAGATAGGGTAGCATAGGGGGTCCAGAAGGACGGTCATTTTGGGTGATGCAGCCCTTCCAGCCTTAATATGGAATCCACAGTGCTAGAGGCACATGGTCTTTCCTATAGGGAGACTAAGCTTTTTGGTCACAGCTGATTTCTTTTCTTTTTCATCCTTGTATTTCCAGTGACCCCAGAACAATTATTACCTTAAATACAAAGTACTAAACAGAGGATTCCAAAAGTCCAAGAGGACTCTCAGAATGCTGAGGTACTTGGCAGAAGTCCTAAGAGTCACATCTGTGTGTAAATGATGGGACAGAGCCCCCTGTCCCATTCAGGAAAAGTCTACGGCATTCATAAAGAAGAGCTTTCTTGTTCCTCCAATAGCATTTCTCCAATTCTTAATGGCCAAAACACAAATTATTTTATTCATTCAATTAACATATATTGAGGCACTACATAAGAAATTACACCTAGAATAGTCCATAAAATTGACAAAGTGGGCCTAAGAGAACATGAACTTTATTTATTTACTTATTCATTCATTTATTTACTTATGTATTATAATAATTACTGTGCTCAATGAACTATTTCTAAGATCTTCATATATCTGATTATTATATGAAAATTTCAATACTGTACTATTATCTGATTTTGTAGGTAGATGTAAAATTTACCATTTACCCAGATTGTCCTCTGTGGATATACTGTAGCACAGTAAATGCAGTATATAGCAACCCTACCTCCAGCATTTTGCTAAACAGAAAAAAAAAAAAGCATTTCCAGTAAAAACAGGAACAAAACAAGGATGTCTACTCTCCCTATTCCTGTTCAATATAGTTCTTAGCTACAACAATAAGACAAATGAGGAAGATAAGTGTATAAGATTAGGAAATGATGTACCTGCATTTGCTGATGATATGATTTGATACATAAAAGACACTAAAGACTCTATCAGAAAACTCAGAGTTTATAAACACATTTAGCAAAATAGCAGTATATAAAATTAACACAAAAACAAGTAGCATTCCTATATACACATGACAAACATACCAAGAAAGAAATCAGGGGACCAATAATCTCATTCATAATAGCCTCAAATGTGTGTGTGTGTGTGTGTGTGTGTGTGTGTGTGTGTGTGTGTATAAAATCTTGGAATAAATATGACTAAAGGAGTGAAAGACATGCATAATAAAAATTTTAAGACATTCAAGAAAGAAACTAGGGCCTGGGGAGGGCAGAAGACCCCCAAGCATAGTCAGAGCCCTGCAGGCCTCTGTGTATGGTGTGTGTGTGTGTATCACTGTGATAAATAAGTATGTGATAGAGAAAGATAGTAAAATGGAGTGGTGCACACACTGTGGAGAGAGGCAGAACTGGAGATGGGATGGCGATGACAGGTGAGAGGGAGCGCTGAGGGTGACATGCTGTCACTGCCCAGTAAAGTCAGTGGGAGGGTGCACAGCAGCTTGGAGCTTATGCAGATGCAGACTCAGCCCCTGAACCTGCCACCCAGCCATGTGGTCTACCTGGCTCTGGGCAAGAAGCCCAAGATGTTTATTGTTTTTAAATTTATTGTTATTATTATTTTTAATGATGCAGTCTTTTTTACCACTGTGTATTTTTGGTGTCTTTGTAAAAAACAAAACAAAACAGGTGGCTATAGCTGCATGGCATTATATCCAGGTCTTCAACTATATCCCATTTATCAATGTGTCTCTTTTTCTTTTTTTTGCCAGTACAATACTGCTTTATTACTGTAACTCTGTAGTACAACTTAAAATCAAGGATGTTCTCTTATTGTTTAGGATTGTTTTGGTTAGTGTATCCATATAAAATTTAAGATTATTTTTTAAATTTTCGTGCAGAAATGAGTGTGGTGGTTTGAATGAGATGACTCTCACAGTCTAGAGCATTTAAATACTTGGTCCCCAATTGGTGGCATTGTTTCGGGAGGCTTAGGAAGTGTGGCCTTGATGGAGGAAGTACGTCACGGTGGGGGGCCAGGCTCTGAAGTTTAAAAGCCTTGTGCCATTCCCAGTGCGCTTTCTCAGCTTTCTGTTTGTGGTCCGAAATGTGAGCCCTCGGCTGTTCCTGCTTCCATTTTCACCTGTAGCCATGCTTCCCACCATGACGGCGAAGGAACTCTGAGCCCAAATAAACCCTTCTTTCATTCCACAAGCTGTCTCGGTCATTGCTTTTTACAGCAATAGAAAAGTAACAAAGTTCAGTAACCCAGAGCCAGAAAGACAAATATTACAATTGTTTCTCATATATGGATGCTGTCTTTGAGCCTTTAGATATATGAATTTCATTTGGAATACCCATTGAAGTTAGGAAACTAGTAAGAGGACATGGAGGAGGGAGAAATTTTTCAAAGCAGGGGAGATAGAACACAATGACATAAAGAGGAAAAGGGGAACATGGGAACAAGAAACACTAAATGGAGGGCAAGGTGGAGATAGGAGTATGGAAACGGATAACTAGCACTAATGACCTTTTGAAGTATAGAAACTTACTACTGTAGAAATTTCCTAAAATATGTACATATACTTATACACATACACATATATATATGAGTTTAAATGAAGTAATCCCATAACAGGAGTACAATACCCCAACTAGACACCACATGCTATCCCAGTACCAGGAATGGGTTGCCTCTTTTGTTGAGTTGTTGGCCAGTGAGATCCCATAGACCCCAAAACAATTATAGGCTATTGTTGTTTCTCTTGGTTACCCTCTAGAATTGCCAGTAAGGCCCAATTGCTGAAGACACCATATACTTGAGAACATGGAGAAATCAAGCTTGTACTGTCCTAGAAGTTCATCCATATTGATTAGCTTTCATAGTGCTGAAAGGCATTATGCATAGTATAGAGGAGTAAAGGAACCATTAATTAACTTACCCAGCTGCAAATTTTATGAGCTATAACAGTAACTGTCCTGAAAATATGTGCCCACTAGTACAATAGTGGCATAGTACAACATCTTGAAAGTAAGCACCTACTTTCCAACTGAATTTAAAGGCTGCTCCATGAAATGATATCCACATCTGGCACCATTTTATCCACATCTGGCACCATTATCAGGGCCAAGAACTTGTGGCTAGAAAGGTCATAGGTCTGAAGAGGGAACTGACTACTATTATTCTGCTAAATGGACATTATATTAAAATGACTCCTAGGAATGTATTGCTGTACACATAGATCAGTACATTTCTCAGCTCACATTAGAGAAGCTTCTTTTTGTAGTAGATTAAAGCAGGGATCCACAACTGGTAACATGTAGAGAATAAGAAACTATGGAATACTTATCACTAATTGGGACATAAAAATCACACCCCTCCCCACAAGGCTCCTGGATCTCTGTAGAAGAGGGGGGCAAAAAGATTTGCCAGAGGTAGTGGATAACTAGGAGGAAATGTATTTTCTGGACATACTATGGCAGTTGCATATATGAACTCACAAATGATAGTGACAGTATGCACAACACCTGTACAAGCTCAAGCTAAACAAAATTCCAGTGTGTTGAGGTGGGTGGGCACAAAGTCCACCCTAGCTAAATATGTATTGGCATTTGACTGCTGGGAGTGAAAGAGTCAGTATTCTTTAAGGGTGTGATTCTGGGTAGGTCAACCACACTCTAGGACATGCTTGATATCCAAGAGTGTTTGAGCAACAGAATTTGGACTTGGATGATGGATCACAGAGGAGTTGGAAATGGGAGTGAATATGATCCAAACACATTGTATGACATTCTCAAAAGATTAATAAAAATAGTTTTTAAAAATAATATCCTATGATGAGTCAACTTGTACAGCCACTTTGGAAATCAATATGGGAGTTTCTGAGAATTTTCTACCTCAAGACCCAGCTATACTGCTCTTGGGCATATATACCCAAGGAATGCTCAATCATACCACAAGGACACATGTTCAACTATGTTCATAGCAGCATTACTCGTAATAGCCAGAACGTGGAAACAACCTAGATGCTCCTCAACTGAAGAATGGGTTAGGAAAATATGGTACATATACACAATGGAGTGCTACTCAGCAGAGAAAAACAATGACATCATGAAATTTGCAGGCAAATGGATGGAACTAGAAAATATCCTTCTGAGTGAGGTAACCCAGACTTAGAAGGACAAGCATGGTATATACTCACTCATAAGTAGATATTAAGATGTAAAGCAAAGGATAACCAGACTGCAACCCACAGCTCCAGGGAGGCTAGATAGCGGGAAGGACCCTAAGAAGGATGCATGGATCACCCAGTGAAGAAGAAATAGATGAGATCTACATGAGCAAACTGGGGGTGAGGGATGGTAATGGAGGGCAAGGGATGGGGGATGAGGACATAGAGGAATGGGAGGTTCAAGCTGGAACAGGGACAGAGTAGGAGAGCAAGGAAAGAGATACCATGATAAATGAAGACACCATGGGAACAGGGAGAAGCAGAGTGGTAGGGAAGTTCCCAGGAATCCACAAGGATGACCTAGACTACTGGCAATAGTCAAGAAAGTGCCTGAACTGGCCTACTCCAGTGATCAGATGGCTGAATACCCTAACTGTCATCATAGAACCCTCATCCAGTGACTGATGGAAGCAGATGCAGAGATTCACGGCCGGGCGCCAGGCCAAGCTCAAAGAGTCCAATTGATGAGAGAGAGGAGGGATTGTGTGAGCAAGGGACATCGAGATCATGATGGGAAAATGTATAGAGATGACCAGACAAACTAGTGGAAATGCATGAACTGTGGACCAATAGCTGAGGAGCCCACATAGGACTGGACTAGGCCCTCTGGATAGGCAAGACAGTTGATTAGCTTGAACTGTTTAGGAAGCCCCCAGGCTTTGGGGTCGCTGGTGCATGAGCCAGCTTTTTGGAGCCTAGTGCCTATGGTGGGATACTTTGTGCAGCCTTGGTGCAAGGGGAGGGGCTTGGACCTGCCTCAACTGAATGTACCAGGCTCTGCCGACTCCCCATGGGAGACCTTGCCTTGGAGGAGGTGGGGATGGGGGGAGTTCTGCGGGGGAAGGCTGGGGGGTGGGAGGAGGGAGGACAGGGGAATCCATGGTTGGTATGTAAAATGAATAGAAAATCTCTTAATAATAGAAAAATAAAATAAATTATCCTGTGATGAGTAGCTTAAAAAAAGGGCTGAATGTACTCACTCTGGTGTGAAAGGAAGCACTAAAGACTCTGTTAGGTGATCCATGTGTCCTGTCCTGAAACTAGAGATGTTATTCCGTTCCAGACATGTTCTGGAACGAAACACGAGAGTAAGGTTTGAGAAACAAGAGTTAGTGGGCTTCATCATTGAATCATGTGAGTCATTTAACACCTCTGAACTACTTTGTACTTTTATATGTTATATTTGGATAGTCATACTTGCACTACCTTCCTTATCATGCGAATCATGAGGTGGACCATGAGGAATAATTTAAAAATACTAAATGGTAAACACAGATCAGATGTTATTATAAGATCAAAACAGGTAAAATCAGAATAGCAAAGAAAAGACGAAAGACCCAGAGACATACTCCAGTTCCAAACGAGTCTCCCCAGAAGGGATGGCCTAGTAGTGCTGAGACAGCTGCTGGGGGCACAAAGGGAAAATGAAGGGGAAAAAGGAAGTTGAAGACTTTGCCAATAATAACTGCCTGCTTAGACCCAGGTTGGAGGCGAGTTCACCTGAGGACCTAGCACCTGACAGAAACCCAGACCTGCCACTGCCCATATCACTCCTTATGTGAGTTAAAAATAGTTGCTCCTTTCTCAAGACTTTTTCATTCTACCCATCAGAAAGCAGTTTTTAGTAGATTTATTTTGTTAAAATATTCCCAGGCATGTACCTGAGAAATCATAGTAAATACAAAAAAAACAAAACAAAACAAAACAAAAAACCTACAGTGACTGGCAGTCCCTAAAGCTAACAGTGCACAGTGGTTTTGTCTTGGATGACCCTACATACTGACTATGTGAATCATGAGGTGGACCATGAGGAATAATTTAAAAATACTAAAAATACTCAGCATATTTCTTTATGGACTTATTGACTACCAGCATAGAGTCATTAAAAAACATTTGTAGATTGAGCTTGAGCATTTTGAGATTTTGTACGTTAAATTATACTAATTATACTTTACTAACTCTAAATAAGCAAAAGTCATAGATCATAGATATCCAGGAAGGATTTCACATACACAGGTCAGAAGTCAATGGTATGCATATGTGTGTGTGTGTGTGTGTGTGTGTGTGTGAGAGAGAGAGAGAGAGAGAGAGAGAGAGAGAGAGAGAACACATTATTCTGTAAACAAAGCAATAATTCACATCTTGAATCCAAATCAGTTAAACTATCCATTTCAGTGGGGCTCTTTTCTCTAGCCAAAAACCACGGGTTAAACAGTAAGTTTAACTAAGTACAGTCGTACATGACTATATTTCCAGCATTCTAGAGGCTGAGGCAGGAGGATCATGAGTTCAATGTCAGCCTAAGCTACATATAAAGTAAGAGCCTATCTTGGGGAAAAAATTAATTGAAGGGAGGAAATAATCCAAAAAGATTGGTGAGCAAGATCAGATTCAATTGTTTTTCCTGACACAGACCTTGCTTGAATTCATTTCTTAGATAATTGTTGCCTTGTGAAATAATAACTAGTAATAGTTACCTTCTGGTAGCTTGATACTCAGATGAGAAATGTAAGTATTTAATTCAATTTATTATATATTGCATTTAATCAGCCATCTGGTGGGATCAATATTAGTTCATTTTATAGGAGAGAAAGCTAAAGCTTGAAGAAGTGATGCAATTTAACCCACAGTGCATAAAGAGTTGGGGTTTCACGCCATTCTCTTGAAATTTAGAACCACTTAATTTCACTCAATGACTGATTAGTGCCAATGTCACTTAGTCCTGAATAAGGAGATAATTGATTGAGCTGGGAATCATAGTCTGCTTGTGAACCAGACAAGACTTTAGTTCAAAGTTCTGAAGCTTAGCGTAGCATTGCAGAATGTAATATTGGAGCCAAAATCGTGGGTCATCTTTATCTCTGAATTAAGGTTTATCACTCACCACCCTGAAGAAGTCCTTTGAGCAAGGCAAACCCAGAATTATAATTTGAGTAGTAACCTAGCCAATTTCTACACATGAAAGCCAAGTGAATACTAACACGTGCAAATTCTAATTTTAAAACTGAGAAAAAACATTTTAAAATTAAAATAATTTACTTCATTTTGAAATAATTGAATAAAATTTCTTCTAAGCAAAAATCCAGTATTTAAGTCCGGACCCATGCTATCTGCCATTGCTACTGAACTGTCCATGATGATCCTCTGATGGCCTCAAAGAGCTTCCTCAACCAGTATACATGGACAAAGATTAAGGAAGAAAGTAACATTTTTTCCTTTTTGCTGTTTCTAACTTGATGAAAATTGTACTCTCATCAAACTCATCAATTAAATCTGGGGTAGGGTTTGAAATATTGGGTCACTTCTTACTCGATTAGACAAAGTGAATGAGCAATTGGAATCAAGGAAACCCACCATAGGTTCATAAATCCTAGGGACTTAAGGACTTGAGGCGTGAGAGGGACCCCATTGACATCACAGATCCCTCCTAAGTCACAATGCTCTTGAACTACCCTTGGAAAAATGCTTCAGAAGCATGAAAATTTTAGTTTGAATGCAGTCAAGATTCCTTAGCATTTTGGCTTTTAAAAGAAGGAAAGCATATTTCTGTTCCTTTTCAAAAATTAAAAGCAAGTCAACAAAAAGTAATAATAATAAAGCTGGGGAATCAACTTTATGAGTTCAGGTACTTACCCATGGATAACTTCAAAAATTTAAATTTCTCATGTTTCCCTCTTACATTTCTTACGATATATAGACAAAGTAAAAAAAATTTCCAAGACCCTCAGCTCTTCTCTTGGGCACAATAGGATATATCTCCCAATATTTTAGGGCAATTTGACCTCAAGAAAGTTTCTAAATGCTTTTTGGAAGCACCTGTGGAGATATGCTCTGCTCATCAGCTACAGATGTGATGCTGGCAGTGGCAGGACCCCGGGTGGGGAAGGGAGAAGCAGATGTCAAACATGTTGGAAGCCTCTCTTGACATTTTGCCACCTATATAGAAACTAGCATCAAATTTTAAAATGCCATCAATGCAAAAATTCACTTGCCATAGTTCCTCATCAGATTCTTCTGCATTCTGGTTGCCTAGATACAGATGTAAACAAAAGTGCCTCCCTGCCTGCTGAAGAACAGCCAGATCCACCCGATGGCACCCTTCCTGGCTCAGCTAGTGACCAAGAAATGAAAGCAAGTACTTTTAGATATTCATGTTAAGAATGGAGTAATTGGCTCAGTTTCTCTAAAGCTCAGGGTTGTTTAGCGTTTGAAGGAATCCGGGAAGAATAGCTTCCTTCTTTGTTTTCTTGCAGTTCCTGTTGTTTTGCCTAGATAAAGCCACTGAGCACAGCAACGCTACATTGAAAAAAATCATCTCAGTCTGTAAATACATTAACTGGATTGATTTTTAATATGGGGATAAGTTTTTAAATTTGATGATGATTTACTATGATAAGGATTCTTTAAGAAAAAATAATAGTTATATGTAATGTTCCTTTTTCATACTTCTCATATTTTCCATTAATGACAAAGGTCATACAAAGCAAGTTGTGCTTTTGGACTTTGGTAGTTCTAACAATATCTGAGCAGTATATACAGTCTCTTCTTATGAAACAGGTACCAGAAAGCCAGCATGACATCAAGTACTGGCTTTGAGTTTCTGTTTAGTTTGGGTGACTGCTTAACCTCAGTTTTTCGTCTTATATAAAATAGGCTAGTTAGACCTACCTCTTGTTGTGGGGTTCTGATGAGCTACTTAAAGTGTTAGCAAGTGAAACAGGCTCAGTGTAAAATGGGATTATCATCACATGACCCATTACTTCCCCAATCCTCGAGTTCCTCACCTATAAAATGAGTCATCGTAAGTTAGTTATTTAAAGAAACTTTTGTCATATATGATGAAAAACAATGATATTGATCTAATAGAGCTATTAGAAAAATGAAATCAGAATATATATGAGAAAATTTTATAGTATAAGAATTATAACATTTTAGAATATTATTGTGAAAAGATGAAAATTGACACATATGGAAAAATCCCATAATAATAATTTATGAAGTAATTTTCACATATAATCACATCTTAGCCTTTAAGAATATATTGAAAAGACACACACACACACACACACACACACACACACACACACACACACACACTATTCCCAAAGTAGAAGTGATGAGCATATCCTAGTAATTCATTCCTTTGGACACATTCATTCCACAAATATTTACACAGCATTATTGGTTGTCAAATGCATAAGTCAAAGACTAGCCAGTTGATAAGGAAGTACCAAGGCCAGACTCCCACCACCCTTGGCGTTCCATGGAGAGGTGAGAAGGAAACAGCTGGCATGAGGGGAGTAATAATTCAGGACCCAAAGCATTTACAGTAGGAAACAGTAGCAAGAAGCAGTGTAGGCAGAAATCTGTTCAGGTCCTCTGGGGACATAGGATGGTATCCAGAACACAAATGTACAAGTGTACAGTGGGGTATTCTTGAGAGCAATGATTCTCAACCTTCCTAATGCTGCGACCTTTTAATACCATTCCTCATGTTGTGGTGACTCCCAACCATAAAATTATTTAATTGCTACTTCATAACTGTAATTTTGCTACTGTTATGAATTGTAATGTAAATATCTAATATGCGGGATATCTGATATGTGGCACCCCCTCAAGGGTTTGCAACCCACAAGTTGAGAACCATTGCTTTAGGGTAAGCCCAGACCAAGACATATCCAACCTCTTGCAGACGCTACTCCACAATATGTCCAGAGCCAATGCACTCTCCCAAAAGCTCTCTGGCCCCATCCTGACCAGCTGGGAGCCTGTTCTGATAGCCTCCTGCCAACTGGGCTGGATCAAGCCAGCATGACCACTATCAATTTTCTTGATAATAGGGTTGCCTGGTTTTCTAATTTTGTTCAGAGGCGAGGGATTTGCAAGTAAGTACCTCGGCCCTTACACTTTTAATGGAATCAACCAAGAAATAGTTGACTTCATTAAAACTTCCTAAAAAACTCTTTCTGAACAAAAAAATCTTAATGTTTAATCCCATTGTCTTAGTTAGGGTTTCTATTGCTGTGAAGAGACATCACAGGCATGGAAACTCTTATAAAGGAAAACATTTGATTGGGGTGGCTTACAGTTTCAGAGGTTTAGTCCATTGTCAACATGGTAAAGCATGGCGACATGCAGGTAGACACGGTATTGGAGAAGGAGCTGAGTGTTCTACATCTTGATCTGCAGGCAGTAGAAGAAATCTGTGTCCACACTGAGCATATCTTGAGCACAGGAGACCTCAAAGCCTTCCCACACAGTGACACACTTCCTCCAAAAAGGCTATACCTCCTAATAGTGCCAGTCCCTAAGGGGGCCATTTTCTTTCAAACCACCACACCAATCATTTTACTATGCAGTAGTATAACCCAAGAAAAATATTCAACAAACATACCTTGTTCAATGTGTTAACTTAGAATACCAGTTACATTCCCTTCACTGAATCTAATTCAGTGATTGGCTATTAAAATTAAAACAAAATGTGCTTTGTTTTTAAACTTTAAAAAGGCATTATAACTTTAGTTGTTTTAATATATGGAAATAGTAGGTATATTTGGCATTTTCCTCATAGGAATGTTACTGAGTTATCAACCTTTATGGAAACAGAAATTTCTAGAAGTAGTAGAATAGTGAATTAGATATTTTCAGCTAAATGTTCATATAGCCAACTTGTTTCATGCTACTAAATTAACATACAGCTCTTCTATGCTTTTATTTCTCATCTATAATAATCTGACATCTAGGGTTTTTTAGAATATAAAATTACTTGGATTGACTAGCTTTCTAGTTTGGGGCTGTTTTGAAAATTAGCTGATTCCCCTAGGAAATTACTATGTCAGGAATAATTCACTATCCTTGGACTTCTTTCAAAACTCAATCAATAATCACTGGAGTTTTCATTTAGAAGTTTTCATCTTGGATTGATGTATGGCTTTAACTTCTAAAAAGCTTTTCCTGATGTGTTACCAAACCTATTGAAGCAAAGCTCTTTAGGAATGCCCCAGAACTCAATTTCAGTTTTAGTCACTAACAATACAAACGGTATATGTAAGGTTAACGGTGGTCTATATTTTGTTTAAAATAAAAACATTTGTTGAAGTACAGGATAGATGGAGAGTAGTCCACTCAAGCATCACATGATACATTTTGAATCTGTTGCCTCTGTTTTAGGTAAGATTTTCTCCAGCCAAAATGTCAACTAAGCACTCTACAGATCTAGTTGAATATGTTGACAAGTAAGTACATAAGCCAACGGTTTAACTATTTACTGCATTTAATGACTCAGTAGCGATTATAGTGGCTGAATGAAACCTCTGAAATCCCATAAATAGTCTCTGCTTCCAGAAAAGCCTGAACTTCAAACAGGCAAACCTTGCTATCTCTAGACGGATGTTACTGCCTTCTCTTTAAGCAACTCCATAAATTCCTGTAGATTTGTGGGGGAAATAATGCAAGTGGGCAAGAGCTGACACATAACACAACATGACATATAGATAACTTTCCAATTAAACCGAGCAGATCTGTTGACACTGATTAAAAACCCAGGAAAACTTGAGACACGTTAATCATCAGAAAAATTTTGACTTTTTAAAAAACCGAATTCCACTACATTTTTATTTACAGTGTTTGGAGCCTGTTTGGAGTGGTGCACAGGAGGGGGACCTTGGTGTCACAGCTCTGGCCCTTAGAATGCAACTATTGGTAGATTCTTATTGTCCAAAGGTCCCCAAATTCTAGTGTTTAAGGGTGGGGTTTTAGAAGTAATGCATCAGGTTAGAGCTGTCTTGTTCTCAGCACATGAAAGGATGTTATCTGCGCTCTTAACAGCTTCACAGCAGTGGGGACTTGGTCTTGGTCTGTCCACTGTTGCTGTCAACCCTGCATTTGGGAAGTTTAGAGCCTTCTTTTCAATTGCAAAACAAGGAGGTTGGACAAAAGGCTCTTCTGCAGCTTTGAAATCATTCTGAGTCAATAACATGCATCATAACCACAGAAGAAATGTGGCCAAATAAATAAGTCAATGTGAAGAAAGACTGTAAACAGTAGACTGATTTTTAAAGTCGTCTTCGACAATGAAAACGATGAAATTTTAAATTCTGCCTAAATTCTGCCTTTAATTGCAATAGTTACAGTTAAGAATTTCCCTGTTCTCAGCCAAATGAATTTAATTCATTTCAGTAATCCAGGGTTTCGGTTTTTCTCATACTTTCCATACCTGAGATTGCTTACATGAGTATAGATTTACAGTTTTTTACAGGGGCAGGGGGAGGATCAAAACATGAGAAATGATTTTTCATTTTAAAATGTACCACTCAGATAAATGAATTTTTCTGAGTTAGGAACAATGAATGTAGTATGCCCCAAATTGATTATAAACGACATATTAGCTGACTTTAAGCATCCTAGAAGGGACAGTTGTTTCCACCTGTCTGCATACAACAAATGGAAATTAGAAATCATTTTTCCAATCTATTAAGAAAATTCCAGTTTGGAACCAGAGTGACCTACATTCCAGGGGACAAGAGAATAAACTCCTAAAGAACGATAACCAACTTTAAATTTTAGAACATTATCTTGGATTTCAGCCCAAGAAAAGGTTAATGACGTTTATTCATGAATGTATTTTGTAAGTATGTGTGCGGGCCTGTGTGCACATGTGCAGGCCAGAAGACAACCCCTGGGGGTTGGTTCTGTCCTTGCACGTGTGGGTTCCAGGTCATCAGGCTTGGCGGTAAGCATTTTTTTGCTTAGCTATCTCAACCAGTTGGATCTCAGAAAAATGGAGTTAAGACAAAGATTGCCTGACCCCAACATTCATTTCTCCCTCAATCACACACACAGTCCCATCCCTCAATGCCTAAGCCATGTGTCTATTTTATTCACCATTCGAGATGGTTAGGTACACTGTGCTACTCACTTCTGTTCTCTCAGGCTGCAGCCCCAAACGCAGGGGCTCTGCAGCTGTGTGCTTTTTAATAACACTGCAGTGGTCTAACTTGTTGTAGTGAATATCAATTTTTGATGAGCTATAGCTGACAGATATGATTGAGAGTAAGGCAGGTGACGGGGGACTGAATCGTATGAGCTGTACTTACAGAAATGCTTATGGGATGCTGACTAGCAGAAAAACAAAATGACATCCAGACATTGCTACTATCACTGCAGAATTTTGAATTGGCATATTTAATAAAAAAACATCAACAGTGGTTTTTTTTTCTTTAAATAACTATATCCTGTAAATCATCAATTGGCAACAGTGTACTGGCATGCAAAGGAGGCACTTAGACAAGTCAAGGTCATCATCCACTCATTAAAGCACCTGAGTAGACATTACACAGCTCCAAGGATTCGTCCTTACAGACATACGTCAATATGTTTAAGGGTAATATTCAGAAAAGGGTAATAAAAAGCCCTCAAAGCAAAACCTGAGTAACAAAAGAGATCATGCTATCCTATGGAAAAGTTTAGCCTAGAGATGTGCATACTGAAGAGGCTGCAGACTGCCTGTTCACAGGGTACTTCTTGGCCTGAAACAAAACCCACACAGTTATCAATACTTGTTAAATGTTAGGTCATAGTAAATAATCCGTAACTGGGGCAGCTGAATTACTGCTCCTATCTATAGGACAATGGTGGTGTTGTCACCAAATTAAAAGCAGTAAATAGTTCTAATGTGCACTATTTGTTAATTCAGAGTGAGCAGACACACTTGCTTTATGACAGTGTGCACACGCTCATGTAAGCTTAGTGAACTGGAAAGCACCAAAGTCTTGTTTCTTACTGCTTTTCTCCAGCTGGTAGAAGGCAACACTAATGGAGTCCACAGCTCAATAGGCTGTGATTGAGAAAGAAAGCCCCTTTTCCCTTCTCTGGTCAATTTTTGCCTTCTGTAAGAAGGCGGGGTTTTAAATGATCAGTGATGAATTCTTGAGGTTACTCAATTCAGCCCATGATTTTTCATCCACATCTTCCTATGTAATAAAGTAGGTGGTTAAGATTTTAGAGCACGTATTATCCTCTCTGAGGATTTAATTTTGAATGGAAAACAAATTGTGCTCATGAATCTCTTGTGTTTATTTAATTGGCTTTCCTGTAAGGGGAGAATTTTTTTTTCTCACCTTGGAATCAAATGCTTCCTGAGGTCCCTTCTAATCCTTCCAAAGCTTGTCATTACTCACTCACAAATTTATTGGGCACCTAGTATGTGCAAGCACTGGGCTAGGCACTTGCAAAGTCACCAGTGAGAAAATTAGACGAGATTCCGACCTCACATACCTTCCATTCCAGATAAGGAAGAGGCAAAAATTCTTAGTAAGCCCGTCAGGACAATTCCTGCTGATAGGTTGGCATTTGAGCATGTGAACACCTGGGCAAGAACAAAGTTTGTCAAGCATGAATGTGGAGGGGATGAGGATGGTTGGAGTAAGAAGGATGGAAATATAAACAAATTTCTATAATATCAGAATCTTTGTCTGTCTTGCCTAAGGGGAAAATTCTATGTTTCCTAAATCAAAAGGGAGCCTGAGAAGCAAATCTGTTTCACAATGAACAGTTGCTAGGCCGACTTATAGTCACCATATATCTCAACAACCTTCTTGGGGGTACATTTTGGGAGGATGAGTCTGGCTGCTAGTCAAACAGTATATAAAATTGAGATAAAATTTTCAGTGTATCAAATGGGTGAGACAATAAAGGATTAATAATTTCTGTTTGTGAGAATGTGGCATTCAGGATGTGAAGATATTCATTTCCAGGTCTTCTTAAGACAGTGACAGGCATTCTTTTATGACATGACTCATTGTTTGTTACTATGTGATGGAGACAGATATCTCAGATCATGATACATAAGAATGGAAAGCAAGACTCTTTTGCTAAGCTTTGGATAGGGCAGGTCAGACCGGGCTGTCACCAACCACAGGAAGTCTTTGATTTTTCTGTAATCTGCCCACATTCACCATATTGGGTAAGTTGCTGGTGATGAGTAGGCACAGCCATAGGCATCTTATGCTACTCGCAAAGACCCCAAAACCCATCAGAGCAAAGCTGCCCAAAGAAACCCAGTTATCTCTGCCTCAGGAGGGTCTCAATTTCTGCCACATCCAAGAAATGACAAATTAAAGACCCTGCTGGAGCGTGGACCACAGCTCCAGTTCAGTTCTCTAGAGAGAGACAGTGGGGGGTTTCAGCAAGAAGAGATGTGAACCAAGCAGAAGAAGGTGACTAGAGGAGAGGTCCGTGGTGTTGAAGCAAGTTACACACCAAAAGCCAGGGACTAAACACACCTCCATCTCCAAGGAAGGTGTAAAGACATCAGAACAATGAATGCTGCAGTGAGGGAGGAAAGATGGGGAGCGCCAAGATACCTCTCAACTGAGACAACTTCCAAGTCTCGGTCTCCTGCATTGGGAAAAGTTTTTGATGAGGTCATTGTGGAGACGAAACAAAATTAAAATATGGTTCTATGAGTGATATACTAGCTCTAAGGACTATGTGGAAGCAAGAGGACACAAATTGAACTGCGCTAGGACCTCCCCTCCAACAACTTGACACCCATGTTAACTTCCCGGGACTGCCATGATCATCACCATTCTGTTGTTGCTGAACGAAAATGTGTATCTCACAATCCTGGAAGTTACAAGTCCAAAGTCACAGTCAGCAGATTTGGTTCCTCTGTGTGCTCAGGGCAGAGCTGCTGCACAGCTTTCCACAGGCTTCTGGTAGCAGCTGGCAACCCTTGGCACTTCCTGGCTTATAGATGTTTCACTTCAACCTCTCCCTCTCTCTTCTCACTCTGCCTGTGTCCTTTACAAAGCCATCTTAGGTAAGGACACCAGCCATATTGGCTTAAGGCCCCTGATAACTCCACTCTGACCTCATCTTAGCAATATTCGCAATGACCCTACTTCCAAATAAGGTCACGTTCTGATGTAATGGATATTAAGACATCAGCATATCTTGTGTGGCCATGGTTCAGCTCATTGTGCCATCCAAGAATTGAAAGAATTTGAGCCCAGGTCATGCAATTCCACATACAACGTTTTTTATACTGAAGTCACATAGATATACATATTATTTACACACACAGAGGGGGGGGGGAGAGAGAGAGAGAGAGAGAGAGAGAGAGAGAGAGAGAGAGAGAGAGCATGTTTTCAGGGGAAATGTCCTGATGGGCTACTCTAAACATCCTCAACCACTTGCTGCTTCAGGCACACATTTTATTTGTATGTGCAACCCAGATATCCAACCTGCTTCCATCCACACAAGGGTTTTACTTAGAACCTTTACCCATTCCAACATCTCCACAAGAAAGGAAGCCATTCACACCAGGTACAACGTAACTTTACAGTCCTCTTAAACCCTCGCTGAACATGAGGCATCTGAGCCTTAGAGTCCAAAGCTTTTCACTGAAGATCCACGGCCAGCCCTCTAGTCTCTTCTCAGAGGTGTCACTGTTTGTTTGGAGCTGTCTCTTTTCCAGGCATGTCCCCACACAGGCCCTGTGCTGGCAACCCACCAGTCCTGGGCATCTTTGCCCAAACATGAATTGCCTCTTTCACCCCTCAGAGCATTCAGACTTATGTTAAGTAAGACAACAAAGACTTACTTCCACAACCAGCGAAGTCCATCTGCCAGGTTGGTTATAGACAAGCAATGGAGAAACTATAAAACATAGTCCTTTCTCATCATTCCCATGCACTCACAGAATTATTTTCCTAAACCATCAGAATACTCGCTACATCTTTACATTTCCTTACAGGACTCAGAATATAACTAGCCCTTAAAGTTGCTCTCGTGAAACGTAACAAATCTTCTCAGTATGGCCTCTTGTGTTCAGAAGAGGGTCTAAGTTTTACCGTTTTTTTTTTTTTTTTTTTTTTGTCTCTGGCTTTTACAGGTTTCCAAAATGGTTCTCAGAAGCTCCTAAGTAAATTTAGTGCTCTCTTCACAGGGACAGAATAGGCAGCTAAGCGAGAGGCTCGTGTCCCAGTGCCTCTGCCAGCCACAGCACAGCTGGTGGAAGTCACACCAACTCAAGGCAGGCAGAACTCAGAGTCTGGGGAAAGTCTGTTCAGATTCAGCTACAGTTGGTGATGTGTGCAAAGCCTCCTGGAGAGGTCCACAGGGGCTTTTTCTCCTGTGGCTAGTGACTCCATCTGGATACAGCTGAGATATTCAGTCATTTCTTTCCTTACCAGGTGAAATTTAAATCAAGATCTCATTAGTACAGTGCATTAGTAGAGTTAGTTGCTTTGTTTGTGTGTGTTTATAAAACCAGGGTGGCCACACCTTGCTAGTGAAAGGTCTCAGGTTATCCCCTTTGATTTGACTAATAGTATTCAATAATAGTAATAACCTGGTGATCTGAAGAATAGCACCATCAGAAATTCTATTCCATTACAAATATTTGTAGGTTTGTTCTTCCAGTTATTGCTTTGGAGAAGCAAGTGAGGAAAGAATCTCCCTTACAGCAACAGCATTGGGCAGGGGAAAGTAGGGCCTTTGCCGTCTGAGAAGCCTGTGACTAGAACTAACAAAGCATTGGTTACAGCTTCGGTGAGCATTGTTAACAAGCATGATAATTATGCCCTATGTAACAGAAGTCCTTAGGCATGACAAGCTTTCCAGACACCTTTGTAGATAGATAGAAAATAACTTAAAAATGAACCTTAAAAATCACAGGAAAAGAACTATAGCCCAGCATTTGTATAAGTCCTTAGATGTCTCCATGGTGTAAGCAAATACATTTGCATGGCAGTATGTGCTGCCTCCTCAGAGGCTTCGGTAACATGCCCAGTAGAATAGAAACATAACTGACCCAGCTATGACAGCAGGACCAAAGACAGGCCAGTGGAGGGGCAGCCCTGCTCCACCGGTCCCTCTGCTGGGGTAGGTCTGCTTCTGCATTCCCTGCCTAGGAACAATCTTGACCTCAGCTTACAGCATCCCTCAGAGGGAGGGCACTTAAGCCCCTTAGAGCCCTGGCCTGTAGCACTGTTGTATGGCATTGGTTGGTCTACCCCCCTGCTACAGGCTTCTAGCTATCACAGGCCTCTCACTATAACCAAACAGCAAAGCAGGCCTGTTGGCCCTGTTTGAAGATCCAGCAACTGCAGCCCTTGGCTTTGAAGTGGTGGAGCCTGTGATTCACCCACATCCTCTTGCTTTCCAACTTGCCAAGATGCTTCTAAATGTCTACAGAGCTTGAGAGCTCATGTTTCACACTTCAGCAATTCATTGTATACTCTGCCTAGTCTTATTCCCAGATCACACTACCAATCTCAACCAACACAGTGATGCTTGGTATTCAGAGTACATTTGAATCATGTAAGTGCTTTCCTTATACACACATCCTAGCTCCCCTAACCCATTCTACGATTATGATTTAATAGATCTGTGGTGAAGCCAACAAATCTCTATTTAATAACCTCCCTGTCCTCCCGTATCGCTAATTCAAATGTCTTTATGAGAAACACTGAGTTACATTAAGTCACAAAGTAAAAGATTTAATGAATACTTAATAACTGGTATATGTTTATTGGTAAATCATTAAAGATAGTGGCTTGCAAGACAGCTCTGTAGGCAAAAGAACCTACTAGTAATCATGACCACCTGAATTGGATCCCCAGGACTTCCACTCATATGCCATAGCTGCTATGCATGCACACATATATACATACACACAATAAATTAATAATAATGTAATTTTTAAGTCACTAGATAGAGACACATTGCTTCTACCTGCACAAGACAGAAACCCCCAAGCAAAGGTGGCTTCAATATAAAGACACTGATTAGCATAGATAACAACAACAGTGGAAAAAATCTAGAGTTTGGTTAATTTGGTGGCTTAACAAAATTGTCAAGCAGCCAGGGTTTTCTGTTCTTTTATGCATTCCTTTTTGTTTCATATTCACAAGATGGGTTTAAGAGTTCCCTGAACCACATACCATGACAACATCCAGCAGAAAAGAATGTTTCCTAATGTTCATCCTCCTCCTTGAGGACCAAGATGGTGTAAGCAAGTTTCCTCTTGCATCTCCTTCTCTAGAGTTGCTTCACTTGTTTCTATATAAACCATGCACATTTCAGCCTAAAAGAATGGGGTCAACATAGAGGATGTAAGGGGCAGGCCACAGAACCAAATCAGGCAGAAGTTTATGATGGCCATTAGGAATTTAGGAATGTAATCAACAGTGTCTGCCACAATAAAAACACCCAAGAGAGTGATCTTAATGTGGGGGGGGGGGGGATAATATCCTTCATAAGCATCCATCTAAAACAGAAAACCAGAGAGCCCCTTTATTGGCAACGCAGAATGCAGACCACAAAGAAGCATTAGCTCAAAGAAATTAATGAACGAATCTACAGATCTCCACTGGGTTACACATCACCATCAGCAGGGCCTGCATCTTCTTCCACTCACACACCTGATCTTGAGTGACACTGTCAGTATGGTAGAGCTTTAGAGGAATGCTTTCATTCCATTTGGTAATTTTCCAGGAGAACACTTTGAGCCAAATGAGTAGTAGGTTGAATCTGACTAATCAAAGCCCTTAGCACAGCTGCCTCCTCCTCCTCCTCCTCCCCCTCCTCCTCCTCCTCCCCCTCCTCCTCCTTCCTCATTCTTGGATGTACAGAATGTACAGAGGAAGGAACAGTGCTACTTGGTCTGGGCTGTTTTATTTTGCTCCGGAGAGTAAACTTAAGCTCTGAGGTTGCAATGACATGCAACTTTATAGAGTCATTTTTTACTGAGCTTTAAAGTAACAGGGAAATTAGTCAATTATAATTGCTTGACCTCTGCACAATGTACCATGCACTATTCTGGGTGCTGAGGATACTGTGGGGAATAAAGGGTATTATTCTAATGACAGAGGACAGAAAAATAAATGAAGTGGCTGGAGAGATAGCTTGTTGTTCTTGCAGAGGACCTGTGCTCAGTTCCCAGCACCATATGACAGCCAACAACCATCTGGAACTCTAGTTCCAAAGGATCCAGCACTCTTGGCTTCCATGGCACTACATACACACGGAGCACAGACATACATGCAGGAAAACAATCAAACAAACAAACAAACACTTACACACATAAAATAAAAACGGCTACATCTTTGTTTAAAAAGAAAAAATCAGCCCAAAGAAGTAAGAATGGTTAAGTTTATGTACCGACAAGTCTGTGGAGAAGACGAGCTGGGGTATTATGACAGTAACTGAGCAGAAGGGGAAACATGTTGGGACTGAGCTCTGGCCAGGAGGCAGCCGTGAAATAACTGTAGGAAGAACGAATGTGACAGAAGGATCTGCAAGTGTCAAGTGAAAAAGCAGCGTGGTCAGAGGGAAGGCTGGAAAACCAGTGGGAGGTGAGCTGCGACCTTTTCTCAGAGAACGGACCAACCACAAGAGGGGGTAGGTAGGTGGGTAAGTGCTGTCATTTACACTTCAGACAGCACTCATTCTAGGGCCTGGGAAGATGGGTTAGTAGGACCAGAGTTCAGATTCCCAGCACCCATGCAAAGTAAAAGCCAGGTGTGGTGGCAGAAGTCTGTAAGCCCAGGGCTGGGGCAGGAGTGGAGACACGCATCTCCAGGAGGTTTATTATAAGTACAGATCGATGGCATACCTGATGAGATCCCCAGGTTCTCATGTTCCAGAACAATGGATTGAACATATGACTCATGAGAGAAATAGAGGCAGTTTATTAAGAAAGAGAAAATGGCATTCCCAGTGGTAGAAGGTGAAAGATGGACAAGCCTGGTGAATTCTGGTCCTTTGAAGGTTATTTGCATGCCACCTGCCTTCTCTCTGTACATCACAGACCTGCTCTGTTTGTTACATATAGTCCAGGTGAGGAGGTTTTCCAGATGTTTCAAATATTTATCTTTTTTTTTAAGGTTTATTTGTTTATTATGTATACAGTGTTCTGTCTGCATGTCCCTACAGGTCAGAAGAGGGCACCAGATCTCATTACAGGAGGTTGTGAGCCACCATGTGGTTGCTGGGAATTGAGCTCAGGACCTCTGGAAGAGCAGTCAGTGCTCTTAGCTGCTGAGCCATCTCTCCAGTCCCCATATATTTATCTTATGTCTCTCTCACACTGTGAGCCCAGAGGTAGAAAGGTGTGCATAGAGCACCAAGCTCCAGAAAAACACAGGCAACCTCTGCCAAGCCTATAAAGAACCTTCCGTGAGTTTTTTACTTTCTGCTGCTTGTGAAGAGGCAAGGTGGGGGGAGAAGTTGAGCTTTTCTGCCATTTGCAGTGGGATTCTATGGAGGAAACTGCCCAGAGGCAGTTGCTCCTCCTGTTTCTTATTATTGTAACTTTCCATACTTTATAGACGCCTCAGCTATTCCTGGCGCTTCTCAAAGTCCCATAGGAGAGTCTGAAGTTTCATATGAGTATTTTATTCCCAGGGCAGTAAATAGAGAAGTCGCAAGTAATGCTTCCCTGCTACTCATCCTCCACAGCCAGGCTGGGCTGTCTCTTATCTCAGGCCAAAGTGATTATCTGACTCAGGTTGCATCTCCAAAGAAGTGGAGATGGCCTGTGAAAGCTGTTCTGATTTAGAGCAAAGCCAGGCCTTTATGCTCACACACTATATGCAAACTGTCACAGTAGATATGACTTTGACAAAATGACTTTCTCCACCAAAGCAAGTCCCAGAGCAGGCCACCTGCTGAGATCTGCCTGCTGGTAGCCCTTCCTGAGAGAACATAGATGGCAGGCACATCGCAACAACCATGTACTTACACACACACACACACACACACACACACACACACACACACACACACACACAGCATGCTCTTTCTCCAGGTCTTCCAAGTTCTCATAGGAATTCTCTCAGGTTGAGAAGAGGGTAGACATTCTAATTCTGCATTTTTGTCAAAACTATCAGCAACCCAGAAAGTTTACCCCAAGGTCCTTCCAAAGGACCCAGGTCCTTTCACTCTGTGCTTTGTTTCAGATGAGTCATGTTTCTTCAAGGCAGATAGATATTCATCAGCTGTTGCAGCTGTTAGTGAGAATGCAGTAGGAAACAACTGAACTGGTTTCTCTCACAGAGATGGAGCATCTGTAAGAGTCCAGAGCAGAGAGAAAAAGAAGCAGTCCGGGCATGGCCATGACTGAGAAGTGGGTGGTGGAAAAATCACGCAGGTGGCTGAAAAGTCATGTGGGTTATAAGATTGTAGCTGAGGGAAGGGAAGCCTGTGAACTGGAATTGCCTAGTATTTAGGGTAGAAGAGGGGGTGAGAAGGGCCACGATGCTAGTGTGGACTTTGAAATGGATAACAGATACCTGTGAATAGGACTGAAAAGTCTAGAGGCTAGCATGGGCTTTGAAGTGGCCCTTCCTGGCAGGCAGATACTCATTTCACTGCTTCTGAGATTTGCTGCTTCTGCAGTCCAGCGTGAGCTGAGCAGGGACTGTCATGTTGAAGTTATCCATTACCTTCAAGGGAATTGGGGCTCCTTTGGGGGCCTGACAGTGGTCACACTAGTTCTCAAGGTTCAAGTTCCTTTAAAGTTTCGATTTTTCAAGGTGGCTAAAGCTGCATGTGGTCCCTGAGCCCCATCTAGAGCTACATATAGAATGCTGTGGTCTTGGGGCAGAGTCACCAAGGATTACGCAGAGTCACTAGGACTCCTGGGCTGAGGGGAAGGCAACATGTTCCCCCTGAACCAAAGGCTGCTCCAGGAATTGCATAGATCTCTTCTATCACATTGCAGGCCCTGGGCCTCCACTCAATGGCAGGCAGTATCTAGAATCGAGTAGAGCCAAGGTAGACAACTAGATAGGATCAAGGACCAGGTAGACAGTAAGATAGGGTAGTGCGGAAGTGGACAATGGGATAGGATCAAGACCCAGGTAGGACATAAGGGTAGGGTAGGACCAGGTTAGACAATGGGATAGGATCGAGGCCCAGGTGGATAGTAAGATAGGGTAGGGCCAAGGTGGACAATTCATTTCTAAGTGATACTAGTGAGCATGTAATGTTAGTATTTAACCTCTGCTTAGACCACAATATCTGCAGCAGCTTCCTCTCCCCATTTCACAGATACCTACTGACACACTGTATGTCTCTAGCTGACAGGCAATCCCAGAGGAGTGCCTGTAAGTACCTGATATCCATAGGATTGTAGGGGAATGTGGTGTGATTAATCCAGACTCAACAATGCTGAAAATGTCTTCTCCCTGTGGCACATACATTTTTGGGCATGCACATGCAGACACATATCAGCCAATCTCATTGTCCTCATCCAAATCATTATCACTCAATTTCCAGAAAACATCAAAATCCCTATCTCTAGGTACATTTCAGACTACCCAACAGGAAACTTTAAATATAAATATCTCATTTATTTTCTTGTCCTATATCTAGTTTTTTTTAATTGCAATTTTGATTAAGGGAATCATTGTTCATTAAACCCAAATTAGAACCTGCAGAATATCTGCCTTTCCCAAGCTCATTTCCAATCTCTCTAACTTCTGGGTCCTTAGTCTCTATGATGTCTGCCCACCCCTCATATCCAGAATCACCATCTTAGCCTCAGTCTACTCCAAATTTCAAATGAATCATTGTCTACATTTCTTATCTACTGCCACATAGCAATGTCTGTTAAAACACAGTAGCATAAAACACCAAATATTTTCCTACAGTTTCTGTGGATAGGGAGTCCAGAGTGGCTTACTCAATGATTTGGGCTCTTTTGCTTCACGGGGTTATAGTTAATTAGCATCCAGAAGCTGGGGGATTGCTCTTACAGTGCCTAAGCTCACTAGCACAATGCAGTAGAACCCCTCGGTTCCAGGCTGCCTGATTCAGCAATCTTTTCATAGTCACACAAACTGTTTCTAAGTCATAAAATATGTCCATATGCCATAGTTTCAATCAATGAAAGAGGCTAAAGTGTCGTGATGAATCCTCTAGAAATTTCTCATTTAAAGAAGGAAGGGTGAACAAGCTCAGTTTGTAAACATCTTATTCTTCACCCTATGTTTTTTCTGTTTAAAATATAGACATGCTGTGTCAAGGTGGTACTAGTACCTTCAGGCTGCAGGGAAAGGTATGCTCTGTGTGGTGACGGCTGCAGAGGGGCCTGCCTATTTGAGGGCTTTTTTGGTCTGCTACACCACTGCTGAGCCAGCTCCCTTTAGACTTCTGGTTATACCACCCCAACTCCCCTTTGCTTATGTCACTCTTGGAATACTCATTATACATACCTGTATAGAACACTAGCTGATACTTGAAGTCTTCAGAACACATCAGCATTCACACTGAAATGCCCCTTTACAATGAGTGCCCTTGTAGAAGCTCAGTGGGTTAAACGAAAGCTCTAAGGGGGAAAAAAACCCTTTACTAGACCACAGCATAATGCAAGTCCCCCACGAAATTTAATAGCATTGCAGACTAGTTAAAATTAATATAATTCTTCTACATAAATCTAATGAAATTGTAGCCTTTTAAGAGGTCAGAAATCTTCACTCAAGAGCATTGGAAGTGATCTGTACTTGGGGATAAAATAATCAAGTGCTTTAGTCATGTCTGGAATGACCTTGGGCCAGTTATTTACCTATTCTATAACCTATTTTCCTTTTCTGTAAAATTAATATAATACTGTTAAACACTAATAGGATAATACACAGTGTAAGTCACCAAGAGAAAGATATTGTGTATAATGTTTTCCAGTTTTGTTTGACTACAAAATTCTTTTGCAGTGGCCAATTTTACTTAGAAGACAGAACCTCATAGAAACTCTCCAAACGGTCACTTTGTGCATGCATGGCGTGTGTGTGTGTGTGTGTGTGTGTGTGTGTGTGTGTGTGTGTGTGTGTTGGCCAGAGGTTAACATAAGGTATCTTTCTCAATCATCCTCTACCTTTTATTTTGAGGCAGGGTCTCTGACTGAACATGGAGCTCATTGATTTGGCTAAACTGGCTAAACAATAACTCCAGGGATCCGCCTGCCTCTGTCTCCATGGCTAAAGTCACAGGCGAACTCCACTGGGCCTGGTTTTGTATGGGGGTTCTGGGGATATGAACTCAGGTCCTTACGTTTGCACAGCAGGCATTTTACCTACTGAGTGATCTCCCCAGGACCCCGTTTGGCATTTTTAAAGTTTTATATATAAGAACCTATATTTTTTTTTAGATTAAAATAGAATTTGTATACAAGGATATATGATGGCATAAGTCATTGAAGAAGGCTTCTATTATCTTCCTTCAGGTCTACTATAAGTTCCTTCCCAACTATTACCATTTGGGCTTTAAAATTTGTCATCATTGAGTATGAAAGAACTCTAGCTTGGGAGACGTGAAAAGATGTATAATATAATAACAAGGCTTAAGTCTGACCTGGTCCTTGGATGAGACACAAATCAAGCTTCTGAAAGTGTTTAAATGTCTCACAGGAGAGAAAATGAAGATGTAGCAGTAAGAAAATGAGTTCAAGTTCCTGGCTCCTTGGTTTAAATGAAAATGGCCCCCATAGGCTCTTATAGGCCTATTCCCCAGCTGATGAACTGTTTAGAAAAAATCAAGACAGCAGTTCTCAACCTGTGGGCTGTGGCCCCTTTGGGGTTGCATATCAGATATTAACATTATGATTCATAACAGTAGCAAAATTACAGTTATTAAATAACAACAAAATAATTTTATGGTTGGGGGTCACCAGTACATGAGGAACTGTATCAAAGGGTCACAGCATTAGGAAGATTGTGAACCACTGGGTCAGGAGGTGTAGTTTGGAGGTTTCAAAAGCCTTTATATACCAGGCCCAGGGTCTCTTTCTGCCTGCTGCTTGTGAGTGGGGATATAAAGCTCTCAGATACTTCATGCCAGCAGGTGGCCACACTCTCCTCTGTGATGATAATGGACTAAGCCTTTGAAACTGTAAGCAAGCCCCTAATTAAATACTTTCTTTTGTAAGAGTTGTCTTGGTCATGGTGTCTCCTCACAGAATAAAAGAGTGACTAAGACATCCTCCTACTCATTCCTGTAACAGTGTGGTTTTTCTTTCTTCTGGCCAGGGGTTCCCCCTTTCTTCCTGTCATTCCAACCAGCCAGACAAGCCCACTGGAAGACAGGCTGAATAACCAAGAGCGCACCATAGCCTTCCTCCTGGAGCAAGCCTTCCGCATCAAGGAGGACCTCTCTGCTTGCCTCCAGGGGGCCCATGGCTTTCAAAAAGAAGAATCTCTTGCCAGGAAGTTACTAGAAAGTCACATCCAGACCATCACTAGCATCGTCAAGAAACTCAACCAAAACATTGAGGTAGGTCTGTTTCCACATGTTAGCATCACTGCTGAACAAAGATTATCAACCACCAGACTCATTTTTCAATTATAGAAATTTTTCAATTATAGTTACTACTTCAAAGAAAGAGTTAAACTTTTTGACTACAAGTTACGATAAAAATTAAAACAAAATTTTCCTTAGAAAATATTATACATCGATTTTAGGACAGTAAAGAAAATTCTTTAGTATACCAAATATTGCACTAATGGACTTTATGAGTCTAAATCTGTAAGACTGTGGTAATTCCAAGTAGAGCTTTGTATGCATCAACCACCTGAACCCGACAATGACCAGCTCCCAGTCCTCTTTTCCGCCAGCCTCTTAGCTATGCACTGATGTTCTCTTGAGTTAGACCATCTTCCTGTAGCTGTCCCTGAGTGCTCTTTATTTTCGTCAAGTTCCTACTCAAATGCTACCCTAGATGATACCACTTCCCCTCCACCCCAAGAGTTTCAGCCTCCCTTAAACTCTACTTTTATCCTCAGTTCTCACCACAACCTACAGCGAGCACTGTATGTCCGTTTTCCTTTCCCAAATGCAACTTCCATGAGGCTGAGACTTTGTTTAGTTCACTACTAAATCACATACCAGACTAAAAAAAAAATGATTTTTAAGATGTTAAAGGAAACAAAAAGTTTTGATCAAACAAAATCCCTAGAGTAAATAATGGTAAACAAATTTTCACTACAGGCCTCTCTCATTCAGACTTCTAGTGGTGTTTCTGCACCATGAGTCTAGGTGGACAGTCTAGGTGGCAAGGGATCTGGAGAGTATACTTCAGGCAAAAGTTCAAATGCTTGTAGAATCACAACTGACAACAACGTCCTGCACTGTACTTGTCCCCATCTAGTACCAGTAAAATTTCAGGACTGATTTTTTTTTTTAAAATAGAAAATCAGACACCATCCATGGGATTAACTCAGTATAACTGGCTCCTGAACTCAAGTCAAGGCTGAAGGTATTTATAAATTGGATGTTTGTATGTAGGTCAACTGAGAGAATGGAGAAAGTTAAAAACTTGCCATGAAGTTCTAAAACTGAATGTGATAGCAGTGTTTATATATCTAGGCATGCTGGCACGTGCCTGTAATCTCAGGAGTTGGAAGCAAGACAAGGGAATTGTAAGTTCCAGGCCAGTCTGAGCTACATTGTAAGAACTTACCGTGCAAAATCAAAAGCTGAAAGTATAGTTCAGTGGTAAAGCACTTGCCTAGCATATATAAGCCCTGAGACTGATCCCCAGGACCACAGAAAAATATTCAAGATGTTAAGATAATCTAATTAAACATGGCAAAGCAGAAACTACTAGGCTAGCATTAGTAAATAACTCAGTTAATGAACATTTTATAGGGAAATGGATGCTTTCCAATATTTTAAAGGAAACCAGATGCATCAACCCAATTAGTCCATTTGCATATTGGCCCTAAAAGTATATTCAAATATGAAATAAAATTGAACTCAAGTCCTTGAAAGAATTGGGAGAGGGGTATTTTACCACAATTGCAGCAGCTAAGTGGCTTGTCCCTTTTAAAAGTCAAATGGATTTTTGAGACATGCTGGCCTTAAACCTGGAACTCTTCTGCCTTTGCATTCCAAATGCTAGGGTACAGGCATGCACCACCAAACCTAGAAAAACAAAAACTTTTAACCAGGAATTCACTGTAAGTTTCAAAATTAATTTATTTTGAATTCAATAAAGGAAATGTTTATAGTCAATACTGCTCTATTGGAGGGTATTTGCCTAATTATTAAAAGCAATGTTTCCTTATTATAATTTATCTGAAAGTTTAGGAAGAAATTTTGAAGCCTGGGAAAATTTTCTCACAATTCTGCTCCCAAATGGCAGTCTCTACAAACACCCAGAGAACTCTCCTTCTAGTCCTTATGAGCATTTCCCTTAGGAGGCAGACTGCTACCAATGCAAGCACAATCTTTAACATGAAATTGTAAACCCACGTCATTAAAATCTCTTTAGGTAGTGTATAGATCATGATTTGCTTAACTACTTTCTTAATATTGAAATACGCTTGTGTATTGGATTACCTCCACAACATATATTCTTGGAAGTGGAATCACTAGGGTGTAGAAATAATAAAAGCTCCTTCTACATGTTGCTAAACTGGCTCCACATGCTTTGCACTAATTTACACCCCACTAACATCCTGTGGGATGCTTCACACTGGGCTTATGCCAACATCTAGATTTATTGTTTCAATCCTTACTAATGTACAGAAATTAGATGCTGTTTTATTTTTCCTGAAGATGTTGAATCCACTTGTTAATCTGATTATGATCATTTTTATTTTCTCAGCTAATATTCTGTTCATGTACTTTGCTAATATATCTTCTGGGGTTTCTGCATGTTTTAATTATGTTTAATATGATAAGCTCTTTTATGTAGTAAGGATGATAGCCAGCAGCACATTGTTAAACATTTAACGATAAGCGACCAGTGTTGTAGAATAATATTATTGTAAGGTGTGTTACTTTTGTTCATGTTGCATTTCTTTAACTCTGTGAAGCTGTGTTACTGTGCCTGTCTAAAACACCTGATGATCTAATAAAGAACTGAATGGCCAATAGGAAGGCAGGAGAAAGGATAGGCAGGGCTGGCAGGCAGAGAGAATATATAGAAGGAGAAATCTGAGAGACAAGATCAAGGAGCAAGAGATGAGGAGGGGGGCTCAGGAGCCAGCCACCCAGCTACGCAGCAAGCCACAGAATAAGAGTAAGATTTACAGAAGTTAGAGAATAGTAAAAGCCCAGAGGCAAAAGGTAGATGGGATAAATTAAGTTAAGAAAAGTTGGGTAGGATCTAAGCCAAGCTAAGGCTGGGCATTCATAAGTAACAATAATCCTCTGTGTGTGGTTTATTGGGAGCTGGACGGCTGGCCCTCCAAAAAGTAAACAACAACCACCAACAAACAAGTATTTTTTGAGAGAAAGTCCCTGCTCTGTGGTGTTTGACCCTCTGATGGTCGCATTTCCACTACGATTTCAGTCATCGCTCCTGGTGCCACAGCACACAAAGGCAGCAAGAGGTGCTGCTGCTGCTGCTGCTGCTGCTGCTGCTGCTGCTGCTGCACAGGTCCTGCATTGAGGCACATGCTGGCTGCCTGACCTCAGTGAACCCTTAGCAATAACATTTGCAATGGCTTCTTGTGCTTTTTTATCTCATTTTTAAAGTGTATTTGCTTAGTTTTATATAAAATTAAACATTCAAATAGTCTGCTTTGCAACTAAAAAGTAACCAAAGTTACCAATACCATTTGTTGTGGTCCTGTCCCATGATGCACCTCTCCCCAACCACACACACACACACACACATACACACACACTCACATGCATACCTGTGTCTTAGTGTGGATATGCCTTGCCCAGGGTTACAGAAGTCTTCATTACATTGCTATGTTACATTACAGGTCAATGCTACACTACACTGAGATGGTCTGCAGTGTGCATTATGTACATCACAGGTCTACACTACACTGAGATGATCTGCAGTGTGCACTATGTACATCACAGGTCTACACTACACTGAGATGGTCTGCAGTGTGCATTGCTGTGTACATCACAGGTCTACACTACACTGAGATGGTCTGCAGTGTGCATTGCTGTGTACATCACAGGTCTACACTACACTGAGATGATCTGCAGTGTGCATTGTTGTGTACATCACAGGTCTACACTACACTGAGATGGTCTGCATGTGCACTGCTGTGTACATCACAGGTCTACACTATACTGAGATGGTCTGCAGTGTGCATTATGTACATCACAGGTCTACACTACACTGAGATGATGTCCAGTGTGCACTGGGTACATCACAGGTCTACACTACACTGAGATGGTCTGCATGTGCATTGCTGTGTACATCACAGGTCTACACTACACTGAGATGATGTCCAGTGTACACTGGGTACATCACAAGTCTACACTACACTGAGATGGTCTGCAGTGTGCACTATGTACATCACAGGTCTACACTACACTGAGATGGTCTGCAGTGTGCATTGCTGTGTACATCACAGGTCTACACTACACTGAGATGATGTCCAGTGTGCACTGGGTACTTCACAGGTCTACACTACACTGAGATGATCTGCAGTGTGCATTGCTGTGTACATCACAGGTCTACACTACACTGAGATGATCTGCAGTGTGTACTGTGCACATTACAGGTCTACACTACACTGAGATGATCTGCAGTGTGCATTGCTGTGTACATCACAGGTCTACACTACACTGAGATGATCTGCAGTGTGTACTGTGCACATCATGGGTCTACACTACACTGAGTTGGCTGCTGCTATACTCTACTTGGTTTCATCCTAGAAAATCTCCAGGCACTGCAGAACTACTTCCTTCATCTCCATTTTTCTTTGTTTTTGTTTCTTTGTTCTCTGAGACAGGGTCTCACTATGTCACTCTGGCTGTCGTGGAACTCACTATAGACCAGGCTGGCCTTGAACTCACAGAGATCCACCTGCCTCTGCCTCCTTAGCAAGGAACTAAAGTCATGCACAACCACACCTGGTTCATAACTGGTCTTTACTGAAGGAAAAGCCATGCAAAAGACAAAACCAAAAATATTTTTGATGCTTACTTTTAAAATACACATATATTTTATTAAATCTTTCAGAATTTCGTATATACAATAGACTTTGATTCAGTCTCATTTCTCCATGTAAGTCATCCGATTTACACTCCCTTTCTTATCCCAACTAAAGTCCAATTTGTGGGGCCCTCATGGGCTCGGGCCACCCCTGGACTGTGTCCAACCTAGCAGAGGCCTCAGGAAATTGGCTGTCCATCCACAGGAAGTCCCACTGACAGCAGTGTCTGGGGGTCAGGTTTCCTTGCTCACAGATTGTCCCAATCTGCCAGTTTAAAAAATAGGGGAAATCTGTGTGTATATGGTCTTTTCCATTCCTATCATTCACTTTTTAAAACCTCCTTTTGCCTGGTAAAATTCATCAAGTATAAACACAGTTCAGGCATTTGTCTTCCCATCTTTGGGTGCTATAGTACTATGAGTGTTGATTGAAATTATAGTGGAAATATTAATACCCTAAGAGGCATTGTAGCTGGCTTTCTCTGACCACCAGCCCCCAAATCACGACAATGGAGACTTACTATTAATTATGAGTGCTCAGCCTTACCTTATGCTTGTCCCATTAGCTCTTAAACTTATAGTAACCTATTTCTCTTCATCTACATTTTGCCTCAGGGCTTTTTACCTTTCTTTCCTTCTGTATGTCCTACTCTGTGGCTGGCTGGCTGGTCCTGGGCGTCTCCCTCTCTTTCTCCCTTCTTCTCTTCTCCTCTTCTCTCTCAAGCCTAGATTCCTCCTCTTATTCTCTCTACCCACCAACCCCACCTATCCCTTTACTGCCTAGCCATTGGCCATTCAGCTTTTATTAGACCAATCAGGTGCCTTAGGCAGGCAAGATAAAACAGTAACACATCTTTACATAATTAAACAAATGTAGCACAAATAAATACAACACACCATTACATAGTTAAAGTAATATTCCACAATAAGGAGTCAAACACCTTAGAGCAGGGATTTTTCTCTTAGAAAAATATTGTTGCTTATTGTTAAATATATAACTAAACTCAAATGTTTCCATAAATCACGTTATTTTTTCCAAAGTACTATGCTCTTTTTTCTCAACTAAACATTTTGTTTGTCAGTGTACACTGAAGTTGTTTTTCAACTAAAATATTACTTTTAAGGAATAGGGTTTTTTTTATTTTTAAGTTAATAGTTACAAGTTGGTGTAAAATATTTTTAAAATCACTATTGTCAACGCTACCAACTTGGTACTATAGGAAAATGCCAGAACACATTTGAGATATGATAATAGGAGTAAAATCTGAACATACATATGATGTAAGTCTTTTATAATCTCTAAGAAATGTAGAGTAGACACTTTACAAAATGATGTCTAGTTTGGTTTTGTCTTCTCCATTATTTGATGACTTCTTTTAGATTTCTTTCATATATATATAAATATTTAAAAGCCTCTACTCTAGTAGATTTCCACATGACCCCTCAAATGACTCTTAATATTAGCTGTTCCCTCCCCATATTCCCTCCTCCTCTCTATTCAACCTTTCTGTTCAGCCTTCACCATGTCTCTTTATAACCATATATTTTATTCCTCCTTCCTTGAGAGACCCTCCCCTCCCCCCCCAGGCCCTTATTTTATCCCTAACCTCTGTGGTTATATGGATTGTAGCATGCCTGTTGACTATTTAAAAGCTAGCATCCATATATAAGAGAATGTATACCCCATTTGTATTTTGGGGGCCGTTACCTCATTGAAGACTACTTTTTTCTAGCTGTATATATTTACCTGAGAATTTCATGATTTTGTTTTTTATTTAACAGCTGAATAATATTCTATCGTGTAAAGGTACCACAATTTCATTATCCATTCATCTGTTGATGAACATCTAGGCTATTTTCCATTTCTGGCTATTATGAATAGAGCAGCAATGAACACGGATGAGTGTCTCTGTAGTAGAACATAGAATCCTTTGGATATATGCCCAAGAGTGGTATAGCTGAATCTTGAGGAAGATCTGTTCCCAGCTTCTTGAGGAACAGCCATACTGATTTTCATAGTAGATGACAATGTTTTTGAATTGAGAGATTTCACATGAAGCCTGGCTTTCTGGCTAGTGTTCAAAAATTACTGAGACTTCATTAGCCCCAGGCAGCACTCGGCTGAAACTACATCACCTCCCTCTGTTAGTACATCTTTCCCCCTCCCCTCTCCCTCTCCCTTTTCACCATCTGCTTAACCACAATGTGCATTTTAGTGATGTTCTCTTATCATGGTATTGGGAAATTATTTATGGCCGTAACTCAAAATTACAGGTCCTAGAAGACCAAATAAGAATTCGAGACCAGGCAGCCACAGGAACTAACTTTGCAGTGCAGGAGCTAAACACCAAACACCAGCATGGAGTTGGAGACCTTCGAGGAAGAGTAGCCAGGTGAGAAATGTGCTCAGCTAAGGTTTACCAGACACTATTGGCTATGGAATTCCTCTCAGAAAAATTCCACAGTTTAAAAGATGAACTGCCGATTTACATTGAGTTAAGCGGGTGACCTGCAGTTAAGAAACTGCCTCATAAAACTTTGAAAGTCTGATGCTCGATCTCTGTTCCAGGAGCTCTTACACAGAATGTCCAGTTTTGTGTTAGTGGAAATACCCCGAGTCTTGTCTTTACAGGCTTCAACTGCCCAGATGCCAACAGTTATACTCAGAACACCCACATAAACACACAATATCCCAAGTGCGTTACATTCTGGGAAATAAAGTATTTAAAGTGTCCAATGATTACATACAAATCAGCCAAATGGAGTTCTGAGTAGCACCTTTTGCATGAGATGTTTAAATCAAGAGTTACCAGTGTATGAATCATAAAAATCCCTCCTAGATAATGACAGTGGTAGAAACACTGACAGATATATCAGAAGTTCGGTAATGACTATGGCTGGACTGGCCTGACAGACACGTGGGAAATTACTTGAGAGTGGATTACCATAGGTACTTTCCACCTCTACATCTTCTGCCAGATCTATTTCCTTGTTCCTTGAATTTTCCGCCTTCATCCTATTCTTTCCAAATGTAAATTACCAGATGAGAATTAGATGGCTGACATCGAAGTCAAACTTCTCTTAGTCTATTTATGCAGCAGTCACAGAATACCTGAAACTAGATATTTATAAGAACAAAAACTCAAGTGTCTCACAATTTCAGAGGCTGGAATCCATACTCCAGGACAGCAAGTCCATTGTCTTGTGAGGGCTGCATCTTCCAGGGGAATAGACAGTGTTCTTGTGTGTTAGAAACCTGAAAACTTCCACGAGGGCCTTAATTTGGTTCATTTGGGAGGAGTTCCCATGGTCTACCACCTGTCAGTTGCCTCACCTAATTCTATCATACTGATAGCACTTGGATTTGGAAAGATACACAGTTAATCCAGATTATTACAGGATATCTATTCTGCCAGTTCAATAAAAATGCATTCATACCCAGGAATGGTGGCACACACCTTTAATCCCAGACCTCTGGAGGGAGAAGCAGGTGGAGATCTGTGAGTTCAAGGACAGCCTGTTCTATATATCTAGTTTCATGACATCCAAGGTTACAATCTCAAAACCAAAAACAAAACCACAACTCATTCAGCTTACTCAACATTTACCATATACCAAGCTAAGATTCAACAACACAGTCCCCTCTCAGTAGCTCTTCACTGTTCACCTGGCAAAACCACCTCTATCAGCAGCTTGCCAGCAATGAAGATAGTACTGTCCTGAAAGCCTGGTGTGTCGTGAATGTTCAAACCACACTGAGTGGAAGAGGTTGCTCCAAGGAGCCAATACTTGGGATGAGTTTTTGAAGGATTTGTAGTAACCAGCTAAGAAAGGTGGGAAAGACACTTCATACAGGAGGAGGGAAAATGTTTGGAAAAGAACAAAGGGAAGGTCTGCTGAGGCGTGTTCCAAGGCCTGCCAAAGAGAAGAGAATTCTGGCTATGTTATTCTGGAGTATGCGTTCAAGAAAAGATGGGAGATAATGCCAAAGAAACAGCCAAAGTTGAAAAATGAGGGACCTTGTGGGCTGAAGTTTGAACTTCATGTAGAAGGTTGTAAATAGCCACAGAGGGTTTTAGGTGAGGGGTGATATATTTGGTGGCATTCTAATAATATCTGAAATGGTGGTGTACGCAGAAAGAGGGCACAAACATCAGGAGCAGTCTTGCAGCAATCCAGGGTAGAAGTAGGGAGGGCCTGAACTAAGTCACTAGCCATGGATGTCCAGTGCAGAGGACAGGCACGGGAAAATATAATCTATAGGATGACTACATGAATTAACATTAATTAGGACAGAGGAATGGATGTCAAAATTTTTAGGAAACATTTAATTTTTTGGTCTGGGGTCTAGTTGAATATTTGTCCCCCCATTATTCAGCAGAGGCAGTGGGGACAAAGAAGAGAAGTGTGGGAGCCCACAGAGGTTTCCTAGTGAGATCTGAGCTTGCTTTACCAGCAGGGCTACATAAGAGGATTGGACCATGGGCCTGGGTACCAGGTGTTTGGAAGGGTCTACACTTGGCTGTATCTAGCAAGGGGGAGGTCTTTTGTCTCCTCCCTTGGCATTGTTATAAAAAGCCTTTTGAATAAAGTTCTGGGATAGTGAGTTTTGACCGAGGCCCTCCCAAGGCTGTCCTGTGTTTCTGTCTTTCCTCTCATTGTCTAGGTATCTCTTTCTATCTAAATATTTACCACTTCTCCCTGCTCAAGAGTACCCTGGTCATAAAAGTGGGGGCAGGACCCCAAAGGGAAGGTCTCAAACCTGTCACATCTGGGAAGTCTGCGGGATCTTAACCAGAATGGGCATGGTGCTCAAAGGGGAAGCAGGAGAGGTAGAGGCAGGTGAGGAGCCCAGTGTCCTCCAACACAGATAACCTGGTGGCACTAGCAAAGACTCCACAGTTCTGAAGTGTCGCTTTATTTCTCTAAAGGGTCAATACTGTTTAGGAAATAAGACTCGTGGTTAGAAGTTGTCAAAGAAAAATTAACTGACAACCCAGATATTGTATGTTATATACAAGTAAATAAACACAATGTTTACATATCATTCTATATTTATTAGACAATGTCTTTTAGATTTGTGTGAGCTACATATCAAGTTAATAAGATAATCACGAGTGAACCCATGGCCCCACTTAAATATATATATTTTTGAAAAACAGAAGCAATAAACACTTCCTTTTGAATAAAATATGATTTGATTCAATTTGGTGGTATAATGATAATACACACATGCACACACACGCGCGCGCGCGCACACACGCAAGCAAGCACACACACACACACACACACACACACACACACACACACACATTTAAAAAGTAACACAGAGACCAATAGAATAACATCAAGAAGATGTGATGTTCTTTTTCCTTTGCTCCAATTTAATTTTATTTTATTTTTTGGTGCAAGGAATCAAATTCCAGGGATTTTTCACAGGCTAAACACATGCTCTACTACTGATCTGCTTTTTTCCTTTCTTCCCCTACCCCACCCCTCTCTCTCTCTAGACAGAGTCTTCCTGTATTATCCAGGGTGGCTGAAACTACTGATCCCTCACTTCCCCCTCTCAAGGACCTGGATAAACAGGAACTTGCCATAAAACCCTACCGCCTCCAACATTTTATGAGTCTTAGGTAGTAACTTCAGGGCAAGGTCTTATTTTTCCTTGAAATGTCTAATTTTATGGACATTTTCTGAAATCTATTTGGTTATCTCAGACAAACTCTGGCTAGAAGCCATCAGACATAAATTTGCTCTCCCTCTCGTGCCTCTTTTCTGTGTTTTTGCCAGAAAAAATAACTAATGGACTAGGTAAAGTCTTGATTACTGTCTTTCTGCATGCACTGATTGTAGTTCCAGTTAGTATTTTGGCACAGGTAAAATTAAGTTAATTATTTTAACATAATTCTTAGCAAATACTTTACTGTTTTGTAAATCAGCCTCAATATTTAATTTTATGATTTAATACTTAACTGAAGTTCCAATTCCTTGAATTTTCCCTTCTTCCCTACCCCAGGGTATTGGTAGTTTAAGAGCAGATGATTCCTGTGATGTGAACTTCTCACTGGTGCACAGCCGCCTCTGGTAGATTAATCTGTGAGTGTTCACAGGACTCACAGAGAGGGTGAGTGTGCAGAGGACTCACAGAGAGGGTGAGTGTGCAAGGACTCACAGAGAAGGGTGAGTGTACACAGGACTCACAGAGAGGGTGAGTGTGCAGAGGACTCACAGAAAAGGGTGAGTGTACACAGGACTCACAGAGAGGGTGAGTGTGCACAGGACTCACAGAGAAGGGTGAGTGTGCACAGGACTCACAGAGAAGGGTGAGTGTGCACAGGACTCAGAGAGAGAGAAGGATGAGTGTGCACAGGACTCACAGAGAAGGGTGAGTGTACACAGGACTCACAGAGAGGGTGAGTGTGCAGAGGACTCACAGAAAAGGGTGAGTGTACACAGGACTCACAGAGAGGGTGAGTGTGCACAGGACTCACAGAGAGGGTGAGTGTGCACAGGACTCACAGAGAGGGGTGAGTGTGCACAGGACTCACAGAGAGGGTGAGTGTGCACAAGACTCACAGAGAAGGGTAGTGTGCACAGGACTCACAGAGAGGGTGAGTGTGCACAGGACTCACAGAGAGGGTGAGTGTGCACAGGACTCACAGAGAAGGGTAGTGTGCACAGGACTCACAGAGAGGGTGAGTGTGCACAGGACTCACAGAGAGGGTGAGTGTGCACAGGACTCACAGAGAAGGGTGAGTGTGCACAGGACTCAGAGAGAGAAGGATGAGTGTGCACAGGACTCACAGAGAGGGGTGAGTGCACAGGACTCACAGAGAAAAGGGTGAGTGTGCACAGGACTCACAGAGAAAAGGGTGAGTGTGCACAGGACTCACTCACAAGGGTGAGTGTGCACAGGAATGGGCAGGACTTATGACATGCTGCAGCTGCAGGTGGGCAACATATTGTCATGTTTGGCTTTTTAGAACAAGGCAAACTTAGATTTCAAAACATGATCAATCCTGTTGATCTGTGATTAAAAGTGATAGTCGTGCACTTTGAGAATGAAAGTTGAAAGAGGATACTTCTGCTTATACAGGACAGAATAACAACATTTTGTTCATGTCTCCCTCAAGATATCTCAGTGCTAATGGGAAATTTAAAAGGAAAACTAAACTCCCACCTTTGCATAATGTGGGGTTTATCACAGGTATTTGTTAGTGATTTCCTCCAAAGAATTCCCTGCTGGATGGATGGATAGATAGATGTGTTAAGAATGATTAGCGGTGCTGGTTACCATGCAAAAAGGTCATGAGCCATAACAAAACCCAGTATCAGAGTGGGGCGGCGCAGAAGAACCAGGCCTAGGGGGATGCACATGCAGAGATCTGAGAGTGTGAGAGAGAAAGAGAGATAGTGGGGGGGGGGACAGAGAAGGGAGGGAGGAGTCTGTGTCTGGCTTTTTAAGGGTTCCTGTGAACATGCACAGATGGGCTTACGGAGCTACCACTCACATGCGCTGATTGCGTGACCACACCATGTGCACATAATCACCAGTGCACACTGATGACTAAGACACAAGACCCCTTGCTTATCTGCTGAACTGCACATATGTGGCCATGTAGCTGGAGTGGGGGCAGAATTCTAACATTCCAGACGTTTTGCTTATTATAAAAAAGTGGGTGAACAGGAATAGGGGCAACGTTTCTCCCAGAAGAACGCTTCCAGCTGACTTGGTGGGCGTCTGTTGACTCTTGGGGGGGGGCGGGGTAGGGGACTTCTGAGGTGGACAGGTGTCCTGGGATGGTGGGCTGTCGTCTGCTGCCTCAGAGCTGGTCATCTTTCTTGGCTTGGCATTCTGGCTGCTTTTGTGTCTGACAGGATGCTGGTGAGACAGAGACAAGCTTAGAAGAAAGAATTATTATTATTTTTTAAAATTTTTCCTTTGGAGGATTCCCAGGGTAATAGAGGGCATCCCAAGACCAGGAAAGTTTGAGTTTAGCACTTACCTTGAAGTAGATCTAACCTGTCAGATGGGTTTAAGCTGGTTTCTGGAGCTTGGGAAAATTTTAGACATGTTAAGACGCAGCCATGAGAAAAATTAAAGTCTTGGGCTAGTGACCATTATAATGTTTGGTACTCTGCTTGTATTGGTTAGTATTAATGAGAGAGAGAGAGAGAGAGAGAGAGAGAGAGAGAGAGAGAGAGAGAGAGGAGAGAGAGAGAGAGAGAGAGAGAGAGAGAGAGAGAGAGAGAGAGAGAGAGAGAGAGAGAGAGAGAGAGAGAGAGAGGAGAGAGATTGGAACTTGTTTTTAATTTTTACCTGAGATAAGCTTTATCAGAGAGAGGTTATTTTAAGGCACCTGTTTCCTTTATTAGTTTATTAGTGTCCAGGAGACACAGGTGATCAATTGCTGAGAGCATTTAACAGCAATAGATGGTTATATTAAAGTCTGGGGGTTTTTGGTTTGTTTTTGCAGAGCCCAGACCTTTTTGGTCTGGGGGTGTAAATACCTTTTAACTGTTACTGTTCTTTACCACCTGGGTATACTTGATGGTCCTCGGACTCCAGCTCTATGGTGATTTTGTAACAATTAGCTGAGTAATTAATTAGAAGAGGGAACCAGGAAGAGAAAAACTTGTGGGGTGAGACCTCATTCTTCTGGAATCGGGACAAGGCAGTGGGTCCTGGTGTCCTCTAGAACTTAAGAGAGAGACAGGCTCTGTCTGTGTCACTGTGCATGAGGAGGAGAAGAGGCACTTCTGACAGGTCTGGAGTGAGGCACATGGAGGGAGCAAATGAAATGAAAGCTCCTATCTTAGCTGGAAAATCTTTTCCCATTAAGTAACCCTGAAAGTACAATTAAGTCTGGTGAGGTGGGTAAGGCTGTCCCCCTACTCTGAAAATAGGGAAATGAGGAGAGATGGGACCCCAAAACTCCCTCAGGACTGAGTAAGTGGTTCGGTGTCCAACAGGAAGGAAACAGATCACCTCCATGCTGCATCCTGGGTTCCCTTTGAGCCCATGGCCAAGCCTAGGAGGTCTGCTGGAGATCTTTGTCCCCACACTGCTGGGTGCCTGGTTGCAGTCAGCTGACCACTTATCTCTCTAGGTGGCACTTTGAACAAGGCTCAATCAATGGCCCAGCAGGGCATGCATTAGCCCATGTGGCCTTCTTTCCCACACTTAAACAGGGACCTGGTGGCTTTCAGGAGCTGGTCAGATAGCGTGTGCCAGTATTTGGCAGTTTTGTGTCCGGCTTTTTAAGGGTTCCTGTGAACATGCACAAGCGGGCTTACAGAGCTACACCAAGCATGCGTTGATTGTGTGACCATGCTGCATGCACATAATCACCAGCGTGCACTAATGACGTAAGACGCAAGACCCCTTGCTTAGCTGCTGAACTGCGTGTGTGTGGCCATGCAGCTGGAGTGGGGGCAGAATTCCAACAAGATGATAGATAAATATGAGAGAGAGAGAGAGGGGGGGAGAGCCAGAGAGCCAGAGAGAGAGAGAGAGAAGAGAGAGATGATAGACAAAAATGTTGGAGAATATACCTTATGAGGGGAATTGCCCAGAAATGGAAAGCAAGAGTTCAAACTGAAAATCTCCCAGTTTCACAGAAAGCTGCATGAACTTCTAAGTTAGTGCTGTCTAAAGGCAGCATTAAATCTACAATGAAGTTATTTTTCTCCTTAAAAGATGAACCCATTAGGATGAGGCATATCAAGAAGTTTTGGAGTTGTAAATCAGAAAAGCATGTGGAAATGGCCTTAGGAACCTTAATTACACCACTCGAATTTCTACATCAAAAACAAAGGGTGATACCACAGAGTTCTCTAACGATATGCAGCTTTGTCTCTAGAGAGAACTGGGACAGGCAGGGAGGAGCAAGTCCAGTCCCACTGTACAGTGACCATCCTTGTCTGTGGGAGATACCCCATTAACATCCACAAGATGCCTGAAACAGCCAGTGTTCACCCTGTAGTAACTGTAATTTTTATTAGTTATTTGCTCAACAGTAAAGTTTGAATTAATAAATTAAGCCCAGGGAGAGATTTAAAAAAATTTAAATTATAACAATGTACTTTAACAAAGTTACATGGATGTGAAATATTCCTGAAAAGAATGGGACAATACCTATCATATTTGAATGAAATAAAAACTATCTTAGCCAAGTCACCTTCCCACAGGTGACAGGAGACAGGTGCCATCAGAAGAATGAAATACACCTGTACCCTTCTAGTCAGTTCATGAATGAAAGGAAAATATTGTCTTAAGTCATTCTCCCACAAATGTGAGAGCAAACAGCCGCCTTTAACACTTAAGTATTTGAATATGCCTAAGCTCTTCTATTGAAATCAGAAAAACAAAATCTGGCCAACAAAGAAATAAATTAAAATTAAAAGAAGAATTGGAGGGAGCATAAAATATCTGCTAAGGAATATAGAATGAAAATCCAATAACTAAATTTTCAGTTATAGAACACAATTCAAGCATCATACAATTTGACATTTAAAAAAAACAAAATATTTACAACAGCGCTGAAGGAGCAGCTATGTACATTTATTTCATCAAGATTTTTTGGGGGGGTTGATGTGTGGGCAACAGACACTGTCTGTAGTTGAGAAGGTAGATGTAAAAAGCCAGCAATTCAAGTCTATGTTTCTTTTGAAGTAATTTATATCAGAAATAAATATTTCCTGTAGTAGAGAAGTACACATTCAGCCCTCATATCTGTGGGCTCTATGTCTATAAAGTCAACCAGCCTCAGAAAACATGGTTTATAATGGGCATGTTTTATCAGAAGCAAAATTATCCTAGAGAAGGGTAGACACAAAGAACAGCCCCTGGGAATAAAGAGCTGTTGATCAATCCTGGACTTCAGCATCCATGGGGTTAGGTGTGTAGAGTAAGAATACACCAGGGGCAACTTTCAGATAGTAAATAAAGCTGCCAGCTTCATGTATATGATCCCACAGTGCAAAGCACTGTCTAAATAATTCATACCCATTGCCCTCTCCTGGCCTTAACTTTGGGAAGTAGTACCATTAGGAGAGCCACCTAAGAGTCCTGAAAGTTGAGCTGGCAGCATTTCAGAAGACATATGCACACATTTGCCAATGGAATAATGTGGTGTAAAAATTATGCAACTGTGTATACAATGACTTTAGCAACATTGGCCCCTGAACTACTTCTTTTCCAATGTAGAAAATCCAAACTCATAAGCATTAAGAAATTCATCCCAGATCACAAACCTTACAAAGTGCAGAGCTAGGACTCGAAGCCTGGTCTATTTGACACCAGCTTCTTAGTTAGAGCCTCCATTGTGCACACCAGCTGCTGTCCCAGAGAGTGGAGAGAAAGGAGTGGATGGCAGAGGGGACAGGAAGTAATGCAAGTGGTAGCAGCTCCTGTCTCGTCTTGGGGAGGTATGGTCTCAGCGTGGATTCACATAAGGGCATTCTAACAAATCATTCCAACAATTACAGTTCCTATGCACAAATGTATACAACAGTTTTTGACCATGACATGAGTGCATGGTGTACTGTTCTCATTCATAACATGGGTGCATAGCGTGCTGTGCTCATTCAATCAGACTGACTCCTATTTTGTCTCCCCACAGCATAGCCTCCCTTCACAGAGTGCTAGACAAGATTACTATCTTAATTCACTGTTGGTTCCAAAGTCTTAAAGAAAAAAATTCAGTTGTGGAGCTTATAAAATATTATGTTACTTGGCATGATGAAATGAAATTGTGATTTCTTACAACTATTATTTGATGACAATCAAAAAACAGTTGTTTTATAGAATGACAACTAACCAGTTCTTCAGTGCTGTGTCCTACCATTCACTCACACATGAGCAACAGCTGAAACTGTTCCTTAACGCAGCGGGCAGAGTCTCCTGGAGAGGCGTAGGCAACAGAGGACCACAGTTCTGCATGCTCTTCCCTGCCATACTCTCACCAGACTTCCTCCCCTGAAACACCCAGAGCTTCCCAAGGACCGAAATTTTCATTCAGGTGTCAGTGTGAATTGCCTTTGTCCTACCAACACCGGTCTGAGACCAGTCCAGGAAGAGTTTTGTTAGAAGCTAAGAGAACTGGACAATGTTTTTGAAGATAGAGTAGAACATTTTAGTTAATTCAGATATTTTCTCTAACCAAAGAAAAACTGACAGAGAGAAAAAAAAAAACTGGCTGAGAGAGAAAAGTGGATTTAGAGCATGATAAAGAAGAGGAAAAGTTGGCAGAACTGACTAATCCAAGGCAACTGAGTATATTGCCCAAACACAGAATCTGTAAAAAACAAAAACAAAAACCATTCAGCTTTAGCCAGGCATGTTAACACAGGCCTTTAATTCTAGCACTGGGGAGGGAAGGCAGCTGTATGTCTGTGATTTCAGGCCCAGCTTTGTCTATGTAGCAGGCCACCAGAGGTACACAGTGAGACCTTGCCTTTAAAAAAGAAAAGAAAAATCCCTACAGCTGAAATATAACATTTCCTTCCACTCACCACAGTGCTCCCACAGTACCTCAGTGTTGTGACCACACTAGCTTCTCTCGGTCTCTACATGGCTTCCACATTTGCCAGCATGGAGAAATTTGAATGTCAAGTGAATACCTAGATCCTGCTTACAGTTTACAGTTTTGTGAGCTTGCTGATCTCACACAGATTTCCATCTTGACACTAGATGTGATTCAAGCATTGTGAAGCTTTCCGGAGACATCCAGCTCATCAGGCATGAGTGTCGACAAGTTGAGAAATCATTTCAAGAACTCTTTTCTGCCCTAGAAACTGTTTCCAAGAACTTGGATGTGAAGGTAACTGGAAAGAGATGGGATTTGGAGGACATTATAAGTTACTTGTAGTAGGAAGATTTCCTGTGTCCCAGCCTGCCACTTGTATCCCCCCAAATAAACACACAGAGGCTTATATTAATTATAACTGCATGGCCATGGCTCAAGCCTTTGGCTAGCTAGCTCTTAGATCTTAAATTAGCCCACAACTATTAATCTATTTATCACCACATGTTCCGTGGCTTTACCTGCATCCCATTACATGTTGTTCCTTGGGTGGCTCCCCAGCCTTCTTCCTGTCTTTCTCTGAATTTCCCACCTGCCTCTAAGCTGCCTTGCCATAGGCCAAAACTTTATTTATCAACCAATCAGAGCAACACATATTCGCAGCATACAGAAAGACATTCCCCCATCAGTTACTACTAGCAGTAAGGTGATAGATAGCTCATCAGTCAGAAAAGAGAACCCTTTACTTCCAAGGGATTTCATATGAAGCTCATTCATATACAATGTGAATTCAGTCAGTTGAACCAGCAAACAGTTAATGAGTGCCTTCTGTGTCCCAGGACAGGCTTCCACTGTGAGCATGGGCTGTTTCCATCATTGCTGATATTTGCTCATTTCCTGGCTTCCTTCAACATTGTGGAGCTCAGGATTTACACACAAAAGAAGTTCCCATGGAAACTGATATTATTAAAGGTCCAACATTAGTGGTGTTGATAATGTTACATATCTATTTAAACCCCGAGGTGAGCTAGAGCTTTTACAAAAAGCATAAACACCTTTGGACCTGGATCATAGACACTGTTTCTTCAGTGGATCTGCCTGTTGCCTGGGCTTCCTGACTCACTCTTTACGTCCACAGTTACTGAGCTATCTGCAAATTGCTAGTTGACTGTCGACTTGTTCGTGTGCACTCAGTAGGAGACATGTTCATTCTCGTTCCCTAGGTAAACTGTGGTTATAGAGTGGGTTTTCTCACTGATACTAGTGTTATTCCAGACCCTTTCAGAAGCAAATACAGTGAATCAATTAGCTGAGCAAGAGGATATCTGTGAGGCATAGTGGAAAGAGAAGTGGATTAGACAGAGAAATAGAAACCTGACTCCTGTGAAATAGACAGGGAAAGAAGACTCAGCTGGGGTGCCATGAAGAATGTTTCATCAAGTTCCTTAAATGAAAACCACTCACATGAGGAATGGTACTCAGGCTGGCAAGGGTGTGGGGAAGGGGTGCTCAGAGTACACAGAACACTGCTCTTCCTAAGCTCAGCAGTCAAAGCTTGCGGCCAAATATGTCCCTTGAAGCAGCCGTCAGGGACAGAAGTTAAAACACTGTTTCTCTACTCAAGTGGCTGCACTTTGGTTTCTTCATATGTACTCTGCTCTACTAATTTCCACTTAACACAGTGCATATGTGTAGCCTCTGCTTTTATTGTATATGGAACAGGTTAAAATGCCCTCTGTGGTCATTGTGCTTATTTGCAAATGTTCACTGGTGCTGGAAAAAACGAGCAAATGCTAGCTGTTTACCAGTGTCATGGGCTAGTACATCCATCAAGTAAAATTTGTATTTTTCATATCTTGCCCTAATCTTTGTTTGTATTTTACTTATTTGACCAGTAAAAAACAAATAGTTATTTTAAAAAATCACTATTAGGACTGGTGAAATGGCTCAGTAGGTAAGAGCAAATGCTGCCCTTCTAGAGGACCTGAATTAAGATCCCAAAACCCATCCATGTTGGGCAGGTTCACGATTGCCTGTAACTCTAACTTCTGGGGATTCCACATCCTCCTGTGACTCCTTCATATGACACTAGCACACATGGCATACACACACACACACACACACACACACACACACACACACACACACGCACACGCACACGCACACGCACATACAAATAAAAAAATAAAATAGAATTTTAAAATCACTAATATATACTGTTAATTCATTCCAAAAAGCTATAGCTTATATGGATATAAGATTCAAAGGTCTTTAGTGTGGATTCCATTCATTTTTCAAAAGTACCTTTGTCCCACTCTTACCAAGGGTGTTTTGAATGAAGCTTTTCATAAATATTTCTTGCCTGCTCTCTTTCCCCTACCCTTGCCATGCACAGACTAGCCTATCATTTCATTTTCAGTCTTTATGCTTTTGCCATATTTTAATTACTAATATCTCTTATGAAAAGAAACTACCCAGGCATGGTTGGCTGCTCACTTGGTGTTTATCCATCCGATCCCCCCATTACCACCTCTTTCTTTGCTAGGGGAACAACTGGTTGGAAGATGCTGGACTTCACTCTTCATCTGTGACTGGAGCTGTGGTTACATTCTGAGATGGGGATTTGTTTAGGCTCAATTGTGTGCTGTCATTGTGCATTTGTTTTTAATCCAGTTCTTGTACCTAAAGGAATTTCCTCAAAGCTTCTTGAACTTCTTGTTACCCATCTCATATGCCTGGGGTCATGTCACAAGTTGTTTGTTGTGGTCAACTTAGAACACTGTCTGGAAACAATGGAGGTCAAATCTCATGCCCACCATGTCTGCTTCCTTGGAGACTACCTTGGAGTTTCGATGTGCATGCGAACATTTACGTACCAAGTATCTGAGCAGTTACACATTGCCAATTAGGGATCTGAGCTTTACCGTTGGCCATTAGGCTGAGGATACAGTGGGGGAAGAATAGACTGTGACTAGAGAGAGAGGAAGTAAAGAAATAACAAAATGGAGCGAGTGTCAATAGCACATTTTTGTTATATCATCAGGAAGTCTCCTGTGTTGATGAATTCGAGGCTACTCCCCACTTGCTCCTCTATCAGGTTCAACGTATCTGGTTTTATGTTAATGTTTTTGATCCATCTGGGCTTGAGTTTTGTGCATGGTGATAGATATGAATCTATTTGTACTCCTACATGCGGACATCCAGTTTGACCAGCACCATTTATTGAAGATGTTTTCTTTTTCTAGTGTGTGTTTCTGGCTTCATTATATAAAAAAATCAGGTGTCCATAGGTCTGTAAATTTCTGCTTGGGTCTTCAACTTGTTGCATTGATCAACATATCTATTTTTATGCCATGTGGTTTTTAGTACTACAGCTCTGTAGTAGAGCTTGAAATCGGGGATGGTGATATCTCTGGAAATTCTTTTCTATTTTGAGATTATCTTAACTATCCTGGGTGTCTTGTGTTTCCATATGAAGTTGAGAATTGTGTTTTCGAGGTCTGTAAAGAATTGTGTTGGCATGCTCCCCCAGTAGGTCCTATCAAGCTCCAGTACCCATGTACTGGAGATCTGGCTCTGGGATCTATAAACTCACCATTGATCTGTCTACACTTCTCCATGGCCAAGTGTGCTCAAGGAAGAAGGTGAGAAAGAGGGCCTGGAGGAAGAGGAGAGTCAAAGCCAGGGGACAGTGGGAGGGAGAGGGCTGAGGGCAGCGGTGGGTTCACTCCCTCCAGCACCCATGGAAAATGCTGAGAGGGAGAGGAAGTACTGGAAGAAGTCAGCATCCAGGGAAGAGGCAGGAGAGAACTGGAAAGATTGCCAGACAGTCAGAAGGAAGAGCCATGAAAAGGGACATGGGTCACATTTGGATTTTGCTTTAACTCCCACATTTCACAAACGGTTGTGTGCATAGTTGTGTACATATGCATATGTTCATACATACCTATGAACACATACAACAAAACTGAGATAATAGATTAAACTTTCTTTGTGAAGTGCAATAATGCAAATTCTTCTCTATATCCTTAAATATCCTTCAAACTAATTTTTCTTAAGAAAGAGCTGAATAATATTTAACTGTCTGTACTCACCAAGTGTTTAATGTATAATTGTCATGTATTTAATGTGTAAGCATCATATACTTAAACGTTCAGTGACTGTTCAGTGAATCATTTGACTGAATATTGAAATTGTTAAAAAAAAAAGAATTGTGTTGGAATTTTGATGGGGATTGCATTGAATCTGTAGATTGCTTTTGGTAAGGTGGTCATTTTTATTACGTTAATCATACAGATCCATGAGCATGGGAGATCTTTATTTCTTCAAAGTCTTGAGGTTTTTGTCCTATGAGTCTTTCACTTGCTTGGCTGGCATTTCCCCAAGATATTACATTATATTATTTGAGGCTATTATGAAGGGTGTTGTTTCCCTGATTTCTTTCTCAGTCCCTTTGTCATTTGTATATAGGAGGGCAACTGATTTGTGAGTTAATCTTGTATCCAGCCACTTCACTGAAGGTGTTTATCAGTTGTAGGAGTTCCCTGATAGAATTTTTAAGGGTCACTTATATATAATATCATATCATCTACAAATAACGATGCTTTGACTTCTTTCCAATTTGTATCCCTTTGATTTCCTTAAATTGTCTTATTGCTGTAGTTAAAACTTCAAGTACTATATTGAAATAGATAAGGAGAGAGTGAACAACCTTGTCTTGTTCCTGATTTTAGTGGAATTCCTTTGAATTTCCATTTAATTTGATGTTGGCTATTGACTTGATATAAAAGGTTTTTATTATGTTTAGGTATGTCCCTTGTATCCCTAGTCTCTCCAGGATGCTTATCATGAGGGGTGTCGGATTTTGTCAAAGGCTTTTTCAGCATCTAGTGGGATGATCATGTGGCTTTTGTCTTTCAGTTTATTTATATTATTCCTGCATCTCTGGAAAGATGCCCACTGGATCATGGTAGATGATTTTTGGTGTGTTCTTGGATTTGGTTTGCAAGTATTTTATTGAGTATTTTTTGTATCTATGTTCATAAGGGAAATTGGTCTCTAATTCTCTTTCTTTGTTGGGTCATTATGTGGTTTGGGTATCAGGGTAACTGTGGCCTTATGAAGTGAATTGGGCAATTCATGTTCTTTCTATTCCTATTTTGTAGAACAATTTGAAGAGTACAGATATTAACTTTTCTTGGAAAGTGCTAGAATTCTGTGCTAAAACAATCTGACCCTAGGCATTTGGGGGATGGAAGATTTTAATGACTGCTTCTATTTTACTAGGGGCTATAGGTCTATTTAAATTGTTTTTCTGATCTTGATTTAACTTTGGTAAGTGATACCAATTGATAAAATTACCCATTTCTTTGATTTTGGTGGAGTGCAGCTTTTTAAAGTATGTCCTTGTGATTCTCTGGATTTCCTCAGTGTTTGTTGTTATATACCCTTTTCATTTCTGATTTTATTAATTTGGATATTCTTTTGTGTCTTTTGATTAGTTTGGATAAGGGTTGTCTAACTTGTTGATTTTCTCAAAGAACCAACCCATTGTTTCATTGATTCTTTGTACTGTTCTCTTTGTTCCTATTTTATTGATTTCAGCTTTCAATTTGATAATTTCATTCCATTCACTCTTCTTGGGTATGCTTACTTTTTTTGTTTTAGAGCTTTTGGGTGTGCTGTTGAGTTGCTAGTATGAACTCTCCAGTTTTCTTATGTAGGCACTTAGTGCTAAGAACTTACCTCTTCGCGGCCGGGCGGTGGTGGCGCACGCCTTTAATCCCAGCACTCGGGAGGCAGAGCCAGGCGGATCTCTGTGAGTTCAAGGCCAGCCTGGTCTCCAAAGCGAGTTCCAGGAAAGGAGCAAAGCTACACAGAGAAACCCTGTCTCGAAAAACCACAAAAAAAAAAAACAAAAAAGAACTTACCTCTTTGTACCACTTTTATTGCATCTCATAAGTTTGGGTATGTTGTATATTCATTTTCATTGAATTCTAGAAAGTATTTATTTCTGTCTTGACTCATTTATCATTCAGTAGTGAGTTGTCCAGTTTCTATGAATTTGTAAGCTTTCTGTTGTTTCTGTTGCTGTTGATATTCAGCTTTAATCCATGTAGTCTGATAGGATGCAGGGTGTTTTTTCAGTTTTCTTATGTCTATTGAGACTTGCTTTGCATGTTGTCAATTTGGGGGGAAAGTTCTGTGAGGTGCTGAGAAGAAGGTATGTTCTTTTGTGTTTGAGTTGAATGTTCTGTAAATATCTGTTAGGTTCATTTGGTTTATAACATCAGTTAGCTCCAACATTTCTCTGACTAGTCTGGATGACTTATCCATTGGTGAGAGTGGGGGTATTAATATCTACTACTATCAGTGTGTGAGGATCAGTGTGTGGTTTAAGCTGTAATAGTTTTTCTTTTACAAACACTTTGTATTTGAGGCATAGATGTTAAGAATTGCAATATTATCTTGGTGGATGTTTCCTTTTATGAATATGTAGTGTCATTCCCCAACTCTTTTGATTAATTTTGGTGTGAAGTCTATTTTGTTAAATATTCAAATGTACACTGACTTGCTTCTTAGTTCCATCTTTTTATAACCTTTTACTTGAGGTAATTTTTATCCTTAATGTTGAGGTGTGTTTCTTGTATGCAGCAAATGGATGGGTCCTGTTTTCAAATCCATTCTGTTAATCTTTGTATTTTTATTTGGGAATTGAGGCCATTGGTGTTGAGAGATGTCAATGAACAATGATTGTTGATTCCTGTTATTTTGTTGTTGTTGTTGTTGTTGTTAAAGGTGGTGGTGGTTGTAAGTATGTATGTGTGCATGTGTGTGTGTGTGTGTGTGTGTGTGTGTGTGTGTGTGTGCTTCCCATCTTTTGGTTTTGTGATGTGAGACTATTTCCTGTGTTTTCACATATGTAGTTAATCTCCTTGATTTGGATTTTTTCCTTATAACATCTTCTGTAGGACTGGATTTGTAGACAGATATTTTTTAATCTGACTTATAGAATATCTTATTTTCTCCATTTATAGTGATTGAAAGTTTTACTGGGTATAGTAGTCTGGGCTGTCATCTGTGGTCTCTCAGAGTCTGCAGCATGTCTTCCTAAGCCCTTCTGGCTTTTAGAGTCTACATTTAAAAACCAGATGTAATTCTAATAGGTCTGCCTTTATATGTTACTTGGTCTTTTTCCTTTGCAGTTTTTAATATTCTTTCTTTGTTCTGTATGATTAGTGTTTTGATTACTATGTGGCAAGGGGACTTTCTTTTCTACTTCAATCTATTTGGTATTATATATGCTTCTTGTGCCTTTATAGGAATTCCCTTCTTTGGGTTAGGAAACTTTTCTTCTACTATTTTGTTGAAAATATTTTCAGGGTCTTTGAGCTGGAATTCTTCTTCCTCTATTCCTATTATTTGTAGAGTTGGTCTTTTCGTGGTGTTCCAGATTTCCTAGATGTTTGTGTCAGGAGTTTTTTAGATTTAATATTTTCTTTTACTGATATATGCATTTATTCTATCATATCTTCAATGCTTGAGATTTTTCTCTTCTATTTCTTATATTCTATTGGTGAAGCTTGCATCTATGGTTCCTGTTCACATTCTTAAATTTTTCATTTCCAGGACTTCTTCATTTTCTGTTTTCTTTATTGTTTCTATTTTCATTTTCAAGTCTTGAACACTTGCATTTGTTTGTTTTTCTTGACTTTTTAAAAGAGATTTATTCATTTCCTCCAATTGCTTGTTTCTGTTTTCCTGGATTCCTTTAAGGGGTTTATTCATTTCCTCTTTAAGGACCTCTATCATCTTGGTTAAAACCATCTTGGTAAAAACTATCATAGTTGATTTTAAGGTCTTTTTCTTGGGCTTCAGCTATGTTGGAATATTCAGGGCCTGTTGTGGTGGGATAGCTGAACTCTGGTGGAGACATACTACCCTGGCTGTTATTGACTGTTCTTACACTGGTGTCTATTATATTATAAAAAGGGCAAGGCAAGAAGCCATGGTGAGTAGAGCCAAGGCGCACAGCAGAAAGTCACTCACACCGTGCAGATGGTGTTCATATGGAGAGTTTTATTAGTAGTGAAGAGGGAAGGGAGAGAGGAGAGGAAAAGGGAGCACAGAGCTGCCTCATGGGAAGCTAAAGAAAGAGAGGAAGAGAGAGAGAGAGAGAGAGAGAGAGAGAGAGAGAGAGAGAGAGAAGGAGGGAGAAAGAGAGGGAAAGAGAACAGGCAGGGGGCTAAAGAGAGAAAAGAGAGAAGGTGAGCATGGGCCCACTTTTTATGAGGGGACTTTGTGCATGCACAGAGAGACCATGTAGCAATGAGCACATGATGTTGTCAGGGCCCTGAGCAGGCCAAGGTATTGCCTGCATATTGGCCAGGCCTCCAAGGGGCAGGTCTGAATGTTAACATTCCTCCCTTTTGATCATTATAAAAAGGGTAAGTTATGGATGGCAGGAATGAGGGGTGCCAAATTCTCAAGACTGCTTCCTGCTAGTTTGGGATGAAGTGGAGAGGGGGAAGTTGGGAATCAGGGTCATGCACAGTGGGAAGTGTGAGTGAAGGAGCATTCAATTAGCTGTCATCATGGAGACCTCAGGCATCTCTTCCTTGAGGGAGAGAATGCAGATTCCTAGGAGAAAAAAATAGATTGTTATCATTGGTTCCGTGAGTGGGGCTAGTTATGGGAAGAGTGATAACTGCCAGAAAGCATGGAACAGAGAAGTTCCCTGGTTGTACAGAAGAGGCAAGGGTGAATGAGTGAGACATGAGAGCAGATATGCCTTTCATTGGAACACCTTGTAAACCAGATTCTGGTTGCTGGGTAGGTGCCCACTTGAGCCTGGAGAGGTGGTATCAACAATGAAGTCCCAGGAGCTTGGGGAGATGGCACACCAAATTTAGGGATGATGTATTCTTCAGGAGTACCTGAGTCATCACATCTGCTGTTTCTCTGGAGGTGGAAATTGCCTCTATTCATCCTGTAAAAGTGTCAACAAAATTGGAGATAATGGAGATTTTATGAGTAGGCATGTGGGTGAAGTTAACCTGCCAATATTCACCCAGTTGTCATCCTTGGAGCTGGTACAGGGGCTGGTGTATCTGGAGGACCCCCTGAGGGTTTGTCTTGACATGAGTCTCGTGGGGGGGGGTGGACCTGTGTGGGTATCTGCAAGTTTGTAAAACAACTGGAACAGATTTGTATCTTGATGTCATAGCAAACGGCTGGGAAGATTCCATACCCTCTCTAATGTGGAGGAGGGAGAGAGCTGTTAACTGGCAAATCTAAAGGTCTCTGGTCATCAAACATTATCAGATCTGAGAAGGATAAGTGAATGAGCAGAAGCGTTGTCAAACAGCATCAGAGCTCTGAGAAGGATAAATTTTACCTGAGTTAGTGATTGAAAGTGACAAAGACTTACTTGCTAGCTGCATAGACAGCCACCCCAGGGGGAGAGAGAGAGAGAGAGAGAGAGAGAGAGAGAGAGAGAGAGAGAGGAGAGAGAGAACAGGGAGTGTTGAGGAGAGAAGAAGAGAGAGGTGGGCAGGGCCTCACCTTTTATGAGGGAACTTCGCAAATGCGCAGAGAGACCACATAGCAATGAGCTCTTGATGTTGTTAGGACTCTGAGTGGGCCAAGGTATTGCCTGCATATTAGCCAGGTCCCCAAGGAGTGGATCTGAATGCTAGTAGTGTCTAGGCATCTGGGTTTGGGGTAATTATAGATCTGGTGCTGACTTCTAGGTTTGTCTTAGTTGGGTGAGAGTTTTATTCCTTGGCTTCTGTTTCATCTGGATTTTCAGAGAGTATGTTGGCTGAGTGTTGTGCCTGTTTTACTTGGCTCTCTGTTGGTATGTTCACGGGGTGAGGGGTGTAGTTGTTTTTTCTCTTTTACTCTTTTGGGGCTCTCACCACCCAGCTCCCAAATAAATTGCACACAGAGGCTTATTCTTACTTATAAATACCCAGCCTTAGCTTGGCTTGTTTCTAGTCAGCTTTTCTTAACTTTAAATTATCCCATCTATATTTTGCCTCTGGGTGTTTTATCTAATCCCTTTACTTTCAGATTAAGGTATACTTCAGTATACCTTACTTTCACTCTTATTCCATGGCTGGTTATGTAGCTGGGTGGCTGGTCCCTGATGTTCTCCTCCCCTTCTCTCTTGATCTTCTTTTCTCTCAGATTTCTCCTCCTATTTATTCTCTCTCTGCCAGCCCCACCTATCCTTTCTCCTCCTTGCTATTGATCATTCAGCTCTTTATTAGACCATCAGGTATTTTAGACAGGCACAGTAACACAGCTTTACAGAGTTAAACAAATGCAGCATAAAAGAATGCAACACATCTTTGCATCATTAAAACAAATGTTCCACAGCATAAACAATTGTAACACATCTTAAAATAATATTCTATGGGGCAGTGGGGCTGTTTGCTGGTGTTGGAAGCTGTGGGAAGGGGAGGATGTGGAGAGATGGTCCAAGGGATGTACGTGGGGCATGGACAGAGGAAAGGGGAAGTTGCTAGTGATGTTCTGTTCCAGTACAAGGGGCAACCCTGGGAATCGGGTCTTGGATAACAGAGGAGTGGAGAAGCTACAAGGGCAGCCTACTTGGTCTTCTGGCAGGCGTGGCTTGTGGTTGAGCAGGGAATTGGGGGATGGTGGTGAGAAGGGCAGGGAGAGATGGTTTGTGGGATCCACAGGAGGCATGGGTGGTGGTGGGGGAGCCGTAGCTGTTGTTCTATTGCAGTGCTAAGAACTACCCTGAGAACTGGGTCTGGGCAATAGAGGTGTGGCAGGTCTGAGGGTGACTGACTGGGTCTCCTGGCAAGTGAATCATTTTCTAATTTAGATGAGATCTAGGCTTCTTTAGAAAGAAATGGTGTGTGCATGCATGTGTGCATGCAGGCTGTTGGCTTTGCTCCCACACACAGACATCTTGTTCTTCCCTAGGTAACACAGCTCTTAGGAAAGATAGAGGCATCTACTTCAGAGCACACCTCAAACTTAAAGATAGTCCAGGGAGATTATCGACATGAAATGAACCTCTTGGAATTCAAGTAAGTAAATAGATGATTTTTTAATTCTGTTCAGTGAATTTCAAAAAGTTTTGTATAATAAAATTACTGGCAATAAATAAAACCTATTCCAGGAATTTGAGCCTGGACAAGAAATAAAGTAGCAAATCAACTCAGCAGACATTCCACACTAAGGTAATTTATACAATGTTCATAAGAGAATAAATGTGAATTTTAATTTTAACATAATTAAATTATTTAAATTTCAAATTATTACAGTTATTTATTTATGAAGGTGTACATGGAAATCATAGGATTGATTCTCTCCTTTCATCATGTGGGTCCTAGGGGTCAACTTGGGTCATCAGGCTTGGTGCCAAACACTTTTATCAACTGAGTCATCTCAACAGTCCATGAATATTAATTTTGCTGTTTTCTTTGCATTCCGGCTGATATGCAAAACTCACTCTAACACTTCCTAGAACTTAATTTTAATTTTCTACCAATATTATAATAAATATATCAATGTAAGGTTTTACTGGACACAAATTGATTGTGAAAGATTATCTGATGTGCTTTAAAACAATTTTGGTTTATTTATGCTTCCTCCATTGCAGTTGCTACTTTACATTGCCCTTTCTGAAACTGGTCTTTACCCCTTCCAAACTGAATTTTCCCCTACTTGAAGGAGAAAGTAATAAAGAGGATTAAAAAGTGTTTGAATGACTGCCATCATTCTCAAGGCTCCCTTTCTTGTTTAAATGACCATTGTGTCCCAGGAATGTAGCACAAAGGAAAATTCTAGTTACATGGATACTCTGATCTTACCATTCTTTGTACCTTGTTCTTTTCCCTTTCTGTCCCAAACTACCTGAAAATACCATGTTTCTCCATTCTCCATATCCCACTGACCATAAGAGACACCATGGTATTTTGTACCTCCAAATCAAAGCTAGGAAAGTATAATGTGCCATAATATGAATGCACTTTACTTTCACCATATTAAAAAGGAAATGTGTGTACCCTAAAAATGATGATAAGTGAGTTATTGCTAAAACTTGGATACAGAGATTTCTCAAGTAAAGGGAGAATATCCATTTCTTCAAATTTATGATGTTTTCAGATTTGGAAGCTCCCATCCAATGAGACTACTCGGTAAGCAGCTATGTGGTTGATCTAATCCCTTTACTTTCAGATTAAGGAAAAGAAAAATATTCAAAGGAAAAGTGAAAGTGCAAACACTTCTATATCTACAATTTAAACTGTGAACTTTTGTAGCCACTATGGAAGTTAGCATGGAGGTCCCTGAAAACACTAAAAATAGAAGTATCCTATGACCTGCTATACCACTTTTGAGTATATACACCTAAAGGGTACTCAGTCAAGATACACAGGAATGCTTACATGCTCGTGGTTATCACTGCTCTCTTCACAACAGTTAAAAAATGGAATGAGACTAGATCTCCATTAATACATGAAGGATAAAGAAAATATAGTGCATGCACAGTGAAATTTCTTTCGGTTGTAAAGAAAAAATGAAATCATGAAATTTATGGGGAAGTGGAATGGGAGATGATTATGTTAAGTGCAATAAGCCACACACAGAAAGACAAACATTGCATATTTTCTGTCCTATGCAAAATCTGTGTGTGCACACGTGTGTGAGAATATATCTGTGTGGGTGTGTTGGTGTGTGTGAGTGTATGTATGCATGTGTTAGTGTGTGTATGTGAGTGTTTGTGTGTTCATGTGTGTGCATGTGTGAGTGTATGTGTAAGTGTGTGAGAGTGTGTGTGTGTGTGAGAGTGTGTGTGAGAGTGTGTGTATGTACATGCGTTCATGTGTGTGTGTGTGTGTGTGTGTGTGTGTGTGTGTGTGTGTTCATGTGTGTGTGTGTGTGTGCTGTTCAGGTCAGGAAATAGGAAGGGAACAATGATAAGGAGGAAAAGGTGTTTGGGTGTGGAAAGAGAGAGGAGATAATGGAATCCGGTGCTGTGACAGCAGAAGGAAGACCGTTTGGATGGAGGAAAGAGACCATAAAGAGGAGGGGAAGAAGAGTGAAGGACAGGCATAAATAAGAAGAGCACGCCTTTAATTCCAGCACTCGGAAGGCAGAGGCAGATGGATCTCTTGAGTTTGAGGCCAGCCTGGTCTACAGAGCAAGTTCCAGGACAGCCAGGCTTACACAGAGAAACCCTGTCTTGTAAAACCAAAACCAAAACAAAAACAAAAACCAAAAATATAATGACATTTAAGTACAAAAATGCCATAGTAAAGCCTATTACTTTGCACATTAACTTTAAGATTTAATTTGCATGGTAAAATAATATTTTCTAGGTCAAAAAAATGTAAAAAAACCCAAAACTTTATTATAAGGAACTTGCAAATAAAAAAACAGCATACAGTGAAGTTAAGCAGACCCGAAGTCTATACAACTGAGTGAACTTGTACACAGGCAACTGGTTATAAGTTTCTGTCTTAAACAGTATTTTATGAGCAGTGTACACAGAAGTCTTTCCACATGTTCTCATCAGAACCAGGCATGCTTCCCTTGTAATGTTTGCTGCCTACCAGATGAAAAAAAGTGTGTGTTTTTAATGTGCATCCTCTTCAGTGTTTGAGTTTCCTTTTCTGTGATTTGACTACTCTTAATTGTCAGATTTTGCATCAAAATTTTAAAATCATGTTCTTAGCAACTCACAGGGTTCCTTCCCATTAGGGCTGTTATCATTTTGACTGAGGTGTATGTTACAAACGCTTTCGAATAAACGCAAAGTAAGGTGGGCTGGCTGTTCACAGTATCTCTGCTTTACCCTTTCGTGTTAGATTTTAGCATCTGCCAAAGCTGCTTTTAAACAACAGGAAGTACTTCTGCAGCTTTCCAAAAGCATGCAGTGCACTGCTGATGTTAGAATGCTGAGACATATGCATTTACATTTTGAGTGAATTATGTGTGGATTTTGCTTTTCTCTCTTTAAAAGAAGCAATGTCTCTGAACAAGGGACGTGGCTTCAATAAAAATATTTTAGTGACCTTAAGGCTAAATTTAAATAAGCAACTTCACATTTAGAGACTATAACCAATTTTTCTGTCAGTTGAACATATTTTAATTGAACTTAGAAGCCTCCATGTTGTGTGTGGGCTTCCTGGTGATGCCTACCATGTTGCCACCTATTACTAGATCTAACAGTAGACATGGCCATGGGAGTTCCCCTGGAGCTACCTCCTTCCTAAGGCAGCTTAGTCAGCTGTTCAGCTAAGAAATATCCCTAGTGAACAATTTAATGCTTATATGGCAAAACTATACCCATCATGAGAAGCAGCCATCTTTTAATACCGTTTGTCAGGGGCAGTCACTCTCTGAATAGTTCTCACTGCTTAACAGACAGCGATTTGTAAGAAAAGAAAAGGCCATTAGGTCAGTGATGTAAAAGCATGAAGTCCAGTCTCATCACCAAACTTCAAAAATGGTGTCGTGGTAGAAAATTGAAAAGTTTCCAAAACAGGACTGTGTGACACCCATCTTTGTTTACTTAGCACACCACATATTCAAACACAAAAGGAAGCCAATGAATGAATGGGGGAGCTTGAGAACTATATGTGTAACTTATCCTAGACACATACAGGTGGGAAGAAAGCATAGGTAAATGAAAAGCTAAACACAGGTAAAACAAGAGTCAAACAGTGTCGAATGACATAGACAGACATAAAAAACATAGTACTTCTTTACAGAAACCTATCAGGCCCTAGGCCCTCAAGACTCGCAGCATACCCAGCCCTTCATGGCAAGTCTTATCACTACTCAAAAGACAGGACATTTTGGCCAGGTGGTGGTGGCACACGCCTTTAATCTCAGCACTCGGGAGGCAGAGGCAGGTGGATCTCTGTGTGTTCAAGGCAATCCTGGGCTACCAAGTGAGTTCCAGGAAAGGCACAAAGCTACACAGAGAAACCCTGTCTCAAAAAACCAAAAAAAAAAAAAAAAAAAAAAAAAAAAAAAGGACAGGACATTTTGAATTACTGTGATGAAGTAGTCACCCCAAATCACACAAGTAGTGTCTAACTCCAAAGTTACTATCAGTACATGATGCCTCTAAAACATTGATTTAGTTTTTTGTTTGTTTATTTGGTCCAGTGCTGGAGATCAAACCCAGGACCTTATACACACTAGAGGGATAACCTAGTAACACATCCCTGCCTCTTAACATAAATTAGTTTAAGGGAACTGTACTTAAAGGAATGAACTAAGAAGAAAAAATATATTCGTTAGAATTAATTTCTCACTTCTGACATGAGGTTCAAAACTGACTCAGTCTTCAAAGAAATAGCACATAGTCTACCATACACATGTAAAAAATATAATTACAAAAAGTGAAAGTATCTTCTACGTTTGTAAGTTGACAACAATCCATTGCTTTTTTTTCTTCTCTTTTCTTTCTTTTTAATTTTTTAAATTCAATTTGTCAAAGCCACAGTCTGAGTTTTAAAAAAAACTTTGCCAGGCAGTGGTGGCGCATGCCTTTAATCCCAGCACTCGGGAGGCAGAGCCAGGTGGATCTCTGTGAGTTCGAGGCCAGCCTGGTCTACAGAGCAAGATCCAGGAAAGGCATCAAAGCTACACAGAGAAACCCTGTCGCGAAAAACCAAAAAAAAAAAAAAAAAAAAAAAAAAAAACCTTTAAATCTTCTAAAAACGTTCATTCAATGATTCAATGAATTGTTTAGGGAAAGACATTGCAAAACATTGCATTTGGGGTGTTAGTGGCCCTGGTAACACTGACTCAGAACAGAGCTATGTGCCAACCATAACCAAGGCATCTGCACCACTGACCTCACCACAGCTCTGGCTGGCCACTGCTGTACCTTCAGTTTCCAATTAAGTCTTCCTAGTGAGAGTTAGCCTTTGTTTCATCTACATAAAAATTAAACAAGAACAAAATGAGTAGCTCGCATTGTCCTACTGAGGACTCTGGCTATATCTAAAAGTCTGACTTTTGTCTTTTAAGAAAAAATTTAAAAGGGCCATCTACCTACCAACCTACCTATTGTCTGTCTGTCTATCTATCTATAATCTATCATCTATCTGTCTGTTTGTCTGTCTGTCTATCTCTATACACATCTACCTATCTATGGTATATCTATCTATCCACCATCTCTCTATCTCTCTCTCTATCTACTTACAGTTGAACTACTCCCAAATCCAGTAGTCTAGATGATATGGTAACTAAATTTTGTAAATATCATACACATGAATTAATGATATTGCAATTTTTAACTATTAGTTCAATAATCTACAGAATTAGGGCAAATCATATTCATGATGTTAGAGAAAACTCTAAGCAAAAATTTATACAAACTTATTTTACTTTATCTTTGAAGGAAAATGCTTTTTAAAATGCTGTTCTGTTTTAATATATTACCAACAGATGGAGTCTGATTTCCAGTGTTAACAGGAAAGTCATTCTCCAGTTGAAGGCTGGCCTTTTAATAAAGAGGTCACAATAGTAATTGTGTTTTTGGCTTTATTTTAATTTCAGAATTTCAACTAGCAACACACCCTTCTAGAAGATGCTACTTGGGCATAGTTTTTGTTTTCTTGTTCAGATAGACATTCATACTGTATATGTGATAAGGGAACAAATGCTAACATTCATTACAAGCAAAAGTCAGCCTAAAGTCCCAGTTCTCAGTTGTAAGATTATTGATTACCTGGGACTTACTGTCCCTGTAAACCATAACAATTAATTACTTCCCCCAGACAGAAAAAAGAAGATGAAAGTAAAAGCATATTAGGTTTCTAAATAGCTTGACAAGTTTTTTTCTGTCCATTTGTATTTTATAAACCTTATTAAAAAGGTTTGCAAATAAATAAAGATGTCACATACCAAAATTAACCAGACCCAAAGTCTATACATCTCAGTGGACTTTTATATAGTTAGAATAGGCATTGGGAACAGACACTGTAGAACTTCACATTAAATTTTGTACTTTCACTACTAAATATACTTTATGCATTTATCTACTACCAGAACCAAAAGTTCCATGACAGAATCAAAACTAGAAAAACAATGAGCTTTATACAGTCTTTCATAACTTGTGTCCATTACCTGAATCTTGTCCTTCTTCATCACCCTTATATTTACATTCTTGTTCTTCTTTCTTTCTATTATACTGCACCCACATGTACATTTGTTTACATATATGCATATACCATTGGTTAAATTTTGCATATGAGAGAGAACATGCAGTTTCTTTCTGAGATCATGTGACCTTGCTTAATAACATACATTCTAAGTCCATTAGTCTTCCTACAAAAATTTTAACTTCATTTTTTTAGAGCTCAGTAGCATTCCATTTTACATAAATACCAAGTTTTCATTATCCATTTATCTGTTAAAGACAAGTTGACTGATTGCAAGTCTTTGCTATAATGAATAAAGCAGCCTTAAACAAGAGGATGCCGATGTCTTATGACAGAGTATGGCATTCTCTGGATATGCCCAGGACTTGGTCATATGGTAGTCCTGTTTTTAATTTTTTAAGAAATTGACAAACTGATTTCCACAATGGCTGTATTAATTTGTACCCTCCACCAACAGTAAATAAAGGTTCTTTTCTCTCCATGTCCTCTCCAATATTTGTTGTCAGATTTATTGCTGATAGCCATCCCTAATGGCTAGGGATATTGAATATATTAAAAATAGCTACCGACCATTTGTATTTCTTTTTTTAAAAAAACCTGTTTATTTAGCTAATTTGCCTATTTGTTGTTTGACAGTTTCATTTCCTTGGTATTTAATTCCTGCCATTCATTGTAAAATCTCAATATTAGCCCCTTGTCTGAAATGTAGCTGATGAAGATTTCCTCCTATTCTTTGGGCCATCTATTAACTCTGTTTATTGTTCCCTTTGCTACACAGAAATTTTTAGTTTCAAAATAAATTTACAAAAAAAAAAAAAAAACCCTGAGATAATTCCTTTTTTCCTACCAGACCATAATACAATAAAACTAGAAGTCAGCAATAAGAAAAATTACAGAAACCACAAAAATATTTGTAGAATAAACAACACACTTTGGGTAATCCAAGAAATCAGAGAGGAAATTTAAAAATTCCTAGAGACAAATAAACAGAAAATGCATGCTATCAGAAGCTCTAGGATGCAGCCAAAGCAGTCCCAAAAGAAAGTGTATAGCAATATGTGTTCATATTAAAAAAAATCACATAACCTAATAATACACCTCAAAACTCTTGAAAAACAAACACAGTAGACAGCAAGAAATAATAAAAATTAGAGATGAAATTGAGATTAAGATGTAGCATGAATTTCTAAAAGGTCTTATTAATAAAAATAACCTTGGAGCCAGGTATTGGGGTCAACGCTGAATGATCAGAGAACCAGAACAAGCCACATCCAACCTCACCTTGCCAATTCCTCAGCTGATCTTGTTTCCTCAGACTGAAAACCTCTGAATCCTCATCCAAATGGACCTCAGCTGAACTGCTGTTAAAAGCTAAAAGCTTTAAAAAAAAAAAGGCTGTAGTTCCTGGTCCTCATGCCTATATACCTTTCTGCTTCCTGCCATCACTTCCTGGGATTCAAGGCATGTGTCACAATGCCTGGCTGTTTCCAGTGTGGCTTTGAACTCACAGAGATTCAGACGGATCTCTGCCTCTGGAATGCTAGGATTAAAGGCGTATGTTACCACTGCCTAAACCTATGTTTAATACAGTGGCTGTTCTGTTCTCTGACCCCCAGATAAGTTTATTCGGGTATACAATACATCAACCACATTAAGAGAACAATACACAAACTCAACCAAGGAGTTGGTTCTTTGAAAAATTTAGTAAAATAGACAAACCCTTAGTAAATCTGACAAAAAGAAAAAGTAGAAAATGCAAATTAGTAAAATTAGAGATCAAAAGAATGTTATTTTTACTGACTCCGAGATATTTTATATTATTTGAGGCTATTATGAAAGGTGTTGTTTCCTTGATTTCTTTCTCAGTCCCTTTGTCATTTGTATATGGGAAAGCAACTGATTTTTGTGAGTTAGTCTTGTATCCAGCTACTTTGCTGAAAGTGTTTATCAGCTGTAGGAGTGTCCCAGTGGAATTTTTAGAGTCACTTATCATATCATCTGCAAATAAAAGTACTTTGACTTCTTCTTTTCCCATTTATATCCCATTAATCTCCTTCACTTGTCTTTTGCTCTAGCTAAAAGTTTAAATACTATATTGAATAGATATGGAGAGAGTAAATAACCTTGTCTTATTCCTGATTTTAGTAGAATTGCTATAAGTTTCTATTTAATTTCATATAGGCAACTGACTTGCTATAAACTACCTTTATTATGTTCAAGTATACCTCCTGTATCCTTAATGTGTCCAATACTTTTGTTATGAAGTGGCATTGGTGAAAGGCCTTTTCTGCATCTAATGACATGATCATGTGGTTTATTTTTTTCTTTCACTTTGTTTATCTGATGGATTACATGTACTGATTTTCATATATTGAACCATGCTGTATCTCTAGGATGAAGACTAGTTGATAATGGTGGATAATCTTTTTGATGTGTTCTTTAATATTTTCTTTGACCAATGTACCCATTTCTTTTGTCATATCTTTAATGCTTGAGACTCTCTCTTCCATCTCTTGTTTTTTGTTGGTGAAACTTGCTTCTATGTTTCCTGTTCAAATTCCTAAATTTTCATTTCCAGAAATCCCTCAGTTTGTGTTTTATTAATTCTATTCCCATTTTTAGGTCTTGAATGACTTTATTCTCTCCAATGTTTGTGTTTTCTTGGATTTCCTCCAATTATTTGTTAAGTTTTCCTGTATTTTTTTAAAGGGGTATATTTATTTCCTCTTTAAGGACCTCTATCATCTTCATATGGTTGGTTTTAAGGTCTTTTTCTTGTGCTTCAGCTATGGTGGACTATTCAGGGCCTGCTTTGGTAGGATAGCTGGGCTCTAGTGGAGAAAAATTGCCCTAACTGTTATTGATTGTGTTTTTATGCTGGCAGTTAGGCAGCTGGGTTTGAGATGATTAAAGGTCTAGTTGCTGATTTCTAGATTTGTCTTTGTTGTATGAGTGTTTCTTGGTTTCTGCTTCTTCCCTGTGATGCCTGTGTGTTGCCTATTTTCCTGGCCTGCTCAACTGATGTGTTCAAACATAGTACCTTTTGTGTTTGAGGCTTGGATAGAGGGATGAGCTGGGGGAAGCAAGGTTGGAGGAAAAGGTCTTTGTGATCCATTGGAGATGGGGTCAGAGAGGGACAGGAGACCAAAGCAGGTCTTCTGCTATAGAGCTGAGGATGAGACTGGGGGGATTAGATTTGGAGGAGCAAAAGGAGCAGAGTTGATCAACTATCACCCTACTTGATCCGTGGAAGGAGAAGGAGAAGTCCTTGGGAGAGCAGGAGGTCTGGGATTGGGGTCTGGAACAAAGCAATGAGTGGGGGGAGGGAGGTTAGAAGGGGATGACCTGTGGGATCCACAGGAGATGGGACAGAGGTGCAGGGAAGTCTGCCACAGGTGTTCTGCTGCAGTGCTGGGAATGAGACTGAGGTATTAGATCTGGGGAAGTAGAGAGAGAAGAGAAGATCTTCAGGCAGCCTACCTGGTTTTCTATGTGGCCTATGTGTTAGCAGGGAGTGCCTGCATGAGTTGGGGGGTAAGATAGAGCAACAAGTTGGAGGGAGGTTAGGAGGGGATGATCTGTGGGATCCACAGGAGATGTGGGGAGGGAGACAAGAAGGTGTACCTAGTGTTCTGTTGCAGAGCTAGGAATGAGCCTGGGGGATTGGGTTTGGAGGGGAGGAGGGAGTGGTGAAGGTCCTCATTTGGCTTACCTATTTCCCTAGCCTGCGTAGCAGATATATTCCCTGTGAATGCCTGCTGGTGTAGGAGGCTGGGATAATGGAATGAGTTGATAGAAGGGAAAGAAGATCTTTGTGATCTGCTGTGGGTGGGCCAGAGAAGAAAGAGAGACCACATCAGGTTTGCTGCTATAGAGCTGAGGATAAAACTGGGGAGTAGATCTGAAGGAACAGAAGGAGAAGTGTGGATCCACCATCAGCCTATTTGTTTCCCTGACAGGAACAGCCCTTAGGTTAGCAGGGAACCCAGGAACCCAGACCAAATTTTTTGATGAATATAGATGCAAAAATTCTTTTTTTTTTTTGTTTTTTTTGTTTGTTTGTTTGTTTTTTTCAAGACAGGGTTTCTCTGTGTAGTTTTGCGCCTTTCCTGGAACTTGCTTGGTAGCCCAGGCTGGCCTTGAACTCACAGAGATCCGCCTGGCTCTGCCTCCCGAGTGCTGGGACTAAAGGCGTGCGCCACCACCGCCTGGCTGATGCAAAAATTCTTAACAAAACATTTGTAAACAGAATTCAGAAACACATCAAAAAGGTTACACCTTGTGACCAAGTGGGCTTCATCCCAGAAAGACAAGGTTGGTTCAACACATTTAAGTCAATTTATATAATACAATAGTCCCAAAGACAGAAACCACACAATTATTTCAACTGGTGCTAAAAGGGCATTTGACACAGTTCAACATGCCTCTATGATAAAAGTTCTGGATACGGTAGGAACAGATGGAACATACCTCAAAATAATAAAGGCTACATAAAGCAAACCTGTAGCCCACATTATATCAAATGGAGACAAATGAGAACATTTTCTCTAAAATCTGAAATGATCAAGGATGTTTATCCATTCTCCCTGCCTTACTTGACATAGTGTTCACAGTTTTAGCTGCAACACCAGAAAAAAAAAGAGACACACAAAAGGACAACAATTGAGCGGGAAGGAATCAAACCATCCCAACTTACAAGGGCAGGAGTCTTTACTTCAGAAAACTATTGAGTCCACTAGAAAACCCTTGGATCTTGTAGTAAACACTTACAGAAAGGTTGTTGCAAGATACAGAGTCAGTATGTACTTTAAAAAAATAAAAATAAAAATAAAAAAAATAAAAATAAAAATAAACTAGCCTTCATCTACACAAATAGGCTACTCTCTGAGAAAGAAATGAGGGGAAATATTCCATTCAAAATAAGTTCCCCACAAACCAAATACTACTATTCTGCTAAAGGAACATAGCAATAAAATGTCTCTGAAAGGCATTCTGCTACCCATAGATCAATGCCTCATTCAGAGAAGCTTCCTCCTGCAGTAAGATGGGAACTAACATGGAGACCCACAACTGGGCAATATACAGAGAGTGAACTCTTAGTCCTAAATGGGATGTCTTTATCAGACTTCTCACCTTGGGGGTCAGGGAAATATGTGGAAGAGGAGGTTGAAAGATTCTGAGAGCAAGAGGGGATGGAAGACACCAAGGAAACAGTGTTTTCCAGCACAACAGAAATGACACATACACGAACTCACAGAGACTATGACAATAGGCAGGCACAGGGCATGCACAGGTTCAAGTTAGACAGGGTGCCAACAATGAGAGGGGAAGTGGGCATAAGCTCCCACGCCTAACCAAGAAGCTACCTCCAATTGACAACCACCTGCAAAGGAAAAAGTAGTTTTCTCCATTGAAGAAAACTTACTGGGTGTATTAACGACATGCAAGTATAGACCCCATGCCCAGTAGTAGATGGCCAGCAAAAAACAAACTCAATGATACTGTTTTAGACTTTCTGTCTCATATTGCTTTGTTTGGGCATTCTTGTTTTGTTTTGTTTTCACAGCCTTTTGCTTGTACATTATAGTTTCCAATTTTGTGTTTTTATGGAATTTGTTGTTGTGTGTGTTTATCTCTGTGTATGTGTCTATGTGTGTGTTCTTGTGTGTGTGTGTGTGTGTGTGTGTGTGTGTGTGTGTGTGTGTGTGCTTTATGGTTTGTTTGGGATGTTTTTAGATACCTGTTTTCTAGAGAGAGAAAGAAAGGGCATGGAGTTGGGGGGGTGGAAAAGTAGAGAGGATCTGGGAGGACTTGAGAGATGGAAAACCATGATCAGGATATATTGTATGGAAACTTTTTTTTAATTAAAAATATTTCCCTCCAAAATTAAGAAAGTGTCTAAAGAAATAAAAGACTTTTACAACAAAGATTTCAAGATGTTGAAAAAGGAAATCACAGAAGGCAGGAAATGATGAAAAATTATTCCATGTTCCTGGGTAGGTAGAATTAGTATTGTGAAAATGTCTATACTATCAAATCAATATTAAACAGAATTAATGCAAAACTTATCAAAATCCCCATGTCACATTTCACAGATATAGGAAAATCAATACTAGAATTCATACAGAACCACAAAAGAACACAAATAGCCAGTGCAATCCTAAGGAATAAAAACAATGCTTGAAGTATTATCTGACCTCAAATAATACTATATGGAGTTACAGTGGTAAAGACAGTTTGGTTCTGGGATAAAAATAGACAGATATGTTGGGGTCCACAGATATGTAGGTTTCCTAGTGAGATCTGAGCTTGCTTTACACAGCAGGGCTGCATTAGGGGATGGCTTGACCACGTGCATGGTTACCAGGTGTCTGGGAGGATCTGCACTTGGCTATGCTAGGGGGAGGTCTTTTGCTCCATCTCTTGGCATTCCTTTAAAAGCCCTTTGGCAGAGACAGTCAGGGCCCAATGGATTAGGATCCAGGCCCTCCCGAGGCTATCCTGTGTTTTCTGTCTCTCTCTAGCTATCTTTCTATCTAATATTTCCTGCTGTTCCTGCTCAAGAGTACCCTGGGGAAATGTAGGGGTGGGATAGCCCCCCACAGATGGCACCAGTGAACAGGGATTAAGACAAAGACAAAAAAATTTCAGGTTACTTGGCAAAAGTAGGGGTCGGATCCTGCCAGAAAGCAGTTGGCACGGTCTGGTTTTGTAGTGAAAAATGACAAATGAGGCAGGGGGTTTTATCCTCAGGAGAAAAAGAAAATAAAGAAGGGTACTGAAAGCATGTCCAAAGAAAGCTGGAGCTTAGAATCTTCTCTATCAAGGTTTTTCTCTCCTTGCTCTCTTAAAATTCTATCTATAAAAAAATAGGAAAATAATGTAGGAAGAAATTTAGAGTAAGGAATATAGTTTGTAAGATAAGTATAAGACAGACAAACTAAATTTTTAATTTTCTAACTATGGGGCTATGAATGTAAACTGGGAAAGAACAAAGAGGGGGAAATGGGCAGAAAACATATTACAGTGGAAACTTTGGCCTGGGGACAGCAAAAATGCTAAGTCCCAGCAGCTGGGGAAATAATTTTCCCTGACAGAAGTTTTTGGGAAAACGTGGTGGTCTTTCTCTCTCAAAAACTGAAAGCTTTCTTGGGAAAAACTTAATCTTGCTCTGAAAAACCAAAAAGCTTTTCAGGTCTTTGCTTCTCAGATTTTCTCTTTCTGTAAGGGCAAAAATAAGATTCATCTGGAGATATTAGTATAGGAAATTACCTGTGATTTGCTCTAAGAAAAAAACAAACCTCTTGGAACAGGGCAAAACCTCTCGGCTAAGTTCTGGCTTTCTTTCAAGCCAGGAAAAACAGCAGTTACTTCAGACCGTAGCCAGAAATCCCCCTGCATCTAGAACCTAGCCATAGACATGGGAAAGTGCAGGCAGAGGGAGCAGTAAAGCGGAGCTGTGGCTGTGTATGTGGCTGTGGCTGCAGCTGTGGGCATCTGTGGCATCAGGAGCTTTGTAGCTGGGGGAGGAGATAAGCCATGACAACTATCCAGGAGAAAAAGTTTTGTTTCAATGGGGAGAGAAGTCCCTACCTCCAGAAGCAGTTAGCAGGGGAACAAAGATGAGGTCTGAAACATCTGAAGCTCTGCATCTGGTGGGGAAGGAACAAGCGGGACAAAGAAAGCTCTCTCAGGGGAAAGGCTCTCGGAAAGGGCTGGGAAAAGCTGTGTTTAGAGTACTTTCATTCTTTCACTAACCTGGTAACTCAGAAGAGCAAGCCCTGAGGGAATTTTGCTTCAGGCACAAAAAGACCTGCCCATACAAAAAGACAGTAGGTACACTCAGCTTTGGCAACAGTGTCAAGAAAGAAGAACACCTAGCAACACTAGCTCAGGGAGGGCAGAAATCTCTCGATCTCCCATGGTGAAAAAGCAAAAAGCTTGGTTCAAACTTCCCGTGCTAAAAGCAGAAACTATACTTTCCCTGTGTAAAGGGAAATAGAAGTGTCGGGCCTGAGAGGCATTATGGGAAAGGTAGTTTGTAGTTAGTGTGCCAATGTAGAGAAAGGCAGCTTGGGAAATGAAGTCTGAAAGATAGTACCTAATAGAACAGTGGGCTGATATAGAGAAATGCACAATGGGAAATGTAGTTTTTCTGCTAAAAATGGCAGTACTGCCCAAAACTCTGTTTTTTCAGCTTGAAAAGAAATGAAGCTTCTTTCCTAAGTACTACTAGAAAGCTTAGATTAACTTCCCAAAAAGCTGAGAGTGAACAAACAACTTGCCTCACAGGAGATAATTAAAATGCTAATACTGTTTATCAACAAGTCATTTAAAAACTTTTAGAAAACAAGAGAAAAAGGTCTTTACACTGCAAGATGGCTTCAGGTGTGAAAAAAAAACTTATGAGATTGAGTTATGCTTAAGATTCAAGGGAGAAACATTGACATCATTAAAAAAATGCTTATGGTAAACTTAAAACAGCTTTAAAAAATTAAGAAGGGGAAAATTGTCTAAGAGTTTGGTGATGAGTGTGGAACAAAGGAATGTCATCTCCAATGACATTCCTCTAGAGGAACTGAAGTAAAAAGGAGCTAAACCAATTTTCCTGCTGTTGAAGTTCCATCTTGCAGTCTGGGGATAGTAAGGGAATAAGTAGACCCTCAGACTGCGGAGGAGTTTGGGACAGAGGTTTCATCACTGGTTAATACAAACTGAAATGGAACAGAGCTCAGAGCTGTGCCATTTTTGACCAAGTAGATGATACAGGCTCCTTTGGAAAGTGCCTTATATTTACAAAAAGTTTTTGCTAAGAGTTTTATTACAGTTCTATAGGTAATTTCACCCTTAGCCTAAAGCAAGGCTTTTTGGTAGCTTACTGGTGTAACAGAAAATTGCTATCTGAGCAATCCAGAAACAGAATGCCTCTTAGGAGGTTTTTCTTCTCATCTTTTTTCCTTTTCAGGTTTGTTTGTAAATTGAGATAGCTCATAATAGAGTTTTTATAAAAAGATCTGGAATGCATAAAGTACTGTTTAGCAACAGAACTCAATAAATCCCAGGGTTGAGAGAGCCATTAAAGAATTAGACTTTTGTTTCAAACTCTCAAGAACTTTCAGAATGATATCAAAGCTGACTATAAACTCTGAACTTTAGAAATTATTTGCATATTTCCTGTCTTGTTAAGAAAGTCTTTCTAATAGTTCTATAGGTTTCTCTTAAATATAAGTTTGGTAAATAGTGCTTCTAAGAAAGTAGTCCTGAAGAATGTAAGTTTATATTAGGATAGAATAAGCTTTAGGCATAAGGATATTGTGTGAGTCTTTCTAAGAAATATATTTGCTAAGGTAGTCCTATAGAGTTTCCTTAAGACTATAAGCTTGTAAGAAATATAAATAAGTATATGTGAGTTTGTGAAAAGTGTAAATGTTGAATGTGAGTCTAAATGCTTAATGTAAACTAGCAAAAAAAGTATAAATATGTATAGTGATAATAGTTCAATTAAGAGAGTTGTAAATATGTATGGTGATGTTTATACCAGAATTATGTTGAGGTTAATGAACCAGAGTGGCATAAAGCTAATTTATTGGATGCAGTTTGCATCAAGAGTTTTAGTTGAAAAAGGGCTTGGCACAGCTAAAATTGTTATAGACATCTTAAGACCCATTCCAAAAAAGATATACCATTTCTATCATCCCCTACTCCTGTACTAGGAGGTGTGGCAGCTATGGAGATCACTGTGGTGGTTGTAAGCTCAATAGGAAACTGGGCCAGAGCTAAGTTAAGCTCAGTACTCCCTCCTACCAGAGGCTGAAAGTCAATGGCAAGCAACTTTCTCTTGATAGCTTCTAGCCTATGGGTAATAGAAGAAATAATCATGGAGAACGACCTAAGATAGACCTCAGTCTATCTGATGGGGCCTGAGGGGCTCTTTAAAAAATTAAGAAGGAATTGTTGGGATCCACAGAGGTTTCCTAGTGAGATCTGAGCTTGCTTTGCACAGCAAGGCTGCATCTGGGGATGGCTTGACCATGTGCATGGTCACCAGGTGTCTGAGATGATCTGCACTTGGCTATGCTTGGGGGAGGTCTTTTGCTCCACCTCTTGGCATTCCTTTAAAAGCCCTTTGGCAGAGACAGGGCCTGATGGATAAGGATACAGTCCCTCCAGAGGCTATCTTGTGGTTCTGTCTCTCTCTCTAGCTATCTTTCTATCTAATATTTCCTGCTGTTCCTGCTCAAGAGTACCCTGGGGAAATGTGAAGGTGGGATGGCCCTATACACAGATAGACCATTGTAATAGAATTGAGGACACAGAAATAAAATGACAAAGCTATGCCTACTTAATTTTTGATAAATGAGGTCTGGTGGTTTGAATGAGAATGGCCCCCAAAGCTTAGGTGTTTGAATGCTTAGACTCATTAGAACTGTTTGGGAAGGATTAGTAGGTGTGGTCTTGCTGGAGGAAGTGTATCACTGGGGGTGAGCTTTGAGGTTTTAAAAGCCCATTCTATGCAAGTATAATCAACAGAATGCAAGAGATGGAAGAGAGGATCTCTGGCGTTGAAGATTCGGTAGAAGAAATAGATTCATCAGTCAAAGAAAACACTAAAGCCTACAAAGTCATGAACCAAAATGTCCAAGAAATTTGTGACACCATGAAAAGACCAAACCTACGAATAATAGGGGTAGAAGAAGGAGAAGAATACCAACTCAAGGGCACAGAAAATATATTCAACAAGATCATAGAAGAAAACTTTCCCAACTTAAAGAAGGAAATGCTTATGAAGATATAAGAAGCCTATAGAACACCAAACAGACTAGACCCCCCAAAAAAGTCCCCTTGCCACATAATAATTAAACAACTAAACATACAGAATAAAGAAAGAATATTAAGAGCAGCAAAGGAAAAAGGCCAAGTGATGTATAAAGGCAAACCCATCAGAATAACACCCGATTTCTCAATGGAGACTTTGAAAGCCAGGAGGACATGGACAGATGTAATGCAGACACTAAGAGACCATGGATGCCAGCCTAGACTAATATACCCAGCAAAACTTTCAATCATCATAGATGGAGTGAACAAGACATTCCATGACAAAGCCAGATTTAAACAATACTTATCCACAAACCCAGCCCTACAGAAAGCACTAGAAGGAAAATTCCAACCTAAGGAAGTCAGATACACCCTCGAAAACATAGGCAATAGATAAAGCCACAGCAGTAAAGCCCAACAGAGAAGTACACACACATCACCATCAAAAAATAACAGGAATGAACAATCACTGGTCATTAATATCCCTCAATATCAATGGACTTAATTACCTATAAAAAGACATAGGCTTACAGAATGGATATGAAAGCAGGACCCATCTTTCTGCTGCATACAAGAAACACATCTCAAATTCAAAGATAGATACTACCTAAAAATAAAAGGGTGGGAAAAGACTTTCCAATCAAACGGTCTTAAGAAACAAGCGGGTGTAGCCATCCTGATATCCAGCAAAATAGACTTCAAACTAAAATCAATCAAAAGAGATCAAGAAGGGCATTTCATACTCATCACAGGAAAGATCCACCAAGATGAAGTCTCAATTCTGAACATTTATGCCCCAAACACAAGGGTATCCACATATGTAAAAGAAACATTACTAAAGCTTAAATCTCATATAAAACCCCACACATTAATAGTGGGAGACCTCAACACCCCACTTTCACCATGGGACAGATTTCCCAAATCAAAACTTAACAGAGAAATAAAGGACTTAACTGATGTCATGACTCAAAAGGACTTAATCGATATCTACAGAACATTCCATCCTAACAAAAAAGAATATACCTTCTTCTCAGCACCCCATGGAACCTTCTCTAAAATCGACCATATACTTGGCCACAAAACAAATCTAAACAGATACAAAACAATTGGAATAACCTCCTGTGTTCTATCAGACCACCATGGTCTAAAGTTGGATTTCAACAACAACAAAAACTACAGAAAACCTACAATCTCATGGAAACTGAATAATACCCTACTGAATCACCAATGGGTTAAGGAAGAAATAAAGAAAGAAATTAAAGACTTCCTAGAGATCAATGAAAATGAAGACACTACATATCCAAACCTATGGGACACTATGAAAGCAGTACTAAGAGGGAAATTCATAGCACTAAATGCCCACATAAATAAGTTGGAGAAATCTCACACTAGTGACTTAACAGCACACCTGAAAGCTCTAGAACAAGAAGAAGCAAAGTCTCCTAGGAAAAATAGACGCCAGGAAATTATCAAAGTGAGAGCTGAAATCAATAAAATAGAAACAAAGAGAACAATACAAAAAATTAATGAAACAAAGAGTTGGTTCTTTGAGAAAATCAACAAGATAGACAAGCCCTTATCCAAACTAACCAAAAGACAGAGAGAGAGCATCCAAATCAACAAAATCAGAAATGAAAAGGGGGACATAACAACAGACATTGAGGAAATCCAAAGAATCATCAGGTCATACTTCAAAAACCTCTATTCCACAAAACTGGAAAACCTAAAAGAAATGTATAACTTTCTGGATAGGTACCACATACCTAAGTTAAATCAAGACCAGATAAACTATTTAAATAGTCCAATAACCCCTAACGAAATAGAAACAGTCATTAAAAGTCTCCCAACCAAAAAAGGCCCAGGACCAGATGGTTTCAGTGCAGAATTCTACCAGATCTTCAAAGAAGAGTTAATACCAATACTCTCTAAATTGTTCCACACAATAGAAACAGAAGGAACATTACCAAACTCCTTCTATGAGGCTACAATTACCCTGATTCCTAAACCAAACAAGGATACAACAAAGAAAGAGAACTACAGACCGATCTCCCTCATGAACATTGATGCAAAAATACTCAATAAAATACTGGCAAACAGACTCCAAGAACACATCAAAATAATTATCCACCATGATCAAGTAGGCTTCATTCCAGGGATGCAAGGGTGGTTCAACATATGAAAGTCCGTCAATGTAATACACCATATAAACAAACTCAAAGAAAAAAACCACATGATCATCTCACTAGATGCAGAAAAGGCATTTGACAAAATCCATCACCCCTTCATGATAAAGGTCTTGGAGTGATCAGGAATACAGGGAACATACCTAAACATAATAAAGGCAATTTATAGCAAGCCAACAGTCAACATCAAATTAAATGGAGAGAAACTCAAAGCAATTCCACTAAAATCAGGAACGAGGCAAGGCTGTCCGCTCTCCCCATACTTATTCAATATAGTACTTGAAGTTCTAGCCAGAGCAATAAGACAACATAAGGAGATTAAGGGGATACAAATTGGAAAGGAAGAAGTCAAGCTTTCCCTATTTGCAGATGACATGATAGTATACTTGAGCAACCCCAAAGATTCCACCAAGGAACTGATACAGCTTATAAACACCTTCAGCAACATAGCAGGATACAAGATCAACTCAAAAAAATCAGTAGCCCTCCTATATACAATGGACAAAGAAGCAGAGAAGGAAATCAGAGCTACATCACTCTTTACTATAGCCACAAATGACATAAAATACCTTGGGGTAACATTAACCAAGCAAGTGAAGGACCTATATGACAAGAACTTTAAGTCCCTGAAAAAAGAAATTGAAGAAGATGTCAGAAAATGGAAAGATCTCCCATGCTCATGGATAGGCAGGACTAACATAGTAAAAATGGCAATCTTACTAAAAGCAATCTACAGATTCAATGCAATCCCCATCAAAATACCAACACAATTCTTCACAGACCTGGAAAGAATAATACTCAACTTCATATGGAAAAACAAAAAACCTAGGATAGCCAAAAGAATCCTGTACAATAACACAACCTCTGGAGACATCACAATCCCTGACTTCAAACTCTACTATAAAGCTACAGTAATAAAAACAGCTTGGTACTGGCATAAAAACCGACATGTGGACCAATGGAATTGAATTGAAGACCCTGACATTAATCCGCACACCTATGAACACATAATTTTTGACAAAGAAGCCAAAAGTGCACAATGGAAAAAAGAAAGCATCTTCAACAAATGGTGCTGGCATAACTGGATATCAACCTGTAGAAGGCTGCAAATAGATCCATATCTATCACCGTGCACAAAACTTAAGTCCAAGTGGATCAAGGACCTCAACATAAATCCAGCTACTCTGAACCTGCTAGAAGAGAAAGTAGAAAGTAGTCTTGAACGCATGGGCATAGTAGACAACTTCCTAAATATAACACCAGTAGCACAGACACTGAGAGAAACAATCAATCAATGGGACCTCTGGAAACTGAGAAGCTTTTGTAGAGCAAAGGATATGGTCAACAAGGCAAAGCGACAGCCTACAGAATGGGAAAAGATCTTCACCAACCCCACATTTGACAGAGGACTGATATCCAGAATATATAAGGAACTCAAGAAATTAGACATCAAAATGCCCAACAGTCCAATTAAGAAATGGGCTATAGAACTAAACAGAGAATTCTCAACAGAGGAAACTCAAATGGCTGAAAGACATTTAAGGAATTGCTCAACATCCCTAATCATCAGGGAAATGCAAATCAAAACAACTCTGAGATATCACCTTACACCTGGTCAGAATGGCTAAGATCAAAAACACTGAAGACACCTTATGCTGGAGAGGATGTGGAGCTAGGGGAACTCTCCTCCACTGCTGGTAGGAATGCAAGCTTGTACAACCACTTTGGAAATCAATATGGCACTTTCTTAGAAAATTGGGAATCCATCTCCCCCAAGATCCAGCTATACCACTCTTGGGCATATACCCAAGGAATGCTCAATCATACCACAAGGACACTTGCTCAGCTATGTTCATATCAGCATTGTTTGTAATAGCCAGAACCTGGAAACAACCTAGATGCCCTTCAACTGAAGAATGGATAAACAAAATGTGGTACATATACACAATGGAATACTACTCAGCAGAGAAAAACAATGACATCATGAGGTTTGCAGACAAATGGATGGATCTAGAAAAAATCATCCTGAGTGAGGTAACCCAGACTCAGAAAGACAAACATGGTATGTACTCACTCATAGGAGGATACTAGATGTGGAACAAGGATGACTGGACTGCTACTCACATCACCAGGGAGGCTACCTGGAAAACAGGACCCCAAGAAAGACACGGGGATCGCCCAATGACAGAGAAATGGAATGAGATCTACATGAATAGCCTGGACATGAGTGGGGGTAGTAAAGGGCGAGGGTTGAGGGAAAGAGAGCTTTGGGGACCAGGAGATCCCAGCTGGATCAACAACAGAGAGGGAGAACAAGGAATAGGAGACCATGGTAAATGAAGACCACATGAGAATAGGAAGAAGCAAAGTGCTAGAGAGGCCCACAGAAATCCACAAAGATACCCCCACAACAGACTGCTGGCAATGGTCGAGAGACAGCCCGAACTGACCTACTCTGGTGATGTGATGGCCAAACACCCTAATTGTCCTGCTAGAAACCCCATCCAACAACTGAGGGATCTGGATGCAGAGATCCATGGCTAGGCCCCAGGTGGATCTCTGGGAGTCCAATTAGCGAGAAAGAGGAGGGTTTATATGAGCGAGAATTGTTGAGACCAAGGTTGGATAAAGCACAGGGACAAATAGCCAAACGAACGGAAACACATGAAATATGAACCAATGGCTGAGGGGTCACCAACTGGATCAGGCCCTCTGAATGGGTGAGACAGTTGATTGGCTTGATCTGTTTGGGAGGCATCCAGGCAGTGGCACTGGGTCCTGTGCTCATTGCATGAGTCGGCTGTTTGAAACCTGGGGCCTATGCAGGATCGATTGGCTGGGCCTGGGAGGAGGGGACTGGACCTACCTGGACTGAGTCTACCAGGTTGATCTCAGTCCGAGGGGAAGGCTTTGCCCTGGAGGAGGTGGGAATGGGGGGGTGGGCTGGGGAGAAGGTGAGGGGGGTGGGAGGGGGGAGAACAAGGGAATCTGTGGCTGATATGTAGAACTGAATTGTATTGCAAAATAAAAATAAAAAAAATTAAATAAAAAAAAAGCCCATCCTAAAAGCCCATCCTAGGCCCAGGATCGATCTCTCTCTCTCTCTCTCTCTCTCTCTCTCTCTCTCTCTCTCTCTCTCTCTCTCTCCCTATGGATTAGAATGTGGCTCTCAGCTACTTATCCAGAGCCATGTGTACCCCCTGCCATGTTGATAATGGACTAATCTGAAACTGCAAGCAATCCCCCAATTGAATATCTTCTTATGTAACAGTCATGATGTCTCTTCACAGCAGTAGAACAGTTAAGACATGGGGTAAGCAAATGTCACTGGAGGTAAAGGGTCCTCTTTCTCAGGGTGGTCAGAAAAGAGACTTCTATTAAAATGGTGTTTACCAACAGACAAGTTTGAATGAATGAGAGCCGGAGAGACTGAGGAAGCATTCCTAAAAGAAGAAACTGTCGGCCCAAATGGTTTTGTCCACATAACACTTATTGGTCTTATTTGTCTGAGATCTAACAACAATTAGTTGGCTGCACAGGTGATTGGAAATTATGACACTGTTAAGAAGAGAAACTGATTTCATTTTCTTCATTGTTGAGGGCTCAGCTGAATCAAGATATATTTTCTATGTGTTTCAGAAATTAATGTTAGAAAATTTAGATTCCATGAAGATGAGAATTTAATGAACTTCCTTTCCTTGTGCCTTGCTTTGGAATCCAAGTCAGGGATTCCAGCCTTTAGCATTGCTGATGATGGCTCAGTTGTGTGATTCTTGGCTGTGTGCCACTGGAGGATGCTTAGGAACAGCCCTAGTCTCTTCCTGCTGAATGCCAACAGCACCTCCCAGTGCTGGCAATGAAAATGTCTCTGGATATTACTTCACCTCCTGCAGTTGACGGCCACTGGTCTAAATAGAAATTATCTTGTAGCACCTGTTTTTGGTTGTTGTTTTTCTCCTTCTCTCCTGTGTTTGGAGACAGGGTCTCACTATTTAGCCCTGTCTAGTCTACAATTTAATAAGTAGACCAGGCTTGCCTTGAAATTCTGAACAAGCCTCCAGCCTCTGCCCCCAAGTGCTGGGATTGTAGCTGTATGGTAACATACTCGCTGATACTTCTATTTTTTAAGTATAAATCCAAATACTTTTTTTGGCATCCCGAAAGATATAAACATGTGTCATATGTCCCTCACATCTTTTGATTTCTAATGATTTACCATAAACTAATCTGTACCTAATTTTATCAGAAAAATATCAGAACAGTTAATACTTTGCCAATACTTCACACTGTGAAGTATTTTCTTATCAGTGACAAACAACATACATTATTCCTGTCAGCCTGATTCTTTGGCCTGTTCCTAAAAGGAATTTGAAATTGCCATCTTAGGAAGAACTCACAAGCCTCTATGCTTCCTCTCCTTCCTTCTCAGATGAACATCTCTGTGATGTCAGATGATTCCCCTGTATGTCCCTCATCCACTCCACAGTGACATTTTATATTAATTCTACCTATTTACAATGCTTTGAACCTCTGAAACAACATTCACTTCCATTGCTAGAATCTTCTGTTTTTTGTTATTTAAGGCTCTTACAGTTCACCATGCTAGCAGGCCCTTTCTGTAACCGCTGCCTCAGGCTTGTTTGTTTGGGGTCGTTGTTTTGCCACATGACTAACTCAGCACACATGATGTCACCAGCAGCCCCAAAGCCACCCACACGGATCAACTGGGCAGAAGAAATGGTGATGATGATTCCCCAGGGCACACACTACTCATGCCAAACTTTAAACACTTCTCTCCAAGCTACTTTTGGGTCTCTTCCCCCACCTTCCTCTACTGAACATTGCAGGTGCTTTTTGTCTCCTTGCCTCATAGTGGAGCTTGTAAAGCAAGGATCAGCAAACTTGGGCAGGCAAACTGCCCAGAGGTGATGCAGTTTATACTTTTGAATAATTTTTGAAGAATTATACTGCATGACCTGAAAATATTTTTTGGACTTTGACTCTGGGTTTATACAAACCCAGTTTGATCAGAGCACAGCTATGCTATTTGTTTGTGTTAATTATGGCTATTCTCCTACCACAGTGGCAGCATTGTTTGACAAAAACCAGAAGGCTTCAGGGCCTGAAATACTTACAATCTAGCTCTTTGCACAAAGTGACTTGAGTGTTTCTTTCCCTCACACAGTGAACCTCAAGCCTTGAGGGGATTTCCACATGGATAACAAAATGCATTTCTGTATGAGAATGTTACCACTGAGCTTACAATCTAGCTGTCACCATGTTGGTTTACATTCGGTGGTGTACTGATGGTTGCTGACAGTGCTGGGCTGGACCCCCATCTCCCAAGTTATCCTATAAGTACCACCCAGGCACATGGGGCCATTATCTTACTGCATTTTTTAATGCTAATTTTTTAAGTTCACTCATTAAATTTTTTCCTTAGATTTAACTCACTTTCTACAAACATGTATGAAGAAGTTGAAAACAATCAAAAATGGACAGAAAGCCAGTTTATCAAGTACAGAAAAGACCACCTGGGTCACATAAATGAATGTCTGAAGGTTGTGCAGGAAAAGCTGGTAAGGAGCTCTGCTATTTCATAAGGTTCACACAGCTACATGGTCACTGTCCTCTGGGTGATCTGTGTGGCTGTTCCAGCCTTGACAGTAATCTTTGCTGCATGGGAGCTTATTTGTATTTTAAAATCTCTATAGGAGTCCAGTGCCTGCCTCTGATCCAGGAAGATTCCCTGCAGATGTGTGAGCCTACATTTCCCAGATCATACCCTCCCTGCACCAAAACAATTTGAAGAAATTTTCTTTTTAAAGAAAAAAAATTTTAAAAAGACATTCTCAGCCCAAACCTAAGAATCAATTTTCTGGGGTCCTCCATTAGGAATCTGTGGCTCTAGGCAAGTTTCCTAGATGAAATTGGCCTCATGACAGTTTGAAAGTTTCTGGACAGACAAGAAATTTACCCTATCTGGAGATCTATTAGTAGATGCAAAGTTTTGTTTGTTTTTCTTTTTGAGACAGGATCTTACTGTGTAGCTCTGGTTGGCATGGAACTCACTGTGTAGACCAGGCTGGCCTGGAGTTCACAGAGATCTGCTTGTCTCTACCTCCTGACTGCTGGGACCATGCCTGGCATAGACCAAGTTTTAAGAACTCTTTTCCAGAACAGACCATGAGAAGAAAGTCCCAGTCTTTGGAGTGAGGCTGACAAGGCATATGAGAAATATTCCTATGTCTGGGCTTCTTTCTCCCTGTCCAGCTGGCGCCCCACATCCACAGAGAAGGGCAGCACAAGGTCTAGGGTGTCGTCAGATTCCAGGCTGCTAAGTGAGCCGGCTCCTTCCCCAACTCCACAAGCACTCCAAGCCCTCTACCAGTTATAAGCAGTAGGAGGTGCCCCTCGGTCATCCTGTGAGGAAGAGAAAGACTGAATCCACCATTCCTGAAGCAAACAGCAGGAAACAGACTCAAAGGAGCCATGCCATTTGTGCTCAGTCTCTCATAGGCTGCCGCTATGCCCCCACGCTGTGCCCCCCCCCTAACACTTTAGAACACCTGCTGATCTTTCCTACTGTATTAACTCCTGAGCTTTATCATAGACCAATTAAGTCAGAACTTCTGGGGTGGGGTATGACCTAGGGGGTTGTAGAAAAAAACGAACAGCTGGAGTGGAGAGTCACCCTTCTCACTGATTGGGGTCCACATGGAGATGTAAACTTCTATGGAGTAAGGGTTAGTTCTAACACTTAGAAGCATTTTCAAGGAGCCTAGAGAAAGCAGTATCTATTCTCTTCCTTTGTGATACTTTAAACACCAGACTACACTTCCAAACCTTCCAGGCCCTTCAGCAGTTCCAGCCCCTCTACGTATAGTCACAAGAGCCCTGAAGGGACCAAGTTAAACAAAGGAATCAACTCTCACACTTATGACCCCAGTTTGATACATAAAAGTTGGTGTTTTCCATGAAGAAAACAGCACTTTCTCTAAGCTGAAGCATAAACCCACTCTGCTTCTCTTTTCCCAAGAGTTTTATCACATGATCTCTTTTAGGAAAAGTCTGAGACGAAAACGGAAGAAAAAATACTACAACTTTCAAGCAACTTGGAGAATTACATTAACTCCCAGAAACAGGAAGCAGAACTAAACAAAATAAAACTCATAGAAAATAAACTGTCCAAGAAGATGAACCAAATGGAAAAGCGGATCTGGGGTGAATTAGAGAAAATGCAAAGTGACTATCAATCAGGTGAGCAGAGAATAGCTGGCCTTCACTTCCTGTCTCAATTTCTCCCAGGTTTCTACTTTTAGCCAGTCTTGTCATTAGTGACATCATCATGCATTTAATCTGGCTTCCCTAAACATCTTCCAGGAGGTCAGCAGAATACTGAAAGGTAAGTAAATGAGTAGGCATTCTTCATTTTCTCTTGGCAATGTCACACGCCTGCCATTGCTGTGAGAAGTTTTACTTTCTAAGATCTTTGGATCGTAGGCCTTGTGAGAGAACAAGTTCTTGGGCTCAGAAAGACCTGACTTATGGCTCCATTATGAACTTAGAAGACTAAGTCAAATGGTCTTCTCATTTGAACTGCAGGTAATTAGACAGATGTCAGATGGCAACTTGACCTTTCCAAGTGAGGAAGAGAGATGCATTAGCTGAGTCCTTGTAATAACTGCTTTTCTTCTTAAGAGGCTAAAGGCAGCCTGTCAAGCTGAGCTGACTTCAAAGGATTGATTTGAAAGGCTCTTCTAATCTGTCAAAGAGAAGAAGAAGGAATAGAGGCTGTAGAGCAGCCATCTGCCTGGAGTCACAATTCTGAGGAACACAAGTTCTTTTATTAAAGAAAGCTCTAGTATGTGTTGTATCATCCAGGTCTTAAAAAAATACACATGTAAATTCCACAAAATTGTGGCCCTACAGAGGCACAACAGAGGTGCCTTGAGAAGGCATCACAGCCTCTGTCCACCCAGTGTCCCAGTATGTAAACAGAATGTGCTGCCTAGAAAGCTAACCCTCACAAGCCCTGCCTCCTTCCACTGAGTTAAAATAGTGACTCATGTGGCCAGGAGTCATATCCCAAACTCAGTGGGCTCTTCTGACAAGGACCTTTGCTTCATTTTCAGGGGTTTAATTATGCTAGTTGCTTAGGATGAGTTGAAGAGAATTTTTCAAACTTTGTCTTTATTTTACTAAGTGGGAGTTCTAATTGAGAGTACAAATGAGTGTTTTACTCCATTGTGCTTTTAATAAAAAGGTGTTGAGAAGCAACTATGTGGAAGACCTCAGGGTAGGACACGGCTTGCACTTTAAGCTTGTGGTCGGACAGGCCTATGGTCCTGAGGGACTAGACATGAGGAAGACAAATAGAGAGTATGGGCGGGGGTGGGGGTGGGGTGGGGGGGTGGAGAGGTGTGTGTGTGTGTGTGTGTGTGTGTGTGTGTAAGAGGGCAGCAGGCAGCACTCTTTAGCTCCTTCAAGCAGGTAAACGTGTCAAGGGGGTAAGAGGAATTTTTAAAGGCCACAAATCTTTTCTCAAAGCCTACAGAGAGAAGAAAATATTTTAGATATCTCCTGAAAGATAGAATTATTACATTAGCCAGTATGTTTACAGAGAGGGGAAAACAGTTTTCACAATAAGTCCAGATTCCAGTTAAGCTGCTATGAACTAATTTATCTTTGTATATTTTTAGATTTGTCTTTGTAGATTTTTAGATTTTTAGATTTGTCTTAATAGAATTTAATGTGCTTTGAATTAAATGATGATCAATTATGGAAGGACTGCAGAAGAGCTAATTTGGGGGTGGGAAAGAACCAATGCATTGTTACAGTATATTTATTCTCTTTTCTTCTTCTAGGATTTAAATCAATTCATGACTCCCTCAGCTCTCTCCAAAAAATACAAAAAACAAAAATGGATTTAGAGAAATATAAAGTACAGAAAGACTTAAAGAAATTACAGCGTAAAATAGTGGAACTCCAGGAAGTCTAACTTTGAAGTTACTTTCTTTTCCACCAGCTAGTGGGATCAGTTGTGAAGAAAATTAACATCTTTAGGATGCTGACTACTTCTAGTGTTTCCTATCACCTCTTAAAGAAATTGATGTACCAGGGGAAAAAAAACACCACAATAAATCAAAAAGCTTCATGATGCCTTTAATTTACTAATGAAAAATTAAGAAATTTCTTTATATGCACATTGTTATATTTTTATTTGCCCACAAATAGGGGAAGACCAATCTACATTGTGACCTCAGATGGAGAAAGTAAATTCACACACATGGCAGACCAATGATGAACTGGAGACAACTGACTGTGCCTGAAAATAACAGCCGCTATGCCGTTACAATTTGTTATTAACATGAATTTTGTCCATTATTGCAAAACTTCTTCTTTTCAAAAGAAACACCTCTACTTTTAGCACTAGCATTTGAAACCAAAATAGTTTACACATTTATAATCAAAATACTTCATAACTACAAGGGAAACATCTGTGGGATGTATACATGAGAAGGCTAATTTACAACTTCTGACCCAGAAAATTCTCTTTTCTAACAAAACCAATGTCTATAGCAAGTCTAACTTATGCAAATTTAAAATATATTGTCATTGCACTCAATATGTATCAGAATTGTAAGTAATAACCCCTACAAAGCAAAATAATATACTAGCTTCCATTAAAAAATACCCCTACAACATTTAGCCTATGTGCTAAATTCAGAAGTACCTCAAAACCATTGATTTTCTATCAACTCTAAACACACAGCTGAACTATAGAGCTGTTATAGTTTCATTTCTGTTCTTGTGATGAAGTGCCTTAACAAAAAGCAACATTAAGGGAGAAAGGGCTTGGCTTACAACTCATTGTAGAAAAATTAAGCAGCAGGAGCTTGTAGTGGTCCATCATCACACAGTTAGGAGAGAAATGGATGCATCAGCATTTCACATGCTTACTGTGTTCATCTGTCTCCACTCTTCCGTAGTGTAGAACACCCCGCCTAAGGAATGATGCCACTCACAGTGGGCATGGTCTTCCCACATCAATTAATTTAAAACAGTTCCCTACAAATACGTCCATGGGTCAACTAAACTGTAGACAATATCTCACTGAGGTGCTCTTCCCAGGTGAGTCTAAAGCTAATCATTCAAGAACCATTGCTATAAGGCATTTTTTTATTTATGAAAAATAAAAGCAAACTATTTGTGGCATACACTAGTCATGCTGGAACAAGGACTAATTTCTATTCACTGAGATTTTTGTAAACCTGACAAGGCAATTCATTACTAGATTTAGGAACCTTCTTTGGTTTATAAAACAGCAACCATTTCTCTCATAATAAAGAACAATTTTAATTCCCAAATATTTTACCTACACCCACTTCTCTAACTTTTTAACCATGCAAAACATCTCCATTTATTGTTATTAGTATAGACATAGCATAATTAGCTCTGTAATTGGAGGGAACTTCATTATAGATTTAAGTGTTCAGAACACAAAAGCGTGCTTTGTAGTCAAATGTCATCCTATGATCAAGACCTGATACTCTGAGTAATCACAAATGTTTGTAAATCATCAAGAAAATAATACATTCAAAATTTTATTTTCAAAGTGGTCACAGGATATGAGTAGGTGACAGAATATGATAACCAATGGAAGTACGAAAAACATTTAACTTCACTATTAAAGAAAAAAATCAAGGGGGCTCAGATACTCTTTTCAGACTGGCAGAGAGTGAGTCAATTGATAATACTGTGTGGACAAGTATGAAAAAGAAAATTCTCATTAGGTATTAGTGAGTCTATAAACTGGTACAATGATTTAGAGGGTAATTTGGAAGCATCTATTAAATGTTCTTCCTTTCCTCTCCTCCCCTCAACTCCCAACTTTCTATCATATACACACCCTTCAGAGCTACAATTCTGTACACGTAAGTTCACATCATAGACCAAAAGTTCCCAAAGACCTTGTAAACACACATCCAGGACTCATACACAAGCGGTTCTGAAGACGAAAAAACTATGATGGTCATAGAATCATTTAACCTCTGTTTAGTGGACAGTAGAGCACTGGACCTCTCTCCCCTTGCATTATTTCACTTAAGTTCACTCAAAAAAAAATCAGCACGAATAAGCTGCTTTTCTGAGAGAAGGTCAAGACAGAGGCATGGCACTTAGTCTATGTTAAATGCTTTTGCTTAATCATTTAGGAAGTGTTGGGCTCCTCTCCCCACAAACACAGGCTAATGCTGGAACACTGTATCTCTGTAATCATATGCAGAATATATGATAAAGTAGCTCATATGCTTTTTGTATACTAATACCACTTACACAGTCTTGGATAGTGTAAGGGTCCTGATGTCTCCCAGCATTTACCTTCCTTTTAAAGAACCTGCTCCTGGAAAAAATCTCTTGATGTTAGTTGTAGCAATGACTAAAACACAGGGTGTGGTGTGTGTGTGTACCTACATCAAATGAAAAGGTTTGCACATAACAAAACATGAAAAGACAATATGGGGGCTGGCACAGAGGTGGCTCAGTGGATTAGAACATTTGCTGCACAAGTATGAAGACCTAAGTTGAGATCCCAGCACCCACATAAAAAGCTGGTATGTCCACACCTACACCTGCAGGGGGCTGAGATGGGAGGATCACTAGAGCTTATTGATGCCAGTATAACCCCAGGTTCAGTGAAAGACCTTGTCTCAAGTAAGTGAGGTGAAGAAAAGAGTGATAGGATACTTGATGTTCTCCTCTGGCCTTGACTGTATGCACAAGTATACACACACACACAGAGAGAGAGAGAGAGAGAGAGAGAGAGAGAGAGAGAGAGAGCGAGCGAGAGAGAGAGAGAGCTGCAGAATAGGGAAATATGATTGTCCTTCAGCATCAGCAGGGCATGATGATCCATACAAGTTGAACTCTCATGTAAAATCATGTAGCATTTGCTGAAAACCTGCATATTTTTTTGTTCTGGTGTTGGAGTGACTCCAGAGTTTCAAGTATACTATATATACACTCTACAATTCAGTCACATGCCTAGCTATGTTCTTTAAAACCTCACTAGATTACTTATAATATCTAATACAATGTCAGTGTTACATAGTTTTGCTGAACTGTTTTTTTGGGGGTGTGGGGGGGGATGATAAAAGAAGTACATGTTCAATACAGGTTTGTGGGAGTCTGTCAGAGTCCAGTTCTGACCTGCTCCCACCTTATGAAGGGTTCTTAGGTGGAGAAGAGAGGAAGGAGGAAATACTAGGTAGAAGGATAGAGATGATAAGAAAGACAGAGACAGAGAATAGCTTCGGGAGGGCCCTGGGTCAATACCCAGATGCCCAGTCCTTTATTCAAAAGGGCTTTTTATAATATGCCAAGAGAGGCAGAAGACTTCCCCCTTGCAAGATCAAATCACACTGTACAGCCAAGTGTAGACCCTTCCAAACATCTGGTAAACACACCTGTAGCAGGAATCTTAAAAGTTCTTATTAATGAAATCAAACCTGAGCCAGTTATTGGGGTGAACACTGGAAGATCAGAGAGAAAGAACAAGCCACAGCTACCTCACCTCGCCAGATCCTCAGCTGGTCTTGTTTCCTCAGACTGGAGGCCTCTGAGTCCTCATTCAGAATGGGTCTCAGCTGAACTGCTGCTCAAAAGCCTGAATGCTTAACCAGGCCAAATGCTTCTAGTTTCTGGTCCTCATGCCTTATATACCTTTCTGCTTTCTACCACCACTCCCTGGGATTAAAGGCATGTGTCACCATGCCTGGCTGTTTATAATGTGGCCTTGAACTCACAGAGATTCCAGATGGATTTCTGCCTCGGGAATGCTAGGATTAAAGGCGTGAGTGCCACCATTTTCTAGCCTCTGTATCTAGTGGCTGTCTGTTCTCTGACCCCAGATAAATTTATTAGGGTACACAATATTTTGGGGAACACAATACCACCACACACACCCCTGGCCAAATCATCCTATTATGCAGCTCTACTGGGTAAACAAGCTCAGATTCTCTGACCTTGAGTAATTTCTCACTAGGAAGCCTCTGTGGGTCTCCACACACGTTCAACTTTTAAAATGCTTTTTACCTGTGGTTGAATCCACAGATGAGTAACCTGCAGATATGGAGGGCAGACTTCATGTTTAAACCATGTTGAGGATTGATCTATCTAGACACTCCTTTGTGGAGGGGGTGAGAAAGTGCAGCATCAATGACACAGACACTGGGAGTCAGGTGAGAAGCAAGCAGCAGACTTGTTTATTGTGGATATGGGATGAACCTATATACCCCCTCCTGATTTCTCATTGGCAGCCAGAGACTCTCTTAGCTGTGTTGTCTCTTTCTCATTGACCCCCAGCATTCTGATGGTTGTACATTACCAATCACCAGGTGTAGAGGCAGACTCCAAGTTGGCTCAGCAGGAAGTAGCTAGCACATATGCCTATGTGCACTACCTGGAACAGGGCAGCTGCGGTTTTATCAGGCTAGCTGGCTATGCTCCTCCTATACCATATATTTGATAGGAGTCTAATATCTTGATCTTAAGGAAGTTATGATCTATAGAAAAAGCCAATAATTACATTTGAAATACATGGGCAAAGGTGTGTTGAGGGCTAAGTTAAGTGGAATAGAATGAGCACAGGTCTGGAGGACAAGAAAATGGATCTGTGAAGTGCAAGAAATTCAATAGTCAGAGCCTAAAGTGTGCCATGGGAGATGGTGATAGGAGGAAAGTGCAGGAAATGGGTAGAGAGAAAGCTGGAGAATGTAGGGGGTGTGGGGGTCCCAACCACAAAAGCCCTTGTAATTAATGTTGAGAAATCAGGCTTTATCCTAAGGACTCAAGATAGGCCCCAAGCCACTTAAACAGAAGAGTAGCATTGCCAGATTTGCACTTGATATTCCTTTTCCTGGAGTGTGCAGAACAGACAGGATGGAAGGAGCATATTTGGGCTGAAAGGAAGAGAAATTATGCAGCAGAGCAGGGACTGTGCACTCAGGTTTATCTGGGGACAGTCAAAGCTATGTGTCCAGTGGTTAATGAGAAAAATGGAGCCTGGATAAAAATCCAGACAGGGAATTTAGCTTTGGAAGTCACCAGCACAGGAAAGGCTACTGGAGTTAGGAGTGGGGAAGACTTGCCTGGGAGTGAGGACCATGGGTGTAGGGGGCATGAGTACTGTGAGGGGAAGAACCAAGTGCTGAAGGGACAGCAAGGCCTGATAAGAATGTAAACAGTGATGTAGTAGAAGAGGTGGTGTAGACAAGAGGCAGTGTCTTCTTGTTGTCTTCAAGGGTCTTGGTGACTCATTAGCATTCTATTGGCACTGCTTCAAGAATTGTTAGATCCCACCTACTAAAGATGGCCACGCCTTCCAATGTAAACAGAATGACTTAAATGCTTTCTTGATTGCTCATCTATTTCATACATAAATACATTGTCCTTTCAAACACAGAGGGTGATGAGCATCCCTTCAGAGGAAGGACTGCTACAAGGAAATAGACGACTCCTGGATGTGATCCCACTCTGATCTCTCACACACTTGTAGAAAGGTTTACAATTATTTCAGATCTTTCTTATTCTATAGGCATGACATTTTCTGATTCCATGGGCTGAATTTCACAACCCCACCTCCAGGTAGATTGTAGCTACTTCATTTTCAGAAGATATACACGTGACAAATGGGAATCTGAAATGACTGACATATTTACCACTATGTCATGAGCCACATCCACTTTAACAGCCTCAGAAACAAGTGGGGAGAAAAGCTACTAATTTTCAGAGAATTTGAGGGGTGTTGAGGGCTACAAAACCTGAATTTAATTCTGTACCACAATCACCATCTGTGTGGCTTTAGATTTGTTCTGTCATTTCTGCTTCCTCATCTTAAAATGGGACTATAATACTGCAGTTGCTTTGAAGGTTGCTGAAAGACTAGAAGGAGCATTTATTGAGGTATTACCAGATACTAAAGGCTTCACAAGACAGGCTAAATTGATTAAACCATTCAAACTACCAGATACTTAGAACCACAGAGAGGTTAAGTAACTTCCATAAGGTCAGGTCACTAGATGGAGCCACCATTTGAAGCCACTAGTCCAGAGAACTTGCTTTAAACAATAGTTTGACCTTTGTCTTTAAAGCAGATTATCTCACATTAGGGTCTGACCTAGTGGAGACTATACTTAACATTTATTATAAAATAATATAAATATAAACATTTACTATAAATAGAGTATTTGGTTTTCCTGAGGAAAGACAAGTTTCATGGTCCTTTTTCACATAACTCTAATTCAGACTATATCTAAAAATATTTGTGCTTAAAAGATATTTAGTATGCATAAGAAAAAATACTTCTGATTGTACTAATTCTAGCAAAGAAGAGAAGTAGAATGCAAAACAGAGATTTCTTATGGATGACCTCTGATAATGAAACTATTTCCTAATTGGAAAAGCACTTTCTTCTACTGTCTTGGGAGGAAGGGTAACAGCTGAAGAGACATTATGGACATTGAGTGTTCCATAAGGTGCCAATACCAATTTGCAATACATCCTATTTCCTCCATTAAATTGAGCCATCAAAGAAAAAGAAAAAGCCCTTATGCCAAGTAGAATCCATTAGCATCCAATTGGCGGATGCTTCTCCAGGAAAGTTATACACTGTGCTCATAAGTATCCAGAGACAGACTTCAAGTAGGTATTGGTTGTAGTATTAAGGCAACTCCACGTAGTTAAAAGGGAGGTTTATTTTGTGGGGTAACTTACAAGTAAAGGGGTAGGTTACAGGGTCCGGGAAAGGTGTAGTGCAGTTCAGCAGTGTTCTCTGGAGAACTCTGCTCGGTCTACCTCCAGCGTCCAGGATCCAGGAACCAAGAGAGCCGGCACATCTGGATCTCAAGTCTTAAGGGCTCCTGTCTCAGCCCCATCTTGTAGGCCTGACAGTTACCAAAGTCTCAATGGGGGTAGTACTTCCAGGTCAAAGCTGGAACAGCTACCCACTACAAGTAGGTAATGCTTAGATGGTACTGGACAAATTCATACTTCTGCAACTCAACCACCCTGCATCATGGACTTTTTTCTATTCTCTGTTCTATAGTCAACCACTTAAGTCTTTTAAATAAAAGGCTGGCACATAATCATGACGCCAACTCAATATCTTCAAGAAATGTAGGATAGGCAAATAGATGAGTAATGAAAACAGGAACACACACATGAGTTTTTATCAACTACCTCCTTTGAAGGGTTAGTGGACAATCTAGTGCAAAGATCACCCAAACCAGCACCATGTTCAGGTACCTACGATATGAGGCTCAAAAGTAAGTTGATAGGCTGTAGGAAGAAGCTAGAGAAACACAAGGAGAAAAATAAGGGCTATGACGTCACCAAGGATTAAATGAAACAACTAGCTCACTTTGGCCTTGGTTTTCTATAAAGTTCAGAACTGAGTCTGTATTCCCTATCACTACAATGACTCACACTTATTAAGTGGTTTCTTTGGAGGGCACTGCTTTCCTCTTCAGGTTCCTCTAGAACTCAGATGGCTGTGGTACATTCTTAATCCAGCTTGTTAGAACAACTAAGGTACACACACAGCTCTTCTACATTTCTTTGAATTACAGCAATTATGAGAAACAGACACCATGATCACTTAGGTAGATTCTACTTGACTAAAAGTACAAATTTAGAAGTGAACTCTGATCCTCGTTCCCCCTCTAAAGCAGGACAATTTATTGTACAAAATGATGTGAGATTAAAGGAGTAACGAGTTTAGCACACAGTAGGTATTCCATCTATCTCTGTATGTGAGTTCTTGGATACTGAAGGGCTGGTGGGAAACAGCTACAAAAAGGGTGCAAAAGTATAAACATCCGTGACTGATGCAAATGATTGGCTGCTGTCATGTCAAGATACTGTATCTTAATTTGGGTTTCCCTAGAAGCTACTTGACTAGCACAGTCTTATTACTGGCCATGTCTTAATATTTACATATTATTCATCATTTCCCGTGAACTGGAGTCTAGAAAGCTTGCTTTAGAAGAGCCTTTCCATCACATGCATAGCACAGGGAATCTCAAGAGATTCAGGAGTGTTTACCTCCATCTTACAGAAGCTGCTTATTGTTATGTCCAATGTGGACCCCCAATATGGCAGCCCTGCTGACATTGTCCTAATGACAATATGGACTTAGCTCAGGCTGGACTCTGACCCAATAAACAGGATTGTTAGCTGGTAAACAAAACATAAACTCAGTGTTCCTCAGAAACCTTATGAATCTGGTTTCTGTTTGTCAGGAAAAGCCATTACTTCCTTATCCAGATGCCCCTACAGCCAACTGCCTCCAGCAAAGGCATCTGGTTTCCAATTAAACAAGCCTGTAATGGGTCAAAGCTCTGGCGCTAGTTCCTAGGCCATTCTGGTTTGCACTCCACTTCTGATACTCTAACTCCAAGGCTGTTCTGGTTCACATTCTTCCCCCCACCACTGTCCCCTTAAAACTGGCAAGGCTCTTCCCCCCATTTGCTGTTCTCTGCTCCTGAGAGACAGCTTAGAAGCTTGGATCCACAATAAACCTTTCTTTCTACCCACAGAGTGGTCCAGTTTGGTGGTTTCATTGCACCTTGCTTACACATATCAATGCAAATTTCTCCCCCAGCCAGTGTTTTTACTTTCTCTCTAACTTCCTCTTCTTTCACCATGAAAAACCATCTGTTCCATCTGGCTTCTTCCTTGTGCCCAGACATATTTGTGTCACAAACATAAGAGAGATTAACACTTCCAGAAATGTCCGTCCTCAGGAAAACACCCAGCTCAGTCTGTAAGATAAGAACGGTGGTCTTTGTCTCGGCACCACCTGCCTTCTTCCTAACTTCCCAGACCTCCTAGCTAACGTGTTTACAAAAGCTGTCTCTACTTTCTTCCTAAAAGCATCAAATAGTGCAGATCAATTCAATCTTTCTCCAAAAAAGTTAACACTGCCTACTAATTTATTATACAGGGGTTTTTTTTCCATATAGAGATTAAACAATGAGCATATTTTGTATGATCAAAGGGAGGGAATGACATTAAAAAGGCAGGAGCTTAAAGACTCAAGTTATTTAAGATTTACAAAACATTGTGAATGCTCTATTTAATGTCTGTGGCCTTGTAAAAAGCACCTCTTTGGCATATTGCAGGAGCATGTAATTACATTCAACCATTCACAGACGGTGGCTTCTACAAAGCATCCTTTGAGAAAGGACCACTTTCCTTTGTAGTCGCGTATCTAAGACCATTCCCTACTTTTCTTTACCATATGAGCCTTGTTGCAAAGGGTTTCTATCCTAAGGTTTATATATGTACAGGGGTTGCAGCAGCAGTTTGTTCTAGTACTTTGTTTCGTTCATTTATGGTTTGGAAAACTTTGGTGATCTCAGAGCAATAGAAAGTCACCATTAGAAATCTAGCTAAGACCCTGAATTCATCAATTCATAGACAAAGGCCAAAAGACAAGACTTATACAGTCACAAATTTAGTAAATACTTAAAACAAGCTTTTAAAAAATGATTCTATATGTACACATAGTGCATTTTGATCATATTCTCCTCCAAGTTTCCCCTAACTCCTCCCAGATACACAGTCTCTGCCCCTCCCCAGAGACCATAGCTGTCAATAGCACCTGAGCCGACGGTTGACTGACTAGGCTGTTGAGTTCATGAGTGCAATGGTCCTGCCATGTCCAGCACATGTGATCAATAGCAACTGAGCTAGGGTGGAGGCTTGTGAGCCCCTTCCTGCTCCTTCCTGGACTGCTGACTGACTAGGCTGTTGAGTTCCTGAGTGGTCCTGCGATGTCTAGCACATGCTGTTGATCAGGTCTTCCTCAATCTCCAGCTTAGAATCTTTCAGCTCTCTCTTACAAAACGGTTCCTGATCTTTGGGGAGGGAGTGTGATGTGGCTAAGCACTCCAGACACTTATTCTTTGTATTTTCACCAGTTATGAGTTTCTGCATAAATCCTGTCCACTGAAATTTCTCTGGTAAGGTCTGAGATCTGCACTAACCTATAGGTACAAAAATAAGAATTTTGAGGGCAGTTTGACAGTTCATTTAGCAAAATACTAGCAGTAGGTTTATCTCTTTGGCTTCAATCCATGGGCTAACTAACTCTTGGCCAGATTTACAGCACCTCCTGATTGGATTTAAGTCCAATCAGAAAGTGGTTGGTTACTCCCATATTTGTGGTAGAATTGCACTCACAACTTTATCTTGCCATGCCTGTTATACATCACAGGGATTACAGCTGGGTAAGATTACTGATGTTTTTCCCTCAGCAGCCTGCCTAGTACCTTCCAGTACATGAAAAATAGGCAGGCAACCTCCTGTGCAGTACCACCTCCACGTACTTTGATTGTGTGGTGTCTTCAGCAACAGCATTTCACCATCTAGTTCTGGGGGGCAGCCAAGAACAATGGCAATAGACTGCACTGTTAAGGAATATCCAGGACCCTCTGATCAACAACTTGAAGGATTTTTGCACCTGGTAGCTGGGAGGAACAGTACCCTATGTAGGGTAACTCCAATCAGATTCCTTTATATGAATGTGTGTGTTTGAGAAGCTTTAAAACAATACTTGTGTGTGCACAGTGGTGTGTGTATGTGGGTGCACATGCTGTAGTATACCTGTGGAGGTCAGAGGAAACTTTCGAGGAGTTGGTTCTTTCTATCCAATACAAATTTTACAAATGGAACTCAGGTTGCCAGGTAGGTACCTTTATCTGGTGAAACATGAGTCTTCAGTTTGAGTGGAATTTAATGCATTTAAAAAGAGAATTAGATAGAAATAGTTGTTGATGAGGTTTTATGAAAAATGCATTTTATTTGTATAATAATTTTATTTATTAAATTCTATCATTTACCTCTTTCCTTTTCTCCCTCCTACTCCTCCCATGCACCCCCTTGCTCTCTCTCAAATTTATGGTCTTTTTTTTTCTTATTACATACAAGTGTGTGTGTGTGCATGCACATGAACGTATTCCTATATAAATACAATCTGTTCAGTTCATATAATGTTACCTGTATGTATATGATCTCAGGGCTGACCATTCGACAGGCCTGCCTTAAACAATGACATCAGTGGACATGCTATCACAGAAAAAGAAAAAGCTCTCAGGGCCTCAATCCTGTGTGGGTGCCTGTGGAGGCCAGAAGAAGGTTTTGGATCCCCTGGAGCTAAAGTTACAGGTAGCTGTAAGCTGCCCAACAAAAGTGTTGAGTACTGAATGTAGGTCTTCTGGAAGAGCATCAGATGTTCCTAACCACTAAGAAACCCTGTCCCTTGCTTGTTTCTTAATTAGCCAGACAAAGTAATGGATTCCATTATGGCATTAAAAAATGTTTATTTATTCTTTGAGAATTTCACCCATAAACATAAGATATTTTGATCACCCCTTACCAACCTCATGTTTTTTTGTTTTGTTTTGTTTTGTTTTTCTTCTTCTTCTATAACTCACCAAGTCCAATTAGTGGTGATCATATGCACATAGGTGTAGCAACATCCACTGGAACAGGGCAACCCACCACTGGCTACACTCTGGAAAAATGACTCTCACCCAGCAGCCATCTGCTGCTTTAAGGCTTTTCTCAGACAGACTCTGCTTTGGCTGACCCCCCTCTCCCCCTCTTCTGCCCCAGGGCCTGCACCCTGTTCTCTATTCCCTCCCATCACTGGCAGTCTCCTTACCAGTTTCATGTCACATACATTCTGTTAGCCTCTCCTTGCCTCCTTAAAAATTCCTCCCATCATGGCCCTTTCTACCTTTATGACCTATACCTTCACTTATGCCAACATATATATATATATATCCATGTTTACAACTTAGAATTAGGATCCACATATGAGAGAGAACAGGTTTTGTCTTTCTGAGTCTGGGTTACTTCAGTTAATATGCTAATTTCCTGACTCATTCGTTCTCCTGCAAATTTCATTTTTCCTTACAGCCAAATAAAACACCTATATATTTAGTAGTGTTTGCTCCACCCATGACATTGGGCTCTATGGCCCAAAGGAGGCGGTGCTTCCTGCCATTGTATGTGACCTCTTATAAGGAGCTGGGGAAGGGTCACATGCCCCTTCTCCCTGCTCCTGCCTGCGTGGTGGATTCACTCCCAGTCAGATCAGAGGACGACTTCTGTAGTCTACTCCATTCTGTATTCGTGAGTGTATTTCCTCAAATTACATCTTAATAAATTCTGTTACCCATTTAATAGACTCATGTGGACTGATCCATACACACACACACACACACACACACACACACACACACACACACACACACATTGTCCTATCCTTTTACCTGCGTATGGATATCTAGGCTGATTCCATTTCCTGGTTGTTATGAATAGAGCAACAATGGTTATTTCTTGAGTAAATCTTCTACTTCAAAATATTTTAAAGTAAAAAAGATAGCATTTATGAAAATATAAATAGTAGTGCAGGGTATTTGAATGGACTAGGATTTAAAATACTGCTATGAAAAACTCCCTAATCAGCAATAGGAAGCGACAGCACCTGACAGTTGAACACCATGAGTGGTCTCTGAGGCGTGACAGACCTCCCGAGACTATTTCCAAACTAGAAATGGCTCACATGTTATAAATGATGGAATGTTCTGACTTATTTCTCCCATATGAAGTCTACAATATATAAATACATATTTTTAAGTATCTAGCAAAAACAGAACACCCTCTCCTATAGTGAGGGTCCATTTATGAAACCTGGTGTTACCTTTTAGAACAAATGTCAGGCAAGGAATCTGAGTTCCTTCCATCAGCAACTCCAGCAGGAGGAAGGAAGGACTGGAAAGGAGCAAGAGAGAACCTGACGAAGACACAATGTCCACATCTTTCCATGTGAAAACAGATCTGTAATCTACACTGCCTCGTCTCTGCTACCACAGTTATGTCACAGTAGAAACCATGCTGTCTTATGGATCGCCACAGACAGGTCTTTTCCATTTGTTTATTATCAGCAAGTCGAACAAACAAACAACGCACACATTTTTAATGCTCCTGATCTACTGAGTTTTCCCACCCAGTCCTACTTTGTGCTGAATCCCAAATTAAAGAAAACTTGTCAGTTGCTCATTTGGTAATTACAAAAATATAATAACACTTCACTTTTTTTTTTTCTGATCAAAAATAGCAGAGACACTGCAAAAAACATGACAAGTGATTCCAAGCAAATAAACAGTGGTTCAGAATCCACTTATGAGCTGAAACATGTTTCCACAGGAGGTTACCATTCGGAGCCAAATAACACTATAAATATCTACTTAATTAATGGTAGCTAAATGGTGGGTTTTAAAAAAAAAAAAAAAAGAGAAAACACATTGTAATTCTAGAATCAAATGTAGCAAATAACAATGAAATACCAGTCCTTGGAGAAATTAGTTTTAATTTAACTCAATTTTCTACAGTTTTATAATGTTTATTTGTTTCAAATTAACTTTGTTTTAAGAATATTGTTTAACATTAATATTAAAGGAGAAGGTTAAAAAAAAGATGATCTCAAGTTTGGCAGAAAATAACCTGCATGTGTACATTTTAATGCAAAAAAGAAGATCTGAATCGATATTAAAGACATTTTTACCGCCCCAATTTCCAGAAGACTCAGGTTCGAGACTTGGCAAAATAATCCAAAGGTCACCACTTGAATATGGGCTGGAGCAAAGGCCAAACACACCATGAGGAGTGATCTTCAGTACACAAATCCTAAGTGAATGCATTTTCTAAACCAAAAATTGGTCACATAATCTAAAGGGGAAGGAGGTAACCTCGCGAAGCCCATGGCACCTCCAGAGAGCAGGTGGACGGCAGCGGCTGTGACACACAGGCAGATGGCAGCAGCTCAGTCGCAGGAGGAAACAGAAGGACGTGGGCACCAGGCTGCACAGCTACCTCCTGCAGAGCATCTCCAGCCGCCTGTGGGTCAGGCTATAAACACTGGATTGCTTGGGAGGAGGGCAAGGAAGAAATAAGCAGAGGACTATGTGTGTTCAGGTCTGTACAGGAGTTAGACTGCCTCAGGCTCCATCCGAAGGCGGAGTTCTGATCCCTCCCATCCCAAGGTTTTTGACTGTGATTACAATGTTCCACTACAATTGGGAAATACCAGGTTACAGTTCTGTCTAAGAAAATAACTCTGAAGTACAATTTAATTAAAAGGTATTATCAGTTCATATGATTTCAGAAAATAATACAATGAGCCTGCTGGCTTAGAAAAAAACATATACTAAATTATATTGCCACATACCTCTGTACAATAAATGTTTACATCTGAAAAAAAATTGTGGAGACAAGATCTCATTATGCAGTTTGGGCTGTCCTGGAATTCTCTATGTAGACCAGACTAATCTGAAATTCAGAGATCTGCCTGCCTCTGCCTCCCAAGGGCAGGTATTAAAGGCATGTAACACCATGCCCACCGGAATATTGAAAACCACAATCCAAAGTAAGTGACATACAGGTTATTTAAATATATAAATTACTTTTTGAAAAAAAATAGGTAACTCTGCTTTTAAGTTTTAAATCCCAACTTAAAAACCATGTCTCATATTGGTAATATGAAAAAAGAAGATATTGATTTTTGTTTTATTTCAGGTAGTTCATGTCTTTTCATCATGAAGAAATTGCACGAATAATTAAATATTATCAGCGTCATTTTCAACATATTTTTCATTAATACTTGTTTTTAAATGCAACTAGGTAACTGAGCACTTTAAACTTTACAGACATATTCATTAGCAGTCACATCTTACAAGCATTCATGTAAGGCTCCTTCACTAGGATCTGAGATGGGACTAGCAGACAGACTACAAGAGCACATGTATATTTCACCAAGACTGGGTCTGAAGAACTCTGAAATTTAAAAAAAAAAAAAAATGAAAATTTACTTTTTCATATTATTTGTAAAATGGATACAAAGGCTGAATTGTTAAAGGCAACCTCCAAAAGACACCACATTATACCCGTGCAAATATAAGAAGTAACGGTTAGTGCTGGGCAGTGGTGGCGCACACCTTTAATCCCAGCACTCAGGAGGCAGAGGCAGGCGGATCTCTGAGTTCCAGGGCAGCCAGGGCTACACAGAGAAACCCTGTCTAGGAAAGAACACGAGCAAACAAACAAAAACAAGTAAGGGAGTGAGGGTTTCACCTCCTTAAGGACCAAGTCAGAGATGTCTTTCAGGACAAAAGTAGATCAAGGGTTACTGGAAAGTTACGGCCCTAACGTAAGAAATTCAACTTCTCTAGATTAAAAAAGGAAAAAGGAAAAGCAAGGGATGACTAAAACTGTACCTTTTAATTTATTTGCTTTATTATTTAAAATTTTTTTTTTCAAGATGGATCTCACTGTGTACTGCTGGCTGGTCTGGAACTCACATTGATCCACCCACCTCTGCCTTCTGAGTGCTGGGATTAAAGGCGAGCACCACCGCGCCCAGCTGATACAGCTCTAGTCCTAGACTAGCTGTTCTGGTGAACTCGTCACTGCCTGTCCTACTTTATTCAGTTCTTACGGAGTCTCACAGCCTGAGATTATGATGACGACAGCTTCTTGTTCAGATCCAATGTTCTCTTATCACCGTGAGTTTCAGCGTTCTTCACCAACACCTGTGGGAAATCACAGACAGTTCGGGAAGCGATAGTCAAGGGACACCATCTACAGCAATGCAGCTGTTCACTTTGGCTGTCGTAAATTACTAACCAAAGTTAACGATTGTTCATTAGTAAAAACGTCAGTATCTTGATTGTTATGATTATCAGTTGTGCATAAAATTAAGGGCTCTGCTTGCATCCCTGTCACCTGTAAACCCTGACCCCACAAGAAACGGCTCCACACAGAACTGTCGGATGGCAGCATCCTGTTTACAGCCATGAGTACTGTCTAAGCTCTAGGCTTTGGTTTTGTCAAGAAGCTTTTCATACTTTTCACAAATGCCCCAAGCTGGAAGGGGCAATTCCATCAAATCATTCGGCTGTTTTCTGCTTGTCGGGCATCAAGTACTGTGGAAAGTGTGGGATTTGCTCTTCTTGCAAACTAACAAGACAGAGCCTGACAATTCCAAGTTTCTGCCTGATAACACAGACTCTGGTCAGACAACTGGCTGTGTTGCTAATGGTTCAGCCAGGGGCACAAACACTGACACTTGCCTCCTTGCCCTTCATCCTCCTAGCCTCTCGGGGTGATGTGGATGGGTACATACAGTCCCCCACCTGTGCAGAGAGCTGCATTATGAGAGGAACTTACTCTAGAGACACTACCTGTCCCCAAGGCTGCTCGCTGTAAAAACACCATAAAAAGATTAACTGGAAGAAAGAGCAGTTGGGACCCTATTCATGAGAAACCACCTATGCATTTGCTAGGTAAGGGTTTTGAATTAGCACCTCTCAATTGTAAACCTCTGTCTATCTCGTAAATGACTTTCATATCCGTCATGCTGTGAAGACACAGGTAACAGAAAGAACAGTACCTTTTAGACAAGCTCCTTAACATTTCCCCCTTTTCTTCCACTTAAGAAAGCTTGTAAAACTACACTGATAAATAGACATGTACGTGAGAACAGCTTTTAATCTAAATTGCCAAAAATATGCAATTATTTGTTTTATTTAAATGGCTAAGAGAAAGTTTATTCTGGAGCCAAATATGTTTATTCTTGGAGCATGCCCAAGTACTCAGATTTAGGTTACCTTAAATTCCATGCCCCAACATGGCTAACAATTTCAAGCTATTTTTTTACAATAACAGAATAGAGAAAGTCATAAATCAAAGCACCTAAAACACATTGATGGAAGTATAAATTCTATTCACTATTAAATGTGGGGGTGAGGTGAATGTGGATACATGTGGATGTCACAAGAAACTCTCAGTAGTCACTTTTCCTTCCACAGTGGGCTGGAGGGATCCAAGTCTGGCTTTCGCGACAAGCGCGGTACCTGATACTATCTCGATAGCCTCTCCTATGCTGTTCTTTAGAACACAGCTCACAACTGGCCCTGAGAGAGTTTTAAACTAATGTCTTCTACCCTCAGTACTAGGCATTAATTTGGATTTTGAACTCTAAATGGTTACTCAAAGAAAACTTAGTATGTCTTCTTGCTGAATCTATACTTAACTATTTTTAAGCATAGCTTTAATACCTTGGTTTTCATGCCAAAGAATCTCAGCTTTCAATATTATAACACCAAGGTGAGAATTTTATAACAATTGTATGTAAAACACTAACTAACTACATTAAACCTTCAAACCATGAACATAACTATTTATCTACTTTCAGCAGATGCAACATTAATCGTAGTATTTTGGCCAAAGAATTCGATATTCATCTTTTAAAATTTCACTAAGATTAGGGTAAGTTTGAAAAGATAACTCTAGTATTTTAAATAAAGTTAACAGCTTACGTCAATGAGCTCATAGTCATTTTTCGCATAGAGGTGTCTTAAAAGGTACCAGCGTGCAGTTGATACAATTGAGGTGGGATAACCAGGCTGATACACCACTCTCTCCAAGAGTCGCCGTGTCTCTCTAGAAGAAAGACATTTACAATTACTGCAGAGCATTTAAGTTATTATGATGGATTTTATATATTAGTCTCACACATTCATTTGAAAATCTTGTCTGATTACTTTATGATTTTTTTTTTTAGTTCTCAAAACATTTTTAATATAATACAAACAGCAAACATTCATAATACTTCAGACAAGTAATTATGATCATTAGACAGGCTATGATATGAAAGATTTATGCTGACTCCTTTAACTCATATCACAAAATAAAGTAACTTTTTGAATGTACAATAATAGAAAAAGTACAAATAGCCTTGAATAATACATTTTTTCTTGAAAGAAGGGTCATAATTTGTGTAATTTAAAGAACATGCATTTTATTTTCAAAATTTAGTATTTCATATACCATAATGTTTGTCTGTCAATATTTTTCAATGTAAAGTAATGCTAAAACAATCAATAAGAATTTATACCAGAAAGTAACAGATTTCTGCCCTACCATCCTTCTTAAAATTTTATTTTATCACATTTTGGCCCTACATCACTTGGGACTTTTATGTCCTTAAAATGTGCATTGCATTTTTTTTTTTTTTGCAAATTAATATATTTATTTATTTATTATGTATACAGCATGTATGACTGCAGGCCAGAAGAGGGCACCAGATCTCGTTACAGATGGTTGTGAGCCACCATGTGGTTGCTGGGAATTGAACTCAGGACCTCTGGAAAAGCAGTCAGTGCTCTTAACCTCTGAGCCATCTCTCCAGCCGCAAATTAATATATAGTAGTCTCAGTTATGGCTAAAAGGAATGAAAAGCCAATCATATTATTAACATAAAACACTAACCATTAAAGAACTATATCTTTGATAAGCACTACAAGGATATACAGTTAAAATACTACATACAATTAAAATATTACTCAAAAAATCATTAAAACACTGTATTCTACCAATAAAATTCTTCCTTAGTCTCAAGAGGCATTTAGTTTATGGCTGTAGTAATCCTTAAAGATAAGGCTAAGTATGTTTGTGTTGTCATGGATATTCACAACAGTATCACCAGCCAAGCTAATCTTTTCAATGTTAATGACTTCATTGTATTTGAGTTTTAACAAAAATACATGACTTAAATGCATTTTGCTTGTAACTTTATGATTTTTATTGATAAGAAAAATTATTTATTAAATGTTTGTATACACAAAGCACTATGACATTTAGTCATACTTTATATTCACAATCTTATTGCTGTTGTTATTCCTATGGCAGACATGCAAATTAAAGCTCATTTAACATACAGTGAGGAGAAGATTCTAAATTGTATGAACATTTCTGGGTGTTTACCCTGTATCTTTTTTTGACAGTTGCAGAAAAATCAGCCAGGCATGGTGGTGAATGCCTGTAAGCTTAGTTCTGAGACAGTGAGGCAAAATGCTCACAAGGTCCAAGGCAACTTGGGGTACACAGTAAGACCCTATCTCAAAAATTTAGAAAATTCACAGGGAGAAAAAAATATTTAAGTAACCAACTAACCAACCAACTAACCAAACAAATAAATAAACAACCAATAACACAGCCATGATATATAGGAACAAGAAATATATTACTGTATAATAATGTGTAAAATCAAGTTTTTAGTGTTTTCAAGGACATGTACAATATGTGAACTCAACTCATATAATTACAAAATGATTTACAGTTATGTTCTGATTTTTTTTTCTCTCCTAACTTACTAACATTGATGACCCTCAAAACAACTTAGTGGTAGAAATAACATACAACAACTAACTTCAGGACTGCTAAGTAGAAGGATCCTATAAATAGCAATTAGACTGAGCAGAACTGAAGAATTTGTCTTGAAGAAGTCCACGCACAGGATTACATCATAATCACAGTTTCTTCCTAGACTGCATATTTAGGGGCTAATTTTTGAAAACCATAACAATGGTAAGAAAGCATAGGGTTACATGAGAGCTAGCATTCTTATGTAGCTCACAATGTGCATCAACAGGAAGGGCTCATTAGGTAGTTTACAGACAACATTTCTCAGTGAGACTGTCCACATGCACGCACGCACAGAGCTCCCCCATCCCACCTCACCTCTGGCTAGATAAATATTATAAATGCCAGAACCGCTGACCATACTTCAGTCTTACTTGTGAGCGCTGGCTTTTTGAGGGGGGCATATTTATATATATAGTGAGCTCTGTTTCTATAATACCGATTCTGTATTCAGTGTCAGTAATGTTCATTGTTTTAATATGGTTGATGTACTAGAACCATGTTATTTTAAAAAATTTTAAATACTTTCCACTCATATATATGACTTCTAAGTAATGTTCTTCATATTTGAGACCTTCCACCCCAACCTCTAATAATATTTTCAAAATTTTGTTTTACTTCAAATAGCCTTTAACTTTTCTAGACACGAAAGCACATATTTACAAATAGCTCTGTTTTCCTAACATTTGTTAATTTTTCCAGTTTGTTAAATTAGCAAAACTTCTATTAATATAACCTTCAGTCAGGGTCCCTCTGATTTTGTCTGCTTCTAGAATCCACACTACACTGATGGCTTACCCTAAAATAGAAGAAAATAAAAAAACCTCAAGGGTATCTTCATGTGAAATGCTACCATGCCAAACTTGTCATATTCATATCCATGCATCAATTTTTTGTTAAATAAACATGAAATGTTTTCTTCCTCACTGCAATACAGAATAAAATGTTCCGAAAGTAGAAATATGAGGATATCCCAAGGCTTGTTACACTAGTTTATCTCATTATAAATCCTCCCTTGATCATTTCCTAGGAGGCTGTACAGTGAAGTAGGATTTCTAAGCCAAGAAGAAACACGGATTTCTTATACCTTGCTCCCATCTTGCGGTTGAACTGTAACAAAGCTTGCAAGAAGACAGCCAGAGGACAAAAGCAAACTTTCAAGGCCTCGCTTGTGGCCTCTTGAAGCAAGGACGACCAGTGATCACCCGAAACATTAGCCTAAAAAGTGCAAATTAACATTAACTCAAAAGTTTTGACATGTTCACTTTAAAAAAAGCACATAGCTCAGCTCTCACTATGGATCCCCTTCTTGTCTATCATCATACAAATACTACAAAGAGCAAAATTATAATTACTAAAATGATCTAGGATCTGTTCCCTGCCCTTAAGGATCAACAAAACAGGGTACACTGAGATAAGGGAAGATCTCAAAAAGAAGGTATCATTTTATAACAGGAAAACATTGCTAAAAGAAAAATATGCATTATAGATAACAGTCCTATTAACTAGTAATCTTTTCTTTAGTCTACCAAATTTAACATTACCAAACTTTTTAATAATGGTTATGGTGGTTTGAATAGGAATGCCTACCATAGGCTAATAGATTTGAATGCTTGGTCACCATGGAGTGGCACTATTAGGAGGTATAGTCTTGTTGGAGGAAGTGTGTCATTGAGGGTAGGCTTTGAAGTTTCAAATGTCCAAGCAGGCCCAGTGTCTCTCGCTCTTCCTGTTGCCTGCTGATCTAGATGTAGAACTCTCAGCTACTTCTCCAGTACCATGTCTGCCTGCATGCCACCATGCTCCCCATCCTGACAACAAGCTAAACCACTGAAACTGTAAGCAAGCCCCAATTAAATGCTTTCTTTTATAAGAGTTGCCATGGTCATGGCATCTATTCACAGCAATAGAACAATGACTAGGACAGTGGTAAATTTAAGGTATTGCTCTTCAAAAATCATCAGAAAAGAAAACCTGAAATTTAATAATCACAACATAGAATATGCAAAGCAGATGAGAGAAGAACTGAATCGAAGTCATTCATACTGAAAACAAAGAACTGCCATTGCATGGAAGGAACATGCATGTCTATTCCTTGTCACAAACGAGTTTTATAAAAAGTACTGATTCAGAAATAGCCTGAACTTCCTACGAAACAGTAACTGAAAATAAGCGGTAACAAAACTAGGTAAGATGAAAAAGTTACTAAAGCTTTCCTGGGGCTGGAGCGGTAACCCACTTGGTAGTGTGTTTGGCTAGCAGGCATGAAGCGCTGTAATTCATGCTCAGCACCACATAAATGAGACGTGTGGCGCATGCCTGCTATCTAGCAGGTGGACGCAGGAAGCGTAAAAGTTCGAAGTCATCCTCAATGAGATCCCACCTCAAAAACAATCTCAGCAAAACCCCTGTTCCTCAGGCTCTTAGAATCTTTTTGCCCCACCTTTCTGAAATAATCCCTGAACCCTAGGTGTAGGAATTGTGTTTTAGATGAATCAACACTACAGGGTGGGAAGTGGGGTACACAAAGGATGATTAAAAGAAAGGGAAGGAAGGAATTATACAATTATAACCTCAAAAAATAAACATACTAAAAGAGAAAACAAAACAAAAAATCCTTAAATTGTACCAAGATTTCTTAATTACAAGTATCCAGAATATGCATTTTAAAAGTCAAAATAGTTTATTTCACATTTTAATATAACCATATTAAAACAAATACATATAATAAGTATAACAAATACATAGTACATTTCACTTAATTGTAACAAAAATATTAGATCAATAGCCTCTAAGTATAGTGTAAGCAAGAGTAGTTTGTGCAATCAAGGAAGACGACCAATGCTTAATGAATATACAAAAGGATAACGAAGGTTGTTAGACATCTTTTGTACATATGAGAGCAGAAATAAAGCACTGTATATATGTGTGTGTGTGATATATAATTATATGTTACATGCTGAACAAAATTACACCATTTTCCTACTTCCCTTTCCTCTCTCCCTCCCTCTCACACACCCCCTCGCTCTCTCCAATTCATAGCCTCCTGTTTTAATTGTTGTTGCATATATGCATATGAACACAACTACCAGCACAGCATGACAGCCTGACAGCAGTGCAGCAGTGGTGCACACACCTTGGCAGTGTCCAGCAGCTCTCACTGGACTGGTCTCAGTGGACTTAAGGCCTGCTCAACAAGAGGCAAACCTACACCTGGGACTGGAAATTTAGCCACTTACTTGAGACTAGTAAGGTGCCAGCCACTTTACTACACCAGCACAATCCCTAAATTGTAAACATTTTTGCTTGTACTCACAGAGAAGTTTAGTTCTTACCCCTTCATCAAAGAAAATTCTCCTTACAACAGATGGACACCACTGCAGAAAACCCCAACAGATCTAACTGCAGAGAACAAGGGACTCTGTGGTGCCCAACCCCAACCGATGCATCTATAAAACAGTAACTCATGTCCTTTTACAAACTAGAAACAGAGAGATGATTCTGTGGATAAGGTACTTGTTGTGCAAGTGTAAGGACCTGAGCTCACCTCTCTAGCACTTATGTTAAGGCTGGGTGAGGTGCAGGTGAGGTGGAGCCTGATGGCAAGCCTGTAATCTCAGCACTAGGGAGGCAGAGACAGGACGGGGAGGGCAAGCTGGGTAGCTGGACTAACGGACTGGTGCTTCCTGGTTCCAATTACCTTGGCAGGTAACGTGGAAATAGACCGAGAAAGAAACTCAACACTGACTTCTGACCTCTACATATGTGTGCACACATCCACACCCACACATGTGAACACACACACACACACACACACACACACACACACACACACACACACGAAACTCTCACCAGTACTTTCCAAAATACACTCTCTAAATTCTAAGAAATCAAATCTTCCGTTTACACATATTCAACAACATAATCAGAGTGTACTTTTGGTTTCATCTCCTCAGCTCTTTAAAATTAATTATTGAGCTGAGAGTAGTGTTTCATGCCTTTAATCCCAACACTTGAGAAGCCGAAGCTGGTGGATCTTTGAATTCAAGGCCGGCCAGGGATACATAGTGAGACTCTGTCCAAACAAACAAACAAAATAATAATAATGACAATAATAATACTTACTATAGACTTTTTCTCTCTTTTCTGTATATAAGTAATATGGAGGAAGAGAAGACCTACCAAGGGAGGGGAAATAGAATAGATAAGTAGGGAAAAACAAGGGGGCACTGGAGCAGGAGGATGAAAGAGATGGAAGAGAGGAGCAAGGAAGGGAATAAGGAAAGGGACAGCTAACACATCATTAGAGGGTTATAAAGAAAGCTACTACTGTAAGAGCATCCTAAAAATATACACATATAAAAGAAATCCAAATGGAATCACCAAGTAATAGGTGAGGCAATGACTCAACTAGACATCTTTTGCCACCAAGTGAAAACCTCCACTGCTAGGAATGGGTTACATCTAGTTGAGTTGTTAGCCAAATGGGCCCAATGGGAACTCTCAAACATCTCAGACTATTGACAAGCTATTAGTTGCTCTCCATAGACTGAGTAAAGCTCTATTGTGGAAGATAACACTTATCTATCTCATTGAACACAGAGAAGTTGAGCTGGTGCCTAACTAGAGCCTTCACCCCTATTGACTAGTGTACATGGTACTGAAAGGTAAATATCAAGCCAGCTACAAGTCCTGAGATCTACAATGGTAACCTGCCTGAATGATATGCTGATGCAATAATGGCACAAATATGTGAGTAACCAACCACCATCTGACTGAATTTAAGGTCCTCTCTATGACATGGAACACTGCTCAGGTGGTCAAGGACTCAAGATTAGATAGGCCATGGGCCTAGGGGAAAACAAATACTATTTTTTTCTTAAATAACAGCAATAAAATGACTCCTAATGACATTATTTTGATACACTCATAGATCAGTGCCCTGACCGGCCATTATCTGAGAAGCTTCCTCTTGCAGCAGATGGGAACAAATATAGAGACAATGTGCATAGAGTGAGAGACTTTGGAACACTCAGTCCTAAACAGGGTATCTTTATCAACCTCCTCCCCTCAGGGTTCAGGAAATATGTAGAAGAAGAAACCAAAAGATTCTGAGAGCCAGAGGGGATGGATGACTCCAAGAAAACAGTGTCTTCCATATACAATAGGACTGACTCACATATGAACTCACAGACTGTGTGGCATAGGGATTGCATAGGATCAAGCTAAATGGGGTCCCAACACTGAGAAGGGAAAGTAGACATGAGCTCCCCTCCCTAACCCAGAAGCTATCTCCAACTGACATCTGCTTGCTAAGGAAACCTTAGTTTCCTCCAACAGATAAAATTCACTGGGTATATTAATCATACTTCAGGGTAGGTCTCATGCCCAGGAATAGATGGCCAACACAACATAAATTCAATGATGTTTTTGTAGACTTTTTGTGTCATATTGTTGTTTGGGCATTTTTTTGTCTTACTGTCTTTTGCTTGCATATTATGTTTCCAATTTTGTGTTTTTATGGGTTTTATTTGTGTGTGTTTGTGTGTATGTGTTTCTTGTGCCTTTTCTTTTAATTCTGTTTTGTTTTACTTATCTATTTTCTAAAGAGAGAGAGAAAGTCATGGAATTGGGTGGGTGGTTGGGTGAAGAGCTGGAAGGAGCTCGGGGAGGGGAACTGTACTCAGAATATACTGTATGAAAACATTATTAAAAAACTATAATAATAATAATAAAATTATAAACTTTTTCTGTCTCTGTATATAAGTTATAGTAGGACTCATGACTCACATCATCTTATACACATTCATTAACTATCTAAATAAAGTACATTCTATGTATCAAATAGTTCAATTACTATGCAAGGACATTATCCACAGTCTCTCAAGACCCTCTCATTGAGGTTCAGCAAAGCCATGATGGCATGCTGTCCCTCCACTGGACTCCTGTACCTTCATGCTAACTGTATTTCCAGGTGTAGTCAACAATCAACCAGCTCCCAAATAAAGACACTGAGACTTATTATTAATTATGAATGCTCAGCCTTAACTTAGGCTAGCTCCACTAGCTCTTTTAACTTAACCTAACCTATTTCTAGTCATCTACACTTTGCCTTGGGGCTTTTTACCTTTCTTTCATTCTGTATGTCCTACTTTCCAGCTTCCTCCTTGTCTGGCTGGCTGGCCAGCCCCTGGCATCTCCTTTTCTTTCTTTTCCAAGCCTCAATTCCTTCTCCTACGTACTCTCACTGCCTGGAAGTTCCACCAATACCTTCTTCCCTTGCTAGTGGCCATTCTGATTTTGTGAGACCAATCAGGTCTCACAGGCAGGCAAGGTAAAACAGCAACACATCTTTACATAGCTAAACAAATATTCTGCAATATCCAGGCCCTTAGTAAATTTTTAGAAGTTTACATCTGGCAAGTATTCTAGTAAGGAATGACACGAGGCTCTCCAGGCCTGAGAGATTTTAAAGCTGTTTTCCTTAGGCTAGCTTTCTCAGACTTTCAACTTCAGGAGTAGATGCCCATCGAGCCACACAACCCACAGGTCTCAGCACAAAAATGAAAGTATTCACAAATTATTAAAAATTTGTAGAGGACAAGTGCAAAGCATTAAATCCAGTGTGGAACCCTGTGTGGTGGCATGGGACACATGCCCATTAGCACACCCCTGCAGAAGCTTCTCCCTTGTGATAGGGTTAAATCCCAACAAATCCATTGCAAGTGGATAATATCATAAAGTCAAAATGCATTTAACCTACCACACACTATAGCTTAGCAGCACAGCACAGCACTGGCTCATTAGCACACAGCAGAAATGGAAACTATGCCTTGCTGCCACTGTGCACACCCAAGAGACTTACAGCCTCCATCACTAGCCCAGGAAAGAGCTAACAGAATGTGAATACAAGTTCAGTGTCTCTCTAGGCAGGCATTCCTACCCACCTTGAAATTCAACAACCGTTGGCCACTTTCTCCTAGAAGCAGGAAGTCACTTCCAAAAACACCAGCAAGTTCCTGTTCCATATTACAACCTTACACTGGAGAACCGACAGCCTCTGAAACACGCCAGTTACCTGTCCAAACACTTTCAAACATGTGCCCAAAGGACAAAAAGACACACACCAAGCATCTGAGGAGCTCTTTATTTTCATGTGTCTTTTGAAATGCCCTATGGTAAAAGCGGGGAGGCAACATCTCAAGTGCAGAATTGTTTTACCTCTCAGTGTGGTTCTTCTGAGGCATTTATACTTTCCTTATGGGCTAACAATCTTCTGTCTCAAAAACATCTTTCCTGGTGATATCTCACTGTGGCATCTGAGTCTAATAGCTTTACTAACTTATTAGTTTAATATCTCTTCACACATTATCACACATACAACCTAATTTTATTTTATTTTATTTTATTTTTATTTATTTTTTTTTTGGCTTTTTCGAGACAGGGTTTCTCTGTGTAGCTTTGCGCCTTTCCTGGAACTCACTTGGTAGCCCAGGCTGGCCTCGAACTCACAGAGATCCTCCTGGCTCTGCCTCCCGAATGCTGGGATTAAAGGCGTGCGCCACCACCGCCCGGCTTTTTTTTTTTTTTTTTTAAATGCCTGGCAATTTATTTTTATTTCATGTGCATTGGTGTTTTGTCATGTCTGCCAGGTTCCCTGGAATAGGAGTTACAGACAGTTGTGAGCTGCCGTGTGGGTGCTGGGAATTGAACCCAGGTCGTCTGGAAGAGCGGTCAGTGCTCTTAACCACTCAGCCATCTCTCCAGCTACAACCTAATTTTAAAATATCCCACATTCTCCTATCCATGTTTTACTTTATATATGGCATCAATTTTATTTCTTTATAGTAACTATTGGTGTCCAATCTTATAACAAACTAAATTAGTTAGTGCTTTATGGTTTATGTTTACAAACATTTATACATTTATGAATGTTACTTCACTTAACATAATAAATCCACAAGAAGGCAAAGTAGGTGTCAACAGAAAAACAGGAAAAAACGGCGCTGAACTGTTTGAAGAGCTGAAAAGGTCACAGGAAGTAACTGACACAACCAGAACACAGGCTCTGGGAGAAAATGATGTCAGGGTGCAGTGGTTGGGGGCAGGGAAAACATGTGGCTATTACTAACCCCATTCTGATTTATGCATCTCTAAAAGAGGGTTGCTGTAACTACTAAACCAGTAATTGTACAAAGCACTTAGCCTCGTGCTCTGTGCATTTGGTATTGCTATAATTATCATTCATTTCATTCCAAGTGGTTTAATATCTTAGAATTTAAAAATCTAGAATGATATTTATAAGCAACAAATATTAATTCAGGCTAAAAAGTACCGACTGTCCTTGTTTCTATTTACAAGAGTACATCAGAAACCACGTGGCTTCTGTAGTTCAACCACTCCCAAGGGTATAAAGACCCTGATGAAACCTAAAGCTGGAACATGTAAAACAGTATGTCAGTGTCTTATGGTTTCTATTGCTATGAAGAGACACCAGGACCACGGTGACTCTTATAAAGGAAAGCATTTAATTGGGATGATTCACTTACAGTTCAGAGGCTTAGTCCATCATCATCACAACAGGAAGCAAAGCAGCATGCAGGCAGACATGGTGGTGGAGAAGGAGCTGAGAGTTCTTACATCTTGACCCACAGGCAACAGGAAGTCGTCTGAACTAGGCATAGCTTGAGCACAGGAGACCTTAAAGCCCACCTCCACAGTGACACACTTCCTCCAACAAGGCCACACCTCCTAACAGTGCCACTCCCTATGAGCTCACAGGCGACAATTACACTCAGATTACCACAGTTAGATAACCTGTACTGACTGTTTCCACTGCTTCTTTACACCTCAGTCATCTGCTGTTTCTTGTTCACTTGCTCCAGAACCACCTACGCATAACGCACTGGAAAAGCCACAGAGGAAAACAAAACATGGCCCATGGGTCTACATCACCACCAACAGCATTCAAACCCCAAACATCTCTTAACTCTTTTGTTTCTTAATCAAGATACATAAAGTAAGTTAATCATATTTGCATGGAATACTTAGGTAAAACAAGTTATTTCAGGACTGCACAGGACAGTCTCTTCTTACCATAAGCTATATGAATATGATAAAAAATCAAATACTATCAAAAGACATGATTTAAAATTTCTTCCTTATCCCTATTCAAAGTCAGTGTCATTATAGTTTCATGTATCTCTCCACATAATGGTATCTATGCACTGCTGTGCTTGCACAGCTACAAACACACATGGTATATACATCCTGATCCTTAAACATATATGCCAAATACACAGGAGCTCAAATAGGATCATATCAGATAAATTGTTCTGCGGGTTGACTTCACTCTCACGTATATATTTAAAACTTTTCCCTACTGACACATAATACTGTTTAGGTTAATCTATGTATTTGCCTCAGAAAACAGGGTATCAAGTCATAGAGATCTCTAGAAATACCTTGAGGAATGTCAAATTGAATTAAGGAAAAAAGTTAAATCCTGGCATCTTTGTCACAGTAAGTAGCAGACTTTGAATTCTTAAGTTACCAAGAATACACTTGATATAACTCAAGTTTTTTTTTCAGTTTTTTTGTCTTTTTCTTACATTTTATTTTTTTTTATTATTAAGAAATCTTCTATTCATTTTATATACAGATCCACCTCTCCTCCCTCCTCCTGCTCCCCAGCCTTTCCCCCTAACAAATCCCCCATTCCCACCTCCTCCAAGGCAAGGTCTCCCATGGGGAGTCAGCCCAGCCTGGTGCAATCAGTTGAGGCAGGTCCAAGCCCCTCCTTCCTGCACCAAGGCTGTGCAAGGTGTCCCACCATAGGCACTGGGCTCCAAAAAGCCAGTTCATGCACCAGGGACAGATCCCAATCCCACTGCCTGGGGGCCCCCTAACCAGTTCAAGCTAAACAACTGTCTCGCCTATTTAGAGGGCCTAGTCCAGTACCATGGGGGCTCCACAGCCATTGGTCCACATTTCATGTGTTTCCACTAGTTTGGCTGTTCATCTCTGTACGTTTTCCCACCATGATCTCGATGTCCCTTGCTCATAGGATCCCACCTCTTTCTCATTGATTGGACTCCTGGAGCTTGGCCTGGCACCCAGCTGTGGATCTATGCATCTGCTTCTATCAGTATAACTCAACTTTTAAAATTACATTCTTAGATTGTCCCTAAACAGTTAAGAAATTCTGGTGTAGCTGTAGGTTGCTATTGCTCTATGTTCCTCCAGAGCTTAAGGTACAAAGTCCACAAGGGACCACAGCAAAAGCTAATGAAACAATGGGGAAAACGATACAGAGTATCACTATGTAAAAGATTCCAAATTTAAAAAGGAAAAAGGTTCTTTGAAGGAATCACGTTTTCATGATCACAATGATAACATGCTTACCATGCAGACTTCCAACGCTAGCAGTGCTAGCTTCAACAGACTCGAGAGCTTCCCACTCCAACTGCCCTGTTGGGATGCCACTTGTAGGCTCTTTCTGTAACACATCTCTGCAGCACCCATCATTCCTTGGGACTGATACACCTGTGCCAACCACTAAAGAATAGAAAGGAAGACAGATGCAGAGCATTTGAGTTCAGTACACAGTCTGGTTCCCCACTCCCAACACATTCAATCAACTCTAATGAACTTAATTTTTTAATCCAATTATTGTTATGTTCTGTGTCCCCCAAAAGAATGAGGGTAATCACACTGTTTATTCTGCCAGCAACAATTTCCTAGCCATATCAAGCTGAAGTCTAAAGGGTCTGGAAGATGACAAATCAAGAATATCAAATTACAATGCAAAAACTGATAAACTATGAAAATACTAATCAAAAGCAAGTTGTGCAGCTTTAGTGCTATGCAACAATGTAGCCTTTAAGCCAGAAACAGCAAGGTATGAAGTTAATACTGTAACAGCACTCCTTCCAAAGCATTTCTACATGTGCAAATCCTCAACTGTTGTAGAACATTATTTTAAGGTGTGTTACTTTTGTTCATGTGGCATTTCTTTAACTCTGTGAAGCTGTGTTACTGTGCTTGTCTAAAACACCTGATTGTCTAATAAAGAACTGAATGGCCAATAGTGAGGCAGGAGAGAGAAAAAGTCAGGGCTAGCAGGCAGAGAGGATAAATAGTAGGAGAAATGTGGGAGAAAAGAGCTAGGAGTCAGAAAAGGAGGAGGACTCCATGGGCCAGCTACACAGCAAGTCATGGAGTAAGGGTATGATTTACAGAAGTAAGAGAATGGGAAACGCCCAGAGGTAAAAGGTAGATGGGGTAATTTAAGACAAGTAAAGCTGGCTAGAAACTTTACCTTACAGCCAAGCCGAGGCGGGACATTTATAAGTAACAATAAGACTCTGTGTGTGATTTATTTGGGAGCTGGGTAGCGCCCCCCCAAAAAAAGAGCAAAAACAAATGACAACACCCAACAACATAGAATTCATGAGAAAAGTTGACAGAAACCAACAGTAGACAAGTTCAGAGTAACAGGCGATTTTAGCATGCCTATTTCAGTAATCATACTAAGAACCAGAAAAAATAATATTCAGTAAGGAGACAAAAGATAGAAGCAATGACAAGCTTGGTTTACACTACCTACTTCAAGGATGTAATCAACCACCGCAGAACACGTTTGACTTTGTGCTGGGTTACAAAACAAATCTTAAGCCAGGCATGTTAGCTTATGCTATAATCCTAGCACTCTGAAGGCCTCACAAGAGGATCACAAGTTCCAGGACACCGTGAGCTACTACCAAGCCCCTGTCTCAAAAACTATCAGAGACTATATTTCATCAACCACTGGCTTGAAATCATAAAGTTATGTTCTAACTAAATGGAATTATGCTTGAAATCATTAACAGGGAAATACCTAGAATACTCTCATATTAGAAAATTTCCAAGATGCTTCATATAAAAAAAAGACAAAGAAATCCCAATGACAAAGAGCATTTTGAAACAAGTGATGATAGAAAAGCTACATCAGAATGCACATTAGACAGCAGGGATGCTAGATCATCAGGCAAAGCACTCGTGATACAAGTAAAGACTAGAGTTTGGATTCTGAGAGTCCATGTAATAGCCAGGTGGGCACAATATCCACTTGTAACCCGAGTGTCCAAGAAATGAGACAAGAAACACTCAAAGCAAGCTGGCGTGCCAGAGAAGCCAAAACAGTGAGCTCTGGATTCAGTGAGAGACACTGAGCAACTGAAAAAGACAACCAATATTAACCTCAGGGCTCTACATTCATGCATACATACATGTGCATCTGTACACACATGTAAAACTACCACACACACACACACACACACACACACACACACACACACACACACACCAAAAACAAAAAAAACCCACACATACTAAAATAACAAAATTCTGTCTTAAGAAGCTATGGCAGGAAACAAAAATTAAGATGAAACAAACGGCAAAGAAATAGTAAAAAGAAGAAATTAGTTTTTAGAAAATGAAGGACAAAGAAATCAGAACATAGATAAAAAATATTTAGCAAAGACCTTACAGGAATGACTTACAGGCTAATTTCTCTTATGACTCTAGAGTCAAAAGTTCTACACATGCGAGCTGGAGATGGCTCAGCAGTCACTACTGCTCTTGCAGAGGACCTGGGTTTAATTCCCAGCACCCACACAGCAGCCAATATACCTCTGTAACTCCAGTACCAGGGCTCCAATGCCCTCTTCTGGCCTTAGCAGCACCAGGTACACATACATGCAAGTAAAACACCCATATAGAAACATTTCTTAAAAATTCTAAACGTGATATTTGCAAAATGACATCATCATTATATTACATTAATATATCATGACCAAGTGGGACTTAAAAGATTTATTTTTACCTTTCCTGTGTGTATGCGTTTTGCCTGCATGTGCTCATGGGGGTGGGTACACACACGAGAACCCGAGATTGATGGTATGTGCATGCATGTGTTCATGGGGGTGGGTACACACACGAGAACCTGAGACTGATGTCAGGTGTCCCCCTCCATCAGTCTCTACCTTCTCTGCTGAGCCAGGGCCTTTTACTGAACCTGGAGTGCAACGGTTGCCTGGACCGGCTGGCTAGGGAGCCCCAAAGAGCCTCTTGTCTCCACCTCCCCTCTTTATGTGGGTGCTGGGGATCCTGGCTCAGGTCCTCACACTTGCAAGGCAAGAACCGTACCCACTAAGCCATCGCCCCAGCTCAAGAGTCACTGATTGTAAGGGGAAAAACAAAACAAAACTCTCACTAAATTCAGAATCTGCTTAACCAGATTATGATTCAACCACCAATATTAAAAGCTGGCATAAAAATAGCATTGAGAATGCTAATGGGAGCCACAGATGTGAGAAAATGTATATGATAATATATACAATGCCTTTAAATTCACAAAATTTGATGAATTCCAGTGAATCATTTATAATGATTCATGTATCTCATTAACCTCATTTAAGAGCCAATTTAAAATGTATAAAAAGGTGCTTCAAAACGAGTATCTGAAAGGTCAGTAGCACTTGAGAAGTTGCTCAGCATCATTAGTCATCAGGTAAATTAAACACCGAAAGATACTATTACTTACATGTCTAACAAAATGTGAGAGAAGCAGCAATCTAGCAACACCAGCATATGGGATGTTCAAGTGAATGTAAACTGGTACACACATGGGAAAACATAAGATAACTAGGACACACATAGCTCCATTCTGCACAATACCACAAAAGAGCAACAATATGAGATGAAGAAACATTCTAGCCACATTAAACAAAATTTAATTTTCTTAATTACTTAGAACATGGATATAAAAAGCTTGATGTAAAGAAAGTTAAGAATATAGGATTACAATAGTAAAATAAATGTTTAGGAAATCTATACTCAAAATTCTGTCTTTTTAACACTTTCCTGGGCCATGGAAGAAGCAACAATCTGAATATAGTCACTATGGGAACACTATCCTAGGCCATGGTAGAAGTAACACTTTGGATACAGTCACTATGGGAACACCTTCCTGGGCCATGGAAGAAGTAACAGTTTGGATACAGTCACTATGGGAACACTTTCCTGGGCCATGGAAGAAGTAACAATATGAATATAGACAACATGTGCTTCTCTGTATTTTATTAGGAAAAATTAGGGGTACAATGATTACTGTGTATTTTTTATAGCACTCATCAAAGTGAATTAAAGGAGCAGATAAGCTGCTAATGAAAATCTCTAGCTCTAAAATATCCATTTTAATCTTTGAATATCCATTAAAATCTTAGATATTCATACCCATAAAGTAGCTGAGGGAAAACTGTACACATTCCTTCTATAGGCAGAGTTAACACACACACACACACACACGCACACACACAATTATAACGTATGTTGTAGTTTGAATGTAATTGTCCCCATAAACTCATAGGGACTGGCACTATCGGGAGGTGTGGCTTTGTTGCAACAGGTATGATCTTGTAGGAGGAAGTGTGTCACTGTGGGGGTGGGCTTTGAGGCTTCATATATGCTCAAGCCACATCTAGTGTCCCAGTTCACTTCCTGTTGTCTGCCAATAAGGATGTAGGACTCTCAGCTCCCTGCACACCACCATGCTCTTCTCCATGATGATGATAATGGACTAAACCTCTGAAACTGTAAGGTAGCCCCAGTTAAGTGTTTTCCTTTATAAGAGTTGCTATGGTCATGGTTTCTCTTCACAATAGAAACCCCAACTTAGGCATATAATGGTTAATCTTGATTGTCAATTTGAAATTTAAAATTACCATATAAATAAATCTCAGGACATTTCTGTGAGGGAGTATCTAGACTAAGTTAATTGAGATGGGTATACCCAAGCTAAATGTCTTAGAGTTTCTACTGCTGTGATGACCAAAAAGCAAGTTGGGGAGGAAAGGATTTATTTTGTTTACACTTCTATATCACTGTTCACCATTGAAGGAAGCTGATGCAGAGGCTATGAAGGGGTCCTGCTTACTGGCTTGCTCAGCCTGCTTTCATATTGAACCCATGACCACCAGTACAGGGATGGCACCACCCACAATGGGCTGTGAGTAGGACAGGCCCATAGGGTTGAGGAAATTGGCTCAAATCAGTTGCCAAAGCACTACATAATGTACTTCCTTACAAGCCAATCTGGAGTCTGTCTAAGGGCCTAGCAACAGGTGCTGTCAGAGTTCTTGGTTGCTGTCAGAGTTCCTGACAATGAGAGAAGACCATGCAATGCTACCAGACTGTGACACAGCTTGAGTGCTGGGAGGAGGGTAGATAAGGCCTTCCTTGTTATTGAATAAAGGAGTCTGCTATTTGCCTTTAACTGACTCCCAGTGTCTGTGTTGTTGACACCACACCTTCTCACCTCCTCCCCTGAGGGAGCCATTAGGATCCAACAACAGGGCTGGACCTTCCCTCTCCCATCAATCACTAATTAAGAAAACACCTTACACGATTGCCTATAACCTAATCGTTTTTTGTTTGTTTGTTTTTGTTTTTCCAACACAGGGTTTCTCTGTGGAATAGCCCTGGCTGTCCTGGAACTTACTCTGTAGACTAGGCTAGCCTGAAACTCAGAGATCCAACTGTCTCTGCCTCCTGAGTACTGGGATTAAAGGAGTACACCACCACCACCTGGCACCTACAATCCAGTCTTATGAAGGTATTGTCTTAATTGAGGTTTCTTCCTCTCAGGTGACTCTAGTTCTTGTCAAATTGACATAAAACCAGCCAGTACACTAAATATTGACAGCTTCTATTACTGAGGTCCTAAACTGAATTTAAAAAGAGAGAAAATAAGCTTAACTGAGCAGTGGAATTATTGTTCTCTGCTTCCTACATACAAGGTGACCAGCTGCCTCCAGCTCCTGCCACCATGATAGACTGGTAGTTTCTTCTCTGGTACTGAGAAGGAAGAGTGTTTTTTTTATAGAAGGCTTACGATTTCAGAAAGATAAAAGTTCATCGTGGCTAGGAGGCACGGCAACAAGTGGTAAGCATGGAAGCAGAAGCCAGAAACTGAGGTCACATCAGGAAGCAGAGACAGCAAACCAGAAGTGACAGACCAAAGCCAACCCACAGTAACAGACCCCTTCTAGCAAAGCTGCATTTCCTGTATGTCCCCAAACTCCCATCAACTAGAGACTTGTTTTCAAATGCCTGAGTCTATGGGGGGCATTTCTCATCTGAACAACCACATCCCATTCCCTGGCTCCTAAAGGCTCCTGACCATTATAATGCAAAATGCATTTAGTCCAACTCCAAAAGTTCCCATAGTCTCAACACTGTTTAAAAGTCCAAAGTCTCTTCTGAGACTCAAGGTAATCTCTTAATTGTAAACCACTGTAAAATAAAGCAGAATACATTCTTCCAATATATAATGGCACAGCATACACATTCCCATTCCAAACAGGAGGAATGGGGTATAGAGGGAAATACTGAACCAAACAAGACTGAGACACAGCAGGGAAACAACAAATTCTTTAGCTCCATATCTGGCGTCTGGGACTTTAAAGGGCTTAGATGGCTCAGCCCCTTCAGCTCTGTTACTGCTACACACCCCTCCCTCTTAGGCCGGTCTCACTCCCTGTCTGCAGTCTCCTAGATAGCTGTCTCAAAGCTCTGGCATTTTTTACTATCTTGGGAACTCCACTGCAACAGAGGCTTTACACTCATATGGGACCCAAGCAGCAGCTTGGCCACACTGCTGCCATGACAGGCTCCATAAAAACAGCTAAAAAGGAGGCCTGAGTTTCAGTTTACCGGCAGGCAGCACCCAGATCTGTAAGCTGACACCAGCCAGGGAGGGCCAGCATCTAAGGGAAAGTACCTGACATTTCAAACATTCCAACCATTAAATAAGATTAGATTAAGATTCCCAGATGTCCCTGAGCTAGCACACACCTATTCCCCTTTTGCCAAGACACCCCTAGACTATTATCAGCCAATCAGGGTCCTGAACCCTGAAAATCTCCTCACCCACACCCTCTACTATGATAAAAAAAAAAAAAAAAAAAACTCTACCCCACCCAGGTTCGGCGCTCTCTGCTTTCACTGCTGCGTCAGACAGACAGAGAGACCAAGCTCAAGCTTGAAATAAAGGCTCTTTGCTTTTACGTATGGGACTCAGTCTCTGTGGTGGTCTTTTGGGGGTCTCCACGATCCTGGCATAGCAGTTCACATTTCACACCAATGGCTTCCACAGCCTCTTGCCCTCTCAGGGCCTTCAGTCAGGGACACCCCTACTACATGCTGCCTGAGCTCAGCAGCTCTCTGACACTACAGAAGAAAACGGAGAACCCCTTCACTCTTGCATTCTTTGTGCCTCTAACGCCAGTACCACTGCCAGCTTGGAATGGACAATAAGCCCCTCGAATCACATTAGCAGGAACATGTTCATTCAGCTGTTTGCTAGGATTAGATAACACCTTAGGCTCTCTTTCTACAAGATGGAAGCTTAGCTGGGTGAGGTCCGGGCCTGGCATGCTGCCCTTTGTTTCAGTGTAAGGCAGGAGTCTCCTTAATGGCACTAATCTCCTTCACAATTAGAGCCTCTCTTCTAGCACACACTTTGGCTGAAACATTAAGCTTTCTGGTGCTCATTTTTTTCTCCAAGCTGCTCATTTGCTATTTTTTTCTGCCCACTTACTTTTTGTCTTTGCAGACCTGAAAGGAGTAAATAATAATAAGCAGTCTACTGACTCAACATTATATAGTATAATTGCTCTCCATTCAAGAAATTAGTCCATTACTTTTCCATTTGCCTCAGGAAAGTTCTCAGGACATGGGCAGAAAGTAGCTGGATACTTTGCAAAATTATAACCCAAATGTTCTCTAGCCCAGTTGCTAAGACTATTCCCATCTGAACCCTCTTGAGCTGGGCCTCCACGGTCTGCATTACTTCTGTCTGCCAGGCTCCTACTAGAACGGCCTTTTATACCTACTTACAGCATTCAACCACTTTTCTAGTCCAAAATTCCAAAGTCTTCCATATCCCTTTTAAAACACTGTCAGGTTCTTCTAAGAAAGTGCTCATATGCTGGTACCAATTTCTATATTAGTTATTTTTCTGTTGCTGTGATAAAACACCATGACTGAATGTGACTTGTAGAAGGAATAGAGTTTATTTTGGCTTACAGTTCCAGAGTGAAGGACTCCAGCATGTCAGGGATGATGGCAAAAGTGGCTGGCATGGCAACAGGAACAGGAAACTGAGGGATCACTTCAGAAGGCAGAGAGCAAGCCAGAAACGAGCTGAGGCTACACACTCTCAAGCCCCACCCCCGAGACATGGGAGACGTTTTCACTCAAACGCCGCTTCCATCAAGTATTATATCATAGAAGCAAGAGAAGTGACTAAGACAGCATCCTCATCATAAGACAGCATCCTCATCATAAGACAGCATCCTCATCATAAGACAGCATCCTCATCATAAGACAGCATCCTCATCATAAGACAGCATCCTCATCATAAGACAGCATCCTCATCATAAGACAGCATCCTCATCATAAGACAGCATCCTCATCATAAGCATCTTCAACACAGAATGACTTAAGGACTACAGAGGCAGATCCTAAATTCATGTTAAATTTCCACAATATTCTTCACATTTGGAAACTGACAAATATATGATGAGCCTAAAAGCAAAACTTAAATAGAGAGGGAGTGTATTCCCCAACTAGCATCCCAGCATATTTTAATTTAGGACTCACATAAGAAAGTAGAGAACTTACCTGCCACGCCGGAACAGAGGTGGAATTGGACATGACTGTTTTTTGCAGTTCTTCAAGTACAGCATCTGGGAGGGGCTTCTGTGATTCCAGGAGTGATTTACACTGAACTTGTCTCAGCAATAAGATAACAGCTGGCTGATCAGGGTTACTTTTTAAATTCTAAAAATTAAACCCCAAACAGAAACATATCAAATAAGGCTCTAAACTGAAATAAGTAAAAGGCAATTAAAGTTTGCTCCATTCTAAGAGATGTTTTTTCCTTAATTTGAACCTTTTTTGGCTATAGTGAAAACAGGCATAAAAGTTAAATAAACAAAAGGCTGCACAGCCTGGGATACCAAAGCCTACAATTAAATAATCTTTCATATAAGTAACAGTGATGTAGTAGTTGAGTCATTTAGTTTAGATTTAATATGCCCTGTTAAGTTGGTTTTTTAATAAAAAACTTAGGTTCTGAATATAAAACTGACCCAAGAAATATAAAAAGTAAAGGTTATCACTGTTTCAGTGGACATACCACACTCTATGATTAACATATGATTTGTATTTATTTATGGAGTACAGCACCATAACTCAATACATATAACATATATTATGATCAAATCAGAATCATTAGAATTTTCTTCTAAAATGTCAGCTCAGCAGGCTGGCAAACTTCCAACTCTTCTGTAGTCAAAATACTCTGTATTGCTTTCTCTTAAGAGAACGTTGTTTTCTCATTAGATCACAGTCCAACATATATCTAAAGTGTATTTGACAGTGTTCTTCTAACAGATACTGAAACAGTAAAATGAAAAGGAAAGGCTCATAAAGCATTCCTCATTTTAGCAAAAAAAAAAAAAAAAAAAAAAAAACACATTACAATTGCTAATTGGTGTCTACTCAACACCCACAATATAATTAATACGTTGTCCTGGACTTAGAGCAGATAGAATTCTTTACATGAAAGAGAAAATATATTATTCTGCTTTTCAAAGAATTCAAGGACCAAAGGGATCACGAAAAACCATTTTTATCTCTCTGTAAAATTTGTTTCTCTCCCAAAGACCATTTCTAAGAGAACAACACACTCTTTCTGGTATTTATGAAACACAAGCATTCAAAGAAAAGGCCATATTTAAAACTCTCTCCTTTTTAGTAGGTCCATGAAAATGATTTACTGACTAAATAAGTATTTATTGAGTCCCAACCACGTGTCAAGAAAGATGCTAAGAATGTAAGAATGTATCCACAGAACTTGCAAGAAGAGAGCCCCACAATGCTAGTGCATGGTGATGAATGAATAGTTCCAGTCAGCAATCTCCATAGTCACTCTATTGCTTCAGAATTGGAAAAGGGAACAGATCCTTGAAACGCTGTATTCTAAAAGGAGTAACCAGAAACTAAAGAAATGAACACCCTAAACAAAATTAAAATGTCTATTCAGAGTCTAGGAGGTGGGCTGCGAAGACGGCTCAGTGATTAAGACAGCATATTGATCTTGCAGAGGATCAGAGTTTGATTCCCAGCACCCATATAATGCAGCTCACAACTGGCTATTCTTCCAGCACCAGGATACCCCTATGACCTCCTCATACACAGATACACATGCATACACATAAATAAATAAATAAATAAATAAATAAATAAATAAATAAATAATAGCATTTCTTTTAAAAAAGCTATTCTTCCAGCACCAGGATACCCCTATGACCTCCTCATACACAGATACACATGCATACACATAAATAAATAAATAAATAAATAAATAAATAAATAAATAAATAAATAAATAATAGCATTTCTTTTAAAAAAGGAGACCGTGAGGGTTAAAGCTGTGGTACAGTACTAGCAACCTAATTCTAGCTGCTGTGAGCTTCTGGGCAAATACTTAACCTTCGTCAAATATGGACTTTCTCACTTGTAAAAAGGCCAACAATCATAAACGTGTACATCACAGATTGTTGTAAAGCCCAGAAACAATAATGTTAAATAGAATGACTGACATGGAGCAAGTAACCAATAAATGTTGCTTGTTATCACCACCACCATGCACTCATTAAATACCCCCTCTCACTTTTTTTAGGTAGGACAAAAACACACACATTTCAATGTATAATTCCATAATAGTACCTTTGTGCACAGAGATTCAGCTTCAGATATTTTTCCTGTGTCAATTAGACCAGTGACAGCTTGTGAGAGAGACCACTTTTCAAGTGACTGGTTGTAATTTTGCAAACTTTCTTTGTCCTTAACTGTAAATAAACAAACAAAAAAAGATGAATGCTATTGTCTTCTGCTGTATATAATGTGCTCTCAATGTGGCATGGGGGGAACATTTGCTAACAATTATCACAACTACACTTTACACACTTTTTTTTTGAGATAGAGTCTATAAAGCCTAGGCTGACTTTAAACTCACATCTCTGGAATCTCATAATTACAGGAGTATACCACCAGAACACCACAGACTTACCATAAATACTTCTGACTGGGATTTTAAATATATATCCTGTATAGTAATAAGGAAAATTCACTGAAAAACAATGAGCGACTTTTACACTGTAACTGAAGTAAAATAAGCTGCACCTACTCTGGAGCTCCACACACTCACGCACTGATGGATGGATGTCTACTCTGGAGCTCCACACACTCATACACTCATGGACACACACCTACTCTGGAGCTCCACACACCCATGCACTGATGAACGGATGTCTGCTCTGGAGCTCCACACACTCATGCACTGATAGAGGGATGCCTACTCTGGAGCTCCACACACCCATGCACTGATGGACAGATGTCTACTCTGGAGCTCAACACACTCATGCACTGATGGACAGATGTCACTCTGGAGCTCCACACATTCATGCACTGATGGACGGATGTCTATTCTGGAGCTCCACATACCCATGCACTGATGGAGAGATGTCACTCTGGAGCTCCACATACCCATGCACTGATGAACGGATGTCTACTCTGGAGTTCCACATACTCATGCACTGATGGACGGATGTCTACTCTGAAGCTCCACACACTCATGCACTGATGGACAGATGTTTACTCTGGAGCTCCACACACTCATGCACTGATGGATGGATGTCTGCTCTGGAGCTCCACACACTCATGCACTGATGGATGGATGTCTGCTCTGGAGCTCCACACACTCATGCACTGATGGACACAAGCCTACTCTGGAGCTCCACACCCTTATGCACTGATGGACAGATGTCTGCTCTGGAGCTCCACACACTCATGCACTGATGGAAACACGCTTACTCTGGAGCTCCACACCCTCATGCACTGATGGATGGACCCCACAGCTGAGGTAAAACACAAACTTATCATCAGCAAAAGCTGCCTCCTGCCTTGTGTAATCAACTCCTGTTTCCAACTCACCCCAACCCCTTATTCTCTGTTGCTGGGAAATTCCTAATCAGATTTACTTTCTATAACTTCACAGGGATGGTACCTTTTACAAATATTAATGTAAACTGCACCCATTTTCAAATTCCTGGTACAAACCACACCTGAGTGTGATACACTGTCTTTCTTATGTGTTGTTGGATATAAATGCTACGGTTCTGTTAGGAATTTCATCATGCATGCTAGGGCTCAGTCCTGCTCTGTTCTCAGACACTGCTCAGTCCTGACCTGTTCTTTCAATGTCTTTGGTTTGGGTCCTGGAAGAAAGCTGGCTTCACAGAAGATATTCAAAAGCATTTCCATCTCTGTGATTTTCTAGAAAAGTTAGTATAGAACTGGTATTACTTCTTCCTTAAGTATCTGGCAGAATTCATCAGTGACATCATTTGGTCTTACAGTTTTCTTTGTGAGGTTTCAATCTGGAAATCTTTAATAGACATGTACCTACTGAATTTATTTCTGCTTAAGTAAACTTTGTGTCTTATGGAATTTTATTATTTTCTCTGAGTTGTCCAATTCCAGGGAATGAAGTTGCTACAGAAATATTATTAACATGTAAACAGATATAGTGACATACTTTCACTCAAATGCTAGTATCCTATCTTCTTTTTTTTGAATCATATAGCTACAGATTTATGAATTATATTGCTTGTTGCAGAATATTATTTTAAGGTGTGTTACTTTTGTTTATGTTGCATTTGTTTAATTCTGTGAAGCTGTGTTATGTGCCTGTCTAAAACACCTGATGGTCTAATAAAGATCTGAATGGCTAGGAGAAAGGATAGGCGGGGCTGGCAGGCAGAGAGTATATATAGAAGAAGAAATCTGGGAGAAGAAAGAAAGAAGGAGCCAGAGAAGGAGGAGAACTCCAGGGGCCAGCCACCCAGCTACACAGCAAACCACAGAGTAAGAGTGAGATTTACAGAAGTAAGAGAATGGGAAAAGCCCAGATGCAAAAGATAGATGGAGTAAGTTAAGTTAAGGAAAGCTTGCTAGAAATTAAGCCAAGCTAAGGCCGGGCATTCATAATTAAGACTAAGCCTTCATGTGTGATTTATTTGGGAGCTGGGTGGAGGGCCCCCAAAAAAGTAATAATTAAAAACAAAATACAACAATATGGTATACCAACTTGGGGCTTAACTATCCATCCAGAGCCTGAGAAAGCTCAACAACAACAAAACGGGGTACGGCTCCTTTAAGAGTTTCGGCTGAACAGTTTCTGCTACCCTTGAGCAGCTAGTACGTTGTAAGTAGGAACAAAAAAGTAAGTAAACACGTCTGCCATAGTGCAAGCATTGGTATTCCAGAGCTCTAGGAAGGTGGAATGCTGTTCATGGTCAGACAAATCACCAGCTGGCCTAGAGTTTCATGCTTGGTTTTCACAATCTGACAAGTGAGTGGAGCCGGCTGAGAGCTGCTCATAGAGAATCCAGTGTGGGTTAGCAGTTTACAGCTTGGCGGAAGAGACACAATAAAAGGGGTCCAGACAGAAAAACCTCTAAACAGGTTACAGTGTGTTTAAAAATGTATGTAGGCTTAAAAAAAGGAAAAGGTTATAGTCATAAAAAAAAATGAATAGTTTATAAAATAATGTCTTCAAAGAGAGAGTAAAAGAAAAAGGCCATGTAGGATGGGAAATACACAGGTAGTCTGGATCCTAGTTAGTATTGTGTTGCTTTTCAATTTTTTTGATGCTGAAGAGCAAAAGACAGATGCTAGGACACATAGGATTGAAAAGGCTGCTGAAATAATCCAGCCTAGATATTTTAAGAATACCTTAACTTTTAAAAAGTCAAAAAACATATTTGTCAAATGGAAATCAAAAATGCTTTGGAGTTTTGTTCCCCCAGGAGATGAGAGGGTGTGAATTCCTTCAGGATTAATAGGTTTGATCAGGTTTGATCAGGCGAGAGCTCCTGAGACTTGACAGGTGATATCTATCAGCAAAGGTTACTGCCGGTCTTCCCAGGACTAGGTCATTATTTAAAAATTTTCTCTCTAGGACCCTAAAGATACTTTGTCCACAGACAGCAGGAAGAAGTATGGAGAAACCTACACCAACATTTCTAAGAGTGTGGGGTATGGGTGGTTTTGTTTATTTGGAGGTTTGTGGATGTTTGTTATCATTTAGGAGAATATAGAATATTGATACAAATTTAAAGTTATTTTTGTTACACTATATATATGTTTCTACTCTTGTTTAAAGGATTTTTATATATTGATAAAAATTTAGTTTTTTTTGTTACAACATATTGTATGTATGTTTCTATTTTTGTTTGAGGTATTGTATCTATGCAGTTCATTTGGAGTGTAAGGTAGAATTCTAGTTTTTGAAAGCAAATTATAAACTACATAAGACAATCAAAAAACATAGGTCAGTAGTTATAGTCATTCATAACAATCAAATTTATAGATATGTTAGGTATGTTTTCTAGGTTAAATAGTATTGAGAGCTGCTGGTAGCTAAAGACCATGGGAGTATACAGCAGGTGACAACTAGAGTTCAGAACTTAGTTCAGATAGGTCAACCTATCAGAACTAAGGGTTCTGTTAGAGGAAACTATCACACAAGGCGTTATGGAATTACTGCCTTTGGAATGAACTGGCTGCTTCTTATTGTAAACTTCTTGTGTACTAACAGCCATGATTCTCTCCATTTACCGTGCATTCTCATGTTATATGTACATGTAATCTCACGATTGCATCTCAATCTTGGGCACAACTTTCCCTATACATTTGGGGTAATTGGATGACTGTCCCCAGCTGTGTTTATTTTTCATTAACATAAACCTGGCCAGGGCCATTCTCCAGACAAAGGTATTTCAGCTAAGATACCTTTTTCCAAGGACAAATGCAGATAGATAAACATTAGCTCATCTCACCCACAGATAGAGAAAATAACCACTAGCAATTAAATTCTCAACTCCTTACCTTCGCCCTGGGTTATATACACAAAACTTTTTAGAATCCCCTAATTGATCTTAGCCTTTAGTTGACCCTACCAGAGAACTCCCTTTAGTCACTCCCCTTTTGGTTTATAATTGGAAGCTGACAATTATTGCTTTATGTGTGGATCCTTATCACCTCTCTCTGAGACCCTGAAAACTCCAAGCCTTGAATTGCTTTGCCAAAGAACCATTGCTTGGGTATACGTACTGGTTCCTGCACAGCACTGAGTGAATTGATTGAGAAGAACAACATGAGGACGGAGATGGAAAGAATTAGATAAAGATGAGAGAACAGCAGAAGGGACTGAGAGCAGGAGGACTGAGAGGAGCTAAGTAAGAGAACAGAAAAGAAACTGTGTAGACATAATTTACTTAGAAGAATAAAGTGAATGGACTAAAGAACTCAGTGTACTTGGATTCATTTGCTATCCCTCAGATTAGAATCCTTAGCCGCTTGTAGCTTCTGTTCTGGACCCTGATAGAAATCTCCTCATGGCAGGTACCTGGGGAGAATTTGTTACAATAGATATATTTTAGATAGATGGTCTTCAAATACTTCAAAGACCTATAGAATACAACATTTAAAATGTTTTGTTATTTTAAAGTTTTTCATGACAATGAGACACATCTGCTCCTAGCAGCACCAATTTACTTCAGAGAAGATGATGGACATTGAAGCAACTCCTTATGGAGTTTGCTTTCATTGTGGTAAGATTAGTCACTGAGGAAAGAAACTGCTCTTGCCTTTGACTGCTGACAATGTGCTAAGCAGACTGGACATGCAGAACACAGAAGAAAGTGACTATTGAACTTTGCCAAAACAAGGCAGGACAGTCCTTCAAAATTCTTGCTTCACTGTGAAGTCTGCCAGATACTATGGGCCTGTAGGCTGAAGATGGATGCCCCAATGTTGCAGAAAAAACTTTGAGTGACTGTGGGAGCCCGTTCTCGGGTTCCTCGTGGCTTTCCCCAGCAGGTCCACATAGAGGATGATTAGACCACGGGCCTAAGTGCAGGTGTCTGGGATGGTCTGCACTTGGCTGTGCTGGGGGAGGAGGTCTTTTGCTCCACCCCTTGGCGTCTCTATAAAAACCCTGGGGCAGAGACAGTCGGGGCCCGTTGGAATAGGTTCAAGGCCCTCTCGAGGCTATCCTTTATTTTCTATCTGTTTCTCTCCGCGATATTCTCCGCAATAAATCCTTCTATCTAATATTTCCTGCTGCTCGCACTCAAGAAAACTCTGGGGAACTGTGGGGGTGGTTGGGTAAACGCCCCACAAGTGACTGTCCAGGCAGTCAAATGTCTCTGTCATTGCTACAGTTTTGGAAGTTGTTTGCACTGTACTTTTTGTTTACTCAAATATTATATCCTTCTGGGGTCTTTGATGGAATTGAAGACTAGATATAGCTGCAGTTTTCTTTAGTTAAGACAGACAATAAATTAGGTATAAAACTTTAGACTCATTAAGATGGGATAGGTAATGGAGTATTTTCTTTAAGTTACCAAACACAAACGAACTGGAATTCATTATATTGTGAATGTAATCTGTACTTGATAATTGTTCTTACTGTGTACAGTCTTATTATGTTAAAGTTAAAGATGTGTTTGAGCTGGGCGGTGGTGGCGCACGCCTTTAATCCCAGCACTCGGGAGGCAGAGACAGGCGGATCTTTATGAGTTTGAGGCCAGCCTGGTCTCCAAAGCGAGTTCCAGGAAAGGCACAAAACTACACGAGAAACCCTGTCTCAAAAAAACAAAGAAAAAAAAAAACCAAAAAAAAAAAAAAGAGAGATGTATTTGATTAACTAAAATTCACTTGTGGTCAGAAGGCCGAGTCAGCAACTAGCTGACAGGAATTGGTAGGGAGGAGCCAGGTGAAAAAGGGTTTATAAGGAGGGGTGAGGAGAAGCATGAGGGCTTTTTGGACAATGCAAGCAAGGAGAGGAGGTAAGCTACTTGCTATTCAGCCCCTCTGAAGAGAAGAATTCCACCTTAACCTTTGAATCTTCAGTTCTTTTGGAGGGACAGAGGTTTAGTTAAGTTCCCTTCATAGATTTGTAAGAGTTGGAACTGGAGGGAACTGAATTCCCTCCGGCTATGGCCCTTGCAGTTTAACCGGTAGGTAGTGGAGGAGTTGCAGTTGCTGATTCGGACAGCTGTGGCTTAAAGGCAACAAAAATTTAAATAAGGACAACAACTGCTCTTCTCAAAAAATAAATTAATAACACTTTTTTATTTTCCTGATTTTTCTCTGTTTTATCTAACAGATTTCTATTTATCGTCATCATTTCTTTCTTGGTCTTACTTTGGACTTAATTGATTATTGCTTTTTTAGATTCTGAAGACAGCTGTCATCACTAATCTGAGGGGAGCCCTTTTCCTTTCCTAATGTAATCATTCAATATTATAAATTTCCTCTAAGCTGTGCTCTTGTCATGTTATAAAGTTCTGACACACTGTGGAAAGATTAACTCACTTAAAAATATTTCCCAATTTTCATTTGGACTTGCTTATTTGGTCTGGGTTGGTTGGAATTTCCCAGTTAATTTTCTGTTGTTTATTGGCAAAGATGGGGAAATTAATTAGTTTTCCACTAAAGGCTTCCTAGGTGGAAGAAAAGCAATAGCCAGTTCATGCCCACTGTAGGCGGCCTATTCTGCCCAAGTTAGGGCAAAGGGATAGACTGAGATGCACTGTGTATTCACAGACCAGAGTCACAGAAACAACCTACTCACAGGACCTCAAAATGCATAACATACCCCACCTCACTACCACACTACCAAAGGCTTACAGCAGCTACTTTAACCATGACAAAGCTATAAAGGAAGAAAAAAAGATTCAAGTGCAAAAACACATATTTTGTACAACAGAGCAAGCATTGGGACTGCAGTCAGTACTGTAGGAATGCTGGACTATGGTAGGGATGCTAGAGTTGTTAGAATTGAAAAACAGTGATTATGGAAAAAGCTTTCACTAATTAAGCAGACAACATGCAACAAGAGATGAGCAATGTAAATTCTGAAAAACTCAGAACCAACAAAAGATAGAAACCAGCCAGGCGGTGGTGGCGCACGCCTTTAATCCCAGCACTCGGGAGGCAGAGCCAGGCGGATCTCTGTGAGTTCGAGGCCAGCCTGGTCTACAGAGCAAGATCCAGGAAAGGCGCAAAGCTACACAGAGAAACCCTGTCTCGAAAAAAATCAAAAAAAAAAAAAAAAGATAGAAACCAAAAATCTAACAGAACAGTGTTCATGATTGGCTTATTGACAGACCAGAGAATGCAGAAAAAAGAATCCTGAACTGCAGATATCTCAACTGAAATCATTCAAACAGAAAAGCAGAGAAAAAAAATACTGAATGTAACAGAATATAATTTTCAAAAACTATGGGACAATACAAAAGATCTAAGTAAACCTGATGGGATGCCAGGAGGAGCAAAGGAAAGGGACACATTTAGAGCCATGATGACTGAGGACGTCCCCAAATTAATGTCAGACACAGCCACCAGTCAGGAAGCTCAGAGAACACCAGACAAAAACAAAGCCCCAGAACTCTGTCCAGCTACGTTGTCTTCTAACCATAGAAAATCAAAGATAAGGCAAAACTACAACAAAAAGCCAGAGCGGGAAAGAAAGATAAGACCACATCCAGCATTCTCTTCAGAAACTACAGAAGAAGAGAATGAAGTAAAATATTTAAACTTAAAAGGGGAGAAGGATTAGAATTCTGTACCCTGCAAAATTATACTTTAAAAAGTAAAAAATAAATAAAATATTTTCTCAAACAAAAATTGAATGACTATATTGCCAGTGAACCTACCCTGCAAGAATGTGAAATGAAAATCTTTTAGAAAAAGGACGTGATAAAAGTCATTTATCAAAACTCAGAATTACATAAAGAGTATCAGAGAGGATTTGTATTCTTAATTGATTTACTAACAAATAACAGTTAATTCAAAATTGACAGCAACAATGTCATTCAATCATGTTTAGAAAAAAAGAATTTGTAGGTAAATAAATACATGTTTTATAACCATGAATACTGAAGCTATATGTTCTTGATTTGATCATTGGTAGAATCTGAATTAATCCATGTATACAGAAGCTTTCTACAAGTTACTTGAAAAGGGGATTTTGTGGGACTCCTTCTGGACTAAGTACTCTGACACCATTGAGAGTGGAAGAGAGGAGGGGTCACTAGTGGACCGAAGCCAGGATAGCTCCTGAAAGGTTTCAATCCTGCATCCAGTTAACAGTCTCATTTTATCATCTAAAACCACAAGGTGAGGTAGGCAATCAAGCAAGATTTTACATAAACATATATGGCAGTCAGCAGGTTGTTAAGGGCAATAACCCATTGTTTCAGCTATTTCTCCAGGCCATTCTGTTTCAGTTAGCAATTTAAGCTTTGGGATGGTGGTCTTTCTGTATGCCATGCATATGTGTTGCTACCACTGGTTAATAAAGAAGTGGCTATGGCCTATGGCAAGACAGGTTATAGCCAGGGGAGGAATCCAAGCAGAGAGGGAAGGGTGGAGTCAAGGCAGACACCATCCAGCTGCCCAAAAAACAAGATGCCAGCAGACCGGTAATGCCATGGCCACATGGCAAAATACAGATTAATAGAAATGGGTTAATTTAAGATGTCAGAGCTAGTTAGCAATAAGCTAGAGCCATAGTTCAAACAGCTTGTAATTAACACAAGCCTGTATATGTTTATTTGGGTCCAAATGGCTATAGGACACAGGAAAACTTCTGGCTACGTCTGGCGCCCAATGTGGGGCAAGAATGTCCACATAAAACCTGAGAGCTTAAAAAAAAGGTTCTAAAATGGAACTAAGAAAAGTAAGAACAGCTTCCTACTTCAGGCCATGGTACAGAGACGCATCCTCTGGTTGCAGCAGGCTTCAGCAGCAGCATGGCAGACTCCTCTGTCTCTCACAGGCTGTGATACAGTGAGGATGCCTATGGGATTGGGAGCACAGCTGTGGGCTTGAAAACATAGCTCCATGCTACTTTATACTGATTCCCAGAACTGGGGAGGTAAGTGTGACTCGTAGGTACCTGTGACTCATTGGTACCTGTGCCATGTTGGGAAGCCGAGTGGGGCAGAGCCAGCCACCAAAGCTTTTTGTCCAAGGCACACAGCTTATTTTAAAAACTCTCCTGGTCAGAAAAAGATTAAAGATACACAATAAAACAGATTCAGATGGGGGAAAAAAACTCTAAACGAGTTACAAGATGTTTAAAAATATACATAGGCTTGAGAGAGAAAAGAAAAAAGGTAAAGAAAGTCCTTAAAAAAAGAAAGAGTAATTTTAAAAAAGCCACAAAAAGATGGAAAATATACAGAGAGTCTGGATACTGTACATTACTATGTTGTCTTTGGGATTGTTAATTGCAGAGAGACATTTGATTATAGGGTCTGCTAAGATAAACCAACATATACATCTTAAAGGTATCTTGACTTCAAAATTTGGGTCTAAGGATATGTTGCTTTGGAAAAGAGGTTCTGCTTTTCTTTCCACAGAAGATGAGAACCTATGGATTGCTTCCAGGTTAATATGGTTTGATCTAGCAAGACTCCCTAAAAAAATCTCTAATGGAAACAGATGGCCCAGATGATCCAACAGTTCAGAACACCTCTGTTGCAGTTTCCTCTCAGTTCTGCATCCAGAAAGGCTTCAAGGCTGCTAGCTGAGATGATTCACTCTCACAGACTACTACAGTCAGGACTTGACCACAATCCTGAATTTTCTCAGGGTCCCCTAAAGATTACCAATGCCCTCAATCAGCAAGAAGTAGTCTAGAAAACTACACCCACATTCCCAAAAAATGGATTATGGATGTTTGTCTTTGTTTAGGGGGTTTGGTTAAAAATTGTTATTGGTCATAGTAAATCTTTTTCTAAAAGAAGAAAGTGGGATATAATAGAGAAATGATAAAAAAAAGATAGGTTATTGAATCTACTTTGATCTAAAAAACAACTGTTAATCTCAATATACTTTACATTGGTATGGATTTGGTTTATCAATACAAATTTAAGGTTAATTTCGTTATACTGTATGTCTATTTCTACTCTTGTTAAAGGTATTATGTTTATGCAACTCATTTAAAATTGTAATATATCATTAAGAAATACAGATTAATAGTTAGTCTTCTATGATAATCATACCTATAGTCACATTAGTTAAGTTTTTAGGGATACAAAGATATACTTCAATTAGATAATCTTCAAATACTTCAAAGACCTACAGAATATGGCATTTAAAATATTTTAAGAACTTTTTTTTTTTTTTTTTTTTTTTTTGGTTTTTCAAGACAGGAACTTAGACATTTCTGGACAGTGAGACATGTCTGCTCCTGGCAGCACCAATTACTTCAGAGAGGATGATGGGCATCAAAGAAACTTGTTATGGAGTTTGCTTACAATATAGAAAAGGTTAGCCATTTGGGCAAGAAACTGATCTTTCCTGTACTGTTTGACAGTATGTTGTATAAACTAGACATGCAGGACCCATGGGAAAATGACCACTGAACTTTGCCAAAATAGGGCGAGATGGTCCTTTATGTTCCTGCTTCACAGAAGAAATTGCCAGACATTCTGCAGGACACAGACAAAAGCGACTGATGAACTTTTCCATTAAGCAGAACAGTCCTTCAAATTTCCTGGTTCACTGAAAAGTATGCTAGAGACTCTAGGCCTGTAGGCTGAAGATAGACGCCCCAACGCTACAGAGGAACTTAGGGTGACTGTCCAGGCAGCCAGATGTCTCTGTCATTTCTAGAATTTTGGAAGTTGCTTACAATGCACTTCCTGTTTACTCAGGTAATATTATACCATTCTGGGGTCTTTGATGGAGTTGAAGACTAGGTAGTTATAACTATAGTTTTCCTTGGTTATGATAAAAGGTAAATTAGATATGAAACTTTAAAGTCACAAATATAGGAGAGATGATAGTGTTTTCTTTAATTTTGCCCAAAACAAATAGACTAGATATTGTAACTGCAATTGTTGCTTGATAACTGTTTTGATATATGCATTTTTACTATGTTAAAGTTAAAATCTTCCTTTTTGATTAGACAGAAAAGGGGAAATTCTGTGGGATGGTCTTTCTGTATGTTGTGAATATATGTTGCTACCATTGGTTAATGAAGAAGCTTTTCTGGCCTATGGCAAGGCAGGTTATAGCCAGGCAGGAAATCCAAGAGAGACAGAGAGCGAAGAAAGGTGGGGTCAGGGCAAAATATAGATTAATAGAAATGGGTTAATTTAAGATGTCAGAGCTAGCTAGCGGTAAGCCTGAGCCATAGACCAAGCAGCTTGTAATTAACATAAGCCTCTGTGTGTTTATTTAGGACCAAATGGCTGTGGGACACAGGAAAACTTCTGGCTACAACAGGCAATACAAACAGTGCTTTAAGTGAATCACTAAATGAATCAGTGAATCAGGACCTATTTTCTACCTATTCTACTTCAGAAAGGAGAATGGGAAGGCAGGGTAAAGGAGGGAATATGGGATAACTAACACTAAAGGTCTCTTGAAAAGCCACATGGATACTACTACTCTAGAAGATTCCTAATATAAAAGAAATTTAAATGGTGTTACCATATAATGGGGAATAGAATACCCCAATCAGACATCAAGTCCCATAGACCAATCCCTCAAATATTACAGGGTGCCAATACTATTGGTTACCCTCCAGCATATAACAGCAAGGCCCCTATTGCTGAAGACACCACTCACCTACATTATCAAACATGGAGAAATGTAGCTGTTTCCCAACTAGAAGCTTTACCTCTACTGGCTAGCATTCATCGTGCTGGAAAGTACTACTTACACTACTAGAGGAGAAAAGTAGCTATCAATCTCACCAAGCTACAAACCCTGTGACCTACAACAGCAACTTGCCTACAAGATATACTGATGTAATAGTGGCATAAATGTTACGGGAGCAACTAACTATTTTTTAATAAATGGATTTAAGGCCCACTCCACTCCATGAAACTCACAGTTAACTGACATTTAATAAGACCAAAAACCTAAGACTAGATAAGTAATATGTCCTAGGGAAACCCTACTACTTTATTTACTGCTAAATGCACAATTCAATAAAGTAACTCTCGATGACTTATCACTATATCCATAGATCAGTGCATTACTCAACCCTCGTCAGAACAGCTTTTTTCCTGCAGTAGATAGTTCTTAACAGAGAGATCTACAACTGGACAATGTGCAGACAGTTGAGACCTTGGAGCTTTCAGCTTTTAATGAACTGTCCTTACCAAACTCTACCCTTGAGGCTTGGGGTTCATTGCAGAAGGTGACACAAAAAGATTCTAAGAGCCAGAGGTGGTGGATGGTGCCAAGGAAAAGTGTCCAGACACATCAGGGCTGCTGGTAATATGAATCTACAAGGACTGTGACAGCATGCACAGGACCGACACAAACTCAAGTCAGACAAAATCACAGCACAAATAAGGAAAGCCCCATCCCTAACCAAAAAGCTATTTACATTGATATTTGCTGGGAAGGCAGCTTTCTCTAGTGCAGTGAGACTGAGTATATTGACCACAATCCAGAGTAGGCCTCATGCTCAGGAGTAGTTGACCAAGATAAAATGGACTCCATGTTTTTTGTTTTATTTTTATTTTTATTTTTATTATTTATTTATTTTTATTTATTTTTTATTTTTTTGGTTTTTCGAGACAGGGTTTCTCTGTGTAGCTTTGCGCCTTTCCTGGGACTCACTTGGTAGCCCAGGCTGGCCTCGAACTCACAGAGATCCGCCTGGCTCTGCCTCCCGAGTGCTGGGATTAAAGGCGTGCGCCACCACCGCCTGGCTTATTTTTATTTTTTGTTGTTGTTTTTATAGCTTAGTGTTTTTGTCTTTTTGGTTTTTGTTTTCTTTTCTTGTTTTTTTGTTTTTTGAGACAGAAAGAACATGAAGTTGGGTGGGTAGGGAGGGAGGATCTGGGAGGACTTGTGGGAGGGTTAAGGATATGATCAAACTACACTGTGTGCATTTTTAAACAATATTTAAAAATATAAATAAATAAAACTAAAACTTACGTGAGGCAGAAACAGCAGACAGCAATGCTAAGTGCAAATCCACCCTCTTTGGCTGAGTGTTGCTGACCAAAGCCAGTTTATCATCAGCATGGCAGGCTGCCATCAGCCCAGCCCAGACAGCAGGGTCATCTAAACAAGAAATACTGTTTGAAGGCTTGTTCATCACAACATGCTGCTGCAAAACTACCATAAATAAAAGTTTATGTCTTTTCCAATAAAAATTAATTATATCTTAAGAAAAAAAAAACATTTCCTTAAAGGAAAGCTAATTTGTTTCCCCAAAATAAACTGGTATATTTAACCTTCAAGACTTGTAAAATTCCTAAACATCTCATAAAAGGGTAGTCTACTAAGCTCCTGTCCCATGGCTCTCCCTATGTGGCTCAGTTCCTGCCCACAGTTATCCCTGTCTGGCTCTGTTCCTGTCCCATGGCTCTCTCTGTCTGGCTCTGTTCCTGCCCATGGCTCTCCCTGTCTGGCTCTGTTCGTGCCCATGGCTATCCCTGTCTGGCTCAGTTCTAAAGTGCTATGCTACTATGGAGAGTGCAATTTCATTCCCTTTCCCTAGACATGGAGGACAAGTCTCTAGCATACACATACCTTTATTACTCTATTCCTGTTTGAAAGGCTAAGTTTAAGGAGAAACAAGTGAACACACTTTGGTTTTGATGCTTACAAAAAATAAGAATTGAAGGAAAAACTTAACACTGAATTTATGTTCTAAGAAGAAAGCATGAAAGATGTCTTATGATGCCACGTGGATGCTATATCTATGATTATGTATTCCTGAGGAAGGCAACTGTTGATGCTATAGATCATATTTAAGACAGAACTGTAAAACATTGTTTGTAACCCTACAGAGCTTGACCTTCTAGCCCGCTAACATTTTCCAGTAGTAACAATGGAAACACACTGGGGTGGTAATCTACACTCCTCCTTAACTATAAAGTCAACAGCATAAATATGATAAAGCCTGCTAGGATTATCAACAGCTAGCTGAGGTGAGACTACACATTTCCAGCAGTTACCATACCTACCGGTTAATCTTGTTAACTTGATGCAATTCAGAGTCATCGTGGAAACACTCCTTTGCGTGTGTCTATGAGGGTGTTTCCAGGCATGTCTACTTGAGGAAAGACCTATGCTGAATGTGGCAGTGCCACCGTGAGGGCTAAGGGGGCAGTCCAACAGAGAGAGAGCGCGTGGGCTGAGCAGCCGCTGTGTCTTCCACGTCCTCCTTCCTGACTAATGCTGAGCTGCCTGCCCCCCCTCCCCCTCCCCCTCCTCCCCCTCCTCCCTCCTCCCCCTCCTCCTCCTGTCAGAGCACTGACCCTCAAATCATGACCCACACTAAACCGCCCGCCTTAAGTGGCTTTGTCACAGAAAGAGGAAGTGACACACCATACACAACAGACCCCAATGTCCAGAGTTAACCACACATAACAACACTACAGGAAGGAATTCAGTAGCTATAGATAAACCACACTAAACCAGAATGATGAAAAACTGAAACAAAATAGCCTGAAAATCGTAAGTCACTCAGATTTTTGGTAACAGATAATAAAGTATCTCTAAGAAAACATTCTCGTCAGTCCGTTTACACAATTGTATGTACATTCTTTTTTTTTTTCTATTATCAGCTTGATTCAGTGTAAGTTCTTATCCTAATAGTGAAATGTTTCATTGAGGCTTGCCCAGTAATTTAGTAAAACCAAAACTTACTAACTTCTTGTATCATAAAAATACAAACCTTGTTCTTTTAACCCACAAATGCAAAATTGATGACATCTGGATTAATGAAGTGAAATATATTCACCTGGAGAAAGGAAAGCTGCCTTCTGAATGGTCTTCAAAGCAGTATTTTTTTCATCTTCTGCTGTATTGCTTCCCATGGCCAGCTGGTTTACTGCAGTATATAATAATGCCTTCTACAAGAGAAGACAAAAAGTTGTTTATCAATTCTCTTCACACTTTTTGTGAAAACTGACTAAAGGGCCTGTATTTAATATGACATAAACTGTAAAACAATGAGGATATTATTCTGACTCATTAATGCTATTTAACAAGTTAAATATTTCCTTTGTATAAGAGCAAGAACTAACCTTTCCGTGATTTGAATCCAGAATATGAGCCACAATGCCAGCTACAGCACCTCCCTATAACAAAACACATTATTTAGACAAATGCAAAGCTTTCTATTAAACCGTAAGACTAATAAAATCTTTCCTTTAAATCATTTGAGGAGCTCAATTTTTAGCAAATGTATACCTTATAAACTCTAAATATCAACATATTATTACAGCTTTAAGATAGAAAACCTGTCTACTTTGGTCATTTCGCGTTTGCTGTTAAAATACTCAAAGTTCAAAAGTAAGACGATTTTGTAGGGGCACCAAGTAAATGTATGTATTGCCTAACAATATAAAAATGCTGAAAAAGGGCTGGAGAGATGGCTTAGTGGTTAAGAGCAATGGTTGCTCTTTCAAAAGATCCAGGATAAATTCCCAGCACCTACAAGGCAGCTCAAAATTGTCTGTAATTCCAGTTCCAGAGGATCCAACACCCTCACATAGACATACACACACAGGCAAAATATCAATGCACATAAAATAAATCTTAAAAACAACTTTTTAAAAATGCAGAAAGACAGAACAGCAGAAAGGAGAGTGAAGGATATAAAAAACAAACTAATATAGCTTATTCTTAGAAAATATCTAGCTGTCTATCAACAGATGAACTGATAATGAAAGGCAGACAGATAGATATACAGACGATAGATATAATGGAATACTGTTCCGCTCTAAAGAAAAATGGAATCACAAATTTTACAGGAAAATGGATTTACTTAGAATGTCATCCTGTCTCAGAAAGAAAAAACAAAACAAAACCCTATGTTCTCCCTTATATGTGGATCCTTGTGGTGATATTGTGTCCCCCAATATATTATGCACCCTAATAAACTTATCTGGGGTCAGAGAACAGAACAGTCACTAGACAGACATAGAGGCCAGAAAATGGTGGCACACACACCTTTAATCCTATCACTTGGGAGGCAGAGATCCATTCGGATCTCTGTGAGTTCAAGGCCACACTGGAAACCACCAGGCATGGTGACACACGCCTTTAATCCCAGGAAGTGATAGGAGGAATCAGAAAGGTATATAAGGCCTTTATATACCTTATATATAAAGACCAGGAACTAAGTTTGTTAGGCTTTTAGGCTTTTAGCAGCAGTTCAGCTGAGATCCATTCGGGTGAGGACTCAGAGGCTTCCAGTTTGAGGAAACAGGATCTGATGAGGAGTTGGCAAGGTGAGTTTGGCTGTGGTTTGTTTTGCTTCTCTGACTTTTCAGAATTTACCCCAATATCTGCCTCCTGGTTTGTTTTTATTAATAAGACCTTTTAGAAATCCGTCTACAGATCCTAGACTGTAATGTACACATCTGTGTAAACAAATATACACATAGGTACAGTGTAACAGATAGAAAGGATGGTATCAGGTGATGAGAATGGACAGAATACAGGACGAGGACATGAGAGTCATGAAGAAGAGTATAAAGCTAATTGTTTTTATAGTTTGAACTGTCACGGAATTTCCATGTTTCTCTGTGGTAGATGAGTGCATAGAAATGTAATGGATAGTGAAAGTGTGTGGGCTGGCCGGCTGGTCACATGACCGACACAGTAGCGTCATCTGGGAGGAGGGAGACTCAGCTAGAAAATGTCACCACAAGACCGAGCTGTAGGCAAGCCTGTGGGGCATTTTAATTAGTTATTGATAGGGAGGGCCCAGCCCATTGTTGGTGGTCCCATCCTTGGGCCAGTAGTGCTGGGTTCTTTAAGAAAACTGGCTGAGCAAGCCATATGGAGCAAGCCAACACATAGCACATGGCCTCTGCATCAGCTCCCGCCTCCAGGTTTCTTCCCATTTGAGTTCCTGTCCTGACTTCCTTCAATGATTAAAAACAAATAAAGAAAACAGGCTCCTTAAGACCCCCATAATCCCTAATACTAAATGTCTGCATGCCATGAAGCTTCTGTTTCAATAAGCAAATCAATACTAAAAATAAGAAAAACATGCAGCACCAGAGTTTTGAGAGGGTCAATTTGAAACCTAAAAATTTTAAATTCAACTATTAAACATTTTACCTAAGAAAAAAAGTGAAATTGTAAGAATGATTTTGCCAGGCATGGTAGTTCATGCTTATAATCCCAGCACTTAGAATCCCAAGGCAGAAGGATTGCCATGAGTTCAAAGCCACTTTGGACTATATAGTGAGTTCCAGGTCAGCTTGGGCTGTGTGAGACTCAGTCTCAAAAATAACAACAGCAAACACAAAGGTTTTTCATCACAGGTATTTTACACCTTGCATTTCATTTCAAATTGTAAAATACAAACGCTAAAACAAAGCTTTAGAAGTATGTCAATATAAAATAAAGGCTGATTAAAAGGAAAGGCAGGACAGTGGAGTGGGACGATTCCAGAGTTAGAGAGGAACTGAATACCGTCACCCATCAACAACTGTGATTTGCACAAGTTACTTAATGCCTCAAGCTTCCTGCTCCAGAAACTAAACAGTAACTACAGAAACTTCACATTATTGTTAATTAAAATACACACCCATGTGTAGCAGAGTAACTCACACATAATGAGTACTTCACTCAGTGTCCAACAGTTAACAGCTTTTGAGCCAATACATCCACTGAAATAGCTTAAACTCTACTACTCAAATGGCCTCTGAATCAGGAGCTGGACATGCCCGGGGCTGTTAGATAATTAGCCCTGTTAATTATCACCTGCATTTAATGGTGTTATTAGGTGATGTCAACAAACAGCACGTTAACATTTGAACAGCACTGGGATAAAATATTTTAAAAACACATTCCTAAAATTTTAGTATGGAATAACTGACAAGCAATGAAGGTTTTTCAGGCTCAAACTGAAAGTTAAAAAGGCAGAAGGAGTTGGGAGACCATTTTTGTCACTTGCAGATCCCAATATGGGGCTCATAAGCCAGTGGGACAAGTCCAGGACTCACACAAGGAGGGTGTATATAGGAAACCTCAGAATAAGCTGAACCTCTCAGGGACAGTACTTGTGCACCATTCTCAAGTGACTTGAGACCCAGACACAGAACAGCCTGGTTAATACAGAATCCCAAGTTATAAATGCAGCTGCCAACATAGCTCACAAAAACAATAGAAATTCTTTCTTATGAAATTATTTTAATCCTAAGGTTCAAGTTGGGTCTACAAATAATGTTCTAGAAGATACAGTCAGGAAAACAAAGAAATAAAACCACCTCGAGTGAAATCAGTAAGAACAACGAACAATAAAAACACATCTACAAAGACTGACACTAGAATCACTACTAAATAAGTGTTCAAGACAAATTATCTGATGTTATTGTTTGCCACGCACTTAACTGGACAAAGAGAGAAAATATTCATAGCAGAAAATAATGAAATATAGATACCTGAAAATATCTTGCTCTTATGACTAAAATACAGTATATAATTCTTTTTTCTTTTTCTTTTTTTTTTTTTTTTTTTTTTTCGAGACAGGATTTCTCTGTGTAGCTTTGCGCCTTTCCTGGAACTCACTTGGTAGCCCAGGCTGGCCTCAAACTCACAGAGATCCACCTGGCTCTGCCTCCCGAGTGCTGGGATTAAAGGTGTGCGCCACCACCGCCTGGCTGAGTATATAATTCTTTACAAAATGTCAATAAATTCATGCTTATAATGAGATTTTTAGACATTAGCAGTGTTTATATTATTATCTTATCTTTAAACAATTTTAAATAAAATTATCTTTTGAAATTTAAAAACCACAAATACTAATACTTATTTGTTACTTATTCACATAGGGATTGAGACAATCTGTTCATTTCAGAACAGAAGGGTCCTCCTTCTTTGTAGTGTCCACACTGCTCAGAAGTGTTTCATAAACACACGGAGGGTGCTCAGTCTAGTGTTGTGTAAACAGGAATTTGATTAAATGATGACATTCTCTTCATCATACTTACTATATTTTTAGAAAAATGCTATTTTTTAAATATATATTTAAGGTGGGTGTGATGGCTGATGCTGTTAATCCCAGCACTCAAAAGGAAAAGGCAGGCAGAGTCTCTCTACGTCTGTGAGTCCTGCCTGGTCTACATACAAAACTGCAGGCCAACCAGAGCCACAGAGCATTCTCTTGCTCCCTCTCTACGTGTGTGTGTGTGTGTGTGTGTGTGTGTGTGTGTAAATACATATACATTTGTATAAATATACAATTGCATGTATGTATTTAACACCACGGGCTACTCACTTGGCAGGATTTTGGCCATTACTCACCTTTGCATTCCGCTGAGCGTACTGAGCAACAACTCGGGACAGCAAAGACCAAAGAGCGGGGTCAGCAGGGTTGCTAGAGAGAACAACAAAAAACGCTACTCTTAAAGTCTGGAGTTACTGTGGACTCCGTTGACAAGGGTGCGGGTGAGCCTCCCCAAGAACACGAGCATGAGAGATCGCAGAGATCTGGCCCTGCTCCTCATCTGCCATCTGGTGGTGTGGGCAGGGAAAGAAGAACTCCCCTCCAATCCCTCACCCACCCCTCTCAGCCTGAGGCAGATGGGAGAGCTGTCCCTGCCTCTCATCAGCTGCTAAGTGGTCCCTGTACCTTGCCTGGGCAACACAGCAGAGCTGTCCCTGGTGTTGCAGGTGTGGGTGAGCTGGCCCCAAGGGCATAAGAGCAGGAGAACCGGCCGCCCCTTGCTGCTTATGGCATTGGGTGAGCTAGCTGGGGCAGTGCTGGAGAGGATGGTGAGAATGAGGGAGAGCTGGCAGGCTGACCAACCCTGCAACCACCCAGGCCTAGAACCAGGCCTATGAGTTGGCCTACCCCAACATCCACCTCATTTATGAGCTGCTGGAGCAAGTGAAGAGCCTGACCCACAGACCCAAAACTGAAGGATCTCCATGACACAGGGCAACAACAGATATCCAAGAGGAACCCCTGTGAGGGACCAGTACCAACAATGTAGCAGAAACCAGAGGCCTCAAACCAGACCAATGACTCATGGCAATGAACACTTGCAAGTAAAGATGTACGGACTAAAGGGTAAACTGTGACTCACTGTGTCACACTACAGCTTCCATGATGAGATTTTTCTTTTCTTTTAAATTTTATTTTGTTTTATCTTGGGGGCGGGGATTGAAAGGGCAGAGGACAGATATGAAGGGACAGGGAGATGAGTGGGATTCAGATGTATGATGTGAAATCCACAAAGAATCAATAAAAAGTTAAATTAGAAAAAAAGGAAGTAAATGGGACTACTGTGTTCTTTTCTCTGATCTGACGAGAAAGAACACTATACTGATTTGAATGTCTGTTAGTCCTCACTCAATATGCTATTTAAAGAATGCTGGATAAAGCCAGATGGTACATAATTAATTTTGATTAATAAAATACAGGCTGCCGGGTATTTCATAAAAAAAAAAAAATGGGGGTTACTTTAACCATTAACAAGCACAGCAAGTATTTTAAGTTTAAAATCCTTTAGACACCTAAGCAAGCTCATATTAATTGCTCACATTTAACTGAAAATATCTTAACTTTTAGGAAACATACTATACTATCTTCTACAAACACCAAGAGTTCTTATGTTTTTAAAACCTGAAAAAAAACAATATCATGGTCACAAAATTATGAGAAAAATAGTTAAAATGTAGCGTGTGTGTTTAATGAAACTACAAAGAAATTTAAAGGTGCTCTATTATGCAGCAGGAGGATGTAACTAAGAAAAAGAATTCATATGGAATAAACTTCATATTAATTTTTAAAAATTTCACAGGAGAGATGGCTCAGTGGGTTAAGGTACTTAACTCTGACCTGAACTTGTGCTTCTCGACCTTCCTAACGCTTCCACCCTTTAATACAGCTCCTCATGTCATGGTGACCCCAAACATACAATTATTTTTGTTGCCATTTCATAACTGTAATTTTGCTACTGTTAAGAATTGTAATGTAAATATTTTGGAGTTAGAGGTTTGCCAAAGGGGTCACAACCTACAGGTTGAGAACCGCTGATCTCTGTGAACTCGTAACCGTATGGGAACCATATGGTTAGTAGAGAAATGACTTCCAAAAATTGTCCTCCTTTCTCACAAGTACATGCTATAGTACATGTACCCACACAAAAATAAATGTAATAAAATTTAATGTATCTAATCAACAAAGGTTATTATAAGAATAAATGATGAAAGAAAAAGAAATTAAAGCTACAACATATGAAAACAGAAAACTGCTGTTACATTACATCTTTTTATCTTCCCCTCAGACGGCACTTCTTTGTGTAGCCCTGGCTGTTCTGGAACTTGCTCTGTAGACCAGGCTGGCCAAAGAACTCAGAGAGATCTGCTTGCCTCTGTTAAATGATTATCTTAATTTCCAAATTTCAAAGGCATCGATCAACATTTAAGTGACTAAGAATTCCTAAATCCATCAACATGGTCTGCATCGACACACAGCAGATAATGAACTGATAGTATTATAAACGTAGGAATTACAGACTTTTGTATCAAAATATGTGGAGCTTCACCTGAATAAAGGAAAAATTCATCAACCCACCAAAATAACTGACAGTATGATTTCCAAATAGAGTTTCATAGTTCATTCTAAGTCACAATACAGCCCACAAGTTGAACATAATCCTATCAAATACAGCCATGCCCAAATGCGGGCTCACCTGTGGACCGCCCTGGACGCCTGTCTTTGCACCGCCCCACCGCGGCCCTGCAGGGCGTACACTGCTGCAGTCAGAAGGCACCTGTGGTAACCATTTTCCTGTTTAACATGCTTCAGGAACTCATTAAGTGCTGCTTTGGACAGTGTAGCATCCTGCATTGCCAAGCCCAGAGCGCACAGGGCTTGAAGGCTTTCTGTGGTTGGTTCCTTTAAAATAGAGCTATAAATAGATATTTAGTAGTCTGTTAGCCATTAGTACAGTGGTCTTATATCTATTAAGAGGTTTTATTTAATAAAAAAAGATATCTACTTAAAGATTCATCAAAATAAGTCAATTTTGTGCTTAAATATAAAAATATACTTTTTTTACATTTAAAGACAATTATCTGACTGGACCAAAAATAATATCAGCCTTTCACAGCATAAATTGACAAATCTCATCTCAGGTCATTATGTCTAAATTTTAGAAACAAATAAAAATTGGCCTCTTTGATTCTCAGTTTTAGGACTAATGAGAACAATTTCAGAAAATGTTTAGTTGAAATAAAATTCTATTTTGTTAAAGGAAAGCAGAAGATGACAGATTAGAAACTCCAGCCCCTCTGCTTTGTCTCCTCACACTGAAGTAAGGCTGCTTCATGGTGGGAAAGCATTGCCGGAAAGCACATCAGCAACACAGTCCTGGCAGGACCAGGCAAAGGCTAGAAGCACCAGCTTTCAGTAGAGTACCACCCAAGGCATGCTGGGTGGCTGGTAAGGAGGCGGATCTCCCTCCCAGAGGAGCTACAGCTGAGAATGACGAAGTCCCCAGAACCTGACCTTGCATGCTTACAGTTCAAGACGAAAGGAGACCTAGGTCCCACTAGGGCTGGCATTTGGAGAAAGGGTTCTCCGGCCTTCCCAGCAAAGTCAGAGGGCTATAAGTGGAAGCCATTTTCAGAAAGGTCCTATCACTTTCCCTCACAGCTTGGAGGGTCAGAAACCTCTCCATTTTTGTGTCTAAGGCCCTCTTCTCATCATGGCTCCTCAAACAGTCAAGGACAGTGCAGGCCAGGGAAGAGATTTCCAGTGTAAGAGAAGTTCGTCCCCCTGGGGTTGAGGGGGCAGTTAACAAGGCAATGTTTTCCTTGTCACAGTAACTGACAAGTCTACTATTCCCACAAGATGGTGGGACTATACTTCCTGCACTGCAGGGGGTTGGGGAGTGGGTGTCTGTCCTATGAAGGTCTGCACCATTCAAAAGGTCAATAAACCTCACTGTCCAACAGCCTGTATTAATCATCTACTGCTCTTGGAGGAATTACAGCCAACTTTTAAAACAAAGCAAACAGGCTTTAAGAACTCAGTAAGTACTATGTAAATAACTCCACTATCACAGGTTCTCATTTTAACTTGTTCTGAAACCAGAAGTATATACATTCTATAGGTATCTTTAAAGACGTCTTTAAATAAACTTTTTCTGAGGAAAAAGACCTGAGGATCTGAGCAACCAAACACCAAGTCAGTTACAATTCCGTTCAATTGTCTGTGGTCCACATGGTCACTTATTCTTGAAACAAATAAGCAGTATTAGACAGATATACAAAGCTATGAATTAAGCCATGGTATTTAACTCCACCCATGACTGTCAATTTAGAACAAGGTAGGTCCAATCCCTTCCATTTACTTAAAAGTTCCTTTTCAAATCTTATCTCAAACATAAGGATCTGATGTATAAGTCAGCTATACATACCATTTGAAAAGCAGTGACTTGGCTGCATCCATTTGTCCTTGTTTGTATTCTGTTATTGCCAGAGCTGTCAAGACATGAGCTTTGTCTTGCTCTGATTTAACAACAGTCAAGGCTCTCTCATAGGCTATTGCATAGAAGAAGGGAAAGGCAAGCAAAACACAAAAGCAATTCTATTAACAAAATGGGCCACTTTCCCCTTCCTAATCCCATTTTTCAAAAAAGATCTAGCTAAAATTCTACCTTCCTTATTCTCTTCTTTCCAAGCAGACAGAATAAACCCTACCATGGTTTAGCTATTCCAAAGTGACTCTGGGGGCACCTTTATGATTGTTAGGGGACAATCCCTACCTTCTGCCTGCTGAATATACTGTGAGGTCTAAGTCACCTTAAGTAGAAAAGGAACTTGGAAACACGGATATATAATCACACTCCAACTGCAGATCATCACCTTCACCAAGCAGATAATATTTGAGTGCACTGTATACATAGTGGTGGAGCTCATACGTATCAGAATTTCCTCAGGTAAAATTTTTGAAGAAATAAATATCTATTACTAACAAAAGTTGAAGTTTTCACTTATCAAAAATTTTCATTTGAGCATATAGAATAGCAAGTACCTGCTTGCAAATGTATACACACACACACACACACATATCCACCACTAAGCCTGCACCTTAGTCTCCTCAAATGTACAGTGGATGTTCAGTTCAAATTGTTTATAAGGAGTACTAATCATCACAGCATACTAGTGAGATGACACATAAACAAAACCTACTACATCTCCTGACTCCTAGTCATATTTTAGTAAATACTGCAACCCCAGGGCTAGAGAATGGCTTAGCAGCTAAGAGCACTGGCTGCTCTTCCCGAGGATCTAGGTTCAATCTCCAGCACCCACACACAGCTCACAACTGTCTGTTACTCCAGTTCCAGGGAAATCCCTCTTCAGGCCTCTAAGGACATCAGGTACACAATCTTCAACTGACATATATGCATCCATACATATAACGTTTTTAAAATACTGCATCTCCATCATAATTTCAACATTACATTTTTCTGAAAAAGCTTCAAGCAATATGATTACTTGCCTTTATTGCTCTCCTTATACAGGCCCTTCATAAACAACGCTAATGCGAAACCTATGATGTCCTCCAGTTCCTCAAGGGGCGTTGACTTAAAGGCCTGTATAGCTCTGTCATAGTCACCAAGGGAACTAAGAAGAAAGCACAACTTATGTTTAAGATAAAAATACTAATCTTGGTTTTGTGAAGATATACAGACATAAATATTTCTGAGATTCTTGTTTCTAGTATTTATCATTATAATTCAAAAGGTTTTTATAAATGTTACTGAATTTTTTTTTATAAAAGCACTTTAATCCTCGGAGCTATAAGTTAAAAACACAAGCAACCTTTGCTCCTAATACTAGTTTTATAAAGGTGAAAAAATAAAAAATTAAGCTCTAGTTTTGAAAGAAGGCTAGCCTTTGATGCAAGTGGATTGTTTGTAAATATGTGCATATTTACTTCTTCAAATGAAAACTCTTTTCAGAAAAGTGTAGAAGAAAAATGAAGGAAAAGGAGTAAGGGGACTTCAGCTTTATGGCTTTTTCTTTGAAGTGGAAACCTGAAGCAAACTGACAGAATTTTAATGTGTTATATTTGAGTGGTGACTATCCACCGATTTATACACTATAGTTTATTATTTACCATATGCCTCTGTGTTCAAGATATTGTATAATAAAAACAAAAAAAGTGGTGAAAAGTATGTACTGCTCTTGCAGAGGACCCAAGCCAGTGCCCACCTAAACTAGGTGACTCAGGACTCCCTTTGCAGGGGCTCCAACACTCTTTCTGGCTTCTGAGAGCATCGGGCACACACAGACAGACACATACACATGAAATAAAAATAAAACTTTCTTAAAAGAAAGAATATAGATGGAAATTTTCTATAGAAAGTAAAATTTTCTTCATAAATATTTACTCTATATGAAATGTCAAACCTAAGAAGATAAGCTACAGTTTCTTACTCTAGGTATTCTCTGCTTCAACAAAACCTACAGAGTTCTACCAACTCCTAAAATACAAGTTTAAAAGAATTCATAGGCAATCAGAGGAGTAATATTTCCCCATCAATGGACTTGATTAAATGACAGTGATAACAGGAAGGAATTGGCTACCTCATGCCTCCAGGTGCAGTTCCTAAAAGATGTCGAGACTGACCCTAAAATACCCAGCTGCAGTTCCATGTCTAAACTAACCATTCAATTTTAGGGCAACTCTAAAACTAAGGCATCACCCTGTTAGTCAAAACCCTTCTTCCCATGTAGTAGAATATTTTAAGGTGTGTTACTTTCGTTTATGTTGCATTTGTTTAGCTCTGTAAGCTGTGTAACTGTGCCTGTGTAAAACACCTGATGGTCTAATAAAGAACTGGCCAGTAGCAAGACAGGAGAAAGGATAGGCAGGGCTGGCAGGCAGAGTAGATAGAGAAGGAGAAAACTGGGAGGAGATTAAAAAAAAGATCTAGCAGCTAGAGGAGGAGGAGGAGGACAACTCCAGGGCCCAGCCACCCAGCTACATAACCAACAAGCCATGGAGTAAGAGTAAGATTTACAGAAGTTATAGAAAAGGAAAAGCCCAGAGGTAAAAGGTAGTCACGATAAGCTAAGGAAAGCTGGCTAGAAACTAAGCCAAGCTAAGGCTGGGCATTCATAAGTAAGAATAAGCCTCCATGTGTTATTTATTTGGGAGCTGGGTGGTGGGCCTCCTAATAGACCAAAGACCAACCAACAACATTGCTATATATCTATACTCTGGCTTTACTTCTACCCTCTAAAGCAATAAGTCTGTCTGTCTTTCTAGGCCAAAAGACTTAAGAGAATCGAAGGGAAGATCTTAGCTCCATTGTCCTGAACTTTTTAGTACTGTTTCAAAGGAGCTCCTAGATCATAATATTCCATAGCCAATCAGAATAAACCCAACTCCCCAACTAGTTAAGTAGGCTTCTATTAGCTAAAACTACCATCTTTCTCAAATGTTCCTCTATTCGGTCCCTAAATCATAGGTTCCTACTTAGCTCTTTACAAGGCACACTCAGGCTAGGTTATAAGGGTATAGAAATTTTAACACATTCTGGCCCTTGGAATAATATATTCCAGTGCTCTGGACACTAGTCTTCACACCTGTAGGGTCACAATTTTCCCTGAAAAATAGATTCACAGAATGAAAAAAATAGCCTTACCATAACAATCTGCCCCAGTTTCTCACTGTAACATTGTAAGTATGTTGGTCTTCTGTGGACTGTAACAGCGCAGTTGCCCTTTAAAAAACAAAACAAAACAAAAAAAAACCAAAAAACCAAAGTATTTTAGATTCTCTATGTGCAAAGTTGTTTTGCTCATTCCTCCTCCGCCAAATCCATGGACTTACAGTCTTTTCTTTCAATTCTACGAATTGTTTGATGCTGTTTAGGCAGCTTATTCATATTCCAGTAAGTTGATACCACAAAAGCACTTAAATATATGTAAATTTTAAGTTGTCAGTAAGAAAAAAAAAATATTTTTCATAAGTAAAGCCATTTATTATTGCATGTAAGTTGTAAATATTCTAACATTTGTAATCTAAACATAGACAATGACCATATCAATGTTATATTTTGACACACCAAAGTTTTCAGAAGACACTCTTGAAAATATTTATGTAGGAGGGAGAAAATTGAATGCTTTCATGTGCTCTGAGGCTGTCCACACAGAAACACTAAAAGACAACGCACTAAGGGAAAAGATCCTTAGGTTTAGAATACATTTACCAAGAACTAAAGCCACCATTTTCTCTATAGGCAAGGAGGGAAATGTCCTAAAATAAAAGCTAAGAGCTTTTTTACTGGTTTCTTTCTTTTCTCTTTAAAGACATCTGCCAGGAGAAATATCCAAGAAAGGCTTTTTATCCACTTGATGCTACATAAAAAAACAATTTGCTCAGGAAGCATAAAAATGCTAGAGGTGACCTGGAGGGTGTGAGAGCAGAAATGGCCCTGCTCCTTGCTGCCTGGGGCATTGGGTGAGCTAGCTGGGGCAATGCTGGAGAGCTCACCCTGGTGGTCAGGATGAGGGAGAGCTGACAGGCTGACCAACCCAGCTATCACCCAGGCCCAGAACCATGGCTATTAGTTAGCCCACCCCAACATCTACCTCATCTGTGAACCGTTGGAACATGTGCAGGGGCCAGTCCTGCAGTTCCAAAGCTGCAGGTGGGCAGCAACAGGATATCCAGGAGAAGTGGATCCAGTATCGATAGTACAGCAGAAGCCGGAGGCCTCAAGCCAGACCAATGACTCATTGCAGTGAACACTTGAGAGAAGACGTATGAACTAAAAGGTACCTGTGTGACTCACTGGGACACACTACAGCTTCCACGCTGAGATTTTTTTGCTTGGTTTTGTCTTTACTTTTTAAATTTTATTTCGTGGGGGAGGTTACAAAGGCAGAGGGTAGATATAAAGGGACAGGGAGATGAGTGGGATTGGACTGCATGATGTGAAATCCACAAAGAATAAATAAAAAGTGTAAAAATGTTACAGAAATTAAAAAACTACACTTCTGGTTGAATTTATGCACTAATATCATAACATATAACCCAGCTGCTGTGGTCAGTACATATTTCTCTGTGGCTGTAGAGTTGCCACGTTAAGCCTGAGGTACAGTGGTGTCCAGTCCAGCATGTCTGCAATAACAACAGTACACACAAAGGTAGCAAACACCTGAAGCTCTCTTGCTTTATGTGTTAACTATTATAGTCTGCATTTTATTTACTCTAAGTTTATTGACACTGTAAGAAGAAAATTGTGCTTTTTTATAAACCTTCTTCCATGACCTGGAAAAATAACTTCATTATATAGCCTCCAGTACCATCTAGTGATTATTCCTTTGAACTACATGGCAATCCACAGAGGGATGTAGTTAAGTATTTAACTTAACACTTTTTTACACCTGACATCTCCTGAAGATTCACTTACATTTGAAGCAGTGGTGTGTCTGAAAATTAGGCAATCAGCTCTTTCAGCGTTATGAGTAAGTTACTCATGACATCAGTAGTTATTCTCATATCCACCCACCATTACTGTATGGAGAAAAAAACTAGCTGCTTTCATTTCTTACCAATCTCCAGGCTATCACTCCACTCTAGTACACTGGGGTTTTGTTTGTTAAATACGGCAAACTACTTGTTTGGGAGGACTTCTCTCACTCTATCTGAAAGGCATCTCCCCATAGTCTCTGACCCTAAACGCTACTCCAACTCTTCCTTAGCAACCATCAGTAACCAGGTATTATTAGCTTATTGAGTATTTCGCATTGAGGAGTTCCATGAGAACAGGGCCTCTGTGTGTTGTAATTCCTTGATAAATTTCTCATGCCAAGGACACTGCTTGGCACATAGTATCCAACATTTACTGACATGAATAAATACGTAATAGGTAATAAGGTGAGTCAAGCAGATATTCATGTTGTTTCTTGTCTGACTATAGGGACAGCTTTTTCTAAAACAGAATCTTTGAAGTTTTGTTTTGTGCCTTCTCTGTTCTCCACACCCTAACCAATGGAACTCAAAATACAGATCAAAACGTGGAACTTCATCTTTTCACCTTCTACAAGGTGATAAAATGAGGACTGAGAAAGGAGTGAGACATGGCATTAGTACTCGTGTCACGAGACCAAACTTCAATACTGACAACACAGTGAGCGACGTCCACTGAGCACACCTACCTTTGGTATGCCTCTGCTGCTTCCCTTCTCAGCTGCAGAAGTTCGTTTAAATAACCCAACATTGTGAAAGCTGGAGCGTCATTCTGAATTCTTTCTGGAAATTCACAAATATCTTTAATTTGTTAAATTAAATTAAATTACTAATTTAATTTAATACACACACAAGTAACAGTTAATTTCTTTTTGTTTAGCATCTCAAAGCAGGGGATTACCTATTGAGATTAATGGTATTAAGAATGAAGGCCTAATTTATCTTGAAAATGCCAGTGATCATTTGATAATTCTTCTAAATCACCAAATAATATTAAAGAATTATATGTGGTTTCTAGTTATATTTTACAGTTTAAACATGTTTTCTTTGAGTCCTTGGAACACACATTTCTAAATAGGATGTCTGCATCAATGCCTCCCCTCAGAGCTCAGGGAGCCCTGCAGAAGAAGAGGCAGAAAGAGTGAGAGAATCAGAGGAGATGGAGCACCCCAGGAGAACAAGGCCCTCTGTGTCAACTAAACAAAGCTCCTGTGAACTCACACAGACTGAAGCAGCAAGCACAGGGCCCACATGGGTCTGCACCAGGTCCTCTGAATACACATTACAGCTTTCAGATTAGTGTTCTTATGGGACTCCAAAGTGTATGAATGATTGGGTCTCTGATTCTCGTGCCTGTTCTTGGGGCTCTTTTCCTCCTGTTGGGTTGCCTTGTCCAGCCTTGATATGATAGTTTTTGCTTTATCTAATTATATTTTATTTTTTTCATGTTTGGTTTAAAATAAACAAACCGAAAAAAAAAAAAAAAAACATGTTTTCTTTTAAGTAAAATTATTTGAAATTTTAACTCGGTAAAACTAGTTCTGACATTTATAAAGAAATCCAGGTTTTTGCAATTTTTTATTAGTTCCTAAAGAATTTCACATAATTTTCTGGCTAATCTTGTGATTTAATTTAGCAACAATTTTCTCATGGTGTTTCTATTCAAAACTGTATGTTCTAAAAAAAAATAAGCCAGTACTTCACACCAGGAACAGAGAAATGGATCTGGGCACTTTCAATATAATACTTTCTAATTTTTTATGTTGAAAGTGCATTATATATCTACACTGGACAAAGAAAAATCTACCTTACCTAAATTACTTAAAGCTAGTATTAAAGAGCAGGCTTTCATATCCCTATGATGTTTAACAAATACACCACAAATACGAACCTTATGTCATGGCTGGGATTCTAACACTGGAGTATAACTTGTATAAGTATAGGGTATGTGACTAACATCATGGTCAAAGTCAGTCTCTAAATACCAAAAGTCACTGTATAAGATCAGAAAACCATCAATAGAGTTAGAAGCTCCATCTGCCATGGTATATCAATGCAAACCAGTAGGACAGACAGGGATGGTCTATATCCCCTCATCTGCCTCCCTGTTTTCTGCTTTGTTAGTATTTCTGGCCAAGCACACGGCATTTACACGAGTCTATGAAAACAGTTCCACCATTTAAAAAACAGCTATCACATTTGTTAAAAAAAAGTGTTCATCATTTTAGATATCTGCATTTTATTAAAAGAGAAAACTCATGAATAATGTTTCTAAGTAGACACTTCCTCATCTCTGGGGATTTATCAGTGTCCTTCACATCAGCATACTGCAACAGATGACAACGTCCCAGGATGCTGATGCCAGTAAACTTATTACCTTCTTCCCAAGTGACTCAAACTAAATGCACAAGAGAACTGACTTCTCAATACTTGGGGTGAACTATTTTTACTTCATATTATTCAGCTGCTGGTTTCTTTTATGACTACCCCTGCCAAGAACTCATCTTAATGCTTAGCACAACTCCAATCACTACAATCCTAAGTAGCAGGCACTTTCCCTCTTATATCACAGGTAAGAACCTAAAATCCACTTGTACAGTACGCCAAAGGACTCAATAATGACAAAGACTCAGTGGTGGTTTATTTTTAAAAGACAGGAAATTATTACCAGGGAAAGCTAATAAACTTTAGCATTCTACGGGTTTCCTGAGTGTGTGTGTGTGTGTGTGTGTGTGTGTGTGTGTGTGTAATTGTTTTTGCAGTATCTTACAAGATAATCAGGAGTTAATAGGAGGAGTGAGAGTCACTGGTTATGCATTTGGCATCTCATATATATTATCTTATCTAATTCTCCTAACTATACAACCTGGGAATTGAGCTCTCTCCCCAGAAATGTAACACAAGTTAAGGGAAATAAAATATCTGGCCCACAAACTGAAATGGAAGTATACAGAGGAGCAATTGACGTAGCACCTCAGAACCATTAACCTTTGACACACCTACATTATTACAAGGAAATCTTGACTCAGTAAGTAATAAAGTGAGTTTCACCACTCTTCCAGAGACATTATTCTGATGTAAAAAGTGCACTCCTTCCAAGTAGCAACAATAAGGCGAATTAGCATCTGAAAGAACTGATATTTAACATGAGATGGGTAAATTAAAAATTAAACCACTTCGGCAATCTGATATTGCACCATATATGATAGGTATCTTAGCTATAATGTATTTACACAGTTCAGTAGTCTGATACTTTGCCACACACAGTAAGTATCTTACCCACATATTTACACAGAACAGCCTGTGCTGCAGGGACAGCGTTCATCTGGAGGATGTTGTACTTGTATAGCTCTGTTTCTCTGTTGCTTTTGTCTTGTAACGTTGTACAAACCCAATATGCATAACCTATGGCTCCTTCAGTCTTGAAAAAACAAAGTAAACATATGATAATAAGTATTTCAATAAAACTAAGAAATAAAATATTTCAATAACAATAGTATCATAGCTTAATCTTCTTTAAAGTGCCTTTAACAAAAAGCAGCCATGATTAAAAACAACAACAAAAGCCTGTTGAGATCAATTTAAAATTTAAGTTCTCTAATCTTGAGTAGAATCGAATATAATAAAGAGTAGAAAACAGAGACTTGCCAGATGAGCTGGTTTTCCCCTTCTCAGACCATTTCCACAGGTTAAACCAAACTAATTCAATGTCTTTTCAGAGTCAAGATTATCAACTAAAGCCATTCTTCAACTCATGTCTACTTTTTCTTATATTCTCAATTTCTCTTCCACAATACTCTTATTACATGTACTAAATGTGGAAGACTGGAGAGATGGAGAGATGGCTCAATGGTTAAAAACTCTGGCTGCTCTTCCAGAAGACCCAGACCCAATCCCCATCACCCACATGACAGCTTACACCTGTCTGTAACTTCAGTCCCAAGAGCTCCAATGCCCGCTTCTGGCACCATGGACATTAGACACATACTTGGTGCACAGCAGACATGCAGGCAAAACACCCATACACATAAAAATAAATAAATAAAATTTGTAATCTCATTGTTATTTTTCATCAGCTTGAACACTGAAAATGAAAACAATAAGTTCTAGGTAAAGATAATTTATCTGCTTCTAAGACAGAGTAGAAACAATAGCTATCATTAACATTTTACACCACTTTATACAACTATACCACTGTTTGTTTCTTTTTACTTTTTATTTCTGGTGTTGGTTTTTTGAGACAGGATTTAATGTAATTCAGGCTGATCTCACGTTTGCTCTGTATCTGAAGATGACCTTGAACTCCTGACCCTCCTGCCTCCACCTCCTGAGTGCCACCACTCCCAGTCTCTACTCACTCTCTTAACAAGGATAGTATTTTGCAGATTAATGAATTCTCAAGAAGAACATTCAGATTCTTACATGCATACTTAGCTCTGTAGTGTGCCTGAAGAGATCCATGGTGTCATAACTTCCAACTGTCTCTGCAATAAGAGCCTATTGAAAGGATTTTTAAAAGTTTTAATTAATTTAAAAGAAATAAAAATAATGGTAATAAATTGCTCTAGAATAACTAGAGATTTACTGGCCATGCTTCACAGTTAGGTTTAACTTTCAGCGCTACCATTTTTAACTATGCCTGTGAACTGTGTCCTGAGATAATTATTTTTAAGAACAAAATAGTTTCAAACAGAAAACATTTTACAATATGATATTTCCTAACCTAGAGCAACACAAAGTACCCTAGAAATTCTCATCATAAGATTCTGACATCAGACAGAAATGCAAACTTCAGTGCTCCTTGTCTAATAACTGACACGGAGGACAGTACAGAAATACCCTGCTCCCATGTGCCACTGTACCTAACAAGGACAGGAAACTGCTGGGCTATCTCTGCTTGCCCCACAGCCAACTGGAATTACACTAAGATACAGAAGCACAGTGAGACATACCTAATTTCTGACATGGTACCTAATCTTTCTGATACATGCTCCTACTGTTGCTGAACCACTTAGCAATCCATTAATAGTCTCAACTAGACAAGGCATTCAGTATTTCAGGTGATATGACTAAGGTAAAATAATCAGTGATAGACTCAGATTAGTAACAATTAACCTGATTCTATCTGGCAGTACAAAAATCTAAACATGGTCAAAGAGAAAATACTCATAAGTGCATAACCCAGTACGAAGACATTATAGAAAATCACAAAACAATAGCCAAAGTGATCTTTGCAAATGAACATTGTCTTTGCAAATGTAAGTTTAATAAGAGTTCTAGGTTTATTTTTTTTAGGCGAAGGTAATAATCAGATTCATGGGATTCAAAGTTTAATCCCTGCCAACTGTGACACAATATTTAGCATGCATGAGTTTACATTTCTACATCTTTAAAAAGAGTGTAACAATAGTCACACCTCAAAGGACTGATAACAGATTAAGTAAAATATTCCTTGCAAAGGCCTAAGCACAATGACTAACATGTAGTAAGTTTTCTAATGATACACGTAATGCTATCATTATCACTAATATGAGATTATTTATATTGATGTTTATTAATAAGTGTTATCTTACTTGTCCAATCCAGCACAATAAATAAGATGGATCAAGGGACTGAGCCATTTTGAAAGCTTCATGAGCTTGCTAGGCAAAAAAGGAAGAAAATATCACATGGAGCAATATCATATACTTCAACTGTTTAAAAAGCATAAAATAAGAGAAGTCAAACATGTCATGAATATACATAAATAAAAATTTCATTGTTCAACCTGGATACAATGTTTTAGTTACAGTCTTAGACTAATGCTGTGTGCAACAGATTTCCCTAGAGATTAAGAGTTCTGGTCCCCTGCAAAATAATACTATAGGTCTCTATCACCTAGTCTGTAGAACTTTTAAATAATCACATACTATATGCTAACTACGTGGGAAAGAAATGATTCAATAAGGCTGAATCTATTCCCCTTTTTTGAGAGACTTAAGAACTCACAAGCAATGAAGCTGGTGCTGTGGCCCTGCGGCTGGAAAAAGAGGTTAACAACACAAGTCTACAATAGCAGTCAAGAAACATTAAAGAGACCTCTCCTGAGTCATAAGCTCATATGCTCTCCGCTTGAAAAGAAACAGCAACAAAAGCACTTACTCCATACTGCTTTCTACTGTTTCAGGACAACCCATGTGGTATGAGGAAAGAGATGCTTTTAGGAAGAAGAAAGCTCACGAACAACACTTGTGTCCAGTGCTCCCGAGACTCAACCTAGGGCCTTGCCCACACAGTGTGTACACTTTCATACATCTTCAGATCTAGTTTAAGAATTTCTTCCAGTCTATTTACAATCTTCCAAAGCTAATCATTTTTGCAATGAGTGATTAATGTATTGTCAAGAATATTATGGAAGTTTTTTTTTGTCAAAGGATAAGATTCAGCACACTGACTAAACCAAGAAACAATAAAGATGTGGCACTATGTCTAGACTTGTGGAAACTTCCCAAATATGGCCTATGAACACGATCCTAGGTACTAGGTTCCAGCTGCTCAACTGGGAGGAATTCCACTAGGATATTTAAAGGCAATAATAATATTTGCTGAAGCCAAAATCTAAATCACAAAACCAAAGGTTAAATTTAAGATATTAAAAAATACTAATTGTCTCTTTTACCTCCACTCATCCAGACTAAACACTGCATACAAAGAACTTATATTGATATTGTTGCCAAATTCATTAATAAGAGAATTGTTTTCACCTATAAAAGAAGTTTTCACTTCTTTTTACATTGTTTTCACTATGTAAAGAAGCTGAAGTAAGAAGATGGCTACTGAAGAGTGAGTTCAAGGCTAGTGTGGACTACACAGAAAGATGCTGTCTTGGAGAAGAAAAAAAAGTATACATAAATATAAAACCAGACGCTCCATGGAAGGAAAAATAAACATTACATATTCATTACTTAACATAATAAAACACATGTCATCAATTAACTGGCATATTTGACATACTGGATAGATAATACATTAAATATTTCTCCACAAAGTCACATGTAAAAAATATCCTTCATTTTTAACATACTGAAATTGATAATGATACCTCGATGTTTTCAGTCGCAAGGTATAGCACTCCTAAATTGGTCCATGCAGCAGCATTCTAAAAGATATATTAAAAAAAAATAGGCCTCATTCAGAGAAGCTTCTTTTTGCAGTGTGAGGCAGTTAATGCAAAGACTCGCAGCTGGTCAACGGGCCCAGCCCTACACAGGACATCAGTATCAAGCCCTCAGAGGACAGCAGAAAGAACGTAAGAGCTGGAGGACGGGAGCAGTGCTCCGTCTGCTGAACGTGACACTGCTGACTGACACTGCTGACGGTTGCACTCGTGAACTGACAGCAGGTACAGTTACCTGCACAGAGCTGCACAAGAGTGAACCATCAACATCCTACGGAGGCTCGGGGAGGAGCTCACCAGGCTCCACACCTAGCTAAGGGGCTATGGAGAATGGGGAGTCCTTTTTTTCAATAGTGTAGATACTGGTAACTTATACTTTGGTTGTGAGCCTAGCCTTTAACGGCTGAGCCATCTCTCCAGCCCGATACTGGTAACTTGTCCGTACTCCAGCAAACAACCCCATATCCATGCAAGCAATCCAAATTAAACTCTGTAGTCCACTTAAAAAAACAAGACATGAAGTGGGAAAGGAACCTGTTGGGGAGATGAAGAGATCAGAGAGAGTAGGAGGAAGAGCAGAGAGAGTTGTATATGATCAAAGCACATTATATACATGTGTGAAATTGGCAAAGAATAAACTAAACTCAAAGTAGTCTCGACAACCACACACACACAAGCACACATGAGCGTGCTCTCTCTCTTGATAAATAAATATATTTTTAAAGTGAGAGAGAGCCTGCCTCAACACAGTGGAAGGTGAGAGCCAACTCCTTAAAGTCTGCTGTCCACAGGCACTCTATGGTACATGCACATCTCTGCTGTCCACAGGCACTCTATGGTACATGCACATCTCTGCTGTCCACAGGCACTCTATAGTACATGCACATCTCTGCAGTCTATAGGCACTCTATGGTACATGCACATCTCTGCTGTCCACAGGCACTCTATGGTACATGCACATCTCTGCTGTCTATAGGCACTCTATGGTACATGCACATCTCTGCTGTCCACAGGCACTCTATAGTACATGCACATCTCTGCTGTCCACAGGCACTCTATAGTACATGCACATCTCTGCTGTCTACAGGCACTCTATGGTACATGCACATCTCTGCTGTCCACAGGCACTCTATAGTACATGCACATCTCTGCTGTCCACAGGCACTCTATGGTACATGCACATCTCTGCTGTCCACAGGCACTCTATATAGTACATGCACATCTCTGCTGTCCACAGGCACTCTATGGTACATGCACATCTCTGCTGTCCACAGGCACTCTATAGTACATGCACATCTCTGCTGTCCACAGGCACTCTATAGTACATGCACATCTCTGCTGTCCACAGGCACTCTATAGCACATGCACATCTCTGCTGTCCACAGGCACTCTATAGTACATGCACATCTCTGCTGTCTATAGGCACTCTATGGTACATGCACATCTCTGCTGTCCACAGGCACTCTATGGTACATGCACATCTCTGCTGTCCACAGGCACTCTATAGTACATGCACATCTCTGCTGTCTACAGGCACTCTATGGTACATGCACATCTCTGCGGTCTACAGGCACTCTATGGTACATGCACATCTCTGCTGTCTACAGGCACTCTATGGTACATGCACATCTCTGCTGTCCACAGGCACTCTATAGTACATGCACATCTCTGCTGTCTACAGGCACTCTATGGTACATGCACATCTCTGCTGTCTACAGGCACTCTATGGTACATGCACATCTCTGCTGTCTACAGGCACTCTATGGTACATGCACATCTCTGCAGTCCATAGGCACTCTATGGTACATGCACATCTCTGCTGTCCACAGGCACTTTATGGTACATGCACATCTCTGCAGTCCATAGGCACTCTATGGTACATGCACATCTCTGCTGTCCACAGGCACTCTATAGTACATGCACATCTCTGCTGTCTATAGGCACTCTATAGTACATGCACATCTCTGCTGTCCACAGGCACTCTATGGTACATGCACATCTCTGCTGTCCACAGGCACTCTATAGTACATGCACATCTCTGCAGTCTATAGGCACTCTATGGTACATGCACATCTCTGCTGTCCACAGGCACTCTATAGTACATGCACATCTCTGCTGTCCACAGGCACTCTATAGTACATGCACATCTCTGCTGTCTACAGGCACTCTATGGTACATGCACATCTCTGCTGTCCACAGGCACTCTATGGTACATGCACATCTCTGCTGTCCACAGGCACTCTATGGTACATGCACATCTCTGCTGTCCACAGGCATTCTATGGTACATGCACATCTCTGCTGTCTAAAGGCACTCTATGGTACATGCACATCTCTGCTGTCTAAAGGCACTCTATGGTACATGCACATCTCTGCTGTCCACAGGCACTCTATGGTACATGCACATCTCTGCTGTCCACAGGCACTCTATAGTACATGCACATCTCTGCTGTCCACAGGCACTCTATGGTACATGCACATCTCTGCTGTCCACAGGCACTCTATGGTACATGCACATCTCTGCAGTCCATAGGCACTCTATGGTACATGCACATCTCTGCTGTCCACAGGCACTTTATGGTACATGCACAACTCTGCTGTCCACAGGCACTCTATGGTACATGCACATCTCTGCTGTCCACAGGCACTCTATAGTACATGCACATCTCTGCAGTCTATAGGCACTCTATGGCACATGCACATCTCTGTGGTCCACAGGCACTCTATGGTACATGCACATCTCTGCGGTCCACAGGCACTCTATGGTACATGCACATCTCTGCTGTCCACAGGCACTCTATGGTACATGCACATCTCTGTGGTCCACAGGCACTCTATGGTACAAGACATCTTCACTCACTCACACATCCATACATATACAAATTAAATGAACTAATTTTAAAAGAAAATTAATACACTGAATTTTGCAGTTCTTTTTGTAGACACATGGAACACTTACAATTTGTTCTGCTTGGATTGATTTGATGAAACAGTGCTGAGCAAGGGCATAATTTCTAATACCTGAAATATACAGAATTTAAAGTAACTAAACTTTATTGCCTGAAAACAAATAATCTTGCAAAATAAAGTAAGTGTTACTCAATTCTCACCATGGTAACATGCAACCACACCAAGAGCATTCCAGTATAAGTAATTATTACTGTCCAATCTCACTGCCTTCTTCAGACACTGAAAAAAAGTTAAAGTAACTTTTTTATTTCTTGAATATCAGCATTTATATAAATAAAACATGGTTTAATGATAAAATATTTATCACTGTGTTTTTAAGTTCATAAGAAATTTCTCCTACATGCACAGATTTCTCCAGGAGCTCTGTAAGGCCATCCGTGTTGCTGCCTGTCTCTGCCAGATGTCGTGCTTGGTGGTAATAATTAATTCCAAGATCACACCATGTATTAGATGTAGACATCAACTTTAATGCACGACCATAGCATCTGCAGAAAAATAAAGATGGATGGTATGGATGCTTTTAAAATATAATGTTCTAATGCAATGGCTGGTATTCTCTGTAAATCACCTTCCTCCAAGATGCAGGAGCTCGTCTTTCTTGAATACTTCTCTTCCTTCTTGCTGACCAAGAAGGACTCCTAAGACATGAACATTCACTTTTGACGGTGAAACAGCATGCAGGCTGGTGCAGGCATCCCCAGCAAGCTTCCAAAGGCAGGACACATCAGCTCGATGCTGCAGTGCCCTGTAAGGAGAAACGAGGCTTTCAAAATTATGTCCAAAAGCTCGGGTGTATGCCTCTCAGGACCACACATTCTTAGAACAGAAGGACTATGTATGCAGTCCTGGCTGACAGCGATGACTTCAGTCAGATTCTGTGCATGTTTCACTGATCACTTCACAGAACTATACTCTACCACCTCCTTACTAGGAGGGAAAAAAGATCTAGAAAAAAGAGAAGAGGGAGGAACTGATTATTTTATGTGGCAGGAAATTTTTCAGTTTTTTTCGGGTATCTTCACCATAACTGTTAGAAGTAGCAGAAACCAAATAAAAAGAAACACTTGAGGATTAGTTTGGGGAAATTCTGTTACTGTTGTTCAGTTTAGGTTTAATAGCAGGGCTCTAAAGGTGTGCCTTTTTGTTTGGTTAATCAATAATCAAGGCAGTGACTTTCGTTATAATAGCTTATGTCTTTGGACTTCCCCTCAAAAGACTAAATAATGTATCAATTATATTTGGTGGAGCACAGGATTTTCACTGAGGGCAAAAATAAATAAAAACTCTAGACAAGAAAATATAAAGATCTCCCATCAGGAGCAAGTAAGAGCAGCCTGGATAAACAGCTCAGAAAGTACACAGGGGTATGAGGAGATATGTGAGGGGCTAGTTCCTTTTAGAATGAAAAGAATCAGAGCTGCACATCTCTCTCCACCCTTCTCGGAGCATCTCAGTTTAGGCCAAGACTCGATAATCTGCCACTACAAACTGCTGCCACAGAGAGATGAGATGGGACATCTTCACGGCCTTTTCTACTACAGGAGCCCAGCCAAAATCCATTTCCCAGTGTCTTCCTGAGAAACACTAACTATTGCTGTCATCGCTGAAAACCCACCCACTGTGAGAATCAGAAGGAAGGCCATTATTCCCAAGTTCCTTTATATATCTTAGTAGGATTTCTAAAACTGACACATGAAAGGAGAAAAAAGAAAACAGTACCAATCTTAACTGTCCAAACTCATGTCTTTCCAACTTTAATTTTTTTTATCAGGGCTGGGAATTCAGCTCAGTGGTATAGTTTCTGTTGAAATGTTACTGTCTTTGAAGTTGCCATCCTCTTGTCTTGGCTTCCCAAGTGGCTGGGATTATAGGCATGCACCACTGTGCCCAAGACAATCTGTAGACTTGCTGTTGCCACTGGGGTGTGAGTTGGGGGGTGGGTCGGGGGATGTGAGTACAGAGGCCATCAACCACCCTGCTCTACCCGTCTCCGTCATATTTCTTTGACACATGGCAGATGTCTCACTGAACCTAAAGGTAGCCAGTAAGACTCAGTAATTTTCTGGCCTCTGCCTCTCAAAACACCAGTTACAGGCACATGTGCAGCCACACACAACATGAGTACTGGGGATTTAAAATCAGGTCCTCAAGCTTTTCCAGCAACTGCCTTCCCTGCAGAGCCATCTCCCTAACCCCTAATATGCGGACTTTTTGAAGTCATCTAACACAAATAACACTTTGCACTTGCACTTTGCACTTGTAAGAGATTTAAATCTTCCTGATTCTTTTCTTATTAGATACACCGCTTTTTCTTACAGCTTCTCTCCAGGAATAATTTGAAGGCTCGTTTTCCCTCACTTCAGCCCATTCAAAAGCCTGAAACAGGCCCTACTGATGAATGAAAAGCATACTGTGTATCTGAAGCTCCACTTCTCAACCAATTCCAGCAGAGAGGCTCCCAGTTCAAGGTCAGAACCCTAAGACACTTTATCAGAGTTGCTGCTTCCCAAGTGGCCACGGTTTCCCTCCCTCTGCAGCACGGCAGCCATTACAAAGGGCACAAAAAGGTCTCTTTCCCAGTGTCAGGGGTAAAATTAACAGTTTGTTTGCTGCAGAATCAATCGGCTAGTCTGTTATTCTTATGTATGATACTCTGAATAACTGATATATCTAATAGCATAGACATAAAATTATATTGTAAATTTAGCTTTATTATATGACCAAGAAAGTAAGAGTGCTAAACAAAGGTGATACTAACCAAGTAAAATATTCCAGTGCTTTTTCCACATAGTCCACAGCTTTCCCATCCAGAAAATCCACTAAAGCTGCTTTCGCCATCATCAGATAGCACTCACCCAAACCTGCAGTGAGGTGAATCTGTGTTCATCATTCAAATACACAAAGCAAACAGGCTGATCTTTTAAGAAAGCTTCCCAGAAAACAATACAGTTATTTTATAAAATTATTTCTAAATACGATCTTGAAATATTTAGAAAAGATCTCCATGTCAAGGTTCTCTTGCAATAAACATGCACTAAAACTCACAGAAAATCATCTGCACAGAATTCTCTTGACTATGGGCTAATTTAATTTGTCTTCAGATGTCAGCTTCCAATCTAGGGACACTACTACTCTCTATCATACGGATTTCTATAATCAAAACAGTATTTAACCTTTTACGTTAAAGTCCGTGCAGTTACACAGTAAAATTAAAGGAAGCAGTAAATTCTTCAGGTGCTAGGGAATATTCATAAAAGTGAGCTCTTTCTTTTCTTGAGGAAAGTTTTATAAATGAAGAAAGGGGGAGAAGAGAGAGAAAAGAAAATGATTCCAAGTTCTAAGCTGCATGTTACTCAAAACCTACAACATTAAGAACTGAAACCTTGATGGTTTGTTTTATAAGAAGAAATAGAAGAGCATATATAGTAGTATACATATTATGAAGGGTAAGATATAACCTCAAAAACTTAAATTATAGTGTTAATTCGTTATATACTTAAAAACAGGGTTAGGAAGGACTACTGAAAGAGGAACTGAAATCAGTTTAATTACAAAACAAAGAAAATTGCATCTAAAAATAATTTAAGTAAGCCTCTACAACATACAATAATAAAATTATGAAATAACAAATTATTAAGCTACTCTGGGAATATAAAATTACTAAAGCATCATAGAAATTTGCTTGGCTCTATTTGGGGCCTAACAGCATTTGTTCTATTTGTCTAAAAGTTAAATCTCTACAATATTACTATTTATGAACTGCTAGGAAACAAAATTTAATCTTTTTATAATCAAATCTATATCAAGTTGTACAATAAGAAATTCCTGTCAGACACTTATTATTACCACATGCTTCTCAAGATATTTAATACAAGTAGGTAGAAATTTTACTATAAAGTTCAGTATTATTAAAATTGAAAAAGGAACTCCTGGAATTACCTTTCAAGGCCGGCACATAATCCTCTTTCTTTTTAATGATGAGCTGATACTGAGCGACGGCTTCTGTATACCTGCCTAGGATCTGCTGAATTGCTGCCACCTTAAACACACTGTAGGTGGAGTCTGGGTTCAGCTCACTGGCTCTCGTGAAAGACTTCAAGGCTGTTGTATAGCCACCCCTGCTTAAGTACGCCTCTCCCAAGGATTCCCAACAATTACAGTCCTTTGGGTCTGCCCTTAGTGCCGCCTGTAAACTTAATATTTTAAGAAACAGTGAGAAAATTAACAGTAATAGAACTGCATCCACATCTAAAATAATTAATTCAATTCAATTCAATTAATTCAATTAAATCATCCACAATTCCTTTGATGACACTTAAAGCAGTCTTTCCTGTTTCTTTTACAATTTGAATGTTATTAATAGTAAGAAGATTTTGTGAAGTGATTTTTTTTTTTAAATAAGAACAAAATGCTCTTTGGGGAGAATGTTGACCATAGCTTCTTTTTCTATATTATCTGGCAGAACTCCAGTTTTCTATGCCTCCAGGACAGGTGGACACTCAGTTTGCCCCCTCAACCTATCAACCTGTCAATCCTCCTCTAAACATCTGAAATACAGGAGTGAGAGGGATACTTATACTTCTGATCACATTGCATTTTTATGAAAAAATCAGAATGTTTACATTCTAGAAATTAACATACATCAGACATGACTTAATTATATTTTTACCCTGAAATACAACTCAAACAAAATGTCTAAAGTCAATCACACATGACCCTCTCTAAAACTGCCTTCAAGCTGACCAGGTCTCCCTCGCCTAAGCCAACAAAGGTCAGTGTAACAGCAAAGATCTGCTTTTTATTACTGAAATGTCTCTGGAGGGGACCTATTGCATCACGATGCCAACAAAGACTTAGCTGGCGAACTCCTCAACAACAGTACATGACTTAGTCCACTTTAAATTCTATTGCCTTGCAGGCAATAAGCACCCAAATAATAAATTTTGTTACGGTTCTCTTAAAATGCATCTTGGTTAGAGGCCACTTATGAAGGTCATGTGGCTATCAAAGAAATTTAAAGAAGCACCACACTGTTTAAATGTAATAAGATGTCTTACTCAGCCACTGCTTGAGAATGCTGACCAGCTTTCAAATAGTACAGTCCTCGCCTAAGCCAGGCCCATTTTGCTGCTCCAGCGCTTGCCTTTTGAGTTACTGCTGTTAAGATAGCTAAAGCAGTTTCCTAAAGGGAAAATGTCAATGTTAGGGACGCCAATTATAAAAATACAGAACAAACATTCAAAGGATACAAACATACTTTCAGTTCCCATCTTTGATTTTTTAAAATTTACAATGAAATATATAAAACTAATTTTAATAATAAACGAAAAGTCAATTGGTAAAGACCTGACACACAAGCACAAGGGTCCGAGGCCTGATACCCAGCCCTCCAGAACTCGTGGAAAAAGGTGGGGTGGGGAATATTCCCGTAACCCCAGTCCGGGGAGTGGGGTGGAAAGATAGACAGAAGCCTAAAGTTCACTGGTCAGTTAGCCTGGCCACATGCATGAGCTTAAGCTTCAGTGAACAACCTTTCTCAAAAAGTACAAGTGGTAAGCTATCAAGGAAAGACACCTGAGGCTGACCTCAGACCTATACACCCACGCACAGGGACCCACATGAATGCCAGGCAGACAGGTATATAGCCATATAAACATACACACAAAAAAAATGACAGGTAATTTAGTATCTACCAAATGAGAAGAAAATGTAGTTTATAAATGAGTGCAAAGATATTTCTATTTTGCCTACAAAGAATAATGAAAACAACTTTCAATTAAATATATTATAAAAACGTTCTCATTTATACACTGGGGTAAAATACAGAGTGGTCACGAGACAGACCGTGTCTTCAAGTTCCACACTTAGGTCAACGGCTGCTGCTCCAGACTCGGCATCGGTGTCATCCAATTCAAAAGCTTTCCTGTAACATCCGCGGGCTCTGCTCCTATCTCCAGCTACATCGCGGTAATAATGACCTAAATAGCAGAAAACTTTACCCATGTATGTGTCCAGTCTTGCCGCCTTGGAAATAAATGTTGACAATGCAATATTAAAAGTTTATTTCAATGCATATTAAGGATATAGTACACTGATTAAAGAAAAGAAACTATTTTATTAAAAGTATAGAATTATGCCAAAAAATCCTTTAATGTGATATTTAAAACAGACACAAAATCTTGTCTACCCCGCCTATAGAACATAAACACAAGGTAAAACTAGCATGTCTTGGGTAAAACAAACATGAAATTAAAACCATTGTTAAATTAATATGCTCCCTGAGAAGATAAGAACTTAAGACACAGATGTTAAATATCTATAAAAACAAGAAGCCAAAAATCCAGACTCGTGTACCCATAAAACTAGAGGCCATCAGTTAAAACAGCATTCCTTCCACAGACAACATGTCTCAACTTCTATAACACACATTTCATATCTCAACGTCTAAAACACATATTTCTGAAACAGACACTTTTATATGTTCATGATTTAAATTTTCACCTAGAAAAACCCACAGAATATTCTCACAAAACCTCTTCTATGAGAAATGAAATGCAAAAGGATACTGCATTAAACAGTAATTTTAAATGCCTGTTCTGTTGTCTATTTGATTTTATAACAAATCCACTTTAACAAAGACTTTAGTAGTAGCAATGGCTTACCTTCAGAAAGTGGGTAAGAGCCTTTGCTTTATCTTTTCTTGTCTCTTCACCCATGAACCAGTATGTCAACCCAAGCTGGTAATGATATTCAGCAACTTCAGCATCTTTCTCAAGTGCTCTCTGGAAACTGAATCACCAAATGGGAGTAAAAAGAAGTATTAAGTGTGTGCATGCCTGTGTGCATGTGCGTGTGTGTGTATGTGTATAAAACATAAGGGACTCCAAGACAAAACAATCAAGCTAGGTGATTCAAGAATCCTAAATCTAAGAGCTAAAGAGATAGCTCAGGGTTAAGCACATCTGCTGTTTTTCCAGAAGACCTGGGTTCCCAGTACCAACATGAAGGCTAGGTACACACGTACACATACATACATGCAAGCAAAACACCCATACATATATAATAAAATGAACCTAAAAAATTTCCCAGACCTAAAACATTTCACTACTTCAGCATTTAGACTATAATAAACAAAAAGTGATGTTACTAAAGAAGAGCTTTAAGAAGCATAGTGGCCGTTTAACACTATACGTGTTCAGAACATATACCAAATACTATACTGGCTACCCAAACATTATGATCATTACTTAGATTAGAAATCTATCACAGAAAAATTTATAGTTCCTTTGCTACAAGTGAAATTAAACACACACGCACGCATGCACGCACGCACGCACCATAAATCTAAAAGTGGAACTTCATCAAGCCCATGTCGAATTTTTAAGAAATAAGTGAGATATGACTGGAGGCTGTGTACCCTCACCATGCTTCTGCTTGCAGATAGTCCTTCTTAGTAAAATGTATCAGAGCCTCAAGCGCGTGGACTTTGGCCAGGTCAGGGTAAGAAGCTCGAAGATCTTCCATAATCTGTCAAGGAGACACTTATCAATTCCAAATCCCATTAAAAACAAATGGGGAGCTGGAGAGACGGCTCAGCGGTTAAGAGCTCTGGCTGCTGTTCCAGAGGACCCAGGTTCGATTCCCAGCACCCACATGGCGGATGACAACCATCTATGACGCTAGTTCCAGAGATCCAACACCCTTCCCTAATCTCTAAAGGCCCCAGGTATACGCATAGTGCACAGACACATATGCAGGAAAACACTCATTCACATAAAATACAAAAAAGTTTTTAAATGGCTTTTGACTTTTTTTTTTTTTTTTTGGTTTTTCGAGACAGGGTTTCTCTGTGTAGCTTTGCATCTTTCCTGGAACTCACTTTGTAAACCAGGCTGGCCTCGAACTCACAGAGATCCGCCTGCCTCTGCCTCCCGAGTGCTGGGATTAAAGGCGTGTGCCACCACCGCCCGGCTGACTTTTATTTCTTAGTTGAGTTTTTTGTTTAGTTTTTATTTTATATTTTATTTTATTCTATTTTGGGTTCTTGGGACCAAATTCAGGGCCTTCCAATTTGTAGGCAAGCACTGTAGCATTGAACTAAGTCCCCAGACCCTTCCTTTAGCCTTCAAATACTGCTCCACCTGAAAGAAAAGCACCAACCTTTGTAGCCTCGTCTACAGCACCTGTGTTCAGATGAGCCAGGCCTCGAAGAACCAGCAGTCCTGGGGTATTATCTGCATCCGAAACCTAGAAAATGATTGATAGCTGCTACAAGTCTCTCAAGACAGCTGCAGGGGTATCTATTCTGCTTAAAGAATGAACACAGAAGAGCAGGGTCCGACAGGGTGTAGTCAGAATTCCATTACAATCCAGATTTTCATTCTTTAATCATTTAATTGGGCAAATTTCAAATACACAAAAAAATTAAAGACCAGTGTAACAACCTTGCATGTACTCATTTTCCAGCTACAGAATTATAAACTCAAAGGCTATGTTTGTCCTTGTATATATCCACCCTTTTGCCATACCCTTCAGATGAATTTAAAACAAATGGTAGGTACTGTAACTTCTCATCTGTGCTATTTCAGCATACACATTTAAGATAAAGTCATTTGTAAATGGCAAACACACTGCCAATCTCAGACCCAAAGCCAACCATATAGCTTCCATATCATCAGATTTCCTAGCGACTTCTTTGAGTTAAAATTCAACTAAGGTACACATATCTCAATAAGATGACAGATCCCCTTCTATCTCTTTGCTTTCTCCCTTATAATTTAACTGTGAAAACACAGGACATTTGTCACTGTTTCACAAAGTCAACATTTGACTGAATGTGTTCTCATGATGTCTGACATTCTCCCTGGTCCCTGTGTCAATAGGTAGGGCTAGACGTTTGATCTGATCTAGAAACAATATGCTATGTGTATTTGTCATGGTTGTGTCAGGCTATCTTTTTTTCTGTGGAAGCCATTGATCCTCAATGCCTACATCTATTCATTCACTAAGGATTACAAAATGACTTCTAAGCTATCATTGCTCTTTTCCTTATCACCTAGAATACTTAAACCAAGAGAAACTTCTCCTCCCTCATCACCTGTTCGGCTACTCGAGGAACAGTTGGTAAGAGAGGCACAATAAATGCTTTCACTCTTTCCAGTTTGTTCCTCAGCATCAATCAGCCTGTGACATGCTTTTGCAAGCTTGCTGTGATATTTTTCTTTGTGGTAGCATCACATACACATGAATTTAAACATATTTAAACAGTGTTCTCTTCAGTACATGTACCGTTGCCCTCATTGGCCAGCTCCTGTGTCTGTTTAGTGTGGTTCTTTTATAGTTTCTTTGCTTTCTAGCATAACATGATATTTTGGCTCAACTTACCAATTTTCTGTCTCAGATATGGACTCTTACAGATTTTAAAGAAATTTTTCATTGTGGTTTTTGTGTGTGTGAAAAAAGGTTTGGGAAGGTCTATATAAAGCAGCTCTACAAAATATCTATAAAGCATCTGTACAAGATACACACTGAGGACAGATACGTAGAAAATAAGGCATTGGATTTTGGGGGTTTTTGTTTTTGGTGACAGGGTTTCACAGTACAGCTCAGGCTGGCTGGGAACTCATAATGTATCACAGGTTGGCCTTGAACTCATGGTCATCTTTCTGCCTGAGCTTCTGTGCTGGGATTACAGGCATGAACCACCACATCCAGCTACATAAGAGTTCTTAAAGGAGGCCAATTGCTGCTGTTACTTTAAAGAAAACAGAAAAAGCAAAACCCTTTGAAATCCACAAAGCAATGATAACCAAGACCTGCAATGACTAACACATCTGACAAAACTCTTTAAGAAACAGTGTGGCTAAAACTCATGATCTATCTGCCCACTGTGTTTCCTCACTACGGAATTCCAAATTAAACCAAAAGCCTTAAGAAGACAGTTTCCTTTAAAAACAAAATTAACATCTGTGGAGGAAGCAAACCTTACATTCTTTTTTTTTTTTTTTTCCCGAGACAGGGTTTCTCTGTGTAGTTTTAGTGCCTTTCCTGGATATTGCTCTGTAGACCAGGCTGGCCTCGAACTCACAGAGATCCGCCTGGCTCTGCCTCCCGAGTGCTGGGATTAAAGGCGTGCGCCACCACCGCCCGGCAAACCTTACATTCTTGAACATGAAGCTAATTAAGTCACCAATTGATTAATAATCCGTAAACCATTTTCTGAAGGGACAAGTTAAAGCCCTAAATTGCTAATAATCAGGTGGTGCTACTGTAACAGCACAAAATCAAGATGGGAGAACAGGCATAAAAACAAAACAAATTCTTCACATACAACACTGCCTAAGGATCAAGATGTAGGGGTCTCAGCTCCTTCTCCAGCACAATGTCTGCCTGCACACTGCCATGATGGTAATGGACCAGACCGCTGAAACTGTAAGCAGCCACCTCAATTAAATGTTTTCCTTTATAAAAGTTGTTGTGATCATGGTGTCTCTTCACAGCAACAGAAACACTAACTAAGACAAGCAGTTTCAAGAGTGTGGAAGATTTAAAAGCGTATAGATACTGATTTGTATCAGTAACTCAAAGTTTATGAAGGTAAGCATTTGGCAGGGACAGCTGGTAGCTAGTGGCTAGAAGGGAAGCTGAAGAGAAAAAGTCAGACCGCCTACCTGATCAAGAATGCGAACTGCTTCCTCTGAAGACTCACAGTCCGAGAGTTGAAGCAAAGCCTCTGCTTTCAGAAGACAAAGACTCTTCTGATGACGGCTGCCACCTGCCACACCATGATTATCTATGTTCTTCAGTGCTGACAAGATTGAGGACATGAGAATCAAGCTCCAGCATTTCAGTTTGCTTGCTTTTTATGAATGACATACAGCCAGTAAGACAGCTTATAAGATAATGGTGCTTGCCCGGCCTGACAACCTGTCAAATTGTATTCTGACTTTTAAATTCATGGCATGGCATGTACACATGTGTGCACGCACACATACATATATAAATAAATATATAAAAGTTTTTTTAAAAAATTTAAAGAATGACATGGAAATAGAGAGCTGACTCTGTAGTTAAGAACACTGGCTGCCCTTCCAAAAGGCCCAGATTTGATTTCCAGCAGCTTACAACCAGGGGACCCTCTTGCTTTGTTTTGTTTTTGTTTTTTTTGGTTTTGGTTTTGGTTTTTGGTTGTTTTGGTTTTTCAAGACAGGGTTTCTCTATGTAGTTTTGGTGTCTGTCCTGGATCTCGCTCTGTAGACCAGGCTGGCCTCGAACTCACAGAGATCTGCCTGATTTAGCCTCCCGAGTACTGGAATTAAAGGCATGTGACACCACCACCTGGCTTGGGGTCCCCTTCTTCCGGCCTCCACAGCAAGGCAGGAACATGATGCACAGACATACATGTGGGCATTCCCATACACATAACATAAAGTCAATCTTAAAAATTTAATATTTTCTTTTAAACTGCAGATACAGTGAGCAAAATTTCTAGTATATAGTGTTTTATATATATAGATATAGATATAGATATAGATATAGATATAGATATAGATATAGAGAGAGATGAATAATTCAAACATAAATAAAAGTTCTCTCAAATACTTCTAGGAAGATCTGAATTAAAAGTCAAACACATGAATTTAAGATCTCTATCTTCACATGGTATGAATAAAATTGAAGGTGCTTAAGAACAATGGCTACTAGCCCTCTGCATCTCGCAATTTAAGGGCACCGGAGGGGGAAAGAAGTTGGATTAGAATGGACTGTGTGGTTGTTTGAAAGAAAATGACCCCAAAGGGGATGGTACTAATGGGAAGTGTGACCTTGTTGGAGTAGGTGTGGTCTTGTTGGAGAAAGTATGTCACTGTGGAGGTGGCTTTGAGGTCTCATATATGTTCAAGCCACACCCAGTGAGACAGACCACTTCCTGTTGCCTGCAAGATGTAGGACTCTCAGCTTCTTCTCCAGTACCATGTCCGCCTGCACACCACCATGACCCATCGCCATGACCCATCATGATAATAATGGACTAAATCTCAGAATTGTAAGTGAGCTACCCGAATAAAATGTTTTTCTTTGTAAGAGTTGCTATGGTCATGGTGTCTCTTCACAGCAACAGAAACCCTAAGATAGACTGTCTAAGGACACTGGAAAGGGGGAAAAGCTAAATTAGAATGGACTGTCAAATACAGAAGTTTGGCAAGTAACTGGGTCAGGAAGAAAGAATTATCTCTCATCTATATCCATGACATTAAAAATTCATGAAGGTCCTAAACATACCAGAAAGTTCCTTGTTGGAAAGGCAGAACATCTGTCCCTAAGCCCTCACCTTAAAGATAAATATAAGAGCAGACATGCACACAGACTGGGTATTTATTTATCTTCCTGGGTGCAATTTAAATCAACTACAAATTTAAACTGAAAACAAAAGTCCATCATTTTTAAAACAATATTTTTCTCAAGATAGAGAAAAACAAACAGCATTGGTCCCGTTATATACAAACACCAAGTACGTCAAGGATACCTTGGTTGCAAGAAAGGACAGCTTCCTTGGGTCTGTGCATTCTGGTTTGGGCTTCTGCTAGACGACACCAGCCAGCTATGCAAAGAGGGCTTTCTCTCAAGCCTAGGGTGAAGTAATTATAAATACCATGGGTTCTAGGAGTCACCACAGGGCCTCCTGCTCACACGACAAGCACTTTACTGACTGATCTACTTCCCTAGCCCCATGCTGCCCCAGAAATTCTAAACAGGCAAATTAGATTACAGTGCTTCCAGGCTTAGAGCCTTTCATGGGCTCCTGCTGGGTGGGATGCACTGTACTTGATGCTTGTTAACAATGTTTGCAAGGCCATGTTCAGCCTCAATTCCTGTCCCTTCCAGCACCCATATTCCATCCTTAAATCTTACTACCCTGAACAAAAGGTTTCTTCTTAGCTCTGCTACTCCACAAATGCATTCATTGACCTATAATGTTCCTCCTACTCGCCCCATCTACCTTCCTCACTGTATTAGTCACATTTCAGCTTGAACATAGGTTTACCCAAAAAAACACCACACCTGAGTCGATTAAGGTAAACCTCTCTGTTTCTAAGGCTTCCTCAAAGTATCCCTACTGTGTACAAAGGGAAACAATGGGACACATAAAGTTGAACTTTTCCATGGTCTTGAGTTTAAATTCAAATCTATAAGCAGACTCCAGAGTATGTATATTCATTTTCCCTTTACTTTAGTTTATCTCCTTACAGGAAGGCTAAAATAGTAGACTGTATTGACTGAGTAACTACCCCTCTATTAAATACTACACTTTGCACATTACCTTCTGTTAGGTGACTAACAGCATCTTCGTACTTCTTGTCTTGTAAAGCTTTAATGCCTAAGCCAATGAGGCCTGGACCACTTTTTGAATTCATTTCCACTAGCTTACAACAATACCGCTGTCCCTCATCTGTCAAACTCCCTAAAATTAAAAGAAAACATTATTAGCATTCATATATACATATATATGCATATGTATTAATATATATACAAGTACACCGAATTCTTAACATCATACCTATATACATAAATTTCAAAAGCTGCTTCTTACATATTTTACTAAGTCCTGATTTAAGGAAAGAAAAACAAAGCAGCAAATATACAAGATATTATTACTTCATTAACATGTTTAAACACTGGGAGTAAAATCGCTTTACATACATAAATACTCTGAAACTGAATTCATGCTCAAAGGTTTCAAAGGAGAAACTTATTGCTACTAGTCCGTGGGCTGTCACAGAGCCCATGGCTTGCCATGTCTTTTTCCTCCTAGTCATCTCTCAGCAGCATTACCTATTCAGCCATATCAACTTTAGTATTCACATGAAAGAAACAGAGTATCTCATTGGTTCCCTGAGGGCAACAATGCACAGCTAGAGGCCTAGCAGTCAGTGCTGATGGACTTCCCGCCATCCTAGTATCAAAGGATGCTGGGTTAGAATCAGGACACTGAATGAAGACTTTGTTACAATCTTCTTAGGTTTACAAGTTCTGAAATACACTGCATACATTTTTATCAAACTACTCTTGCCTATATAATAATTGGGCTTATGTATTATTTATCCAGTGCTTCAATAATCTTAATTTATTTCAATAAAATAATTTATGTTAGAAAAACATCTACTTTGGTACAGTTCCATTTTCTCCAACCTCAAATCAATCAAATTTTCCAACTTCTAGAAATTCATATGCCCCCCCAAAAAAAGTGAAAAATGTTATTTGTTTATAATTAATGAGGAGCATTCTACACTTCAATAAATTGTTTAATCACACAGGAAAGCTCTGAAGAAGTGATTAAGACAGACAACTTGAAACAATAAGCGTGGGGAATAAATATAATTAATATTTTAAAAGTCTTGCTGTTTTAACATCTATTGTAAAATATATATCCTCAAACTATATATGGAATTACTGATTCAATCACAGATACTAAAAGTAAATTATTTCCATAATGCCAATAACGCATATAAGATGTATACCAATGAATAATCTATAAGTAATGTTATATACTGATTTAGAACTCTAAATTGGCACCAAAAATAAATGAATTCGTAATAGCTAAAAAATTAAAACTTCAGCACTGTATGGCAAAATATGAACCCAAACTGAAGAAATATAACTTTGGTTGGTTGTTGTGTTCCCAGGTATGACTTTCCTCCTGCCAAGACCACCTCACTATTGTCTCTACAAATATGAATTCCAAGAACAGACAGTTCCATAGCTTTAATATCCTCCTTTGTCTACATTGCACATCAACCATCAGAACCACTGAAGGATTCAATTTGTTCAACAGTATGCTGAGCTCACTCCCAGTATCTGCCTCAGTAGTTCTGAGGCAAGGTTTGAGAGTTTGCATTTCTGATGTATTCCCAGGTAATGTTGACGCTACTCATTCAGACAGGTAGAACCACAGATTTGCTACTACCACATGCTAGCTCTACTGTTAGTGTAACAGAATATAGTGCTTCTACTGCCTCTGTAACTAAATGACAACTTCTAGAGAAGTGAGATGACATAGGGTATAGCAGTTGTTAAATAGTACGTTGAGTCTTTGAAAACATAATTCATGACAGACTACTTTTTGCAACACAAACTGCCTTTATCACAAACATGCCTAGGACGACAAAAGGAAAAGGTAGTCCTGAATCTCTCCAAGATAATCCACAGTTAAAGTACCCAAACTACACAGGGATAAACACAGTATGTACAGGTAGCTTCCCAAAGGAGACACTCTTAAAACAAGGTACCTTCCTAATATATTCCCTTTGCTAATATCTGGAAGCACAATTATAAAGACAAAAGACAATTGGCACACGCCTGTAACTTCAGCAGTTGAGACACGAGGTCAGAGGTTCAGGAGTTCAAGGCTAGCCTAGAATACAGGAGACCCTGTCTCAAGAAGAGGGGAAAAACCCCACGTAGCACTTTCTTCACATATGTCCAGAAGGAACTTTGAGAAACTCTGTAGCATTCTCTAAAAGCAGTAACAGAAATCATATCAGTTAATTATAACAACAATTAATGGAAAAAGAGGCCATGAATTGGAAAGAGAGCAAGGTGGGGTTTATGGGAGGATTGGAGGGAGGAGAGAGAAGAGGGGAAATGATTTAATTATATTATAATCTTTAAAAAAAGAAAAAAATAAGTATAGTAAACAATTATAAAAAACAGTTTAAAAATTGTAATTTTTACTTCTCAAAAAGACAGTCCAGATCTAAGGTTGCTAAATATTAAAATTAAAAATATCAAAGTGATGGATACGAAATAACTCTATGGAATTCAGCTTCCTAAATTATATCATAAGAAAATATTTTGTTTTGTTTTGTTTTTAAAATCATTTCTGACATACTGAAGAAACGAATGAACACTACAAATTTTCACTTTTAAATAAACCTAGTTTTGGAGGGAGAAAAAAATAGAATTTGATGGCACTCATTTCTCCATATTCACCTGCATTTTCAAATATTTCTAAGACATAAAACCTTGTTATTTTTCATTGCCAATAACCAAACCTAGAGTTTTGTTCACTCATGCTAAGCAAGTGTTCTATCCTTAGCTACCTCCTGGGCTCAAACACAAAATCATAACCCTTAATGAAGATGTTTTCTGCTTGAATTTGAAGAGCCAAGCCTCCTTGTCCTCTTGAATTTTGGCTACAAGGTAAAATAAATAAAAACAGTTATTTAGCACATACACACAAAAAAAACACCTTTCAACAAATGGCAACTCGGAAAGTTATACTGAAAATGAATCTTGAGCCTCAGCACACAAAGCAAGACCCAGAAGTATGGAATACATTTGTCCTTGGTGGAGAGATAGTGATTCACTGCTGTAAAGCAGCAGATCACATGGATAGAAAGTACTTTGGGGGAGGAAGGGTGTGCTGGCCTTTAGAGACCTTGAAGGTTTCTAGAAGTTCTTAATTCTCAGGATACATAAAGTTTGCCTTAGAATGACAAAAGAGAAATCATGCAGAGCTTTTCACTGTCCTAGAACAAAAACTCTGAGTCTAACTACACATCTGAGCATCTACCCATCCATTCCTATTCACCATGGTACAGACCTACCTCCCAATCAATTCTACACAATACCCATCCCCAAAGGCTCTCCAAGAATACTTTTGTTTTGTTTTGCTGAGACTGAATCTCGTGTAGCCCAGGCTGGCCTCAAACGTGATATGCCCCTGAAGCTGGCTGAGTTCCTGATCCTTCTGCCTCTCCCTTTCAAGGGCTGAGATTATAGGTGTGTACCACTACACTCAGCTTTTAAACCAGTATGTTTTCTTATCAATCAGTATAATCCTTTCACTATGTCATTATTATCCTTCACACACACACACACACACACACACACACACACACACACACACATCACCACACATACACCACACACACACCACACCACACAAACACCACACACGCACACACACACACACCACCATACCACACACACACAACACACATACACACACCACCACACCACACACTGCACGCGTGTGCACACACAACCCCTACACCACACCACACACACACACACACACACACACACACACACCACACAGACCGCACACACACATACACACCACACGCAAATACACACCATACACACACCACACAGACTGCACACACACATACACACCACACGCAAATAAACACCATACACACACCACACACACTGTAAGATAAAGCCAGGGCCTCCTGCTCTCATCTGCTACATCCCAGTCCAACTTTTATGTATTGTTTCTTAACGCCTACAGGATGATACTGGGTTTTCTTTAACAGTTTTTTGCAACATTTCATTTATGTTTCTGTTCTCTCCAGCTTTCTCTAGAGCAGAATCTAGGTAAGATCTCAAATCCATTTTACCGCAAACCTCAAGGAATGCTAGATATATTATGCTATGTTTGAAAGCATCTTGTTTTTTCACACTGATTGAGAAAGGAATGGTCTCTTTACTAGATTTATGTACAAAACTCTGCAGATGGAGTTGATTCCATTTCTTCCTGCTATTTTATAGGCATTCTGGAATACCAGGGTCATGTTTATCCCAAGACAAATGAACAAACAAACAAAAACAGATTAAAGGCAAATTCACACTTATGAGAAAGCATTCAGTCAGTTTTCCAAAAGAAATGTCCAAATACTCACCTCCACCATTTAGTATATGAGCAGACTAAGGAGGAAATGGTGCAGACCACTAACAGCTAAACAGAACTGGAGAGAGAGTAACCACCAGTCACTAATTCTAAACAGAACTGGAGAGAGAGTAACCACCAGTCACTAACTCTCAACCACAACTCTAACAGCCACAAAGCCTATATCTATCACATCTTTAATCACACACTGGGTCTTACGATAAAATCTGAAGAAACTGGATGATTTTGAAATAAGGCTTCCTATCAGATGAAAAACAAAAACATATATCTCCTTGTGTCAACAGTCTCCTTATGGACCTCATTTTCCAAGGCTTTAATACAGCATTTGTCATGTCCAGTCGACCCTTCTTGAAGTGGTCCAGAGACACCACAGCAATCCTTCTCCTGCCCCTGTCACATAACTCACTTCCTCTGCCTTCTGTCTTGAAACGGTCCAAACAGGAGACATCACTGTAATCTTCTCCTGCTTCTCTTGCTGCCCCTGTCACGTGACTCACTTCCTCTGCCTTCTGTCTTGAAACGGTCCAAAGAGGAGACATCACTGTAATCTTCTCCTGCTTCTCTTGCTGCCCTGCCCCTATCACGTGACTTGTTTCCTCTGCTTTTCCCATGAACAGTAAAGCCCTAGATTACTTTTCTTCTTAAGCTTCTAAACTTCCTCAACTTCCTCCATCATTATTTCAGTTCAATTACTTTTATTTAAAAAAAAAAAGCCTTAATATTAGTTTTCTTAATCATAAAATCAGTTACTCAGTCTATCATGACAGTCCCCAACAGACTTCTTTCTGAAATACTCTTTCCTGTCTTCACATCGGGGCCCACACCTATCCCTTTCCTGGTCCTCATTCTTTTCCTCCTCTTCTCAAGCCACAAGCAGCCATCCTCAGCCTTTTGGCCCTTGGTCTTCTGTGATGCTAATCACTCCACCTTGGAAATACAAACGATTTCCAAACTACATGCTTAGTTTTAGTTTGCAGATTCCCATTTACAATTGATGGGCTTTGGCTAATTTAATAGTTCCTTTCAAATGTACTTTTCACATAAACCATCATTTTTTTTTCTATACTGGGCTAACTTTTCAGAAGAACTAAAATTTGAAAATAATTTTGCCCTTCCCTTTAAGAAGCTGAAGGCATTTTTTTCCATTCATCTGCTCCTTCCTATCACGACCACTATATTCCAAGTTCATTTACTCATTCTTAGTATCACTCTAGTCTACTTTAGTCCATCATAAACATTTAGTTTAAGCACTTGTATTTCATAAAGTAATTCACTCTGATACTTTTGGTAATTTTCGTGATAGTTAAAACTATTCTCTTTGAAAAAAAGAAAAAGATCTTACTTACTAGTGGAAATGCTGAGACTAAAAGTAAGAGCTCTGACTCATACAGAGCAGGAAACTTAAGGAGTGATGAAGGAGACGGGATGGGCAGAGTGGAGACAGGTGCGATGGTCAGAGCCTACCAGGAATTCTCCCTCAGTTCTCTAGAACTGTATTTTTCTACTATGACAAATGTGAGTCATTCACACAAAATGTTCCACGAATTTATCCATTTTGCAACCAAGTGAGAAAGATTCACTGTGCTAGGAAAGTTCTATGACAATCCAGTCCCCAGAAGGCTACTGCAGGTACTATTTCCAGCTCAGTTTCCTCACTGAGTTCCGTGAACTTGTTTATCTCCGATGAATAAAAGCCTGTGTGGAAGTGTATCCCAGTCATCATAAAGCACTCTATTCAGCACAAACACTGACAAGGACAGAGGGTGCCATGAAAAACCATGGTGGTCAGTCTGCACAAATACCTGCCTAGGTCACAAACATACACACTTCAGATGTGCCAACTCCTAATGACCCAGCTGTTAACAACCATCTCTCTTCAAAGTACTATCAAAGTACACAAAAAAGCAAGAGCGTGTCACACACACCAAGACACACTCTCCAACCTGAATTTAATCTAGTTCACTTACAGACTAACAGTTCACAATACTGAAAAATTTTTAAAAAATGGACCATCACTATGACATTAATCAATATCAACACTATGAAGCTCAATGTTTCCTTTTCATAGCACTCAAGACTTGTGTAATATAATCCAACCTATTCAGTCAAAAGGTCCAATTACTCCTTCTACTGTATCAAACAAATCTATTTTACTATTGCAGTTAAAAAGGAGGGGCTGTGTCTAGCGCCACAACTCTACACTTGCCACCTGGACTACTAGACCTGCTGCATCTAATGTCAGAGAAAGTTCAAGACATCCTTCAAGTCTCGCCACCAAAAGGACTTCACAGAATTTTTAAAAGTAAAAATAAATAATAAAAAAAAGAATTTCATTGATGAACCAATAAGTCCTGTATCACTCTACTCTCCTATACTTCTCAGACTTTCTATAAATAGCAATACTACACAACTGTATTTCTTTGATGTCTAGAAACACGAATATAACATTTTATACATAGTAAGCACTAAAGTAGTGCTTAACTGATTGCAACATCACTCTCATATAATCATACACCTCTGGAAAGCAATATAAAAAAATTACCTGTCTCAATCAAGTACAAACAAATCACTTCTAGTGGATACTGTACGGTGGGATAGATATTTATCATCCCTTCACAAGCCTTCTTCAACCTTGTAGTCTCATGAGGAAACTTGAAAATATAAAAGCATAATAAAGTAAATTCCAACAGCAATAAAACATACTGATGAACATTCTCATAACTAGAAATACATAAATGTCACTTACTTTAGATAAGCATTGAATGAAATGCCTATAAAGTACTTGGTGATCTTCACTGGGAATACTATCTGCTAAGTCCAGTGCATTCTCAAATGCAGTTAAAAGCTGAAACAAACCAAAACGCTATTATGTAGCATGCTAAATAAAAAATGTGACAAGTGCTATACTGTATTAAGACTCCTTTATAAGCTGGGCAGTGGTAGTGCATGTCCTTAATCCCAGCACTCAGGAGGCTGAGATAGGTAGATCTCTGTGAGTTCAAAGGCAGCCTGGTCTGCAAAGTGAGTTCTAGGGCAGCCAGGGCTAAAGACGCCATTATAAAAACTAAACTTTCAACTTATGCCTGGCACTCACGATTCTCCTGTTTGTTTGGTGAGATTTGTAAGGCAGGGAGTCTCACTCTGTAACCCAAGCCAGCCTTAATCCTGTGGAAATCCTCTTGCCTCAGCCTCCCAACTACAGGCATTACAGATGGAGCCACCATAACTGCTTGGTCCTGACAATCTGAGTGAGGGAACAGAATGTCTATGTGAGTTTTAAAATACATTCTAACTCTGACTGGCCAACAGACTATGCTAAACTAGAAAGTCACAACTATAAATTTAAAACATTAGCTTAATAAAGCATTTTTCCCTTCGCTACAAAGCAATCAGCTAGAACATTATCTTATACGGCAATATAATATCACAAGCACATTCTTTGGAAAATCTCCAAGAGTAGGAAAACTTTAAAGAAAAATTATGAAGTAGGGTTATACTTGGTAAAAAATAGAGAAGCATAACGAAACCACTTCTCTTAATACAGTATTAACTAACTTTGAAGAAAATCTTGAACAAAAGCCTTATAAATGTCTTGCGCAAGAACAGTACGAGGCAAGCACTTCAAAGCACATGATACCCTCCATTTCATTATGTAAGCGGCACATTTTCAAGGGTATATTTATGACCTGATAAAATCCCTTATATAGTCACCTGTCTTATTGCTGTGACCAAATATCTGATGAGAAGCAACTTAAGAGACGAGACGAAGGTTTTATTATGGCTCAGTTTGAGGGTACAGTCCACTGTGGCAGGAAGCAGGGTTCACAACTGTCATGGCAGTAGTAAGAAGCTATGTGCTCACATCTGAGCAGATCAGGATGCGGTGAGGAGGGGAGGCCAACATTTCTTTTTCTCCTTTTTATTTGGTCCAAGACCCCAGCTCATGGGATGGTGTCACTCAAATACTGACAGGTCTCCCAACCCCAATCACCCCCAGTAAATCTACTAGAAAACACTCACAGTCACACCCCTCAGTGTTTCTTAATCCAATCAAGTTGACAAAATTAGTCATCACAACCAACCCTACTATCTCATCACTAAAATCTCTTTGGTAATTATAAAGACGATAAAAATAAGCAACATTTCACTGTTCTGATACAGGTAATCACCTCACAATAAAGGAAATTTAACCTAAAATAATCTAACATAATTAGCTTTTTCAAATAATAAATCAAGTATTCTAAATGGAAAATAAGTGACAATTTTTTTCTGAACACTCATTATTTAAACTTCACCTCTTATCATTTTATTTATCCGTTTAATACCTAGAAATAAATTCTTAAAAGTATATTATTAAGAACTAAGAAAAAGAAGCAGTAGAGAGGGGAACAGCAATACACAGGTGATGTGAAGGGGGAAATGAAAAAGCAGGGCAGGCTTTAATTAGGCAATGGAAAAGGAGGTAAATACAGAGGAGGCAGAGGGGGATCAAATTTCTTTTATTTATCCAAAATTACATATAGTACATATAAGTGTATATACATACACAGTTTTAATGAAGGTAAGCCACTTGGGCTGAAAATGCTCCCCTCAAGAGCCATGGACTACCTGATAAAAACCCCAACACCTGGCAAGACAAACTCCCTCTCAGGGTGGCAATACAGGATGCTGCTACTGTCCTTGGTCACCTCGGGGAAGCTGAAGGAAGGTCCCTACTGCTGAAGACACTGTTCACTTTGGACAGGGGACTCGGAAGAGCAGAGCTGGATCTGAGTTGAAAGCATCTTCCCCAAATGGGAATTCACAGCCCTGGAAGCTGCCAAGGGAGAGAGTCAAGCACCAGCTCCACCCAGCCATGAAGCCTAGGAACTACAGCAGTGACGGGCCTGCCAAGACATCCTGAAGATGCAATGGTGGCACTGGTACCCAGTGATAACCAACGTTTACCTAACTGGAGGGAAAAGAAATGCAGCCCACTCCTCAAGCTAGTGATCCATGGCACTCAGAGAAAACCACACTACTAAACCAGCACAATTCCTAGCTGCACCCTAAGTACGTATCTGCGAATAGTATCGTACCTAACCCTCGCTGAAGAAGCTTCTATTTAGCATTACAGAAAACAACAAGTCAAGACGCAAAGAACAACTAATCATGGGTGCCCAGCTTGGACAGATATATCTTTTAACTCCTGCACCCAAGGCTCAGAGAACATTCCAGAAGTGGAGACAGAAAGATTTTAAGAGCCAGGGGACTAGGAAATTGCTGTGAAATTGTGCCTTATAGAAACTACAGGGCAGCACATCTATGGTACCTCCATAACAAGGCTACTGAAAACACACCTGAACGAGGACAACACCAAAGGACACGTTAACATGGACGGGGAACCTCATGAGCCCCCAGCTAGACAAACAGCTACTGGCAACTAAGGAACACCGAGAGCAAGAGTGCTCCTCCCCCAGGGAGGTGCTCCCTAATTGGTTATTCAATACCAAGTGGTCAGCCCTGGAATCATATACATGCAAGCAACACTGAATGGACTCAGATATCTATATGAATTAATATATTCATGCATATATATATATAATGTATGTATAATGATAACAATTAAAGAAAAAGAGGCTAGAAATTTCAGAGAAAGTGGGGTGGTGGTGGCATGGAGGAGCTAGAGGAAAGAAAGGAAAAGGAGGGAAATGTAATTATATTTTAATTTAAAAAAAAAGACTAAGAAAAGTACAGAAAGTAAGGAGAAAGGGTAGAAAGATGGCTGAATATGATCAATGAATGCTTTATGTACGAATGCCATAAATAAGCATGGTTAATACATGTTTATAAAAAATTATTAGGTACTGTGACACACTTCTGTAATCCTCAGTATGCAGGAGACTGAGGCAGGAGGATCAAGAACTGATGTCCAGGGGAGGCCTGCCCCTCTCAGAGTGAATACAGAGGAAGGAGTGGACTGGAGGGGACAGGTGGGGAGGGGAAAGGAGGGGAGGATGCAGTCGGGATGTTAAATAAATAGATAATGAATGAATGAATGAATGAAAAAGAATTCTAAGCCAGCCTGGGCTGCATAATAAGATCCTATCTCAAAATCAAAAACAAAACAAAGAAGCAAACAACAAAAATGTGTGCGTGTGCATGTGCGTGTGCGTGTGTGTATGTTCACTGGGGGCTGGGAATGGCTCGGTATTCAGTATGGTCCTAGAACATGCAAGGCACTAGACTCAACTGTCAGCAGAGAAAGAAAAAAGGGGAAGTGGAGACAGGAGAAAGAAAAGATGAAATCATAAAGGAAGAGAAGGACCAAGGGAAGGATGAAAGGAGAAGGAAATGAAAGGTTCAGCGTTCACTGCACTGACACACGGTACTTCCTGTTATGAATATAAAACTGGGCACACACAGCACTCACTGCACTGACACACGGTACTTCCTGTTATGAATATAAAACTGAGCACACACAGCGTTCACTGCACTGACACACAGTATTTCCCATGCTATGAATATAAAACTGAGCACACACAGCGTTCACTGTACTGACACACGATACTTCTGTTATGAATATAAAACTGGGCACACACAGCACTCACTGCACTGACATACGGTACTTTCCTGTGTTACTTCATTATGCCTCCATTTTCTAATTCAATTAAGCATCGATTTTCATGATGTAAACCATGAGGAATAAACAAGCTGATACCATCTGCTGGGTTTCATTATCCTGGTCCTCTATATTCTCAGCTAGCAACTCAGTCAGTTTTCTCCACAGCTCATAAAGCTCTTGCTTGTCGGCTCCGTCTTCTCGCCGTGTCTTTATCAATTTATACCATGTCCGAGCCACCTATTGAAAAGGAGATTTAAACAGCTATGTTAACTTAAACTTAAAATGTTTAACCTAAAAACCAAAATTATTTCCCCCATTAACATGTAATAATAGCAAAAGTACAATATTCCATTCCAGAGGAATTCCAACAAAAAAATAAGTTGATTAGGCAAATTTCCAGAGCCCTTCTATCAGTAATACTGCTGAGACATAAGAAAGATAACTACATCCTCAACTCCCACAATTTAGAAAGTAACGAAATGGCTCACTAAGCTCCACAGCCACACTACTTAGTAAACTTAAACTAGTTTCAAAGTTTAGAACTTAGGATATCCTACATTTGAATTGTAAATCACAGTTCCCAAAACACTGTGATTCACTTGTCAAAATTTTTGCTATCATAGTATCTTAATTTTTAACTTGTATTAAGCAAGATGAAAGCCTTTTTCTAATAACACTGTCACGGAGAGTCCCTTAGAAGTCACTGACCAACCTCTAGCTGTCTCTTTTCCTGGTGATGCAGACCCACAAGCTTCTTACAGACATCACACCACTTCTGTTTGTCAACACTGAGGTTAAAGAGAAGAAAAGGAATTTTAATCTGATAGCAGAAACAACTAAAGACTTAAAATCCGCAAACATCTTTCATTATCTTGGCCATAAATTTTAAAATTCCAAAATGAGTCAATCATCAAATAATCTTTTCAGTCTAATTCAATCACAAGAAATTTATGATAAATTTCTGAAAGAAAATTGCTTCTAAATTCTCAGTAAATGTTACCAGTCCTTCCACCTCTGTGATGGCTATTCTTGGTTATCAACTTGACTATATCTGAAATGAACTAAAACTAAGCTGCTGGGCACAGCTGGAAGGGACTTTTCTTGACTGAATCATCTGAGGTGGGAAGACCCACGCTAAAATCTGTGCTAAAAGCCTACGTAGAGGACAGAGGAAAGGGAGCTAGCTCTTCGCCTGCCTGCCCTCACTCTGGCAAGGCCATTCCTTAGAGCCTACTTCTTTGGGATTCCTGAGTTTACCTAAGACCATCTGGGACATCCAGCCTCATGGACAGAACTATTATTGGATTCATGGACCTTCCACTGTTGGAATAGTCCAACCACACCCTGTAAGCCATTCTAATAAATCCCATTTATATATATATGTAGATTCATCTTATCCGTTTCTAGAGAATCCTAACACAAGTTCTATATAATTTCTTTCATTTTTTTTTTCTTTTTGATTTTTTGACACAGGATTTTTCTGTGTAGTCCTGGCTGTCCTGGAACTCGCTCTGTAGACCAGGCTGACCTTGAAACACACAGAGATCCATCTGCCTGCCTCTGCCTCCCAAGTGCTGGGATTAAAGGCATGCGCCACCACTGCTCGGCTCTATATAATTTCTAACCACTCAATTCTAAGCCAGGTTTGTAAAGAAACTAGCCTTTCCCCACATATTCCTTACCTTTCATAGAGATCCAACAGCTTTTGGTAAACACCAGGTAAATCCCCCTTAGCATTTTCATGATTACACTTCTCATACAAACTCGCTAGCCCCTAGAAAAGAAGCAGTGGTGATTATTCTTAGCAAAATCTCTCTTGTCTCCACATTTATTTATTATGTGAAATAATGTACTAACATCTAAAAATTACCATACTTTACAGATGAAATATGTGTAGAATTTCCCTCCAAGAAAAGTGAAGGTAAGAGGGAACCTTTAAAGTCTTCTACTTAAAAATAACCCATGTAGGTAGGAAGTTAAATAATGATAAACAGTATTTTTGGCACCTAAAATTAACTTTTAGATTTAGAAAATTTAATTTTTTTCACGAGACAGTTTAAATACTTATTTTAACACTGGAGTCTACACTTTGAAAAATGAAGAACCAATGCTTTTCCCAGAGTATAAGAAATAGAACGCGTCTCCATACCTGCCAAGCAAGTAGCTGTTCTGGCTCCAGCTCAGCAGCTTTCTTATAGGCGCCCTGGGCCTGGTCGGGCTGTTCCAATTCAGCTGCGGCAACACCAATGAAAACCCAGGCATTATAGTTATTTTTCTCTTGTTTTAACACTGTCTGATTTAAAAAAAAAAAAAAGAATAAGTTATTACATTTTTAGAAACTACTGAACAAACAGCAAAGCAATAATTAGGACACTGGATAGGCCACCAACCACAGAATGGTACCTAGGCAGGTACAGTGAATGAAAGACTATGAAGTTTAAAACTGAGGTACCTTTCAATAAAGTGCCCAAGGGATCTTGATGGCTACGTAAAATGCCTCCTCACTCCCACCCCATGAGAATGCTGGGAAGAAAAGAACAGTAATTCCCAGCCCCATTCCTGTCTCCATATCACTTCATCCAACTCCAACATTTTCTTTTCCACAATAATATTTTCCCGTATTAAAGATGGACTCTTTGTGGCACTTCTAGGTAAATTCATCCTAATGTAACTATACCAAACAAATAAACAATGATACCTGTCATCTAGAACAAAATTATACACAGAGATATTTCTTTCAGAAATAAGAGTACTTACTAAAGTAAAGCAAATAACTTAAAGCGAGATTAATAAATTCTAGGGAAAGAAAAAAATAGGAGCTAAAATAAAATCAGGCTCTCAAGGTTCTGCATCTTCTAGGGAAAATCACATTTCCATGAGTTGAACCTCTCCACTAACTAGGCTTATGTGCCTCCACACACACTTCCAGCAACCTGTCACCAGTGTACTGTACAAGCTGCACTCTACCCAATAAGGATGCCTTCTACAAAACTTAGCAATGAGGTAACTGCCAAAGTTAAACTCCAATACTAGGGGCTTGTTCTGCTTATGTTCCAAACACCAGGTACGATGGCTGGCACATCACTGCTTATCAAAGACACAAGCTCCATGTCAACCACCAGTCTGTAACTACTGTCTCACTAGTGATCCATGTTTCAGAATCTGAGATACGTTTTTAAAGAAATAATCACACACAATGAAATGTGGTGAAAATAGAGAGAAGATTCTAGGAGAACACAAAGAAAAAAGTACCTAACTATGTACATAAACGGGAGCCAGCTTCCCCAAAGAAATGCTTATCCCATGCTGTAGAGCTCCACTGGACAGAACAGCAACTAGGTAGCTTTTCTTTACTCTCAACAAATCCTGGGTTACTACAGAAAAGATATACCTTCCATGTGTTGTTCTCCATTTACAGTCTACAGATGAATGTTGCTGTTATAAATTATGAGCTACTTGGTGAAATTCATGTCAAAATTTTGCAAAATGTCCACAGAAAGATACACATGTGAAAGGGAAAAATCAGTAGCCATCTTGAGAGACGCTCCCCACCCTCCTCTAAAGGTATTTGCTGACCAGCAGTTTTAGAACTGACCAGAAGTTGAACTCATGGGAAGATAAGGCTGAAACAATAAATCTACATACCCTGGGTTCAGCAGGAGCAGGACATAGGGGGTAAAAAATTTATGTCTCTGTAGATACCCTGAATCCTGTTAGCCATCAGTAACCTCATGCTTATAGTTCAGCCAGCAACTTCAAAGAACTACCTCACCCCTAGCCCCCTTGTCCAATCCCAAGCTGCATGTAAACCTTTCCTATATCAACCCATTCAAATGAGTGCTCAGGCCGTCCTCCTCCACGCGCTGTGTTGGATGTTGGATGCAGACTAAGCCCCAGACTTGCTTTGTTATTAAAAACCTCTGTGTGCTCACATCAGATATCGGCTCTGTGGTGGTCTTGCTTGGGGGTCTTGCAACATGCTAAGTAATGTAACAGAAATATGGGCTAGTAAAATGGCTCAGTGGGCCACCCAGGAAATTAAGGAAATAAGTTCAGTCCCTGGAATTCACATAAAGGTGGAAAAAGAGAATTTATTAAAGTTATCCTCTGATCTTCACATGTGTATGACACATACCATGTACATATACATTACACACACACACACACACACACACACACACACACAAAATAATCAAAATAGTAATAGTAATACAGTAACAATTTAGAAGCACAATCATAAGTACATAATTAGATAAGCCCAATGCTGGAAGAAATAGTCCCTCTCATCTCACTCCACATATATCCCACCCTCCATTTGAACAAACTATTCATTTCTGTATCAGATTAGTACCATCATGGCTTCATATTCCTGTTAGTCTCAGTCATCAGTATACTTTTATGAATAAATCTCCTACATTCATAGAGGCTGGCACTTGTGCTGGACCTCACAGCCAAGTAAATAATAAAACTGGAGGTCATGTAAGACTTCGGATTGATATCCTGCTGTGTACTCAGCCTGTTTGTTTAACTTGCCTTTAAGAGTACAGTGTAACAAATAACCTTACCTGCTTTGGATTTCCCATGTGTCTGAATGTGTGCTATGATAATCATTTGCTGAAAACAGCAAACAGGTCAGAAATGTCCTTATAAACAAATATCCACCATGAATGTTGGAAGCAACATGGATCTAAGTTGATAAGTCTGTTGAGGTTTTGTTATGTTTGCTTTTCTGATTGCTTCTGGACTAGGAAAGTTCAGCCCCTCGTAAAACTGTTAAAGGATTCTGTAAAGTATCCCCTCATTCCTTCCTTTTGTGATGCTCTCTATGCTGAACAATCAAAGTTAGCAAAAGCCACCTGTAGCGACAGAGCCGTGAGATAGTATTAAGGCAGGCACAGATTCAAGCTCATGTAACAGACAGATCACATGGAGGCCTGGAACCCTAAACTACAGAGAGATGCAAGACACGGGAGAGAAGCAGGGAACTCAAAACTGGGTTTGCTCTTGGCCAAACTACTCCAAGAGGAAATGCTTTGATTCCTTTCCTGAACGTAGCACCAGTGCATTTGGGTGCCTCTAGGGTGACCCCTACTGTGTTTAACCAGCTCGTCTACCCTAATTCAATCACTGTAATGGCCTCACTATAACAACCCTCAGCCTCCTCTTTCCTACTCCTTTTGTTTCTCCCTCCTTATGGTCCATCACTGTCAGACATCCTCTGTTATCACATTCTCGACTCCTCTGCCTCTCTCCCTTCATCATTCACTGATTTCACTTTAATAACATAAATTTCAAGTGGGCACTTATTAGGTCTTGTGGGCCGCAAGAATATATCATAGAGATTCAGCTGTGTATTAAAGCTAAACTTTGACCACCAAGGTTCTGTCAAAAGGCAAAGCCATTTATTATGAATATTTGGTGTTATCCAGCCTTTAATATTTCAGCTGTCTTCTGCTATGAAATCCGTGTGTGCCCAGACCTACTGGCAAACACTTCAACTCCCCAGACCTGCTGAACCTACTAAGTCACTAAACTCCCCTGCTGAGCTTAGGAGACAAGCTGGCGGGAGACACATAGCTTTGTTTCTTGTGCAAATGAAGTTCAGACCATCCCCTCACCTAGAGGAGGCCTAGAGGTTCTCCAGAGCAAGTGACTGAGAATGAAAGAGGTTTTTACATATAAGGTGGAACAACATTCCTAAGGAGGCAGAGAACCGCATGCTCAAGGAAAGAAATGGCAGGCCTTTTCTGTAGACAGGGACAGAACAGCTTGGCGAGAGAAAGAGAGGAAGACAGAGGTTCCATAGAGGGTAAGCAGATCTCGGGTAGAGTTTTCTGAGTGCCAGGAGTAGAGAGCAGCAGAGATGGAGAAAGAGGATGCAGAGGATGAAGATGAGGCTGAAAGCATAGGAGTTTAGTCATTAGCAGGGCTATATGAGTTAGGGAACTGGACGGAACTGAAACTATGGAGAGGGGATTTCATCCCAGAGAAATAAAGTAGACAAATATAGAGCTTGGTGTGTCTAGAGTTATTCCTGCCCTGAATGCCTGACAGAGCTCTAGCTGAATTGATAGAATTTTGTCTTAGAGGAATAGAGACATAAGAACATAGTGTACGTAGACTTTTTTTTCCCTCGGATCCCACACCAGATGTAGCTAAGCCCCTGGACCTTGGGTACTCCATAATTAGGGCCTAGCAATCCTTCGAGTCTGCAATCCTTTGAATTCTTACGCATAAGTTTTCTCAGCATGAATAACAATTGCTTCAAACCTGCTTTAATCTTAAACATTCTTGTGCAACTCATCTCCTGCTATCAATACACATGTCACCAAAGATAGAAGCCATCAGAGAAAAACGCTCTTCTTTTTCCCTTGCCAATCAACAAACAGGGCCCTGTATGATCTGTACCTATCTTCTCTCCTGCTCAAACACAAGAGGAACTAAAGGCCTCCTTCCACGCTCTGGGTCGCATACACTGATCTCCCTAAGGACTTCACTTCTATCGCCTCTATCTATCTCTCCAGCACACTCAATTTCTCTCTTTAACAGGAACATTCCCATGAGCACATGAGGAAGCTTTAGAATCTTTATTCTTCCACCCACGGGTCATAATAACAATAATAAATAATAATAAAGTGCTGGGTAGGCAAGGTGGCCCAGAGGTTAAGGTGCCTGCTATCAAATCTAATGATTTGAGTTCAATCCCCAGGACTGACATGGTAGCAAGAGAGAACTGACTCCTACAGTTTGTCTTCTGACCTCCACAAGCACAACATACATAACAGAGATATTTTTTAATGTAATACAACAATAATAATAATGCTAAAGTAGAGTCGCATTCCATAATGCAAGGTGCTTATGATTCGTCTGGGTTTGAGAACACAGCTTTAGTAATTTAGCAATAAAGAAAATTAAGTGCAGCAATAATAGCCTTGCCTCACTAATAGGGAGAGATGGGTCTAACTGCTCTAAGATTCTACCACTTGACTGAACGTGGACAATAAATGACATACCTTAAAATAACTCAAAATTGGTAATGTATTTGATTGCCAATACAACAAGTACCCTTTACCTTGCAATGTTTCAAAGCTTCTTTGTACTCTTTGTTTCTGATTGCATCTCTTGCACTTTTTAGGGCAGTCTTCACTTCTTTGCTAGACATTCTATCAAGACAAGAAGCCACAGTGAATATACAATAATATCTCCCTAATGACAATGGTACCAATAAACTTAAACATCTGATAAAGAGACATCTAATTCTTCCCCTCTGGAACAGTCTGTCCCCCCTACTCTAAACACAGTTCATTCCCTCAGCTCTTCAGATTTGTACTCAAATGTCTCCTCCTCATTGGAACTCTCCCTGGACAAGCTACCTGAGATTCTCCTCCTTCCATCTACTCAAAACCACTCATGTTCCCGTCCGCTCTTCCCTTGCTTTATTTTACTTCAAAGCACTTAACACATCTCCTGTAGCATATATTCTGTCTTTAGTCTACTAGGTGTATAACCCCAGCAGAATCTAAGTTCTGTATAAATAGGGTTTAGTCTATTACTGTTTTCCATCTCTAGGATTAGTATCTGACAAATGGAAGGTGACCAATAGAAGCATGTTGAAATTGAGCTAAATGAGTTAAAATTATACTCACTCTCCACACATTTAGCTAAAATACAGATGATCTTGTGAACAAGGACCTACAACATAGAGTAATTCCAATCCAACTTTATAAGCAAGATCCAGTAGAATAAGCTCAAGACAGAGAAAAACATAAATAGCTTTAGTAACTAAGATGAGAGAATTTTTTAAAGGCTAATAAAGTTATTTTAATATTAGATTCTGTGAGATGTAAACCAGGATACCACCTTCATATTAAAGATTACCACATGACTTTCTCTAATGAAAATAAATGTTTACACATGAATAGAAGAATGGTGACTATGCAAAAATTATACACTCATCTCAGCCATCCAGGTGTGGCAGCATATTCCTGAAATCCCATCACTAGGGAGGTGGAGGCAGGAGAATCAGTTCAAGGCCATCCTCTGCTACATGGCAAGTTCAAGGCCAACCTTCCCTACATGAAAACTAATACTCTGTATACTAATACTTTAAGTAAAATTTAAGATATTTTACTTTATAGGCAAAGTACTTCATTTAATATTAAAATACATTAATTTAAGCCCATGTTAACATTTTACAAATTACTGACTTACCCAAACCAAATACAATCACAATACAATGTTAAAAAAAAAGAAATATATGTATTTTCTGCTGACTCAACCTATTTCTAATCTCAGCATAAAGATAAAGCAAAGTTAGGTAGATACTAAATAGTTACAAACTCCAGATATTCAGAGTAACAAACTAAGCGACCACCACAGTACACTGCCATAGAATTCAAATGCAGTAAGGGAACATAGTAACTATTTACCACAGTAAACACACTAACACATTACACAACCACAGTGCATGAACACAATCTATTGACACAACACAAGAACACAGTACATGAACACTTTAAACACACACAGTACACTAACACAATTCACTCACACAGTACACTAACATACACTATCGCAATACACTAACACAGTACATTAACCATTAACACAGTATACTAACACAATACACAAACGCAGCACACTAACACTGTACATAAACAGTACACTAATGCAGTACACTAACACTGTATACTAATACTGCACACTAACACTGTACACTAATACTTTACACAAACACAGTACACTAATTTAATACACTAACACAATTCACTCATGCAATACACTAATGTAGTACACTAACATGGAACACTAATATAGTATATTAACACAGTACACTAACACTGTACACAAACAGTACATAATGCAGTACACTAACACTGTACACTAACACTTTACATAAACAGTACACTAATTTAATACACTAATACAATTCACTCATGCAATACACTAACACAGTACACTAATACACTAACACAACACACTAATGAAGCATATTGATGTAGTATGCTAACAAACACACTAATGCAGTACACTAACACACTACACTAGTGCAGCACACTAACAGTTTACAAAAACACAATATACTAACACAATTCACTCATGCAATACACTAATGTAGTATACTAATACACTAACACAACACACTAATGCAGCACACTATTATGTTTATGTAACTCATTTAGATTGTAATGGGTAATTAAGAAATACAGATTAATAATTAGTCTTCTATGATAGTCAAACTTATAGTCATGTTGTTTTCTAGGTATACATAGATATAATTCAATTAGGTAGGTAATCTTCAAACACTTCAAAGACCTACAGAATATGGCATTTAAAATGTTTTAAAAATTTAGACTTTCTGGACAATGAGACATGTCTGCTCCTGGCAGCACTGATTTACTTCAGTGAGGAGGATGGGCATCGAAGACACTCTATATGGAGTTTATCTTCTTGTTGGCAAAAATAGCCATTTGGGCAAGAAACTGTTCTTGCCTGGACTGCTTGATCGACTGGACATGCAGGACCCATAGGAAGGTGACCACTGAACTTTGCTTGGCAAAATGGTCCTTCAGGTTCCTGCTTCACAGAGGAAACTGCCAGACATTCTACAGGACACAGAGAAAAGTGACTGAGAGACTCTAGACCTGTGGGCTGAAGACAGATGCCCCAACTTTACAAGAGAACTTTGGATGACTGTCCAGGCTGCCAGCTGTCTCTGTCTACTCTCGCAAGACTCCCAAAAGTTGCTTTCGTTCTTCTCCTGTTTCTCAGATAATATTATATCCTTCTGAGGTCTTTGATGTAGTTAAAGACTAGATAGTTATAATTTCCTTAGTTATTTTAAGAGATAAGTTAGATATGAAACCTTAGACTCACAGATATAAGACAGATAGGATATCTTCTTTAATTTTGCCAAATACAAATAGACTAGGTATTGTAACTGTAATTCTTGCTAGATAACTGTTTTGTTATATGTAATTTTACTATGTTAAAGTTAAAATCTTCCTTAAGAAAAAAAAAAACAGAAAGGAGAAGTGCTGTGGGATGTCCTGTATGTTGTGAATAAATAAAACACTGATTGGCCAGTAGCCAGGCAGGAAGTATGGGATAGGCGGGACAAACAGAGAGGAGAGGCCGGGAGGTGGAAGTCTGGAGGAGATGCCAGCCCGCCGTCCAGGGAGCATCATGTAAAGGCAGCAGGTAAAGCCACGGAACATGTGGAGACATATAGATTAACAGAAATGGGCTGAGTATAAGAGTAAGAGCTAGACAATGATAGGCCTGAGCTAATGGCCAAGCAGTTTAAATAATATAATCGTCTGTGTGTTTATTTTATCAGTGGGCTACGGGACTGCTGGGGCTTGGCAGAACCCGGAGAGAAACTCTCTAGCTACAGCATACTAATGCAGTACACTAACATGGTACACCAATATAGTATATTAACACAGTACACTAACATAACATTACCAGTACATTCTAGTCAAAATGAAATGCACAAGAAAAGAAATCTATGAAGATAGAGATTTGAAGATAAGATTTTTTTAACTTAAAGTAAGCTGGCATTCAGAATAATACAAAAATTAAGACACTATAAAATCAATTTATCTGTGATATATTCAGATTTCCCAAATAAAATTTAAGATCTTGTTGAAATAATTACTTAAAATAGCACATCACATTCTGTCATCTTTGAAATGACTACCTTACCTGAAAGTATCCTGATACTAATTTAGAGGTGAACTGGCGAAGAACGTTTTTAGTCTACAAATCTTGATAGCAGCAGTTAACAAAGTTCAATGTTGATTTCGCATTAACTTTCTCAAGCCACATTCCTTCTGCAAAATAACCTGTAGACTAAAAGGAAGAGGTCAGTGAGGATGACTGACCTGGACAAATAAAGAGAGCTTTCCAGTTAAAAAACAAGAGAGGAAAAAGAAGACCTTAAGTGGGAGCATACACAAGGAAGAGCAGACAGTCTCCACGTGGGCTCATCAATGCTGACGCTGATGAGACACACAAAGGCCCTGCTGCTCTGCAGAATACGGTATGAGTCAGGAGAAACATCTAAGACAGCATGTGAACCATGAGGGAACCAAACGCAGCTGATGAAAAGGAAAGGTACGGTAGGATGCAGAGAAGGTACGCTGGGTAAAGCAGTCAATGACTAGGAGAAGACCAGACGAAACAATGGAGAGAAGAAGGACAAGCACTCCAGTGAGAGAGGGGAGACAGGAGGAGAGCAGGAAGAGGAGCGAGAGAGAGACAGAATGTCACACTGAAGTACAGCCGCCCGAGATCATGGACCTTGAGGGTCAGGTGGACACGTGTGGAATAAGGGCAGGAGCAGGAAAACGAAGTGCACTATAACAAACACTTGCTCTTGATAACAGCTACTGTGTGCAGTACACGGAATTCGTTACTCTGCCACGGAACCATCTACTCTCTCCCCATTCCTTCCTCATTTAGCATAGTATGCAGGCTCTCGGGAACCCCCTTCATCAAACACATATGTATATACGAATGCACATACGTGTATACATACCAGTTTCAAACATGAAATTTGTCTTTGAAAATAACTTTTTTAAAATAGGAGAAGAGGCCCATTAACCATTTTTTTAAAACTAAACCTTAGAAAACCAATCATCAACTAAGTAGCATTCAAAATATTTTCATTCACTAAAAAATCCATTATCCAAAATTACTCCATGTGCCCCATGCTCTTCTATTTTGGATATTTCCCTCAATTCTAAGTATTTCCAAGACTTTATCTCCTTAGAAAGGCTGCAATTCTAGTCCACAACTCCACTAATATCTGCTCTAATTCCTCTCCTCCCATCATGTGTTCTTCTTCCTCCCAAGTTAAAATTTAGCACACGATGCTGAAGGAAAGATGGGACGAGAACAGGATACACTGCAGTATTCTTCACACAGTTATGGAAAGATGCTGAATACAATAACCAGTTATCAAGGGAAAATACATTCACTTTTTTCATGCTTTTATGCAATGAAAACTTTCCTACTACGAACTTAAAAGATTTTTATTCAAATTAAGATCAAAAAGAAGTAACAACTATATTTTCAAAGGGTTAGAAAGTAAGTCACAACAAAAAACAAATGATAAAGGATAAATTAATTGATATGACCTCTCCAGCTGAAGCCACAGGAACTTAAAAGCATAATCAGGATGAGCATCCAAAGATTCCACAAA